>NC_080429.1:26839895-27540442 GCF_029873635.1 Malania oleifera | reverse complement strand
CATCTTATGACTCACAGGAAGAATTTGGTATGCGGTGAACCACTACGAGTTAATGACATGGTATCTATAAATAAACCTAATCTGATTACATGAAATTGCTGGCAGCTATCAGCATCTAGGTGCGTGATACCGCCAGTATGTGACTGACCCGTGCACTAGGAAAGGAATGGGCGAGAGCACAGTATCGAACACGGTTTACACTATGGCACGTGGGCAGGGTGGGTAGCCATGTATAGGCTTCTCGTAGAGGTTTATTTAGCGGCAGGCTTTCAGAGTAGGGAAACGCAACGTCCTGGGGTTTGGTGGGGGATATCCTTTGGGTACACGAGCCAACATGTGTTTGAGGGCGTTTAGCCGAGATGGCACACCGAATGGGGAGGATATAAACCTAGGTCTTGTAGCCTAGTCCTCAACATGTGAAGCTAGCCACCCTTAGATAGGAATTAATGCAGGGACCCTTAGCGAAGCGTCAATTTCCATTGAGGGTAATGAAATTAAAAAGAAGGGTTAGATTATCCTAATTGATCAGAAAGTAAGAGATGAAGAAATGAGTTAGAAAACAGGAACAGGACAAAACATGCACATTACATGGAAATTCATGCCAGTCCACATACTATCAACAAAAAAGTCACAGGTACACGACACATGTTTATCCACGTATGAAATATGCTTCAATCTCAAACCCGGTTAAGGCCTTCATGTATTCACGACAGCTTTAATGAATTAGACTGATCTTAGAGTGCTTCTGGTTTTGATGTGGCGAGTAGGAGTAGAATATTCATCTAGTGGGAAGGACCCGACACCTTATAGAAGCTACCAGTCCGTTGCCAAATAGTCCACCTCATACACTACCCATGTATCGTTTTAGTATTGAGTTGGAAACTCATAGACCCTCTTCCTCACATGAACCGCAAGTGTAACCCATTTTTTCTGTGAGTGGTGTACTGGATGGGTCATAATCCAGGACGTCGAAGCGAAGCGACCCGTAGCATAGAGATCAGCGACTGGTATCTCGATGGTGGACGGAGTCCCCCACAAGCACCACAACACCACGATCGAAGAGTGTCCCTACATTGGACACTCAGACTTATACTGGCACTTCTACCTCGGAATGGTGCCAGCCGGTGTAGCTGCAGGTGAGTGTTTTTTTCTTGAATGATATCTGAAGAGGATGAATACTTGCAGGAGTGTAGGTACTTTGAAATGCGACATTCGAATAGTTGAACGGAGCCTCTGTGTAAATTAGTTATCTTCTTGTATGTAAACGGTAACATGGGTTGAGGTGTGTGCCACGTGCATAATTTCACGTAGTCAACCGGTCGATTTTGGAGTGTGCATACCGGCGCTACTCCGAAATTCATGTCAGCAGTGGGGGATATCATCAGAGTGCGAGAACGACAACGATGAGTGTGGGTGGGGGCATGACGCGGCAAAACTGCATATGGGGCAGTCGTGAATGCGGGGGCGGTACGGCCTTAGAGTTGGTAAGTAAAATGGTCCAATGTGTGCCCAATATTTAAGAAGGTGCCATATTGTATGGAGTCGGGAACTGGTATTGTCCGCAAGGGTAGGAAGGTGAGGAAGGGGGGGAGAGCGCGCACTGAAAATTCGTAAGGAACCAAAACCTATAGCCCTTCGTATTTCCTACATAACCTTTAACGGTCCAAGTTCCATCGAGACGATTCAATTTTTGAGAATAGGTAAATGATTCTACCTTTCTATTTAGTTTTGTGAAACATGCTCCAAAGAGGTCAAGACACAGGGTTTGTGAGACGCATAAGACAACGAAATAAGAAAATAAAAGACATAAATAAAAGGAGCTTGATGTGACCCGGCCATAGCATGCTGGTCGGGCAGATCCATGGTGGAGACAAGTCGGTAGGGTCCTTTGTGCCTTTAAACTCTCTAAGCCAGCTCTTCTCCACTCTCTTCTTTTTCATCGTCTTCTTCTTTTCTCTTCTGCTTCTTATTTTCTTATGTCTTTTTTTTTTAGGATTTTTACTTCAGTGTTGGTTTATTAAGTCTCAAAAACCAACTTTGAATCCCCGAATTCTACTAAATGCGTGACCTTTTTGTTTCATTGGAAAAGGAAAATCTAAGATTAAACACGCTTCCTTGAGTAGAGGATTAGCCCTTGGGCCTAAGTTATCAACGATGTATACTCTATACCTGGATAGCTTCCGGATCTGTCCAGTTTTTAGTAAGTCCACGTTGTGGCATTGTCCGGGATTGCCAGTTTTAATTTCGAATTTTGTATTTTACTATTCTTCTATTATTTTTTTTTCAAATAAATAGAAAAAGAAACTAAAAACAAATCAAAAAATTGAAATTTTGAAAACATTTTGTTTGTTTCGTGTTAGCGGGATGTTCTGCTAGCCTTGTGATGTTTCTGCCTGGTTCAGATAGTTCGATTCGCACTGTGTAACTTTCACCTAGCACCTATAGGATACACATACCACCGAATCTCTGACTGATCACCTGTTAATTCCTATCGTGATTCTAAATTTGAGCTAATAATCTGTGACCACCATTTACGAGAAGCTATGCTGCCCATGCCCACGTACAACTTGAAATTTTCTATAGCCCACATGTTACATCTACAACCTTCATCGCTTGTGTTGCCATAAGATGCCCTGATTCACTCTTAGCATGGCATGTTTCTTCTGTGATTCCAGATTCACAAGATGACTCTGAAAGCCCATGCAACACTTGAAATATTTTTGAGATGGTTTGCACCACATTCATTAATAGGTCTGAACTGATGAATACTTAAAAATAATGCTTTGTTCCCTTCCTTTTCTTTAAAGATTAAGCAAAATATGGTTTAATTCTGCTGCGCCTTAACTCATTCTAGCTGGGCTGAAATGCAGCGTGAATTTCTAATATACGTTTTTCTCTTCTCATGCGAACCAATACGTCAGGAGCAGATCATCCATTTCATTGCAAAAGATGGCGAGGACATTCCATGCCTAACAGGGATGATCATACCTGAATTAACATAGTCCCACCACGTATTCGACTTCTAAATTCTAGAGGTTGGAATTATTTTTATAACTGCTCTAACCCCTGCATATAAACAATTTGTCCATGACACCATGTGCAATGAATGTTTCTTCTTCTTCCGCAAGGAACCAAATTAGGCTCTATCATTCTTCGACTATTTACTGAAAGTGCCCCGCAGTGCGCACTGAACCTGAACTGGGTCCGTTGATGGTTGCCCACCTATCGGCAATCAATGGCGGGGGTAGTAGAGGTCAAGAGGAAACTAGCTTACAGGCCCTTGTAGCGTATATCTCGAATTGGAGTCATGGAATTTGAAAATTCGAAAGCTGAGATTTGGCACAAACGATTGTGTGAGACCCCTCGGACCACAAACCTCATGATTGTCAATTCTTACATTGTGGCACTAAAGCAAGACCTGATCGGATGTCATTACAATCGGTCAACAAGAGCAGACTCAAGCCGCTCTCAAACACTTACAATCCGGGATGCAGAATTATCCAACCCTTCAATGAGAAATATCACCTGGTCATCGTCTTCGCAGTATCAGCAGCCATCTCATCATCTATACACAACAGTGTTGGCCTATACCTTCTTACAATCTTGTTAATCTTATTTTTAAATTATGCTAACAAACACTGAATTTAATGTATTTGTGTTGAGTAGTGATATTTCCGGGTTCATATATTGCGTAGGTTCAAAGTGCCCACAGGACAAATAGGATGGAGGGTCAAAGTGCTCACAAGGATCAATACCTAAATGAGACCAAGACATGATTACTTGTTTAAGAACCTTAGGCAGAATAAGTTGTTGAAAGCCAAGGCAATATTAAGTCAAGATCCAAAGAAGGCTAAGTAAGAAAGCTTTGAAAGAATATTGAAGCTTGAAGAAATATGGATTCATCTTAGGGCAAAGCATGAGACTCAAGAACTTAGAATGTTTAATATTTTAGAGTCTCATGTAAGTTGCGTAATGTTTAAATATCGTTTGAATATTTTGAAGCTCTTAGGTTAATTCTTAGACCTATATACTTTTCAAAATACCTAATAAAGTTTAAGTCAAAATTATTTTTAAAAATGTTAAATCTTTTTGGAATAAAGAGCACCACAAAGTTTTTCCCAAATGCTGTCAGTTTTTTTTATACGCCGCATTGAGGTTAATTTTTCTCTATTCAAAAAATACTTCTTTTTTTAAGAGTTGTAAACATGAACAGTTGTAGATTTTCTCTTATATTTCTTTTAACACCAATATCCTAATTTGGAGTGATAAAGAAAAATTTATGTCCAAAACACTGAAATGGGGTCACTGGTTGTCAAACATTTAAAACTATTTAATGGCAAAATTGTTCAAATTCTAATGTTTTCAAATTAATATAGCACGTGTAACCTTAAATATCTAATAAATCGGGAACTCTTTAATGAAACTTTGGCAGTTTGAAAGCCTATAAATACATAGTTTTGCAAAACATATAAAAATCCAAGAATTGAAAAATCTATTTTTGAGAAGCTGAAAGTACTCTTGTTCTTCCTAAGTTCTCTTGCTCACTCATTGAAAAATTCTTTTGTTGAGAACTCTGAAGTGCTGATCCTTCTTCCTTTGAATTCCTACTACTAATCCTCTTCTAAGAAGGATATTGATGAATTCTACACTTGAACTTCATTCTATTTCCTATTGATATTTTACATTGAAGTATATAGTGCTTAAATTGTACTAACTTGCTCTTTGAGAGAGTATACTTGTACACAGATTTTATATTATGTTTCTTGTAGTTCATTGACATTCCAAGGTATTTGGATCATTGGTTAAGCAAGGGGATATTGCTTAGAGAGGAGGACTCTAGCCTAGGCGTGACCGAACGAGGGAATATCGTTTGGAGAAGAGATACGGGTACTTCTATAATATTTGTTCCTCGAGTTCCTATGAAGCTTCCTCTATCATATGATTTCACCACAGGACTTTTACTAAAGGAATTTTCTTATTCCGCAATTCCTATTCTTTCCTGTCTAGAATCTGCACCAGTACCTCCTCGTATACTAAAGTATCCCTGAGATCTATCTCACCACAACTGATCACATGGGAGGGTTCCAGGATGTATTTCCTCAACATGGAAACATGAAATACGTCGTTTATTTTGGACAAAACGGGTGGTAAGGCTAGCCTGTAGGCAATTGACCCCACTCTCTCAAGGATCTCAAACGGGCCAATAAATTTAGGGCTAAGCTTACTTTCCCTTCCAAATCTCATAACTCCATTTAATGGAGTTATTTTCAAAAACATATGATCTCCAACATCAAACTCCAGTTTCCTACGGCGAGTATCAACGTAACTATTCTGTCGACTCTGAGCTGCACTGATCTTGTCTCTGATGAGTCGAACTTTATCATATGCCTGCTACACTAGCTCTGAACCCACAAATCGCCGCTCACCTAACTCATCCCAGTATAGAGGAGAACTTCATCTCCTACCATAGAGCGCCTCATAAGGTGTCATGCTAATGCTAGCCTGATAACTGTTATTGTATGCGAACTCTACCAGCAGCATATACTGGGTCCAACTACCCCTAAAATCCAGTACACACGCTCGCAACATATCTTATAATATCTAAATCATCCTCTCAGTATGACCATCTGTCTGAAGATGAAATGCCATGCTGAAATATAACTGAGACCCCAGAGCCTCCTACAAGCTCCTCTAAAACCGTGACGTGAAGCGTGGGTCTCGGTCTGACACTATAGACATTGGCACACCATGAGATCGTAATATCTCCTGAATATACAATTCCACCAATTTATCCATGGAGTAGTTGACTTTAATAGGAATGAAGTGGGCGGTCTTTGTCAATCTATTAACGATCACCCAAATAGCATTCTGACCATGCAGTGCTAGTGGTAAATTCGTCACAAAGTCCATAGATACATGACCCCACTTCCACTCTGGGATGTAAAGTGGCTGCAACTGGCCCGGCAGCCTCTGGTGCTCAGCCTTTACCTGCTGGCATGTCAAACACTGCTATACAAACTCGGCAATTTCCCTCTTCATGCTGCTCTACCAATAAGACTCTTGCAGATCTTATACACTTTAGTACTACCTGGATGAACCGTGTACAAGAACTAGTGAGCTTCCTCTAAGATCATCTTTCTGATGTCCATATTTGCAGGCACGCACAACTTTGAACGGAACCTCAAGGCCCCGTCATAAACAATAATGAATTCATATCCTTGTCTATCCTACGCCTTAGCTATCAGCTTTACTAATTCTGCGTCATCTTTTTGATCTGTCTTAATCCTTTCTTATAGATTAGGCTGCACTACTAGGCTGGCAATAAATGCTTGAGGGTCACTCTCTACCAACTCTACACCGAGTCTCTCCAAATCCATTTAGATCGGATGCTGAACCTCCATAGTTGCCAGTGTTGGTCCCACTGATTTCCTGCTCAGAGCATCAGCTACCATGTTTGCTTTCCCTGGGTGGTAAATGATAGTGCAGTCATAATCTTTAATAAGTTCCAACTACCTCTTCTGTCTCATATTTAGCTCCTTTTGGGTGAAAAAGTACTTTAAACTCTTGTGCCCAGGGAATATTTAGCATCTCTCACCATACAAGTAATGCCTCCAAATCTTTAACACGTGCACCACTGCAGCCAATTCTAGGTCATGGGTAGGGTAGTTCTTTTCATACACTTTCAACTATCGGAAGGCATAAGCTACAACCTTACCATGTTGCATCAATACACAACCAAGCCTTTTTAAAGACGCGTCACTGTAAATGATACAACCATCATTCCCTGACAGAATGATTAGCACTGGTGCAGTGACAAGCCTCTGTTTCAAATCCTGAAAGCTCTGTTCACAATCCTCATCCCATTCAAACCTAACATTCTTCCCGGTCAGACGCATGAGAGGTCCTAACACTGCTGAAAACCCCTCTACAAACAGATGGTAATAACCCGCCAGTCCTGAGAAACTCCTAATTTCCTGAATGTTCTTCGACCTGACCCAATTCAACACTACCTCAATTTTACTATGATCCACTGAAATACTATCCCCTGAAATAACATGCCCCAGAAATGCCACTTTCTCTAGCCAGAATTCACATTTGCTAAACTTGGCATATAAATTGTTTTCCCTAAGCTTTTGCAGCACTTGTCCAAAGTGCGCCTAATGCTCCTTAAAACTCCTCGAGTGGACTAGTATGTCATCAATGAAAACTACAATGAATTGGTCAAAATACTGATGAAATATTTTATTCATCAAGTCCATGAATACAACAGGAGCATTTGTCAGACTAAATGGCATAACTAGAAATTCATATTGCCCAAACCTGGTCCTGAAGACTGTTTTTGAGATATCTTTTGTTTTGACTTTCACCTGGTGGTAGCTTGATCTAAGGTCAGTCTTGGAAAAGACCCGTGTACCCTGAAGCTGATCAAAAAAATAATCTATATGGGGTAGAGGATACCTGTTCTTGATTGTCACCTTATTAATTTCCTTATAATCTATACACATCCTCACAGACCCGTCTTTCTCCTTCACAAATAACACTAGAGCTCCCCACAGTGATACACTGAGTTGAATAAAACCCTTATCCAGTAAGTCTTGCAATTGGTCCTTTAATTCTCCCAATTCTACTGAAGCCATTCGGTAGGGGGCTTTAGAAATCGGTGCCATCCCGGAAAGTAAATCAATAACGAAATCTACCTCATAGTCAAGAGGCAAACCAGGCAGATCTTTTGGAAAGACATCAGGAAACTCCTTAACCACTGGTGTATTGCCCATCTTCACTTCATTTTCTGACATTTCCTTTATAAAGGCCATAAACCACTGACAACCATTTTGGAGTAATCTCCTTGCCTGTATGACTGATACTGACTAAGGCGTAGATTGCATGTGCGACCTTATGAACTTGAACTCTGGCCTTCCCAAAGGTCTAAATATGACTTCTTTCAAACGACAGTCTATACTGGCGCAATTAGCTGCCAACCAGTCCATACTGAGGATTACATCGAACCTATGCATGCTCAATACTATCAAGTCTACTGGCAAAACTTTCCCTTGAATATCAATTGGACAGCCTCGGAGCACTCTACTACACCTCACTACTGACCCTGTTGGTGTAGTTACTAACAGTTCGATGTCTAACAACTGTATTTTTACGCCATATAATCTAATACACCCCATACAAACGAACGAGTGTGTGGCTCCTGAATCAAATAATACAATAATTTTAAATGAAAACATGTTAATCATACCTGTCACCACATCGCCGGCTGTCTCAACATTTCTAAGCATCAAAGCATAGATCCTTATCGGAGCTACATTCCTTTGCTAGTCTCCATGGGGCACCTGATAGCCTCCCTGATACGATCTGGGAGCAAAAGCAGTACCAGGTGATCTAGGGAAATCTTGCACTAGATGTCCTTACCTACTACAATGATAACAGATGGCTCTTGCCACTCGACACTCTCCCAAGTGTCTCTTTCCACAAGTTTGATAAACAGGAAAATTCTGCATAGCCTGAAACTCACAACCTCCAGTTTCTTGCCTCTTTCCCATGCCATAGTTTCCTCTCCTCCATTGACCCTTCCTAGATCCCTACTGGAAGCTTGAAGGCATAGATCTCTTCTTCTGTCGCTGTTCCTCTGCATCCATTTGCTCACTAGCCGCAGCCAATGCTGTTCTATCAACCAATTCAGCAAAATCTTTTATCTTCAACTCTACCACATGCTTGTATATTCAACACCTCAATCATCTTTCAAATTGTCTTTCCGTCTTTACTTCATTAGAAACAATTACAAAAAAATCACAAAAATATTTTTTAGGCCCAGAAAATCATTTCCATCCCGAACAAATTTCAAAAAACCTCCCAGAATATTACTTTTCACTAAAAAACTTCTATAAAGATTTCAAAACCCCGAGAGTGTATTTTCATAAACTATTTTCTTGATTTTCCTTCCCGATGATTGTAACAAAGGGTGTGGACTCTTCAGAGTATTGGATTGCCCCGGTTCCGAGGGAATACTTATATAGTATCTGTTTTGTGCATTTTCTTTGATTTTTAAGAAGGAATAATTTTGAAAGGCTTATTAAATTTGTTTTGGGATAATTTTTTATTAATTTGATAACGTTCGTAAGAACGGGCATGTAGGTGATGCTAATACCTTCCCCTCAAGTAATTGTACTCTCAAGCCCGATTATGGTGATGCAGACCGATTCTACCCCTAACAGGGTAGCAATCAAGTATTCTAACCGCACTCCAAAAGGTTAGTGGCGACTCCTTCAAACATTGTTTTTTCACAAAAATATCTTTTTCAAAATCACACATCCTTTTTTCCCAATTCGCATATGCACCCATTTGTCTGAGTAGTTTCTAGCGAGTCCAGGGCGTCACGACAAGGGATGTACCAGAAATACAACACTGATACCTAAGCAGTGGGAAACGTAAAGTCATATACATATCAAATCATCCAACCAACACAATACCAAAGTTTTACTAATACTGTTATATACATATACACATCCCAAAAGGACCAAAGAGTGCCCTAGGGTCACAACCCAAAAATCCATCAGATCCTAGCATAACAACTTACCCTTTTGACAGGGTAGAACAGTCGACCTCTAACATTGCGGAGCTCTCTCCACTCTTTTATTTGGGGCTCCTGAAATGTTTATATAGTTGGGGTGAGACACCTCTCAGTAAGAGAAATAAACTAACATCAGTGTGTGGCAACATGAGTATTTTCGTGTTATACGTATAATAGTACATAAATCATATTTGACAAAAGTAACAGTACCATAATTGGATAAAATATAATTTATCATAAGGTGATATAACATACTGAGTTTCTATACATAAGATCACCTTATATAACTTTATGTGAAATAACACTCGAGATGGATAGGTAGCTGGTGTCATGTCTTACCCCCACATTACTCGGTTGTGCGGTCTGAAGGCAGGACCTAGCAATGGCTGGCTAACCACGCTAGATCAACATAAGTCTGTATGCATGATGGGTCTGCCCCTCCTAGTTCAGATGCCAAAGGGACATCTGCACTACCATAAAATCACATCGACTGCCGATCTCCCACTACTCCTTACGACATGTGGTGGCGCTAACATATACATGATCATGACCATATAGCTACGGTACCGTGCTTCCTGAAAGCCTAAACCAAGTCATCCAAGTTCTGATAACATATAGTAAATATCAAATAACGATACATAGCTGTTTCACAATAACATTTGTCAAAATAATATTTTCATGTATTTTTGCATACCATAATTGTAATGACCTAAATAATAAAAATGGTATTTAAATAGAGAGGAAAGGAAATGGAAATAGAAATAGAAGGAGGCGTTCGTCGATGACATTACACTTGGGGAGAAATAACTGAGGAAATTTATCAAGCTCTTGTCGACGAACACAGGGGATTCGTCGACGAGAGTATAAGAGGGCCTCTTCGATGAAGACAAGTTTCGTCAATGAGACGATACTAAGAGAGAATTTATGGAAGTCTAAAATTCGTCGACGAGGGAACAGTTTCATCGACAAAATTTCTACAGGACTCATCGACGAGGTGATGTGTCTTGTCGACGAATCTGACCCTATAAATAGCAAAAACCTACATTTAAATGTAGAAAATTAAGAAAATCTCACATTCTCTCTCTCCCTTCGATTTCTCTCCCTTCTCTCTTCGATTTTGGGCCGGATTTTCGTTGGTTCAAGGATCTGAAGCCACCACGACGCTCCTGGAGAAGTTCTCTACATATCCGCCGGAGCGGATCGTCAGTGGAATTCTGTTGAAATTCATCACTGAGTTAAGGTAAGGCTTTTTTATGCCTAATTTGGCCTTATTGTAGTTATAGAAAATGATACACACATGAAAATATGGAAGTTTAGTACTAGGAGTTTTCATTTTCAGGATATTGATCAGGAAATCCTATGGGTGTGAGTCTAGGAATATATAGGGGCTCTTTAGTTTCTAGGTAAGGGAATAAACTAAAGCAGTTACTTTCCACGCATATTATTATTATTTATTAGCAAATTAATTTTCAGGAAAGCATGCATGATATTTTTACTATTATTGAGAAAATGTATGTTATTGGGAAAATACTATTATTATACGGAAAATGTGATTTTAGAATGAAATGTACGGAATTACTTAACTTTGTGCGGCATGAATGCTATTTTCATGAAAGGTAATGATATGACAAATTTTATGAGTAAAGCATGTATTCAGGTATTATGAAAAGATATAATATGTTGCGATGATTTTGACAAATACATGATAATTGATTTACTTTCAGAATGATATGTACAAAATGATTTTGGCGCGAGGCCGTATATATGAAATGATTTCGGCGTAAGGCCATATATACATGAAATGATTCTGGCGCGAGGCTGTGTATATATGAAATGATTTCAGCGCGAGGTCGTATTTATGAAATGTTCAGCGCGAGGCCGTATTTATGAAATGATTTTGGCACGAGGCTGTAATTATGAAATTATGAAAAATTCTATAATATCATGTATTATATGTTATCAAAACCCGAATGTTAGTTTAGTTCAGTTTCATGAGCTTACTACCAT
This sequence comes from Malania oleifera, assembly GCF_029873635.1. Lineage (NCBI taxonomy): Eukaryota > Viridiplantae > Streptophyta > Magnoliopsida > Santalales > Ximeniaceae > Malania > Malania oleifera. The sequence continues at coordinate 27,528,855 of NC_080429.1, read as the reverse complement.
AGCTTATAGATCAGATATTTATGTTTAGATTGGTGCTAACCACCCTACGAGGGGGTGAGAGATAGATAGTCGATGTGACTTTCAATGTAGAGTGTAGACGTCCACCTAGAAGTCCGGACCAGAGTGTGGCGGGCCCATCGTACTTACAGACGTTTTTGACTCGACAGTGGTCAGCTAGCCATTGTCGGGTCTCGCCTTCGGGCTGAACAACCCGTCATGGGGGGTAATGCATGACATCAACTAGCTATTCATCCTGGGTATGTTTTCAGTATTATCATCTATAACAGACGTTTTCTGAACGATATGATTTATTAGCAAATATGAAAGTATATGATTATTCAGTACGATATGATGAACATTTACAGAAATATGAAATGTACTGTATATATATATATATATATATATATATATAATTGTATTAAATGTTCATGTTGCCACACAGCTATATTTAGTTTATATTCCCTTACTGAGAAATGTCTCACCCCTGAACTTAATTAATTTTTCAGGAGACCCTGAGAGACCGGCGGGTCGTGGCTGCCGTTGAGTTTGTTGAGTTACCCCACTAGGAGGGTAAAATTTTGTACTAGGATTAGGATTATTGTGTTGTGAGATCCTAGTTGTATTTGGAATGTTATAGAAGATTGAAAGTACATGTATGTTATTTTGGTGTAAGTAGACTCTGGTATTATGTTTTATGGTGGGATGGTTGTAATTTTATACTTACTACTACTTAGGTTTCCATTGTTTATGACTGGTCTATCCCCACCGTTCACTGGTTGGGTTGATCATATATTTAAATATGTTTATTATTTGATGAGTTAAGCATGTCGTTACAGTTTGGTATCAAAGCCTAGGACACAAGGTTCCGTAGACTTTAGAATGCAGCAGTAATAATAATACTAGAGTATAGGACAAGGGAATTTGAAGTCTGGTTTTGTAGTCTAGATGCCGGACTTCCATAGTGGTTTGTGTGATTTTCTTGGGATGACGATTTCAGGAAAGTCATTGTAAACTATCATTGGGTTGGGTATTTAGATTGCAGGATTGAACCTTGAATTAAGATCAGGAGTGACGAATTAATTAGGAGAATATCTTATATGAGTTGGGTGACATGTATAGTGATGGTGTTTTGAGTTAAGTTACTTGTTTTTCAAGATGGACTCTGGTGGTGGTAGTGCCCACGCTAGTGGGAACGAGGGTGCTGGACCCTCAGGCGCTGTGGGTGGTGATTCAAAGGCAGTTTTACACAGCTTTGCCCAACAAGTCATGGCTGAGATTGCCAGAAGTTCAAGGGAACTAGGGGGGTCCATCTACAGGCCATGGTAGCTCTATCAAGAAGTTTATTAAGATGAGTCCTCCGGCTTTCTTAGGAGGGACAGATCCTGTAGTCGCTGAAAACTGGGTGCAGGAGATAGAGAAAGTGTTTGCAGTACTGCAGTGTTCGGAGGAGGAGAGGGTACTATTTGCCACATATAAACTGACTGGAGAGGCCAAGAGATGGTGGTTGGTGGTGAGATTATTAAAGCAGCAGAGGACTGTACCTGTGGAGATGACGTAGGAGCAGTTTAAAGAGATATTCTTTGACAAGTATTTCCCAGCCTCGTCCAGGGAAGCTAAGATTGAGGAGTTCCTGAACCTAAAGCAGGGATAGCAGACCGTGCAGCAGTACGCGGTGAGGTTTATCGAGTTATCTCGCTTCACTTCGTACATCATACCAAATGAAGCAAAGAAGGTACGGCAGTTTGAGAGAGGTCTGAGGAGAGAAATTTATAAGCAGGTGTCGATACTCAAGTTGCAGGATTTTGCTGAACTGGTGGATAGAGCCACTATAGCAGAGATTGGGGAGCGATAAGAGGCTGAAGAGCAGAGGCAGAAGAAGAGATCCACACCTTCTGGTTCCCAATAGGGGATTGGACGTGGTTCCTGGAAGAGAGGTGGCTACTACAGAGATCTGAGGCAGGAGACCGGGAATCACTATTTTCAGGGTGTACAACCACCTTTAGCTTGCCCGACTTGTGGGAAGAGGCACCTCGGGGAGTGTCGTTCCGGGCGAGGTGTTTGCTATCGATATGGGGAGTCAGGACATATGATGAGGGAGTGTCCAGGTTAGATTGGTGCTGCTCCCGCTCCTAGACCTGCTCGAGGAGGCTACTAGGCTCCACATAGAGGCCAACAGAGGAATATGGCCCCAGCCATTGTTTTTACTTTGATGTCAGGTGATGCTGAAGAGGTCGGCGACGTGGTGACAAGTACGGTTAAAATGTTTTCATTTAAAGTTATTACACTTTTTGATTATGGTGCCACACACTTGTTTGTGTCCTTGGGGTATGTTAAATTGTGTGGGGTTGAAAAGCAATTACTAGATGTTGAGTTATTAGTGGCTACACCGATCGGGTCAATGGTGAGATGTAGTTGGGTACTCTATGGTTGTCCAATTGATGTTCAGGGGAAGATTCTATTTGCTGATTTGGTGGTGCTGGATATGCACGACTTTGATACATCTTCAGCATAGATTGGCTAGCAGCTAATTCTACTATTATAGACCGTCATGCAAGAGAAGTGATATTCAGACCTCTAGGGAAACTAGAATTTAGATTTACAGGGTCACGAGTGCAATCGTTACCTCAGATGATCTCAACTGTTCAGGCGAGAAGGCTGCTCCAGAGTGGATGTTTGGGATTCATGGTTTTTGTGAAGGAAATGTCAGAAAATGAATTAAAGCTTATCAATACGCCTATGGTGAAAGAATTTACAGATGTGTTCCCAGATGAATTACTAGTTCTACCACCTGATTGTGAGGTAGATTTCCCTATTGATCTACTTCAGGTACAATGCCAATCTTTAAAGCACCGTACCAAATGGCGCCAGTAGAGTTGGCAAAACTGAAAGATCAATTGCAGGATTTGCTTGATAAAGGCTTTATACGACCTAGTGTATCTCCATGGGGAGCTCCAGTACTATTCGTGAAGAAGAAAGACGGGTCTATGAGGATGTGCATAAATTACAGGGAGATTAATAAAGTGACCATCAAGAACAAGTATCCTCTACCTCGTATCGATGATTTATTAGATCAGCTCCAAGGTACACGGGTATATTCTAAAATTGACCTCAGATTAGGTTACCATCAGGTAAAGGTAAGGGCAGAAGATGTATCGAAGATGGCTTTCAGGACCAGGTATGGGCATTACGAGTTTATTGTTATGTCATTTGGTCTGACGAATGCTCCTGCGATATTTATGAATTTGATGAATAGGATCTTCCATCCCTTTTTAGACCAGTTAGTTGTTGTTTTTATTGATGATGTACTGGTCTATTCGAGGAGCTATGAGGAGCACAAGATACATTAGAGGTAGGTTTTGTAAATGCTCAAGGAGAAGAAGCTGTATGCAAAATTCAGTAAATGTGACTTTTGGCTCGAAAAAGTTGTGTTTTTGGGGCATGTTATCTCATGAGACGAAATTTCTGTAGATCCCAGTAAAATTGAGGAGGTAGTGAATTGGGCTAGACCGAGGAACATCTAGGAGATCAGGAGTTTCTTGGGATTAGCTGGGTACTACCATCGTTTTGTAGAGGGATTCTCAGCTTTATCAGGGCCTCTGACACGACTGACTAGGAAGAATGCTAGATTTGAATGGGACGATAGCTGTGAGTAGAGTTTTTAGGAACTAAAACAAAGGCTAGTCATAGTGCCTGTACTGATCATCCCATCTGGAGGTGAGGGGTATACTATCTACATAGACTTGGCTGTGTATTGATGCAGCATGGCAGGGTGGTGGCATATGCATCCAGACAGTTGAAAGAATATGAAAAGAACTACCCTACCCATGATCTTGAATTGGCTGCAGTAGTACATGCATTGAAAATTTGGATGCATTATCTGTACGGTGAGCAATGCGAGATTTTCTCTGTCCATAAGAGTTTAAAGTATTTCTTCACCCAAAAGGAATTGAATATGAGGTAGAGAAGGTGGTTAGAGTTGATTAAAGATTTTGATTGTACTATCAGTTACCACCCAGGGAAAGTGAACGTGGTGGCTGATGCACTAAGCAGGAAGTTTGGGGAATCAGCGTTGATGGCTATTGAAATCCAGCGTCCGATCATGATGGATCTAGAGAGACTTGGCATTGAATTGATTGAGAGTAATCCTCCAGTATGTATCGCCAGTCTAATGGTACAACCTACTCTACAGGAAAGAACTAAAGCCGCTCAGAAAGAAGACCCTGAGTTAGTAGAGGTGATAGACAGAGTGCAGAGTGGTCAGGGGGAGGAATTCAGTATTGCAGATGACGGAGCATTCAGTTTAGTTCTAGATTATGTGTTCCTACCAATATTGACATTAGGAAGACTATTTTAGAGGAGGCTCACAGATCTTTGTATACGGTTCATCCCGGCAGTACGAAAATGTACAGGGATCTGTGAGAGTTGTATTAGTGGAGTGGTATGAAGAGAGAAATTGCCAAGTACGTAGCCCAGTGCTTGACGTGCCAGCAGGTAAAAGCTGAGCACCAGAGGCCGGCAGGTCAGTTGTAGCCGTTATTTATCTCAGAGTGAAAGTTGGATCATATTTCCATGGACTTCATTTCAAGGCTACCGTCGACATCGTATGGCCAGAATACGATTTGGGTGATAATAAACCGGTTGACTAAGACCACCCATTTTCTCCTTATCAAGATCAGCTATCCCCTCAGCCGATTGGCAGAGATTTACGTCCAGGAGATAGTTCGTTCTTATGGGGAGCCAGTATCCATAGTGTCAGATCGAGATCCGCGTTTCACATACAATTCTGGAGAAGCTTACAGGAAGCTTTAGGGTCTCAACTATCGTTTAGTACGACATTCCATCCTCAGTCAGACGGGCAGACTGAGAGGACTATACAGATACTAGAAGATATGCTCTAAGCATGTGTTTTAGATTTTGGGGGTAGTTGGACTCAGTTTATGCCACTGGTAGAGTTCGCATATAATAACAGTTACCAGTCCTGTATTGACATGGCACCATTTGAGGTACTGTACCATAGGAGATGTCGATCTCCTTTGTATTGGGACGAGATGGGTGAGCGGCGAGTTGTGGGGCCAGGGCTGGTACAATAGGCGTACGATAAAGTTTGGCTTATCATGGATAGAATCAGTGCAGCTCAGAGCCGACAGAAGAGTTATGTCGACAATCGCCGCAGGAATTTGGAGTTCGATGTGGGTGATCACGTATTTTTGAAGATAGCTCCATTAAAAGGAGTTATGAGGTTTGGTAGGAAGGGTAAACTTAGCCCTAGGTTTATTGGTCCATTTGATATTTTAGAGAAAGTGGGGTCGGTGGCCTACAGGCTAGCTTTACCACCTACACTATCCAGGATGCACAACGTATTCCACGTATCTATGTTGAGGAAATACGTCCCAAATCCTTCTCATATTATCAACTACGGCGAGTTAGAGCTCAGTGATTCACTAGTCTATGAGGAGGTACCAGCGCAGATTTTGGACAGAAAGGAACAGGAACTACGTGATAAGAAGATTCCTCTGGTAAAGGTTCTATGGAGGAATCATGCAGTAGAAGAGGCTTCTTGAGAGCTTGAGGAACAGATCAAACAGAAATACCTACAATTATTCCAAGAAGTTCATATGTAAATAAGAAATGTAAGTAAATATGTAATATTTCTTTTGTAGGTACATGTAATACTTTAGTAGTAAGTGGTATTTTAGTTTTGGGGGAAATTTTCTTTCGGTTTATGTAATCTCCTAGGACTTGAAATGTAACCACGGTATTCCTCCGCCATAAGTGAGGGTAAGTAATAAAATAAGTAGACCATTTTGTCTTAAGGGATGATGAATTGTATGAATAGTAAATTTCGAGGACGAAATTTTATAAGAAGGGGAGAATGTAATGACCTGAATAATAAAAATGGTATTTAAATAAAGAGGAGAGGAAATGGAAACAGAAACAGAAGGAGGCAGCAAACTTCATCGATAAACGTTTCGCATTCGTCGATGACATTGCACTTTAGGAGAAATAACTGAGGCAATTTATCAGGTTCTTGTCGATGAACACATGGGATTCGTCAATGAGGGTACAAGAGGACCTCGTCGATGAAGACAAGTTTCATCGACGAGAAGATATTGAGAGAGAATTTTTGGAAGTCTGAAATTTTTCGATGAGGAAGCAGGTTCATCGACGAACTTTCTACAGGACTCATCGACGAGGTGACGTGTCTCGTTGACGAATCCGACCCTATAAGTAGCAAAAACCCACATTTAAATGTAGAAAATTATGAAAATCTCTCTCTCTCTCTCCCTTCGGTTTCTCTCCCTTCTCTCTTCGATTTCGGGTCAGATTCCCGCTGGTTCGAGGATCTGAAGCCACCACGACGCTCCTAGAGAAGTTCTTTGCATATTTGTCGGAGCGGATCGTCGATGGTACTCTATTGAAATTCATCCCTGAGTTGAGGTAAGGCTTTTTTATGTCGAATTTGGCCTTACTATAGTTATAGGAAATGATATACGTGTGAAAATATGGAAGTTTAGTACTAGGAGTTTTCATTTTTAGGGTATTGATCAGGAAATCCTACGAATGTGAGTCCAGGAATATATAAGGGCTTTTTAGTTGCCAGGTAAGCAAGTAAACTAAAACAGTTATTTTCATGCGTATTATTATTATTTATCAACAAATTAATTTTCTAGAAAGCATCCATGATATTTGACTATTATTGAGAAAATGTATATTATTGGGAAAATACTGCTATTATACGAAAAATGTGATTTTAGAATGAAATGCACAGAATTACTTAACTTTGTGTGGCATGAACGTTATTTTCATGAAAGGTAATGATATGAAAAATTTTACAAGTAAAGAATGTTTTCAGATATTATGAAAAGATATAGTATGTTATGATGATTTTGACAAATAAATAAAAAGATACAATACGTTATGATGATTTTAACAAATACTGGATAATTGATTTATTTTCAGAATGATTTGTATGAAATGATTTCGGCGTGAGGCCGTATATATGAAATGATTTTGACACGAGACCGTATATACATGAAATGATTCCGGCGCGAGGCTGTGTATATATGAAATGATTTCGGCGCGAGGCCATATTTATGAAATGTTAGGCGTGATGTCATATTTATGAAATGATTTCGGCACGAGGCCGTATTTATGAAATTATGAAAAATGTTATAGTATCATGTATTATAAGTTATCAGAACCCGGATGATAGTTTAGTTTAGTTTCAGGAGCTCGGTACCGTAGCTTATAGATCAAATATCTATGTTCAGATTGGTGCTAACCACCCCATGAGGGGATGGGAGATGGATAGTCGATGGGGCTTTCAGTGTAGAATGTAGAAGTCCACGTGGAAGTCCAGACCAGGGTGTGGCTGGCCCATCGTACTTATAGACATTTTTTACTCGGCAGTGGTTGGCCAGCCATTGTCGGGTCCCGCTTTCAAGCTACACAACCTGTTATGGGGGGTAATACATGACATCAGCTAGCTATTCATCCTGGGTATGTTTTCAGTATTATCAGCTATAACATACGTTTTATGAACGATATGATTTATTAGCAAATATGAAAGCATATGATTATTCAGTACGATATGATGAACGTTTATAGAAATATGAAATGTACTATATATATATATATATATATATATAATTGCATTAAATGTTCATGTTGCCACACAGCTGTATTTAGTTTATATTCCCTTACTAAGAAGTGTCTCACCCCCGAACTTAATTAATTTTTTAGGAGATCCTGAAAGACCGGCGGGTCATGGCTGCCGTTGAGTTTGTTAAGTGATCCCACTAGGAGGGTAAGATTTTGTACTAGGATCATTATTATTTTGTTGTGAGATCCTAGTTGTATTTGGAATCTTATGGAAGATTGAAAGTACATGTATGTTATTTTGGTGTAAGTAGACTCTGGTATTATGTTTTATGGTTGGATGGTTGTAATTTTATACTTACTACTGCTCAAGTTTCCACTGTTTATGACTGGTCTATCCCCACTGTTCACGGGTTGGGTTGATCATATATTTAAAAAAGTTTATTATTTGATAAGTTAAGCAGGCTGTTACAATAATGTACAAACCACGGCCCTTATGCTGACAATTGTAATTTTTGAAACACAACCCTTATGCCAACATAATAAAACATGAAAACCACGGCCCTTACGCCGGCATAGCATTTCATATAAAATAGCTGGCCCTTAGGCTGACATATCATATAAAAAGCACGGCCCTTATGCCAGCATATCATATAATATTCATAATTTGAAGTCCCTGTACCGTTTTTAATATCTTACTAAAAACTATAATAACATGCTTATTCTGAAAACATAATATTCTGATATCACATAGAATCATATAATTTCATACTCATGCCACACAAAAGTGTGTATTGTTATATTCATAAAATCTGCACAGATTCATATTCCCTGTTGAACTGTATTAAAATCATTTTCCTGTTAATAACAGTATTTCCTAAACTCAGTTCTATAACATATATATTTTTTCTTGAAAGTAAAATCTGAATATTAATATATAATTCATGAAAATACTGACTTAGTTTATCCCTTTACCATGTTATGGAAAAACCCACAAATTACTCCACGTGTGTTTCCCAGCTCAACACCCTCAAATTGCATTTCCCTCTAACAAAACTTTAGTATAAACCCATCTAATATGTTCCTTAACCCAGAAATACCAAATACCTTTATAAATATTAAAATAATCAACTTATCAAAATTTTGGGATGGTACCCAAATTGGCCTAACCAACGAATAACTCCAGCAGATTTGTAGAGAATCTTCCTAAGAGTAACGTGGTGGCTTCGGATCGTCAAACTAACGAAAGACGGAGCCGAAATCGAAGAGAGAAGGAAAGGGAGTTGTGGGGGAGAGAGAGAGAGAGAGAGAGAGAGAGAGAGAGGGTTTCTATAAATTTTCTCCTCAGAAAAATGAGTTCTTGAGCTTATATAGAAAACTTGTCCACGTGGCCTCGTCGACGAGTCACATTTCCTTGTCAACGAGTTAATGAAGGGAGCTCATCGACGAACACCTTCTCGTCAGTGGCGAGTTTTAGAGTCCAGAAATAGTCCTTTTGGTAACTTCTCATCGATGAGACGCATGTCCTTGTCGATGAGCTTAAGAACCCTGCTCGTCAATGAGCACTTCTTCACTCATCGACAAGACCCTACTGAAATTCCTTAAGAAAATTCCTTTCTCTCTCCTTCTTTTATTATTTAATTACTACAATTCTTCAGGTCTCTACATTAAGTCTCGCCCTAGAGCTCCTAGGTTCGACTTCCTGAAGGACCTAAAAAGATAATATTCCAGATGGGGTGAGACACCTCTTAGTAAGACGAAATACATCATTATCAATGTGTGACAGATGAGTTCTATTGTGACAATTATTTATATATGTCTCTTGTATTACCCCTAAATATACTCAACTTCAATACAATCAATATGATGTAGTTAAATAACTCTATTAACGTAAGTTTTATGATATATCACACACAAGGTAAAGCAGTTTATAATAAAATTACAAACATAAGTGTTGACTTTTTGAGTATGATCCCTGGTTTTGATAATGACAAACCGTACATTACTAATGTGTGTGCCTAAGTAGTTAAATAGGTTAATATTTCATAACACACACATGAAAGTGAAGTGGATGCCAGAAAGACCTTAAAGAGCACATACTCCTGGCATATTCAATGGGAAAATGAAGAGTAAAAGAAGAAGACATGTTGTGCTTCATTGTAATTGCATTCAGTTCATTTCGTTCTGTAATGTTTATATGATCTATAATATTTGCATTTGCATGTGTGATATGAATGAGCTAAAAGGTCATAGTCCGACCATGGGAAAAATCAATATACCATAGGCAGGCTTCGGTCAACCGACGCCGAATTTTTTGAGCTAAAAGGCCATAGAATGACAATAGGAACCATGACCCTTACACTTGAATGCCACATGCTTTTTCATCAGGATAGAAATTGCTCAAGAGACCAAACAGGACATAAAGGACATATTTGTGATGTTTTGGGCGACCAAACCCTGGAAATATAAAATGCCTCGGTCGACCGAATTGGCAAGAGGTCAACAATTGACCAAGCCTCGAGCGACTGAGCCAAAACGAATGTATCTTCCATAGTCGACCAAACCCTGGTCGTGAATTTTTCCAACTTCCACAAGCGCCCGAACTTTAAGTTCAAAATCACCCCGGGCGACCGAATTGTGAGGTCCGACAAACTGAACCACTCACCAGGCGACCGAACCTTGAACGTTTGGAAAATCGCCTTGACTTCAGCTAACAGGACTCACCCTCGAGCACCCGAGCTCAAAAATTTAACTTTTCTTTGTGTGTCTATTCGTGCAACCGGCCCTAAGGACCGAGCAACTGAAACTCTCGGGTTGCCATAATTTAGCCGCGGTAATTAGGGTAAATTTTGAGTTAAATAGTTAAACATTTCTAAAAATCCCTAACATGTCCCTAACGGTCAATAAATCATCTTGAGTCTATATATACCCCTTCCATTACTCATTTTTAACAAGGTGATTAGAGAGAAAATTCTCCCAAAATTATTTTTATTCATTCAATTTTATACTCTCTTTTTACCATTCTTTTGAAAAATTCTTTATTAAAAGAGAGCATTTATATTTTGGGCATTTATCATTCAAGGCATTCACTCTCTCTTTGATCTTAATTTTTAAAAATATTTTTGAGAGTGGTTTTATTGTTTCTCTCACATACCTCAGTTGATAAACATTTTTGGGAGTAAAACATTCTTACTTGTGATTCTTGCACATTCATTGCAAGAATTCATAAGCTCATTTAGGCTTTATTACAAAATCCTTTTTGGGCTTGAACCCTAGATCTCCTGCACTTTATTTTTAATATATATATATATATATATATATATTTTGGAGATATCATTTGAGGGTTCTTGAGATCTTTGAAAAGCACATATTTCATATTTCATTTTTATCAAAGATCATATATAATGTTTTTGAGAAAAATCATTTGAAATCAAAAACCCTAGGTTCTCTTGCACTTTATTTGAAAAATTGCTTTTGGGAGAAAATTATTTTTTGGGTTTAAATCTTTCAAGTGCTTTATCATATACATTAGTATTCAAAGATTTTTAAATATTTTGAGAAATTATTCATACTCACATTGAGCTTATTTTCATATCATACATGAGGGTTTTGTGTTTATTGTTGTACACACCAGCTTAGTTTAGAAGAATTTATTTGTACACATTTGATTTTTTGTTGTATTCCCGACGTGTTGTCGGAAGATGGAGACTAACCCTGTGAATAGTCCCAAAAATGCTCAAACCTAGTTAGGAGAGCACTGGACTGGTTCAGACCCGATTAGGAGAACTAGGTGCATCATCTTGATAAGGTGTTGTACTAGGTGTCGCTCCACCCGTTAAGCGAACCATAGTGGAATCCTTTTATTTGTGAGCTTGAGACAAGGATGTAGACAGTATTGGCCTAATCCTGATAACATATCGTGTGTGCAATTTACATTTTCGCAATTTATTTTCTGCACCTATATGTTATTGTTTAATGCTTTGACTATTTTACACATGCACTTTGAATGATTGTGAATTACTGAGAATTGTTTATTTGTTTTAAAATCTACTCATTAATTCATCTGTTTAATTGGTATATGTTCTAGATAGACTCTAGGTTGTGTTTTACTGATACTAGTTTAATTGAACCTAGGAGAAAATTTTTAAATACCCAATTCATCCTCCCTCTAGGGAATACACCAATTCCAACAGTAAGGTTTATGGCATATCACAAAAAATATAATGTAGTCTAATTACTTCTACTAGCGTAGGTTTTACGACACATCATAGATAATTAAATTCACGCTTCTATAGCACTTCTATATGTCACACAAACCTTCTCCTTCGATTTATACGCCACACAGGCCTTCGACATCAGTATAGACTTCACACAGAGTTTCTATACTGAGCATCACCGCTTCATATTTTTCAATCAAATGCAAAATCTAACTTACCATTTCATGATTAATGGAATTGAACTTTCATATCTCCATATCCATATCAAACTTGTCATTTTAAAATTTCACAGTAATCCCACTATACACATATATCCATAAACTAGTATTACGCCACATACTCTCAATATCATACCATCACAATTTCAACAAACTCATATAAAATTATTAGTTAAATAATCTCATGCCATACAGTTATACTTAAAAATTTTCTTTTAAGTAATCCGCCGAGAAAAAGTGCGTATTTCTAAAATCTGATCTGATTGTTTTCTGAAAATTCTATTTAATTTTAAACATGCAATTTTTCCTAAAATGGAGGCACACGAACCACCCTCCTAGTTATTCCCAAATATGTATAACACTCAAAAACGACCATTCCATACGCCCAAATCATACAAAAATTCAAATACGACGTATACGTATAATATACTCAAATTTAATCAGTTCAAAATCTTTTAAAAGTTGACATAATGTATTCCCCTTTCTTGATTCCTAGAGAAATACCTGCAGGAATCCTAAGGCTGTGCCTGTGGCATTCGCACAAATCCATGTATTCATATATTTTAGCTTAGTTAGCTAAATCCTGAAATAATTACTATCGCTCGCACGCTCCCGTTAACTGATTAAATTCTAAAAACGCGGGTATGATCTACTTCCCATGTTTAAATTTAATTTCTAACATATTTAAAAACACTAATATGATCAAATCCCCGCAGTTTAATCTAATTCCAAAATATTACCAGAAATCTAATTTAATCAAATCCCTACAATTTAACTTAATTAAAAAATATTCCCAAAAAATTCTATTTAATCAAATCCTTGCAGTTTAACTTAATCCTAGGAACATTTCCAAAAATCTAATATAATAAAATCCTGCAACTTAATTTAATCCCAGGAATATTTCCAAAAATCTAGTATAATCAAATCGTACAGTTTAATTTAATCCTAAGAATATCTCCAAAAATCTAATATAATCAAATACTACAATTTAATAATAAACCAAAATTTTCATACCCTTAAAATTACTCAAAAATCCATGCACAATATTGCAGTAATTATATACCATGATTTAACCGGGTGAATTTCTAAAATAGCTAACATAATTTATTCTCATTTCCTTATCCACTACAAAAAATCAGGGTATTAATAAAGGATCAAATCCGTCACTAATACATATAAATTCATCACTAATAGTATTAGCACAAATTTGTAAGTATTAATGACGGTTTTTAAATTAGTTGCTATATCTACCATTACTACTAATTATTAGTGATGAATTTAAAATTTGTCACTAATAATAGAGTATTAGTGATGGATTATAACTGTCACTAAAACCCTAATACCGTCACTACAAATTCTACATCGGCTCAGCTTAAATTCGTCACTAATAATACAGTATTAGTGAAGGATTCAAATTCGTCACTAATAGTAGGGTATTAGTGATGAATTATAAATTCGTCACTAATAGTCGGGTATTAGTGAAGGATTCAAATTCGTCACTAATAGTAGGGTATTAGTGACGAATTTGAATCTTTGACTAATACTGCACTATTAGTGACAAATTTGTGATTCGTCACTAATATCCTACTATTAGTGACAAATTTGAATCTTTCACTAATACTACACTATTAGTGACGAATTTAAATCCTTCACTAATACTGCACTATTAGTGACAAATTTATATTTCGTCACTAATACCCTACTATTAGTAATGAATTTGAATCTTTCACTAATAATTAAGAAATTAAAAAAAATTAATACTATTTGTTTTGAATCATCAATTCCTATAAAAATCTATAATTACATTTTCGCATACATAACTTGAAACCATAATTAGTACAAAAATCATAAATTATTCAAAATTTTAAATTCAGATACAAATTCAATTAAAATAAAAAAAATATATCATATGTTCAGAAATATGTATACATTATAGAAATTCAAATTAAAATACAAAAATTCCATTTATTCAAATAACAATAAAAATTACAAAGAAATAATCAAAAGTTGTATCTAACGACTGTAGTGCATACATGGCATCGTGCTAATGTTATGACAGCCACGAACCCTACAAATTAAGAATCATAAAAAAAAAAATTAGTATACAAATGGAGAACAAAATAGAGGACTAGCACTCGGTATAATCAAGAAGAAAAATATAGAGAGTGTGTCATACAATAATTTTCAACCCTAAACGAATAGTTGAAATGAATGTGAATGACGTACGTATGAATATATATAGTTACGTGCATCAAACAAAGCATGTAAATACTTTAACTCGTTCTCAAAACAGAGTATCCCTGGTGGTGGACAAATGATAATGCTTATCCATAGTTAAAAGCAAATGATACGCCATGTATGTTAATAGATGCAAATTTAGGACTTAATGAAATGACTTTTCGTTTAACTTTCACTCATCCTTTCAAAAATATTTTAACATTCATTTTATCATAATTATCTTTGTACGTGGTTTTTGTTTTTTGAAAAATTTTAACGGAATTTTGACAGCATGTCGTTTGTAAATTGGACATTTTCCTATAAAACTTGTACCTAAAACATGATTATTTTCATAAAATAAAACATTTCAAGCATGAGAGAACCTAAATCCACTACCAGCATGCAATTCACAATGTATTGCATCAGCCATGCAGTTGGTATTTAACACAAGCATGTATTCCAGTAGTTTAATATACAATTCATATAACAAAATACCATCCATGAAGAAAATATTAGCTAGAAAACATTAAAACACAATTCAACCAAGGTTTTCTAGTTTTGTCCAGATGGTTGCTTCTTAAGCATTCTTGATGCAGCTTGGGTTGTGCATAAAGTTGTTACTTAGATTGTGAGAAGGATTATGATAAATTGAGTTGGGGTTTCTTGGATTCAGTTATGGACAGAAAAAGCTTTGGTTATAGATTGAGGAAATGGATTATTGTTTGTTTTTCTTCTATTCAGTGATAGTCGTGGAATCCTGGTTTAGAAGGTTTTAAGATTGCCTTTGCTTTGTTGGAGATTTTTGAGCTTGTATTTGGTCCTTAGGATCTAATTTGTTAACTTGAGTTTTACTATAAAAGTTTTCAATATATAGGAGGTTTCGAGTTATGATTCTTTAATGGGTTTTAATGTTCATAAGTGGCTTTCACTTATATGGCATTTAGTCTTGACCTTTCACTGTATTCTATACATTGTTGTTCTTAGCCAAATATTTTAGATTTTGAATGATAAGCCTAAGATTGCCTCTTTTCTTACTAATATCAACACGTGAGAGACACAAGTTAGAATGACTTTAAGTTTTTATTGATCATGCATACAGTTTTGTTCTGGAAAAACTTTACCGAAATTTCAGCAACATGCCGTCTATAAATTAGACATTTTCCAAAAAATTCCTGCACTAAAACTTGATAGATTCAAACAAAAAACTCACAATAAATATGCACCTTATAAATATGCTAAACTCGGGTTTTCTAGTGAGATTTTTTGCTTGAAATCCTCTCTCTCTAAACCTCGTCTCTCTCTCTCTCTCTCTCTCTCTCTCTCTCTCTCTCTCTCTCTCTCTCTCTCTCCTTCTCTCTATATTTTGACTTCGTTCTTTACCAATTTGATGATAGGAAGCCGCCACGCTACTCCGAGGAAGATTATCTTCAAGTCTGCTGGAGTAGTTCGTTGGTTAGGCCAACTTGAGCACCATCCCAAAATCTGGGTAAGTTTGTTATTTTAAGTTTTATAAGGTATTTGGTGTTTCTGGATTGAGGAAAATGCTTTAGATAGAATAATACTGAAGCTTTGTATTTTCAGGAGAATATGTATGTTATAGAACTGTGTTTGGGAATATTGTTGTTGAGCAGGAAAAATCTTTTAACACTTTTTATAAGGAATATGATTTTAGAACAAATTATGAGCTAGAAGGCTACTTACATTTGTGTGGCATGAGTATAATATTTCCATGAAAATTATGTTATATTGAAATATTATGATTTTTCCAAGATAAGCATGTTATAGCAGTTTTCAGGAAAACAATAAAAACAGTACAAGAACTATGGTTTTAAGAATATTATGTTAAACAGTGCAAGAATTTCATGTACAAGTACGCCATGTTATGCCGGCACCGATGTCATGATTTTTACGTTATGCTATGACGGCATAAATGTCGTAATTATGCATGTTATGTCAAGTTTCAAGAAGATATTATCATGTCATGTTTTACTTTGAAATATGAAACTGCTATGTTCAATATCATGAAATTTATTATATGTTATCAAAACCTGGATAGCTTAGTTTAGTTTCGCGAAGCACGGTACCGTAACTATATGTTCATGTTTATGTTTGTGTTAGTGCTACCACACATCTTATGTAGAGTGTGGGGGATGGCAGTTGATGTGGCTTTATGGGAGTGTCATTGTTCCCCTGGTAGTTCGACATAGGTGGAATAGGCCCATCGTACTTACACACCTATGTTTGACTTAGCATGGTTGGCCAACCATTGCTAGGTCCCACCTTCGGGCCACACAACCCTGTCATGTGGGGGGTAATACATGACAATAGCTAGCTATCTATCTTGGGCCATAATTAAGTATGTTATGGTTATATAAGATGATTTTTTAGTATAGAAATTTAATATGTTAAACTATGTTATGTTAAATCTTGTTTTATTTAGATATGATACAACTATTTATACCAAATATGAATTATGCACTTTTATATGTATATCACGAAAAATACTCATGTTTCCACACACTGATATTAGTTTATCACCCTTACTGGGAGGTGTCTCACTCCAGCATACAAACATTTCAGAAAATCTAGGTAGAAGGGCGGATAAATCTCCGCAGCGGTAAGGAGTTGACCAAACTACCCTACCAGAAGGGTAAATATGTGAGATAGGGTCAGATGGGTTTTTATGATTATGACCCTAGGATACTTTTTTGGTTTTTTTGTGGATGACTGTATATATATACTTTTTGGGGTTTTTTGTGGATGACTGTATATATATATATATATATATATGATTCAGTAAAACTTTGGTATGGTTTCTAGTGTTGTATGACATGTATGTAATTTTATGTTTTTCGCTGCTTAGGTATTAGAGTTGCATGACAGGTATCCCTAGTACTCGTGGGTCCAGGTTGATCATGATTATGATAGTTAGTGGGATGTTAGAATTATTAATATTATTATTATGAGGAAAAAATAATATGGTAAAATAGGCAGATCGTTGTAGTTTGGTATCAGAGCCTAGGTTGCTAAGTTCTGTAGACTGTAGAGTACAGCAGAAATAATACCATAGTATAGGAAAAGGATTTGAGGTTTTGTTCTGCAATTGGAGGCAAGACTTCCATGGTGATTTCTGTGTCTTTCCTGGGGTGACGATTTCAAGAAAGCCATAGTAAACTATTGTCGAGTTGTGTTTCTAAAGTGTGGGACTAAATCTTGAATTATGATAAGGATGTCAAGATAGAGGCGATACTAAGAGTTTTGGTTACATACATAAATTATAAGGATAGGGTCCCTAAGTCATTTTTATTGTCTCTTCAGGATGGAACCTAGTGGTGGCAGTGCTCATATGAGCGGTAGCGAGGGTGCAGGGCCCTCAGATGTAGGCGGGGCTGATTCAGATGCAGTACTACGCAGTGTAGCTTAGCAGGTCATGGCTGAGATCACACAGAGTAATAGAGAGCAGGGAGGCCTATCTGTAGGCCATGGGTTCATGATGGAGAAATTCACAAAAATGAATCCTCTGGCATTTTCAAGAGGAGCTGACCCTGCAGGTGCCGAAAACTTGATGCAGGAAATATAGAAAGTATTGGCGGTGCTGCAGTGCATAGAGGAGCAGAGGGTTTTATTCGCAACCTATGAACTGACAGGAGAGGCTAAAAGATAGTGGACTGCTGTAAAATTATTGGAGGAATAGAGGGCGGTGCCTATAGCTGTGACTTGGTGCCGATTTAAAGATTTTTTCTTTGACAGATACTTTCTAGACACTACCAAAGAAGCCAAAGTGGAGGAGTTCCCAAATTTGAAGCAGGGACAGCAAACAGTCCATCAGTATGCGAGGAGGTTTATAGAGTTGTCCTATTTTTCCCAGTACATCATACCTGATGAGGCAAAGAAGGCGAGACAGTTTGAAAGAGGTTTGAGGCGAGAAATATACAAACATGTAGCGGTCTTGAAAATGCAGGACTTTGCTAAATTGGTAGACAGAGCAGTTGTGGTTGCGGCCAGTGAGCGGGTGGGTGTAGAGGAGCATGGACAGAAGAAGAGGTACATGCCTTCAGGCTCTCAGGCAGGCTCTAGTAAGAGCTAATAGAGATGAGGTAATTATGGCAGGGGACAGAGGCAGGATTCGATAGGTCGTGAGAATCAGGGTATGCAGATCTACCCAGTTTGTCAAACATGTGGAAAAAGACACTTGGGAGAGTGTCGAGCAGGGAGAGGCATCTGCTATCGTTGCGATGTACCAGGACATTTAGTACGGGATTTCCCTACACCACCTAGTACCACACCTGCTCCCAGACCGCACTAAGGAGGTTATTAGGTGCCTCATAGAGGCCAGCAGAGGAATGTAGCCTTGGCGAGGGTTTATGCTGTGACACTGGTAGACACGGAGGCCATAGACGATGTCATGATAGGTACCTTTACTGCTTTATCATATCAAGCTATTTTTTTATTTGATATAAGTGTCACCCACTCTATTGTGTCTATAGGATATGTTAAATTGTTGGGTGTTGAGACACAAATATTAGATGTTGGATTGTCAGTAGCAACACCAACAGGGTCAGTGGTGAGGTGTTGTAGGGTGCTTAGGGGTTACCCAGTAAAAATTTAGGGGAGAATATTACTAGCTGACCTAATTGTGCTAGATTTGCATGGATTTGATGAAATACTGGGTATGGACTGGCTGGCTACTAACCATGCTAGTATCGATTGTCATCTGAAAGAGGTGATTTTCAGACCGCCAGGAAAGCCAGAATTTAGATTTGTGGGGTCGTGGGTGCATTCCCCACCTCAGTTAGTGTCAGTCATTCAGGTGAGAAAACTACTTCTAGACTGATGTCAGGGGTTTATGGCCTATGTAAAGGAGGTGACAGAAAATGAATTGAAGCTTGTCAGTACACTAGTGGTTAAGGAGTTTCTAGACGTTTTTTCAGAAGAATTACCTGGATTACCTCTCAACCATGAGATAGATTTTGCTATTGACTTACTTCTAGGGATGGCGCTAATCTCTAAAGCTCCTTACCGAACGGCTCTAGTAGAATTGAGAGAATTAAAGAATCAGTTGCAGGATTTATTGAATAAAGGGTTTATCAAACCTAGTGTTTCGCCCTAAAGAGCTCTAATGTTATTTGTGAAAAAGAAGGACGGGTCTATAAGGATCCGCATAGATTACAGGGAAATAAATAAAGTAACAATTAAGAATAGGTATCCTATACTCTATATAGATGATTTATTTGATAAACTCTAGGAGACCTAGGTCTATTCTAAGATCAACCTCAGGTCTGGTTATCACCAGGTGAAAGTTAAAACCGAAGATATTTCAAAGACAGCTTTCAAGACCAGGTATGGGTATTATGAATTTCTAGTTATGCCATTTGGTTTGATGAATGCTTCTGTTGTATTCATGGATTTGATTAATAGAATCTTTCACTAGTATTTAGACCAGTTCGTTGTGGTTTCCATTGATGACATACTAGTCTACTCGAGGATTTTTTAGGAGCATGAGACGCACCTAAGGCTAGTACTTCAGATGCTCAAGGAAAAGAAATTGTATGCCAAGCTTAGAAAATGTGAATTCTAGTTAGAGAAAGTTGCGTTTCTGGGACATGTTATAATAGGGTATGGAATTTCAGTAGATCCCAGCAAGATAGAAGGAGTAGTGAATTGAGCCAGGCCGAGGGATGTACAGGAAATCAGGAGTTTCTTAGGACTGACAGGTTATTACCGATAGTTTGTAAAAGGATTCTTAGTATTATCAGGGCCTCTGACATGAATGACCAAAAAGAATGCCAAGTTTGAGTGGGATGACAGTTGCGAGCAAAGCTTCCAGGAGTTGAAATGGAGGCTCATCACTGCATTAGTATTGACCAAACTCCTGGAAGCTCTGCTCCTAACTTTCGTCACACTCAAACTTGGCATTCTTTCTGGTTAGTAGCACTAAAATGTCAAACACTGCTGCACAAACGCATCTTTGAGGGGGCTCGGATGTGTATTAATGCAACAGGACAAAGTAGTAGCATATGCCTCTAGACAGTTGAAAGAATATGAATTATCCCACTCATGATCTAGAATTGACTACAGTGGTTCATGCACTAAAAATTTGGAGGCATTATATGTACGGAGAGATATGTGAAATATTTTCAAACCATAAAAGTTTAAAGTATTTCTTCATGCAAAAGGAGTTGAATATGCTGTAAAGAAGATGGTTAGAGCTCATCAAGGATTATGATTGTACTATCAGTTACCATCCAGGTAAAGCTAATGTGGTGGCTGATGTGCTGAACTGAAAGTCCATGTGTAGTAGCATTGTTAGAAATAGTAATTCAATGTCCAATCCAGATGGACTCAGAGAGGCTTGGCATGGAGTTAGTATAAAGTGATCACTAAGAATTTATTGCCAACCCGGTGGTAGCCCAGAAAAATGACGTTGAGTTGATGGAGTTGATAGAAAAGGTATAGGACGAACAACGAGAGGAGTTTAGTATATCAGATGATGGAGCTTTGCAATTTTGTACTAGATTGTGTGTGCCTGCAGATGAGGATATCATAAAGGCGATCCTTGAGGAGGCTCACGGGTCCCCATACACGGTACATCCCAGTAGCACTAAAATGTATTGGGATTTGCCAGAGTATTTCTAGTGGAGCGACATGAAGAGAGAGATTGTCGAGTTTGTGCACCAAAGGCCGGTGGGCCAGTTACAGCCACTTTACATCCCGGAGTGGAAATAGGATCACATTTCTATGGATTTCGTGACAGGTTTACCGCCAGTGCAGCAGGGACAAAATGCTATTTGGGTGGTTGTAGATCGACTGATGAATACCACTCACTTTATCCCTATCAAAGTCAACTACTCCATGGACAGACTGGCAGAAATATATATTCAAGAGATAGTACAATCACATGGTGTTCCAGTGTCTATAGTATCAAACCAAAACCAACATTTCACGTCACAATTTTGGAGGAGTCTGTAGGAGGCTTTGAGGTCTCAGTTATCATTCAGCACGGAATTTCATCCTCAGATGGACAGGTAGTCAGAGAGGAAGATTTAGATATTAGAAGATATGTTATGGATATGTGTGTTGGATTTTGGGGGTAGTTGGACGTAGTATCTGTTGTTGGTAGAGTTTACATACAATAACAGCTATCAGACCAGCATCGGCATGGCACCTTAGGAGGTTCTATATGGTAGGAGATGTCGTTCTCCTCTATACTAGGATGAGATATGTGAGAGGTGAGTTTTGGGATCAGAAATAGTGCAGCAGGTAAGTATGTTAAGTTTTTTTTTTTGTGTAGGATTGTTAGTACATGTAATAATTTTCAATTAGTACGTAGTATTTTGGTTTGGGATAATTTTTATTTTATGTATTTTTAATCTCCCAAAACCCTGATTGTAACCACAGTATTCCTCCGCCACAAGTGACGGTAAGTAATAAAATAAGTAGCCATTTTCCTCAAAGGATGGTGTTCAATACAGATAGTAAATTTTGAGGATGAAATTTTTATAAGGAGAGGAGAATGTAAAGACCTGAAGCATTATAGCAATTAAAGAAAGAAAGTAAAGAGGAAAAGAAAATTTTAAAAAGGGATTCAGCAGGGTCTCATCGACGAACGCAGGGCGCTCATCGATGAGCAGCCTTCTTGGGCTCATCGATGAAAACTTCTCGAGAGGGGTTTAGTAGAGCTTGAAATTCGTTGACGAGGGTTACGAGTTCAGCAACGAACTCCCTTCATGAACTTGTCGACGAGGTGACCTGTCTCATCGACGAATCCAAACCTTATAAATGTGCTAAACTCAGGTTTCCACCGAGATTTTTTGCATGAAACCCTCTCTCTCTCTCTCTCTCTCTTCTCTCTCTCTCTATCTCTCTCTCTCTCTCTCTCTCTCTCTCTTTAAACCTTGCCTCTCTCTCCTTCTCTCTAGATTTTTGGCTTTGTTCTTCGCCGGTTCAACGATCAAAAGCTGCCATGCTACTCCTAGGAAGATTCTCTTCAAGTCGGCTGGAGTAGTTCGTTGGTTAGGCCAACTTGAGCACCATCCCAAAATCTAGGTAAGTTGATTATTTTAAGTTTTATAAGATATTTGATATTTATGGACTGAGGAAAATGCTTTAGATAGAATAATACTAAATTTTTTTGGGGGAAAATGTAATTTTGGGGTGTTGAACTGGGAACACCACAGGAGTAGGTTTGGTTATTTTTGTAGGCTTCTCAGTAAGACAGACAAGGAGATAAATTAAGTCAATATTTTTCATGAAATTATTTAATATTATACAACATTTATTTTCAAAAGAATATGTATGTTATATAACTGTGTTTGGGAATACTGCTGTTGAGTAGGGAAATGATTAAATTTTATAAGGAAATGTGATTTCGGAATAAATTATGAGTTTAGAAGGCTACTTACATTTGTGTGGTATGAGTATAATATTTCCTTGAAAATTATGTTATATTGAAATATTATGATTTTCCAAGATAAGCATGTTATAGCAGTTTTCAGGAAAACCATAAAAATAATACAGGAACTTTGGTTTTAAGAATATTATGTTAAACAATGCAAGAATTTCATGTACAAGTATGTCATGTTATACCAACGCCGGTATCATGATTTTTACATTATGTTATGACGACATAAATGTTGTAATTATGCATGTTATGTCAAGTTTCAAGAAGATACTATCATGTCATGTTTTTCTCTGAAATATGAAACTGCTATGTTCAATATCATGAAATGTATTATATATTATCAGAACCCGAATAGCTTAGTTTAGTTTCACGAAACACGGTACCATAACTATATGTTCACGTTTATGTTTATGTTAGTGCTACCACACATCTTATGTAAAATATAGGAGATGGCAGTCGATGTGGCATTATGGGAGTGTTGTAGTTCCCCTGGTAATCTGGCATAGGTGAAAGAGTCCTATCGTACTTACACACCTATGTTTGACCTAGCATGGTCGGCCAGCCATTACTAGGTCTCGCCTTCGGGCTGCACAACCCTGTCATATGGGGGTAAGACATGACAATAGCTAGCTATCTATTCTGGGTCATAATTAAGTATGTTATGGTTATATAAGATAATTTTTCAATATAGAAATTTAGTATGTTAAACTATGTTATGTTAAATCATGTTTTATTCACATATAATACAACTGTTTATACCATATATGAATTATGTATTGTTTATTTGTATATCACAAAAAATACTCACATTGTCACACACTGATATTAGTTTATCTCCTTTACTGAGAGGTGTCTCACCCCAACATACAAACATTTCAGGAAATCCACGTAGAAGGGCGGATAAAGCTCCGCAGCGATAGGAGTTGACCAAACTACCATTCCAAAAGGGTAAATAGGTGAGATAGGGTCAGATGGGTTTTTGTGATTATGACCCTAGGATACTTTTTGGGTTTTTTTGTGGATGATTGTATATATATATATATATATATATATATATATATATATATATGTTAGATTCAGTAGAACTCTGGTATGGTTTCTGGTGTTGTATGACATGTATGTAATTTTATGTTTTCCGCTGCTTAGGTATCAGAGTTGAATGGCAGGTATATCCTTGGTGCTCGTGGGCCTAAGTTGATTATGATTATGATAGTTAGCTAGATGTTAGAATTATGAATATTATTATTGTGTGGAAAAAAAATAATATGGTAAAATAGGTTGGTCGTTATATAACAATTCATATCCTAGTTCTGTGTACCTGATACCAAACTCATCATATAAAATGCAGTGATAATAAATCATATATTTTCCACAATCCATTACCAGAGTTCTAAACCACTTTAATATACAAACGTT
Source organism: Malania oleifera (assembly GCF_029873635.1). Taxonomy (NCBI): domain Eukaryota; kingdom Viridiplantae; phylum Streptophyta; class Magnoliopsida; order Santalales; family Ximeniaceae; genus Malania; species Malania oleifera. The sequence goes on along the minus strand of NC_080429.1, from coordinate 27,504,787 downwards.
TCCAAATTATCCTTATTACAACCATAGTACAGTACAAAAAAAAACTAATTTCATACACACCACATACAAAAACTATCAGACTAACCCAGCCCCTCTTTAGCCAGCTAAGCACGATCCCTAGTGTTTCCTAAAAAGATAATTTGTATGATGGGGTGAGACACTTTTCAGTAAGGGAAGACTAAGTTAATATCAGTGTGTGGCCAACATGAATTTTAATGTATACAGAAAATGACCAGTTCTTCATTTAACTGAAAATAGCATTTAAGTGTATAATCATTATACATAGTTGAAAATACCCTTTTTCCTTCCCATAGTATAAATCAGTTTAGTAAATAATTAACCACAATTATAAAATCATTCTTAGCTCATACCCACACACACACACACACAATTATTTATAAGTAAAAGTTTCTGAGGATAAGGAAGATTACATGCCCATACATGTACCTTCCCTCTACTCTAGTACCTTTACAACTACCAGGGTACTCACTTTACTTAGCAAGCCCTCGAGGTTATGTTAATAATTAATCTCATTTACATAAATTAACAGATATGCATATAAGACAACTTCCTATGACTAACACGTCATTTACTTCCCCCATGACACGGGTTGTGCGACCAGAAGGCTGGAATAAGCCTAAGTGATCAGCCTAAACAATGTCAAAAACAACATCCTCTACAAGTACGTCTGCAGACATCTACAACAAAGCTACAGGTCTGACGCCCTTATTTCAACCTCACGCAGGCAGTCGACTGTGACCCCCTACACTTCTATCCAGAACAGTGTGGGTGCACATGGTTTAATAATCAATCCCTAGCCACAGTACCGTGCTCACAAACAACTGGTCCCCAGGGTTCCTAAAGCATATCACGCAATTTAAGTAATAAAACTGTAATTTAAATCATTTCATTTCACACTTGCCATTTAATAAAAACCCGACCCCCGGTCATCAAATACAACCCCGTACACAGCCATTTAAACAAAACTCCGCCCCTCGGCTATCAAATCAAAGTCTTGCATTTTTCACAAGCAATTCCAGTATTTTTCACAAACAATTCCAGTATTTCACAAATAGTTCCAGTGTTTCACAAACAATCTCAAATCCAGTTCAACAATAAATCCTACCAAATAATTATCGACCACACGATTTCAACATTTAAACATAACCATATAAACAACCAAGCTTTCCACCATTCGTTTTTATTCAAAATACCATATCATATATCCTAAGTTCATAAAATCTATTTCGAACGGTTGGTTTTCGAAATAACCCTTAAATTCTTAAATACATAAATAAATATTATATATATATATATATATATATAACAATTTAATGGGTTCAAATTTAATAAAATTCCTGACTTAACTTAATCCCCTGACCTGGTTTCTTGAACTACGCTTGTAGGGACCTCAAAATTGTACCTGCGGCACTCACCCAAACCCTAAATTCAATAACCCTAGTTCAATCAATTTAATCTCAAATAAAATACTATTTTAAAATTTCCTAAGTCCATAAACTCCAAATAAACAATTAAACTCCAAAAAATAACCAATTAGCTTAATTCCCTAAATCACACTCTCACTTTGGAGTGGTGCCTAGGACCCCCAAATTGAAAATTTGCTCAGACCAAATAGTCGATGATCGAGACTAGGACCTCGTGGTGGTGCTCTATTGTCGATTTAGCTGAAGATTTAAGGAGATATTAAAGAATGAGAGAGAGTATACATTTCCCTAGGAGTGGTGCCTACGTTGCTCCCACGACAAATCTGCTCCGGTAGAAATGTCGGTGGTGAAGATAGGAACCCAGCAATATCTCTGGTTTTCTGATCAGCTAAATATTGGTTGAAAAAATGAGGACAGAGAGAGGGAAGGCGGAGGAGGCGATGAGAGAGCTGGAGAGCGTTGCTCTCTAGCTAGATTTTTCTTGAAGGAATGAAAATTCCTTCACGTTACTTTATATAGGTCATATTCCATTTTGATTATGACAAATACTCTGATATTTAATGGTTGATGAGTTTGTGTGCACGACCAATCGGAAGTATCATATGGTGCATGCACATGGCACATAAAGTGAAGATCTGAAGACCGTGAAAATTATTTCATGTTGTATTGTAATTTAATCCTTTATTTGGGTCTGTAATAGTAACATAGGAACATGGTCTATAATAATTAATGTCTTACCTGCATGGTAGGATGGATAAGCTCAAGACCATAGATGGACCTTAGGACCCTTCGGTCGACCGACACCAGATTTTTTGGGTTAATTCTCAAATGCATTAGACTGACCTTAGGACCCACAAATCTGTATGAAAAAGTTCCCTATTGCATTAGAAATAAACATCATATGAATAGGGTTAAGGTATAAGGGACTTAGAACCGAAATGCATTAAAATGCATGTTCGGTCGACCGTATTTTCATAGTGTAAATCTGTCGATCGACCGAACCGATCAAGCTATCAACATTTTGACCATAGCTCGGTCGACCGTATTGTACCAAGTTCATACGACTTGGTCGACCAAACTCCCACCAAGTCAACATTTAACTCCTCGGTCAACCAACCAAATTTAAATGGGCAATGCCCTGGTCAACCGAACCCACACGTAGGACAATGCAACGCCCTAGTCGACCGAACTTCATAATTCAAAATCACTTGGTCAATCGAACTGCGCGAAAATGGCAAATCGCCCTTGGGACACTTGGTTCGGTTGACCGAACTCCCAGTCACTTGGTTAACCGAACTTCAAGTCCGATCGATCGGTGCTCTCGGGTTGGAAAAATTTTTTACCACAGATAAATTTTTTTAAACAGGTTTAATTGTGTTAAAATGTTTTAAAACAATAATAATAATACCTTATATGTCCCCAACAACTATAATTCTTCCAACTTCTATATTTAGCCCCTCATTTGCTAAGATTAAGCATGGATTAGGATTTTAGATTAGGAAAAATTCTCTAAAAATACATTTGTCCAAAATCTCTATATTTTCATATCTCTTCAATCATATTGCAAAAATCTACCTCCTATACTCATCCAGTTATTTATCTTGAAAGAAGGTAGTATTCTTTATACTCTTTGCATAGGCTAAACTCTCCCTAGTTTTTATTTGTATGTGTATTGATTTTTAGAGAGTTGCTTAAGGTTTTTCCCATTATATTTCATTCATAAATATTGATTGGGAAAAACCCTTGTGTGGCTTAAGATCTTGCATCCTCATTGCAAGTATCATAAGCTTGATTTTTGCTTTGACGATAACATCTTTAGCAAGCTTATAAACCCTATTATCTACTGTACTTAATATTTGAGAAATATTTTTGTGATATCTACTTAGGGTTGTTGAGACTATTTGATTGTTCCCATAAGAAGCATATTAGCTTGATATCAAAAGTCTCACTCTCACACATATACATTGATATACATTTGATTGAAAGTTAACACTTGAGTTAACAAAATCTCACTTGAGCTTAATATCCTATCATATATGAGTGCATTATTTGATAGAGCATATTGGTGCAAATCTGCTTAGTGTAAGAAGCACTTTACTTGTACGCAAAGTTTTATGTCATTTGTTGTATTCTAGGCATGAGCTTGAAGAGAGAGACTAGCCTTTGTAAATAGTCCCGAACTGGCTTAGACCCGATTAGGAAAGCTAGGTGCGCCATCTTGGTAAGGCGTGTTGGTTGAGGTCAGCCCCTTGAATTGGCTTGGTTGTAACCGGTGCCCATTTACCCCTTAAGTGAGCCTTAGTGGAATCCTCGGACTTGCGAGCTAGAGGCAGGGACGTAAGCATAGTTGGCTGAACCCCGATAACATATCTTTTGTGCACTTTATTTTTCCGTAATTTATTTATCGCACATATATGTTATATTGTGAATGCTGCACATGATTTAATTTTCGAACATTATATTTATCTGTGCATTTGGAATTGTATAGACAGACCCTAGGTTGCAAATATACTGATGTTAGATTAACTAAACCTAGGAATAAAGTTTAAAGTTCCAATTCACCCCCCCTCTTAGGAATACACCAAAGCTAACAATTGTTATCAGAGCCTCATTATGTTAGACTTAAATGTTTTTACAAAAAATCGCAATGGCTTAATTTGGTGTATCCCCATTCAAAGAGGGACAGTCACTTTCTAGTCCTCCGTTATTTTGTGGTGTTGATTACACCGCCTGAAAAATTAGAATGTGCATATTTGTAAAATCTATGAATTGGAGGGTCTGGTAGGTGATTGATAAAGGAATTTGTATGCCAGTAGAAAATGATATTAATTTGTTGCAAGCAAATTCACATGCCATGGACATGCTATATTGTGCTTTAGACGCTAATATTTTGCTTGAGATTATGGCATGTACAAATGCGAGGGAGATCTAGGTTGAGCTGGAAAAGAGATATGGAGAGACACAATAAAAGGAAACCATCACTCCAAAGATATCATGTTCAAAGGATCAGGTAGTGGTAAGTGATAGGGATAGTGCATGAATAGAACATGAGGTATATGATTCTCACTCTAGCTCGTTTGAGGATTCATATGTTGAATGTTGCGTTACTACATGTGCTAAATCACCTATTGAATATTGTGATAATCTTATTGTTAATGCATATGATGATTCTTGTGAAGAATTTTGTGATATAACTTGTAATGAATCATCTGCTAAATCTTGTGATATACTGGTTAATTATAATGCATGCACTAATTCTAGTAACAATTCTTGCATTAAATTTTGTGATGAATTTTGTGCTGAAGTGATTGATGAAAGCACGCCTATATATAGAAAACTAGAAAAGGCTTCATCTAAAATATATAAGCTTCTAGATAGGATACCTGAACATAAAATCTTCCTGAAAAATGAAAACAAAAAGGTGGTAAAACAATTAAAAGAATTGAAAGCCTTTCGTACCACCTTAGAGAAGAAAAGCATGAAGAAAATACTGAAAATACTTTGCCAGGAGGAAGAAATGGGTGATGATAAACCCTCAGGTCTTAAAAAGAAAAATCTTTTCAAAAAGGTTTCAAAATCACTTAATAAATCTCATACAAACTTTTATGCCTCATCAAGCAAACATAAGATTAGTAAGCATAGCCTTTCACGAAAATTCAAATCTTGCTTACAACATAAAAGAAAAAGGCACAGCGGGTTTAATTGATTAGCTAGAGGTACCAGAGGCTTAGAAAAGGAAATGAAATGGATAATCATGTAAGCAAACTCCGTAGAATCTAAAGAAGATCAAAGTCCAATAGAAATTATATAAATATTTTAATGTTCCTTTAGTTCCTAGGTTTAGGGGTTATGATGACTGTAGGCTTAGGAAGTGGTTGGTGCTTAAAGTGAAAATTCTCAGTATATGTATTGACTATACACTATTGTCATACTAAGAATCATAATATTAGCAAGTAAATTCAAAAATAAAATAAATTCCACTTCCAAATGGACTAGACACCATTGCTAGGCAAATATTTCCAAATGCTTAACCCATGATTAAATATAATACTTTAAGTTAAACCACTGTTGTCCATTGCACAAAATTGAGTGTTGGGGTTCCATTTTATATCATATATCACTATACCCTAAACTCACTTTTGAAAATGAAAAGGCTAAATCAAAATCAAAATCAAAATCAAATCATCATTCTAGGCTTAAAGCACCATTGATCATAAATGATTAATATATATTAAGTGTGCTTTTCATAAGACATCTTGCTATAATCAAGATTAGAGGCAACCACTAAGGGATTCAAATTTTATTGATTAAATCAAAAATATTCCATTTGAAGCAAAAATATAAAAATCCTCTAATTTTGGTTCATCTCCTCCATAGAAACTCTTTACCAAACCACGATCAAATTCGGTAAAGATTATACCCATCCATCGGTTTGTATCCTTGCTACAACTCATGATCATATCTAAAGGATACTTTCCAATAACCAAAGAGCATTGTTCCAGAAAATTCAAACACTCATAAATGCTCTTTGCCTAAGCGGTTAGACATATCCACTTCCATGAAAATATTTTTGAAAATGTCCACTCATAATGAATACTCTTCGAACTTAACATAAATTTTAATCCTTGAGAGTATTTAATCCTATGCCTCTCACACATGTTGAGATTCATAAGAAAGGAGGTAAGGTTGACTTATGACCATGGAAAATACTATTTGTGACTTTTTGGTCCTCTAAGCCTAAGCATAAGAAAGTCAAGCTAAAATCATTGAAAATATTATAACTCTTGGCTAAAGAAATTAAAAAAATGAAAAAGGCATCAAATGGTTGAGTGGATAACTAAGGGGGACCTTTAATTCTTCATGATTATATAAATTAAATTGCTCACATATTTTTATTTCATGTCTAAATGTCCATATGAGTACTGATATGAATTTCTAACTATCCATTGTAATTTATTGTTCATGTTATCTTAATGAATGGTACATTTTATATGTATTTTTGATTGAGCTACTTGATTGCATGCGTAGTTTAGAATGCCTCCTATATGATAGATGCAATTGATGTGAACTGCATGATGGTAGTGGATATAGGTTCTCGTGTGCCTTGAACTGAATTATAAATTGTTTAATTGAACTTATCAGGTGCAGGTTTTATGGAAAAATGTACGATTTACTGACGGCATGCTACCAAAATTTTGACAGGAATTTTCCCAATATAAAACCTTTTCCAAAGATGATTATAATAAAATTAAATTCAAAATATTTTTGAAATGATAAGTGAAAAATAATTAAATAATTAAACTTCATCCTTGAATAATCATCAGACATTTAGAGGAGCTATGCTCCATCCATATGGAAAAGGATCAAAGAACTCATATGCATCAATTCGCTTATCAAAACATTGAGGCTCTTCTGATATCCTTGAACATTTTATCCTGCTTTTAAAGCTTTATAATTTGATATGGAATGTTCATGGGTCATTAATTCTAAAGTATGCCTTAATATATATTCTCTAATGCATCTACGGCTTATAGGGTGGACTATACTGAACATATGATAAAATGCCTTAACAGATAACCAGTATAGTTGCATTAAAAGGACCGCTTATACTGTCTGGTGTACTTAGTGAAATTAATTTTTGATTAGTATAAGCAACATATTTCCCTTCCTATGATGCATAGTAATTGCATAGGATAGTACATGTGAAATCCAAACCGTTATATATTTTTTTAAAGACATGTACACATTTAGTTTGTGTCTTATGATGAACTTAGTTCATGGACACCATTTGATCAAATTCTTTGATTTATGTACTTTCACTCTAGACCCAAATGGTAGAGCTTCATCCCTTTTAAATTGAACATCCCATATGTTGATGATGGTCCATTGACTAAGGAATTTGCATGATTTAGGGGGATTTTTTCATTTTACACACACTCATTGTGTTTTGAATTGTGTCATCCTTTTTGAACCCATATTGCATACCTTTGAGTATAGTCTTGATTAACTATCGTGCGTTTAAAATGAAATGTAATATGTCATGCATATGCACTAAATGATTAATATTTGTCGCATGCTAAATTCATTTGATAGGGTGAGTATATAAGAAATGCACTTAAGTGAACATCATCCTTGAGCTTAATTCAAGTAAGCATGCATGCAAATATACAGGGGAGTTTATGTCCCAATCTTAGGATAAATCAGTAAGAACTTACTGCCTAAAATCTCTTGCATGCTAAGTAATACTAAGAAGGATGAACATATGATGGATGTGCTTAAATGAAATTCATTCTTGAGCGTAAACACACTATGTATGCCTGAGACTATACCGAGGAGTTTAAGCCCCATCCTTGAAAAAAGGATTATAACTCACCAACTCCATGGACTCATACTATTATTGGTTTTACTATTTGATTCTGATTTGTTCCAATACTTATACAGTGTTAAAAACTTAATGAATTTTCATAATTAATATCAGTATAAGTAGCTAACAATGTCTAAGCATGTATTCAAATTGATAGGGGGAGCATCTAAAATTAAAATGTTTATCATATTATGCTCACAAACTTGTTAGCTTAGATCTGTTATTGAATTAAGTGTGGCATATGATTGAATGAAATATTTTAATTAAAAATCATAATCTGAAACATGTTGATCTGCCAAAGTCAATTGATTTGCCATATGATCTTGCATGTGATTGTTAAATATATTTTTTTTGGATCATTATGGTTATGGTTTTCTAGTTATATTTAGTATGTGTTTCATTGACAAACCAGAAAATTTTTGCTTGCTTGCTTGCTTTAAATTAATTTTTTTTAACAAGCACACTCCTAGTACTTTTTGCAAATATCAAGGGGGATATATATTTATATATGTATATATATTTATTGTAATACTTTATCGCAAGAATTATTTTCAAAACTCAAACTTTTTCTCTTGCCTCATTATTATTATTATTATTATTATTATTATTATTATTATATACATATAAGTTATAAAATTGCATAACTAGTTCGATAACTTCACATAAAAATGCATGCGAACTAGTTAGACTGTGTTTATGCTCAAACATTTTTTTTGGTATCATATGCCCTATGCTTTTAACTCAAATCTTTCACGGGTCTTATGATTTGTGTCAATTGAAATAGTTTGTGCATATTTATGGTCTAATTCTGTTTTTCATGTCATTTAAATCATTTAAATGATCAGTTGTATTATTTGTGTGCTAAATTGCTGAAGTATCTTTGTCATTCATTTTGCATTGTATCGCTATTATATCTCTTGGATGACTAAAAGTTATACTTCTATTTCATGTTTTGGGATACTAGACTATTTGAGTAAGTAGCTGTGGATATATTGTTGCTATATTACTCAATCAAATCACTTGTATACAGACATGTTTTTTTGGAAAATGTTTTGTTTTCAAACGGCATGCTGCCAAATTTTCTAAAAACCTTTTCCCAAATATTTCTTGTATTTAGATGATTATTTTCCTATATGCTTAAATGTTTATTTAGGCCCTTTTTATTGTTGCCAAAAGCAGGAGCAGTAGGCAAGTATTTTTCATCACGAAAAAGGGGGAGATTGTTGACTTTATAGGTCATATCCCGTTTTGATCATGACAAATACTCTGATATTTAATGGTTGTGAGTTTGTATATAGGACCAATCGGAAGTATCATATGGTGCACGCACATGGCATATAAAGTGAAGACCCGAAGACCTTGAAAATTATTTCATGTTGTATTGTAATTTAATCCTTTATTTGGGTCTGTAATAGTAACATAGGAGCATGGTCTGTAATAATTAATGCATTACCTACATTGTAGGATGGATAAGCTCAAGACCATAGATGGACCTTAGGGAACACCCTTTGATCGACTGACGCTAGATTTTTGGGGTTAATTCTCAAATGCCTTAGACTGACCTTAGGACCCACAAATCTGCACGAAAAAGTTCCCTATTGCATTAAAAAGAAGCATGCAGGAAAGCTTCAAAGTAAGATGATCAATTACAAGAGTGGAAGCTGTCTGCTAAATCACCTCTAACCACATATGAAGGAGTCCAGGCACCAAGCTGGTAAGTAAGAAGTAGAAGCGTTTTTTCCCCAAGTAAAGGGGGAATAAAATGATCTAATGTAAAAGCTGAAACTAAGGGACACTACTGGGGAAAAAAGGAATTTAAGATTTGGTGATTGAAAAGCCAATAAATTTTCCATATTCCACAGCCAGCCACAAATGCCACTAATTTTCCTAGAAGAGGCAAAAGCTATGGCCAGTGCAAGATAATTACTTTAAAAACAAATTATGCTTATTATTAATGGGATTCTAATTCTCCAAGGGGAAGTCATCCATATACAAGCAGAATAAACCATAGACAATCAATCACCACAAAACAAACTATCAATAAAACCCGTGAATGAATCAACATTGTCATAGAATATTCCGTCAACCAAATAAATAAACATCATATGAATAGGGTTAAGGTATAAGGGACTTAGAACCGAAATGCATTAAAAATGCATGTTCGGTCGATCATACTATCATAGTGTAAATCTATCGATCGACGGAACCAATCAAGCAGTCAACATTTTGACCATAGCTTGGTTGACCGTACTATACCAAGTTCATATGACTTAGTCGACCGAACTCCCACCGAGTCAATGTTTGACTCCTCGGTTGACCGACCAAATTTAAATGGGCAACGCCCTGGTCAACCGAACCCACACGTGGGAGAATCCTACGCCCTAGTTGACCGAACTTCATAGTTCAAAATCACCTGGTCGACAAACCACGTGAAAATGGAAAATCACCCTTAGGACACTTGGTCTGGTCGACCGAACTCCCAGTTCAAATTTCCCATGATCCACTGAACTCAGTCACTTGGTCAATTGAACTCCAAGTTTGGTCAATTAGTGCTCTTGTGTTGGAAAATTTTTTTACCGTTGTTAAATTTTTTTAAATAGGGTTAATTGTGTTAAAATGTTTTAAAACAATAATAATAATACCCTATATGTCCTCAACGGCTATAATTCTTCCCACTTCTATATATAGCCCCTCATTTTCTAAGATTAAGCATGGATTAGGATTTGAGATTAGGAAAAATTCACTAAAAATATTTTTGTCCAAAATCTCTATATTTTCATATCTCTTCAATCCTATTGCAAAATCTACCTCCTATACTCATCCAGCTATTTATCTTGAAAGAAGGTAGTATTCTTTATACTCCTAGCATAGGCTAAACTCTCCCTAGTTTTTATTTGTATGTGTATTGATTTTTGGAGAGTTGCTTAAGGTTTTTCCCATTATATTTCATTCATAAATATTTGATTGGGAAAAACCCTTGTGTGGCTTAAGATCTTGCATCCTCATTGCAAGTATCATAAGCTTGATTTTTGCTTTGACGATAACATCTTTAGCAAGCTTATAAACCCTATTATCTACTGTACTTAATATTTGAGAAATATTTTTGTGATATCTATTTAGGGTTGTTGAGACTATTTGATTGTTCCCATAAGAAGCATATTAGCTTGATATCAAAAGTCTCACTCTCACACACATACATTGATATATATTTGATTAAAAGTTAACACTTGAGTTAACAAAATCTCACTTGAGCTTAATATTCTATCATATGTGAGTGCATTATTTAATTGAGCATATTAGTGCAAATCTGCTTAATGTAAGAAGCACTTTACTTATACGCAAAGTTTTATATCATTCGTTGTATTCCAAGAACGGGCCTGAAGAGAGAGACTAGTCCTGGTAAATAGTCCCGGACTGACTTGGACTCGGTTAGGAAAGCTAGGTGCGTCATCCTGGTAAGGCGTGTTGGTTGAGGTCAACCCCTTGAATTGACCTGATTATAACCAGTGCTGTTCCACCTATTAAGTGAGCATTAGTGGAATCTTCGAGCTTGCGAGCTAGAGGCGGGGATGTAGGCATAGTTGGCCGAACCCTGATAACATATCATGTGTGCATTTTATTTTTTCGTAATTTATTTATCGCACGTGTATGTTATATTTTGAATGCCGCACATGATTTAATTTCAGAACGTTATATTTATCTACGCATTTGAAACTGTATAGACAGACCCTAGATTGCAAATATACTGTTGTTAGATTTGCTAAACCTAGGAATAAATTTTAAAGTTTCAATTCACCCGCCCTCTTGGGAATACACCAAAGCTAACATATATATATATATATATATATATATATATATATATATATATTATATTGTTATAATATTATATTATATTAATATATTATTTTATTTATTTAATAATAATTATTTAATTTATTTATTTTATTATTTTATTTTATTTTTTATTTTTTATTTTATTTTATTTTTTCATTTTTTGAAACCCCCACATCCTCCTATAATAATTATTTTTGGGGCGTTACATCAATGAAAAGCATCAATGGGACCAAACCTATCAGTCCATTCAATAGCTCTAAGTATTTCCTCCATTTGCTCATATTTCTTATTTATTTCATCCTCTCCTTCTGATACCTTGGCAACCCAATCTTCTTGATCTTTCCTTTCAACTGATCCATAATTTTATACACGAATAAATGCATAGGGTCAGTCTTTGTATGCTTAAACTCAAATGGTTGTGCCTCTAGGGAAGCACATGAGTCCTATCATTTGTTGAAGGTATGGGTGTACCATGTATTGGTGAAGGAGGGTGAACCCTCGGAGGGGTAGACTCGAGTAGGTACATTGGGTCCTCTTATTGAATGATCAGATGATTTGCTAGTTCTATCTGAGTTCCTTTTCCCTTAAACTGCGATGACAGCATTTCCATAAGCTTGTTCATTTGTTCCCTTAAAGCCCTGAGATTGATGCACCTCCTCTTGATTCTACTCTATGCCAACCATCCTGCTTTCCAAGTGTCTAAGTGTTCCTCAATTGCTCTTGATTACTTTTTGATATTGTACGGATGACGATGAAACTCTATGATGATAACCTTCAAAATGGAAATTATACATGAGTGCACGGAACTTATGGGGATCAAACAATACATGAAAGTTATGCTACATTTACTCTAAAATCTTGAGTGCATGCATGAAACTAACTAGGATGCCTATAGGAGATGACTACTAGACTTCTAAGACTGCAGATGAGTCATCCGACAAACTATCATCAATTTTCTAATGACTAAACTCTATTATCGGCTTCTATTCCTTAGAAAGCTAACAATGATATGACCCTAGTGTAGACGTTGCTATGGTGAAATGCATAGTAGTATTTACAAAAGATATGAATAAATAAACAATCCCTATGCAAAGAGGACAATAAACAAATAAAGGGTCTACTTAGTGAAGGATGAAGCTTCTGTCCCGAAAGGTAGGACCTAAATACACATGGAACACTTTGGAACTCCATCCTAGGGTTGGGATTTTATAGCTTACTATGTAAATCACAACTCTAACCCTAAAGATAATAGGCTCTCAGTTTGCTTCTCCATCATCCAAAGGCTAACAAAACTTCCATATTTGCCCATTACAGACAAAATAGATAGGATACATCATGGGTGGAATGTTTCATGCACTTATTAGGAGACTCCTTCCTCTCAAAGGCTAACACTACTCCATTTTGATCTAATCCTAAAAGGGTATAGCCTAGGTGTAAAGCTTGTGAAGTGTGTGAGAAAAAGTCAACAAAGTTCTCCAAACCTTTCAAATCACAAGAAAAAAAAAAACATTTATACACAAAAAAAAAAAAAATTCATATTATTTAAGAAGAACAACAAATCTTGATCAGTTAATTTTAAAATTAATCAAAGGCTAATCCTTGGTTTGAATCTCAAAGTCCCAAGTGAAGTCACCAAGTCGTCAAAACGTTCTACAGGGCCAACCCACGAAATAGGCAAGATGGAAATTCCAAATCACTTAGATTGAGTGGCGAACTTGATAATATGGGATATGATGTCTGATGTAATATATTGGATTGAAAAATGGGTTTCTTAATATGTATATATAAACTAGCAGAGTTGCAACTAGCTTATTTATTCTAGGTGCCATTAGAACACCTATTTAACGTACTACCAATTCATTGGTCACCTAGGTCCAAGGAAGCCAGCAGTCAATGGTCTCTGTCACCAAGTTTGGATTCAGGATTACGGTTATGCAAAAGGAAAGTATTAGCACCCCTTCAAACCCATCCAGCAAAAGGTACGTGATTAGCCTGAGATTACTTTCAAAATTGACCAATCAAGATTTCAAATCTTCCATTTATTCATTTACCTACTTTAAATACTGGATAGCCATGCGGAGGATAGAGACTATCCGCACCTCAGGACACCCAAAAGTGTGCTAAGAACAAAACTCTCGGTCATCCTTTAGAGGATTATTTGTTTAATATTTTCCTTTATTTCTTATTAAAATGTGCTCACTACCTAACCTTTATTTTCAAGAAGACTTGAATACGATAAAGAATTCCTGCCTTCAAATCTCAAAGGCATGCAAAGACATAGTATTTTAGACTTAAAGGGAAATTCTTTAAAGTTTTCAATAGTTCAATAATATAGGCAAGGAAATGAACCAATTAAACATATTCACAACATGCAATTAAAAGCACAACTCAAGCGTAAATTGTATACAAGGTGTGCATCATAATTCAAAGATTCTAAAAGAACCACTAAAGATAAAGTGATTCAGTTAGAATCTCCACCCCTCAAGAGATGATTTAGGATTAAACAATCTCAATTTTTTAAAATTTCCAAATTTGGAAAGTGCACACATGCACACAAGCATATAGACACACACACGCATAGACAAAGGATAAAACACACGTACATACAGCAAACGGGGCACACACAAATAAATCACATTAGAAAAACCCTAGTAAATGATCAAAACTAGGCAAAAGTGGTCCCAAAATTTTCCTAGAATTTTTCTCTATTTTTCAGAATTTTTCTACAATTTTTCAAGAATTCTCACCATTTTCTTTATTTTTTGGAATTTGGAATTTATTTTTATTTTTCTTAGTTCTTTGAGTCCAAAATGACTCAGAGAATTTTTATTTATTTTTCCCAATGTTTTCTAATTTGCCTTGATTTTTCCTGATTTTTTTCTATTTTCCTATTTTTTAAAATTAAAAATGAATTAAAAAATAAATTTATTAAATTAAAAAATCAATGGTTCAAGAAGTCAAACTAGTTTAATTGGTTTGAATCGGATCAACGAGTTAGCCTGCATTGACCCAAGTTAAACTAAGTTGATCAGATTCAAGGGAAGAAGTAGAGGTGGGAAACCTTTAAGTGCTAGCATGTGTCAGCCAACCATGGTGACATGGGACAACATAGGGTGGTTTGAATTTTTCTTTTTTAAAATTTCTGAAACCTAAGGTGTAGTCCCAAGAGGGGGGATGAATTGAATTATTTATAAAATTCCTTAGAATCTTTTTAAGAGTTCTTGACTTTTTACAATCCTTTAAAGACTTCTTATATTCTAGTTAATTAGGCAATCCACACAAACACTAACTTCTTCTATTCAATCCACAACCACAACATACACAACCAATTAATTAACTATTCAAGCACCAACAACCATAACACAAGTAATCAATTTTTGATTTGCAATATTCAGCAGCCCTGTATATGAATGTGCAAGTCCTATAGTTGGCTTTTGAACTAAAGATTAAATAACATCCAAACGCTTTTTCAAGATCAGAATTTAAATAAACCTTTAGCTAATAGGTTTTGGGTTGTTAACCAATCAACGTACTCCCCTACGGTTTCCGCAATAAAATGATTAACCAACATACTCCTTTTCGGTTTTCACAAGCCCAAGAACAAATTAGGCTTTGGTTTATTTAATTTCCAATATGTGTTGTTTTTATAATTGAAAGAATTACAACATCCACGCAGTTTATATTTTGCTATAATTAAAAAAAAGTAAGGGAAAGAGAGTGACACCGCTACTTTTACGAGGTTCGGCTTACCCCAGCCTATGTCCTCCCCTTAGGTCAACCACCTAAGGATTTCACTATACCTTGTTCCTTCTAGGTGGAACAAAAACCTTTACAATAACCAACCTCTTTTTTAGGAAGAGAAACCTCTCCAAGCAACAACCTATACTTGGTCCAACGATTCAACAATACCTTGAACTGTCAAAGATCTAGTAGAAAGGAATGGATATCTACGTACAAAAACACTCTCAAACACAGAGCAAGTTCTACAAGTTAAATCTCAAATCGTACTTCAAAACCAAAACTAAATAGAAAATGTGAAGCTCAAGATTTAGAAGTCACCCATGGTTCTTTCTTATTGATGTAAAGATTTAGATGCAATTCAGAACCAAAAAACCCATTTTAATCCATCTTCGTAGAGTTTCTCTCCAGCAAAGGTGTGATCAAGAGTAAGCTTTAGGAGAGTTTTTGCATAGAGATCATGTATTGCTTGAATATATATTTTTTTCATTTAGCAAAGGAGGTATTTATAAACCTTTTTAAGGAAAATTTTCCTCATTTAACATGAAGCATTTAGGTAACTATTCAAAAGATATTAAATCACAGAATTAATTTTGAAAATCTTCCCATAAGTTTGAAATTCAAAAATTCCCGCAGAGTCAGTCGGCTAACTCACTCGACTGGGTCATTTTTTGCACTAGTTAGTTGGCTAGACAGGCGGCTGACACCATTCTATCTCTTAAAAAATAATTCTGATAAATTATCAGTTGGCTGACTAAACCATGTTCAAAATAGTCAGTCAGCTGGGCACTATCAGTCGATTGGGCATTTTCAGTTCATTAAGTCAATCAGCTGGACAGTTAACTTTGCTGAAAGTTTCCTGTCAGTCGGCTCACTGAACCACGTTCAAAAATGGTCAGTCGGCTGGGTACTTTTAGTTCAATGAGTCAGTTGGCTGGGCAGTCCTCTTTTTTCAAATATTTTCTAATTTTTTATTTGTTTAAAATCTAGTTTACTTGAAAAACTTAATCATAACTTTTCAAAAACATTTTCAAGAGTTTTTCAAGTTCTAGTCTCTAAGTTTTTGTATCTTAAGGAGCTTCACATATCTAAATAGTAATGACTTGAAGTACTTACAAATATCCTTCTAAGCATGATCTCCTTAATCACTAAGTCTTGCATCCTCTTAAGGTTCACTTTTTACTTTAAGATCTGCTTGACCTTTAAGCTCTTCATTTGTCATTCATGGCTTCAATATACTGGGAAGCTTTCACTTAATTGACTTTGATCTCCAGCTTACTTCTATGATTAACCGTGAGTGTTCTTTTACTTAGACCTAGAATAGAGCCACTTAACAACACATGTTAAAACATCCTTCATTTTTTTATCATCAAAATAAGATTGAAAAGGTCAGTTAGGCCAATAATTTCATAGTGGGGAAACATGACAAGTGACATCAGCCTGACATCACCTGCCACATGGCAACATAACGTTGGTTCGAAGGGAGAGATGCAAATTTCTAACGTGGCAGCAATCCATCCATCTAAAGGAAACACAAAAGGCATAACATGGATTGCGCCACATCACCCCCCATAACCCACGGTCCTAGTCATGCCACGTGTCATTGTATGTATGATGACATGTGTTCCACTTATTTTTACTTTCTTTTTAGAAAATTAGTATATATATTTTTTCTTTTTTTCCTTTTCTTTTCTTCTCCACCTAAACCCTCACTAGATCTCTCTCTCTCTCTCTCTCTCTCTCTCTCTCTCTCTATATATATATATATATATATATATCGTCAGCCACCATGACCACTACCATCACTGTTGTCCCTCCGATGGCCTCCGCCACCTCCGATAATGGGTAAGTCTCTCTCTCTCTCTCTATCTCTTTTCTTATTCTCTCTCATCTTATCCTTCTCTAACTCTGTCTCTCTTTTTTTGTCAGTTCTTTTCTATCTTCTTCTCGAGTCTCTATCTTCTCACTAATTCCACACTCAACTCTTTTTCTCTATTTCAATATCTCATTTCTCTTTCTTTATCCTTGGATCTCTCTAATGCCCTCTCCTTTTGATCTCTTTTTGCAAGTTGACCACAGCAATAGCAGATAGCTTTGTGCTCTCTACTTCTCTTCCTAGGCCCAACCCCAACACAGGTATACCCCCCATTCAAACTCTCTTTTATTCTCTCTTTTTCATTTTTTTCTATTTTTCTTCCATTTTATTTTCCTTTTTCTCGCATTTTATTTTAGTTTCTTATAATCCAAATAAGGTCAAGGTTAGTTGACTTGGGTAGGTTTGGGGTTAGGTCAGGTTTATGGTTTGGTTAGATTCAGGGTTTGGTTAAGGTGGGTCGTGGGTTTAGTTTAAGTTTAGGTTGGGGAATTGGGTTTATTCTAGATTGGGCCAAGGAATTTAGGTGGGATTAGGCTTTGATTGGTGGGCAGTGGGTATATGATTTGGGCTTTGGGGGTTATTAGGCCGATTGTGGGGAATGGGCTTGGACTAGGTTAGTTTTTTTTTTTTTTTTGTTTTAATTATATTGTGTTGGCTTTTTGAGTCCGATCCCTATTTTGATGCTAACAAAGTACCAGTGTCTTATCTGTGCATTGAGTGCTTATACATGTTTTTATGTTGGCACACATATAAGACAAAGGGAAATGCAAGCCAAAAGCACTTAAAGAGCACATACTACTAGTACATTCCTTGAAGATAGAAGAGCAATAAGGAAAAGAAGACATATTTATTTTAATTGTATATGCATTTATTTATTATTATTTGGTCTGTAATAATGCATGTATCTGCATGATATAACTTGAATGCTCAGATGATTGTAGACTGACCGTAGGGCACCTAAATTTTAACCAAAAACCAATTTCATAAAAACTAAAATCAAACAAAGGTTTTGGAACAGCTTTAGGTAACTTCGGTCGACCTTTTAAGCTTAATTCAAAAGCCTTGGTCGACAAAACCCTTTAGTACAAATCAGCTTGGTCGACCGAACCAGTCCTAAGTCAAAGTTTGACTGTCTCGAACGACCGAACCCTTGGCAGTGTAAATGCCACAGCCAACCAAACCGTTTGGAAGTCAACATTTTGACTTCACTCGGTCGATAGTTTTGTTTTGAAAGTATCTTCCTCGGTTGACCAAACCAACACGTGTCTGACACCCCAACTACTTGATCAACCAAACTCACTATTCATTTTGGCTACGGTCAACCGAACCTAAAGGTATGGTCAACCGACCTTGTCTTGGTCGACCGAACCCACAAAGGGGTTTAGAACCACTTTGATATGGTCGACCGAACTTGTAGTTCAAATTATTCATGGTTGACTAAACTCAGTGATATGGTCAACCGAACCTTTAATATGGTCGACTGAACCTCTCGGGTTGGAAACATTTTCAGGGCTAACACGTCATTAATTTTTTAATTAAACTTTTCCAAAATACTGAGCGTGTCCCCAATGGTCATATTTTTTGGAAAATCTATAAATACCCCCTCATTACTCCAGATTAGTGACTTTGATTAACTCCAAATTCTCTCTAAACCCTTTGTTAGTCAAAGTTCCTCCAAACCAAGTTTTATTGATAAAATCATTTCTTTGGGGCATATCTTTTATCAAATATCTTCCACTCTCTTTCCATTTATTTATTTCAAAATTTATTTTGAAGGAGAGAATATTTATTTTGGGCATTTATTTTATATTCATTTACATTTACTCTTATCTGCATCTTCATTTATTAAAATCATTTTTGAGAGTAGCCTTAAGATTTCTTCCAGTTATTTTCTTGATAAACATTTTTGAAAGAAATCCTTTATTGCACAAATATTTTTCTTGAGCTTAAACTTCAAATTCTCCAAACATTTTTATTAGCAAAAATCTTTGTTAGAGAACATAATAATCATTTTGATATTTTTCATATGTTTTATTTGTGTATTAATTTTTTAGATAAGCACCCTTTACTTTACTGAACTTAACTCATATCATATTAAAGTGCATGTATTGAGCTGCAATGTTGTACACATATGCTTGTATTAGAAGTATCATTTTTTGTACAAAATATTTTATTTGATTATCTGCTGTATTCCCCATGTGTTGGTCGGAAGAGGGAGACTAGCCCTGTGAATAGTTCCATACTTGCTCAGACCCGGTTAGGAGAGCACTGGATTGGTTCAGACCCAGTTAAGAGAACTAGGAGATGCACCCTCCTGGGAAAGTGTGCAAGGTGTTGGCTCCACCTGGTCGGTGAGCTAGGAATGTCCGCCCCAGAAGGACATTGTAAATGGTTTTTGCTCCACCTGTAAGTGAGCAGGGTTAGTGGAATCCTTGTGGGGTATGCCCAAGGAAATGACGTAGGCTGGTCTGGCCAAACCTCGATAAAAAATATGTGTGTCACTCTCTATCTCATTTACATTCCCGCACTTAAATTTCTGTATGTGTATGTTTGTTTATTCACAATTATATTTATTTGCATGCACACATTTAAATTAAATGAGATTTATTGCACACGTGTATGCCTGAACTCATAGTTTAATTATTTTATATACACATGTGTACATTGAATGAGATATGATTTATGGTGAATCGGCGAATTGTTTAAATTAGCCAAAAAGTTTTTAAATCCCAATTCACCCTCCCTCCCCTTCCCTTTTTGGGATCACACCAATTCCAACATATTGGATTGGGATTTTGTCATGGGCTTAGCCAGGTTAAGGAATTGGGCTAGGTCTAGGATGGGTTTGGGTAGGTTGAGTTTGAGTTAGGACTGAATCAATTGACTTAGGTCAACATTGACCTAGGTCTCGGTAATTGGGCTAGACTCGAGTTAGGTTCTCAGGTCAATCGACTTGTGTTGGAATTGGTGTATTCCCAAGAGGGGGCGTGAATATAATATTTAAAAATTTATGCCTAGGTTAAACTCGATGACAATAGTATTTCACAACCTATGGACTTTCTATGCATTCCCAATCACATTGATAATTAACATAGCAAATATTTAAACAATTAAAGCAACCTCAGTATTTCCCAAGCATTCACAAAAAATAAAATATAAACAAATAAATATTAAAAATTAAATAATGCAGGGAAAGAGAATGACACAAGATATGTTATCAAGGTTCGGCCAACTGTGTCTACGTCCCCGCCTCAACTCGCAAGCCTAAGGATCACAACTAATGCTCACTAAAAAGGTGGAATGGCACCGTTCACAACACCAGGTCAAATTACTAGGGCTGACCTCAACCTTTGCAACCTGATCCTTGCGAGCTAGATCAACACCCCCTCAGGCTTCGCCTGGAATGCAACAGACGATGAGAATTTTTGCGTACAATTCAAACGCTTCTTCACAAGCAGATATGTAATGTGGTAACCTCGCTAATTATAGAAATTAAATAATAAAGAAAGGAGGAAGAAAAGGAAATTTTAAGGGGGACTTAACAAGGACTCGTCGACAAGAATTTACCGAGGGGTTGATTTGAGGACCTGAATTTCGTCGACGAGAGTCATGTGTTTTTCAACAAACCTCCTTCTTGATCTCGTCGATGAGGTGTCGTGGCTCGTTGACGAGTCCACATGGAGAGCACTCTATATATAGCCAAATTTGGGTTTCAGCAAGAGAAATTCATTTTCTCCTTTCTCTCTCTAACTCGATTCTCTCTCCTTCTCTCTACGATTCT
The DNA here is from genome assembly GCF_029873635.1 of Malania oleifera. NCBI lineage: Eukaryota > Viridiplantae > Streptophyta > Magnoliopsida > Santalales > Ximeniaceae > Malania > Malania oleifera. Next base: position 27,483,749 of record NC_080429.1, on the reverse strand, counting down.
CACCCCGTTTCGACAATCAGAAGTCGCCACGTTGATCTTGAGGAGATTCTCTACAAGTCTACTGGAACAAATTGTCGATTAGGGCAACTTGGGCACCATCCCAAAATCATGGTAAGTAGATTGTTTAGGTATTTTTAGTATTAGTAGGCTTATTTGAGCTCAAATTCTGTATTATATGAGAGTATACTGGTGTTTTGTGGAGTAAAATTAGGGTGTTATGTTTTCAGGGTTATGGTTTTTTTAGGACCCTACAGGCATGGGTTGAGGATGCCAGAAAATATTTTCTGGGAGTCCAAGTAAATTATAGTTGATAAAATTATGGGTATGCAAGTTTAGGAAATATGAGTGAGATGATCTTATGGGGAATTCAGTGATTTACTAAGGAATTTGCATATATGTATTATTTCAAGATTTTGAGGATAGTACGCTGAGGGCGTGAGAGTGGAATTGGAGGCAAGCCTCCCATCCAGTTAGGTAAGAGAAATATGTTATGCTAGTTGATGACTTTATGAGTCCAATCCTATTTTGATAATGACAAATCACTTGGTATTTGATATGTGCAATGAGATTGTGAACAAGAACTATATTTAGCATGCACGGAAGGATAACAAGTCATGGAAGTCATAAAGAACAAAGCAAACATATCTTGGCAAGATCCATTGAATTCAAAGAGTACAAGAATGAAGATACAAGTGACAAGTTCAAGAACGTCATGGGAATAGGTACTCAAACTCATGTATTTACATTTTCATATGATTTAATTTGAGGCTCAACATATACCCTAGAATGACTCTAGGACTCATGCATATCATGAACATCATTAAGGGACATTCATGGACTAAGAAATATTTTTAAAACCCTGAAAAATATTTTTATAAAATATTCAAGAAAGAGAGCAAAGCAGATTTTTAAATTAGAAAGAAGAAATTCAGAAAATGGGAACTCCAGTAGGTTATCCTCAGTCGCCTGAAGATTTCTTTAGGAGACCAAAGATTAAGTTCAGTAGCCTGAAGAATTAATGGTGAAACACAGAAGTTGGCCAAGGCACTTCGGTCACCTGAACCTGTGACTTCAATCCCCTGAAGTTCTCACTTCAGGATCCTAAACTCCACTTCAGTCACCCGACCCTGTATTCAGGTTGATTTTTTCGAAGCACTAAGGAACTTCAATCGCCTGGGCATCGACCTCAGTCGCCTGAACTTGCGGGAAAACTTAAAAATTTAATTTTTATTAAGAGAACTCGCGAGGAGATATTTTATTGTTGAAATAGGTTGAGTTATAGATAGTGAGTATACTTTCATATAGATTATTTAGATAATCTCACTACTTAATAAAGGGTTTCATCATTGGTTAAATAGATTTGAATCAAATGTGTGTTTAGTTAAAGGATCTATATTTTAGATATATTAAAACACTTGATTAAATATCCTTGGTGTTCATAAATGTACATTTTATTAAGGGATATTTTCTGGAAAACAATATATTCAGTTTGTGATATTTGGAAATCATATTATATATATAGGTTTATTACAAAGATCATTGTGTGATTGAATATTTGAAAGAAAGTTGTTGATTTTGATTGATCTAATATTCAAGACAAAGTTTTTGAATAAGTTCACATTAGATATATTTGTGTATTTTCGCAAAATGAACTAGAACCCTAATATTCTCCAAAGCGTTTAAATATATCTTTACTTGGGAGTTTTTGATAAAAGGGAAATTGTATGTTGAAGCATATCATTCATTAACGATTGTATCGTTACATACATTATGAGCTTCAAGTTTCATCATATGATTATGTATTAGGAATTTGAGTTGTACTCACAAGATTTGTCGAAAGCAACTTTGAGTGTTTTACAGATTTCATTAGATTCACGGTTTGGGTTGTGAACCAAGATTTGAGGAGAGAGTTGTATCTCTTTAAAGCAACGGATTAGGAGGAAGTTGTACCTCTTGTAAGCAGTGGATTGTAAGGGAAGCTCTGTCCCAATTTAAGGAGCAAGGATTATAGTTGAATCCTTGAGTGGGTTGCTCAAGGCGAGGACGTAGGCTGGGTTGGCTAAACCTCGTAAAAACTATGTTTGCATTCTCTCTTCCCTTATCTTTTTAATTTTCACAACGCACATCATTACTTACATTGCATGTATGCTTGTTGAATAATCTCACACGAACTTGACAAGTAATTGGTTAAATTTAGACATAGGGACTAAGTGGTGAATAAGTTTTAAATAATTTTTAAAATACCCAATTCACCCCCCCCCCTCCCCCTCTTGGGATTACACCTAAATCAACACTAGTAAATTCAGAAATATTATCTGTAAATTATAGTATTTGTTTACTAAGGTACAGGGTATAAATTATACAGTTTTACAGATTCCAAGACATGAGATTTATTAATTGTGTGGCCTGAGTAAATATTTATTTAGTACAAAATTTATATAGTTTTTCAGAATATCATGATTTACAGTGCATTTGTATAGAAACATGTTTCACTAGATTTTACAGGATTATGAATTACAGTGTATATATAGATAGATATTTACCATATAGCTATTTTACAAATATTATACAGACAAATATTTTACAGTATTTACAGAATGTCATGATCTCCAAAACCATAACACTCATACATTACAGATTATTCAGTTAAATACTACAGTCAGATATTACAATTATTTCAGTCATATATTAAAGTATTTTCAGATCAAATTTATAGTTTTATGTTTATTTTGGAATCATGATGAAAACAGTAGGATATATATAAAAATAGTATATACAATATCAGACCCTGATGAATCAAGTCATTTTCAGTAGCAGAGCATGGTACCATTGGCTAGAATAGATCAGAGTGCAAACCACACAACCTTTAAATAGTGTGTGGATGGTTTTCGTCAACCGTACTTGGAGGGGATTGTAGACTCCCCAGAAGACTGGGTTAAGGAGGGCCGGTTTTGATGTGTAGTTTCCAATTCTGTGCCTATGGAGAGGTTGTAGTTGATCGGTTGAGGATTGGTAGAGTTACAGTTGACTTACCTAGTAGGCAACCAGGATTAAGTCCCGGCTATAGGCGCACAACCCTGTCATGAGGGGTTAAATTATGACATATCTATTTTCCAGAGTAAACACCTCAGTTATGTATATGTATACAGATTATAGAATATCAGCAGATATAGTATGATACTAGAAGTATGAAAAAGGTAGAAAACTCAAACATTACAATTATACTTTAAACTATGATATCTGCAAATTATACTGTGTATTTGATTTACCAGCTTTTACAATTTTAGATATTGTCAGTATAGTATTTATGAAATTCAGTCGCCACCACACTAGTATAAAGCATATTTCCTCTTATTGAGCGTTGTCTCTTCCCAGTGATTTAACATTTTTCAGGTGATCCAGTTAGGCGAGTAGATTCAGCTTGCAGATAGAGAGATCTTTTGTACTACCCTATTTATAGGGTAAGTATATTCAGGGGATTGTAATTTTTGAGTAAATGATACTGGGATGATATGTAAATATGGGTGTATGACTTTATGTTTTCCACTGCATAGGTGTGTCATTTTGTGCACAGGGATACGCTCAGTGCCCATTTGGGGCCTGAGATGTTATAGCGGTTATTACAGGGGTATTAGAGTAATTTAAATATATATATATATAAAATGGTATAATTTTTAGGTTGTTAGGTTTTGGTATCAGGAGCCTTAGGTTGCTAGGTTCTGTAGACTTTAAAAGTGCCACGAAAAATAATACCAGAATATAGGAATATGAGTTGTGGAGAAAGATAAAATACGTATTAGTGAATTAATGTTGGTAAAACTAGGATGAGAATTTAGGGTTTTGTTCTATGGTCTGGAGGCAGAATTTTAGGGGTGGTTTCTATGATTTGTCCTGGAGGTGATGATTTCAGGAAAAAAAAAAACTATCAGTCGATTCTATTCCATATGGGATAGGCTAGATCTTAATTAGTGATAAAAGGTAAGGGGTATTTTAGTTCGTATAGCATTGTAAGGTTTGGATGCTCTGAATAATTTTGTAATATTGCAAGATGGACCCAGGAGGGTATTAGCGCTCACGCTGGTGGTGACGACAGGCGCGGGCGCCTTCTGGTGCAAGAGGCGGGGATTCAGATGTTGTGTTACACAGTGTGGCACAATAGGTCATAGCTGAGATTGCCCGGAGCTCCAGGGAGCAAGGAGGTCCATCTACAACTTATTGGGGTGCACAATATAAAAATTTACGAAGATGAACCCACCAGTATTTTCATGAGTGGCTGATCCTGTAGTTTTGGAAGAACTAGATGCAGGGAGATAGAGAAGATTTGACGTGCTCCGCTGCACCGATGAGCAAAGGATCCTCTATGCTACATATAAGCTGACAAAAGAGGTGGAGAGATGGAGGACGACACTAAATTACTGAGAGAAGCAGAGATCCATTCCAGTGCTGATGACCTGGGCCCGATTCAGGGACATATTCTTTGACAAATACTATCATGCCTTGGTTGAGAGGCTAAAGTACAGGTGAATTTTTGAGGCTTGTCCTAGGGATCGATGACAGTCCAGCAAGTACGCGGAGAAATTCATTGAGTTGTCATGCTTCTACCCCTTATATTGTCCAAATGAAGCTAGAGAAGGCCAGAATGTTTGAGAGGAATTTGAGAGGGACATTATAAATAGGTGGCAGTTCTTAAGAGATGGGACTTCTCAGAGTTAGTAGATAGGGCCATGGTAGCAATAAAGAGAGTGAGCAGGAAGATGTGGGAGTACCAAGCCAGAGGAAGAGGGCTACGCCTCTAAGTTTTTAGACCGGGCCTAATCTGGGGAGTCCATGTGGCGGGAGTGAGGGCAGAGCTGGTGAGGGTCATAGAAGACGACAGCACACAGTGGCGGTATCAGGGTGGGTAGTGACTTATCAACCTGCCTCCAGGTTGTGGATTCTAAGACAATCTGGGGCGAGGTGCCGGTTGGGTGAGAGTGTTTGTTACGCGATGTGAGGACCTAGCCATATTGCTCGAATCATAGCTTGGGGGGACCATCGAACTATGCACTAGCTGCCAAGACCATTCGGGGTGGTTACGAGAGACCTCGTAGAGGTCTAGCAGAGCGGAACACAGCACCGCTGTGAGGGTATATGCTTTGACACAAGGGGAGAACGCTGAGCTTGCTGAAGATATTGTTACATGTATACTTACTATTTTAACATATAAGGTGTTGTTTTATTGACATAACCATAAGTGTCACCCATTTTTCCTTTTGTATTCCAGGCGGGGTATGGTTAAAGTTAACAAGGGTATTAAGAGGCACAGTTAGTAGATGTTGAGTTGTCTGTAGTTCACAACCGACGAGATCTGTGAGGTGTTGTAGGAAGGTACTCTAGAAACTTTCAGTGAGCATTTAGGGGAGAAAAAAGGTAGAAAACTATCAGTTCATCTCGTGGTACTAAATATGCAGGGCTTTGATGTAATCCTGGGTATGGATTGGCTTCGTAGTTAATCACACCAACATATATTTGCCATAAAAAAATGATTTTCAGACTCCCAGGTGAGCAAGAATACAGATTTGTGGGTTCACGTGTGTGTTGCCTTACCACAGCCAATGTCAAGCTATTCGAGTGAGAGGAACTGCTATAGGGTGGTTTCTAGGGGTATGTTGCCTCTGTAAAGGAATTACCAAAAAAAAGAACTAAAATAGGTTGACATTTCAGTAGTCAGAGAATTTCTAGAAGAATTGTCAGACTTACCACCAAACCGAGAGATGAATTTACTGTGAAATCTACTGCTAGAGTCGACACCAGTATCTAAAGCACCATACTATATGGCTCTAGCCGAATTAAAGGAATTGAAAGATTAGTTGCAAGATTTCTGGATAAAAGGATTTATCAAGCCTAGTGTGTCGCAGTGGGGGCGCCCAGTTTTGTTCGTGAAAAGAAAGATGGGGACCATGAGGATGTGCATAGATTATAGGGAGATAAAAAAAATTAACGGTCAAGAATAGATATCCTCTTCCATGATTGAACGACTTATTTGATCAGCTCCAGGGGGACCCAGGTCTACTCTGAAATTGACCCTACAGTTGGGCTATCATCGGGTAAAAAGTTAGAGTAGAGAACATTTCGAAAAAACAACATTTCGAACCAGATATAGGCATTACGAATTTTTAGTGATGTCGTTTGGCTTGACTAATGCACTAGTAGTATTTATGGATTTAATGAATCGGCTGTTCCATCAGTACCCGGACCAATTTGTTGTGGTTTTCATTGATGATATACTAGTCTACTCGAGGAGTTTGAGGGAGCATGAGCATCACCTGAGGCTGGTGTTGCAAATATTGATGAGAAATAAAGTTGTACGCAAAATTCAAGAAATGTGAATTCTGGTTAAGGCAGGTTACTTTCCTCAGGCATGTGATCTCCAAGGACGATATACTCGGTTGACCCGAGTAAGATAGAGGCAATGGTGAGGTTAGGTGAGGCCATAAAATGTACAGGAAGGTTTGAAAGTTTTATGAGTTTGGCAGGCTACTACCGATGCTCCGTAGATGGTTTCTCTTCAGATTATCGGGTCCACTAACACGACTCACAGAGGAAAAAAAAAAAAGAGGAGTGGAGAAAAAAAAATGTGAGTTTGATTGGATCAATTGATGTGAAGCAAAGCTTCTAGGGAGCAAAAAGTGGGGGTTGGTGCTCAGCACCGATACTTAAGCAATCATCAGGGGAGGATAGATTCATGATTTTTTTTGATACAGTTGGATGCTTGATGCAATCTTTAACGACTGGAAGCTGTGTGTTAATGCAAAATGAAAAGAAGAGTCATCACCATACGCATTCTAAAATTAGTTTTAAGGGAATTATGGAAAAGAAACAACCTATGGCACCGATTTTTTATAGAAATGAGCAGTAGAAAGTAGTGGTTGTATGCTCTTGAAAAATCTAGAGGGCATTATCTTTTATGGTGGGAAAAAAACAATTGCTCTTTTCCGAGGATTTTTCACTGATCATAAAAAGCTTTTAGTATTTGATTGGACCCCAGGAAAGAATTTGAAATATGTGGGCAGGAGGAAGGGGGAGAGAGAAAGGATGGTTGGAAAATCAACAAGGGCATCTATGGATGTACTATCAGCTACCATATAAGGGGGAAAAGCAAACGTTGGTGGGCTGATGGCCATTTAAAGTAGGGAAAGGAAAAACAACAAAGAGCAGTGTTAGGAGTGGTGTCAAAACGTTGGAGTTCAGGAGCCCAATTTAGATGGATTGGAAAAGAAGGCCTAGGGGTGGAGGATAAATAGAGGGTGATCACCAGGCCATTTTTTATGCCAACTTGGTGTTTATTACAAGCCTACAATTACAAGGAAAAGGGTTATTTTTATTTAATTTTTTGTTAATTTAATTTTTTTTTTTTTCTTTTTTTTGTTTTAAAGCTTTCTTAGAGAAAAACTGAATCCAGAGTTAAGCAAAATTGATAGAGGAAAATAAGAAGAGAAAGTAAGTGCGGGAGGGGGCAGGGAGGAGGCTGTTCAGAAATATCAAATGATGGAAGGCCTTCGTCCTTGTAGTTTCATAACAGATTATGTGGTCCTGCAAGATGCGAGATCGGGATGATTATCTATAAAAAAAAAAAAACAAAGGGGGGAAAGGGCCACACAAATCTCTATTATATCGTGCATCCAGGGTAGTACTCTAAAATGTATGGAGATTCTATGGGAATCTTTCTTAGTAGAGCGGGGCATGGAAGGAGGAGGATTTGCTGTTGATGATTGTAAAAGAGTGGCTTGACGTGCCAGCCGAAAAAAGCGAAAAAAGAAAAAAAAGAAAAGGAAAAAGAAAAAGAAGAGAACAAAAGGGACTGAGCAATAGAAAGGACTCGAGGGCAAGTTAGAAGTTAGAGAGTTGCAAAGAAAGTTTGCAGCACCACTTTAACCTCCATTAGGTGAAATGGGGGGGATCAACGGTTCTCCCATGGATTTTGGGGACAAGGGAGGCTACCACAAGCACGATTAGGGACAAAACACTATTTGGGTGGTAATAGATCAATTGAACGAAGGACAGCTCACTTTATCCCTTATTTTAAATTTTAAAAATAAAAGCAAAAACTATACTATGGATAGGGCTAGCAGAAATTATACATTCAGGAGGCTTAGTTTGCTCTCATGGAGTTTGCCCGGTTATCCCATTAGTCTATGACCATGAACCCCAATTTATTGTCCACGAATTTTGAAGAAAAGAGGTTTTCTTAAAAGGCATAGGGTCATAGTTAGCATTCAGAATAGCTTTTTCATCCTCAAAAACTGATGGAAAAAAGAACCAAGGAGGACTCTTTCTAAGATTTAACTTGAGGAATATTGCTGGCAAAGGCTTGTGTTGCTGGATTTCGGAAAGGGTAACTGGACCCAGTAAAAAAATCTGTTACTAATTGAGTTTGCATTTTTATATATAATTATTCATGCCAACATTGGCATGGGCACCAAACGAGACGTTTAACAATGGGTAGGGGAAAGGTTGTGTGCCGTTCTCACTATACTTTGGATGAAAAGGTGGGTTGCGAGGAGGAGTGTTTGGGACGAGGGCTTTGTGGTGCAGGCAGGGCGTACGATAAAGTCTGACTAATTAAAGATATAATTAATGCATCTTAGATTCGGCAAAAAACCTACACAGATACTCGCCACCGGGAGTTAGAGTTTGACGTGGGAGATCTTGTATTTTTTAAGGTAGCTCCACTAAGAGGCATTATGAGATTTGGGAAGAAGAGTAAGTTGAGACCTAGGTACATTGGCCCATTTGAGATACTTGAGAGAGTGGGGTCAGTTGCTTACAGGCTAGCTTTACCACCAGCCCTATCTAGAATTCACGACGTATTTCTTGTTTCCATTTTAAGGAAATACGACTCAAACCCTTCTCACGTGATCAGTTATGCAAAGATAGAGCTCAGAGATTCATTGGAATATGAGGAAGCACCAGAGCAGATCTTAGACATAAAGCAACAAGAATTGTGTACTTATAAAATTCAATTAGTGAAAGTCTTGTGGAAGAATCATGTCATAAAAGAAGCTTCATAGGAGCTTGAGGAAGAGATCAGACAAAAATACTCATACCTATTTAGTGGGATATAGTAATAGTTAGTTTTATTAAGATAACAATAATTTTATTTTATTCAATACAGAGTGATGAATGTATAGTTGTATTTTAGATTATAGGATAGGTAGTGTTTTGGTTTTGGGAGAATTTTATTCTATAAGTATATTTTTAATCTCCCATAACCATAGTTGTAACCACAGCATTCCTCCACCATAAGTGAGGGTAAGTAATAAAATAAGTAGCCTATTTTCCTCAAAGGATGGTATTAAATATAGATAGTAAATTTCGACGACAAAATTTTGTAAAACGGGGAGAATGTAGTAACTCGGCTAATTATAGAAATTAAATAATAAAGAAAGGAGGAAAAAAAGGAAATTTTAAGGGGGGACTCAACAAGGACTTGTCGATGAACGCAGAGCATTCGTCAATGAACAGTCTTCTTGGGATCGTCGATGTGGACGCGTGTCTCATTGACGAAAATTTACCAAGAGGCAGATTTCAGAACCTGAATTTTGTCAATGAGAGTCATGTATTCTTTGATGAACCTTCTTCTTGGTTTTTTCGACGAGGCGTTGTGGCTCGTCAACGAGTCCACGTGGAGAGCACTCTATATATAGCCAAATTCGGGTTTTAGAGAGAAATTCATTTTTTTCTCTTTTCTTTCTCTCTCTAACTCGGTTCTCTCTCCTTCTCTCTACAATTCTCACCTCGTTTCTCCCTGTTTCGATGATCAGAAGCAGCCACGTTGATCCTAGGTAGATTCTCTACAAGTCTGCTGGAACAGATTGTCGACAAGGACAACTTAAGCACCATCCCGAAATCATAGTATGTAGATTATTTAGGTATTTTCAGTATTAGCTGGTTTATTTGAGTTCAAATTTCGTATTATATGAGAGTACACTGGTTTTTTGTGGATTAAAATTAGGGTGTTATGTTTTCAGGGTTAGGGTGTTTTTGGGACCCTGCAGGCATCGGTTGAGGGCCCCAGCAGATATTTTCTGGGAGCTTAGGTATATTATAGTTTAGAAAATTAAGGGTATGCAGGTTCAGGAAATATGAATGAGATGATCTTCTGGGGAGTTCAGTGATATACTGAGGAATTGGTATATATGTATTATTTCAGGATTTTGAGGATAGTACATCGAGGGCGCGAGAGTGGAATTGGAGGCAAGCCTCCCATCCAGTCAGGGAAGGGAAATATGTTATGCTAGTAAATTCAAAAATATTATCTATAAATTATAGTATTTGTTTACTAAGGTACATGGTATAAATTATACAGTTTTATAAATTATATTTGTTTACTATGGTAAAGGGTATAAATTATATTAATTGTGTGGCCTGAGTAGATTTTTGTTTAGTATAGAATTTATATAGTTTTTCAGAATATCATGATTTACAGTGCATTGCATAGAAACATGTTTCACTAGATTTTACAGAATTATGAATTACAGTGTATATATGGAAAGATATTTACTAGAAAGATATTTTACAATTATTATACAAAAAAATATTTTCCAGTATTTAGAGAATGCCATGATCTCCAAAACCATAACACTCCGACATTACAGATTATTCAGTCAGATATCATAGTTATTTCAGTTAGAAATTAAAGTATTTGAATCAAATATTAAAGTATTTTCATATCAGATTTTATAGTGTTATGGTTATTTTGGAGTCATGATAAAAACAGTAGGATATCTATAGAAATAGTATATACAGTATCAGACCCTGATGAATCAAGTTATGTTCAGTTAATAGAGCACGGTACCATTGCTAGAATAGATCAGAGTGTAAACACACACCTTAGATAGTGTGTGGATGGTTTTCGTTAACCATGCCTGGAGGGATTACAGACTCCGCAAAAAATTGGGTTGAGGAGGCTTGTTTGACTAGGTAGTTACCAGTTTCGTGCCTAGGAGAGGTTGTAGTTTTTCCAGGCTAAGGATTGGTAGAGTTATAGTTGACTTACTTAGTAGGCCATCCAAGATTAAGTCCTGCCTACGGGCCGCACAATCTTGTCATAAGTGGTTAAATCATGACATATAGTTTTCTAGGGTAAACACCTCAATTATGTATATGTATACATGTTTACAGAATATCAACAGATATAGTATGATACTAGAAGTATGAAAAAGTAGAAAACTCAAATATTAAAGTTATACTTTAAACTATAATAGATGCAAATTATACTGTGTATTTGATTTACGATCTTTTACAGTTTCAGATATTGTCAGTATAGTATTTACGAAACTCAGTCACCACACACTAGTATTAGTATATTTCCTCTTACTGAGCATTGTCTCATCCCAGTGATTTAACATTTTTCAGGTGATCTAGCTAGGCGAGCAGATCAGACTCGCAGATAGAGAGATCTTTTGTACTGCCCTATTTATAAGGTAAGTGTATTTAGGGGATTGTAATTTTGAGTAGATAATACTAGGGTGATGTGTAAGTATGTATGTATGGTTTGGAAACATTGAATTCTGGTATTGTAAATATGGGTGTATAACCTTATATTTTCCGTTGCATAGGTGTGTCATTTTGTGTACAGGGATACCTCAGTGCCCATCTGGGGCCTGAGATGTTATAACAGGTATTACAGGGGTATCAGAGTACTTTAAATAATTATAAAAAATGGTGTAATTTTTGGGTCGTTACAGTTTGGTATCAGAGCCTAGGTTGCTAGGTTCTGTAGACTCTAGAGTGCGGCAGAAAACAATACCAAAATATCGGAATAGAGTTTGGAGAAAGACAAAAAAGGGTATTAGTGAATTAATGTTGGAAAAACTAGGATGAGAATTTAGGGTTTCGTTCTACGGTCTGGAGGTAGAATTTTGGGGTGGTTTCTGTGATTTTCCTCGGGTGAGGATTTCAAGAAAATCATAGTAAACTATAGTCGAATTCTATTTCCAAATGGTAGGGCTAGATCTTAAATTAGTAATAGGAGGTAAGGGGTATTTTAGTTAGTATAGCATTGTAAGGTTCAGATTCTCAGAATAATTTGGTAATATTGAAGGATGGACCCAGGAGGTAGTAGCGCTCACGTTAGCGGCGACGACAGAGCAGGTCCTTCTGGTGTAGGAGGCAGGGATTAAGTTGCTGTGTTACGTAGTGTGGCCCAACAGGTCATGGTTGAGATTGCCCGGAGCTCCAAGGAGCAAGGAGGTTCATCTATAGCTCAAGTGTGCACGATAGAAAAATTTACGAAGATGAACCTACCAGAATTTTTAAGAGCTGTTGATCCTGCAATTGCGGAGAACTGGAAGAAGGAGATAGAGAATATTTTTATGGTGCTCCACTACACCGATGAGTAAGAGGGTCCTCTATGCTACGTATAAGCTGATAGGGGAGGCCGAGAGATGGTGGATGTCCACTAGATTACTGGAGGAGCAGAGATCCATTTCAGTGCTGATGACCTGGGCCCGATTCAGTGACATATTCTTTGACAAATACTATCCTGCCCCAGTTAGAGAGGTTAAAGTACAAGAATTTCTGAGCTTGTCCCAGGGATCGATGACATTCCAGCAGTACGCGGCGAAATTCATCTAGTTGTCACACTTCTGCCCTTATATTGTCCTAGATGAAGCTAAGAAGGCTAGGATGTTTAAGAGGAATTTGAGGTGGGACATTTATAAATAGGTGGCAGTTCTTAAGATACGAGACTTCTCAGAGTTAGTAGATAGGTTCATGGTAGCAGAGGGGAGTGAGCAAGCAGGTGTGGGAGTACCAAGCCAGAGGAAGAGGCCTACGCCTCCGAGTTTTTAGACCGGGCCTAGTCAGGGTCCGTGGAGAGGAGGTAGAGCTGGTGAGGATCGGAGGCAAACAACAGGGCATAGTGGGTATCAGGGTGGGCAATTATCCCATCTGCCCCAGGTATGGTCCGAGACATCTAGGAAAATGTCGGTTGGGTGATAATGTTTGTTACCGATGTGGGAGACCTAGCCATATGGCTTGATCATGTCCGGGACCATCAAACTATGCACCAACTCCTAGACCATTTCAGGGTGGTTACCAGGTGCCCCGTGGCGTCCAGCAGAGGAACACAGCACGGGTGAGGGTATTTGTTTTGACATCGGGAGACGCCAAGGCTCCTAGAGATGTTGTTACAAGTATACTTACTATTTTACCATATAAAGTTGTTATTTTATTTGATGCAAGTGCCACCCATTCCTTCGTATCGGCGGGGTATGTTAAAGTAACTGGGGTAGTGTAGAGACCCAGTTAATTATAGCAATTAAATAATAGATAAAGCAGAGGAAAAAGGAAATTTTAAAAAAGGGGAAAAAGCAGGGTTCGTTGACGAACCTTCTAGTTTCATCGACGAACTCCCTATTGGATTCGTCGCATGCCACGTGTCTCATCGATGAGAAATTTCCGAGAGGGCTGTTGCAGGGTCTAAAATTTGTTGATGATAAATAAATGTTCATCGACAAACTCTCTACTTGGCCTCGTCAATGAAGTGATATGTATCGTCGACAAAGGCAGGTGTATAAATGGCTTAAATTCGGATTTCAGTGAGCAATTTCACATGCAACTCCCCTTTTCTCTCTCTACTTCGTCCTCCACCCCTTGTCTCTAGGATTCTGGGCTGGTACTTCGCTGATTCGACGATCCGAAGCTGCCACATCACTTTTGGGAAGATTCTCTTCACATCTGCTAAAGTGATTTGTAGGTCAGACCAACTTGGGAACCATCCCAAAATTTGGGTAAGTTGATTATTTTAATATTTATTAAGGTATTTGGTATTTCTAGGTTAAGGAATGTATTAGATGGGTTTATACTAAAGTTTTGCTAGGAAAATATCAATTTCAGGGTATTGAGCAGGGGAACACACGGGTGTGATTTTGGGTATTTTGGTGGGCTTCCCAAAAAGCCAGGTAAGGGGATAAACTAAGTCAGTATTTTCATGAAATTATTTATTAATATTCAACTTTTATTTTCAATGAAATTATGTATGTTATAGAATTAAGTTTGAAAATACTGCTGATAACAGGGAAATGATTTTAATACCGTTCAGTAAAGAATATGATTTTGTGCAGATTTTATGAGTAGAACAATATTCATTTTTGTATAGCATGAGTATGAAATTATATGATTTTATGAATTATCAGAATGATATGTTTTCAGATTCAGCATGTTATTACCGTTTTCAGGAAAATATTAAAAACGATACGGGAACTATGTTTAAAATATGGCATTGAAACTATAAAGAGATTTCAAACTATGTATGTTTAATATATACAGGCGTAAGGGCCGTGATTTTACATGATATGATATGCCGGAGTAAGGGCCATGGTTTTATATGATATATCGGCGTAAGGGCTAGGACTTTTATATGATATGCCGGCGTATGGGCTAGGGTTTAATGGGCTGGGGTTTTTATATGATATGCTATGTCAGTGTAAAGGTTGTGGTTGTCATGTTTTACTATGTCGGTGTAAGAGCCGTGTTTCACCAAAATACAAGTGTCGGCATAAGGTCCGTGATTTATACATTGTGATATGCAAAAATACGGGAAAATATTATTTTGACAAATGTTATTATGAAACAGTTATGTATCCTTATTTGAGATTTACTATATAGGCTTTCAGGAAGTGCAACACTGTAACTATATGATCACGATCATGAATATGTTAGTGCTACCATATGTCGTAAGGGATTGTGGGAGATCAGCAGTCGATGTGGTTTTGTGGTAGTGCATGTGTCCCTCTGGTATTCAGACCAGGCGGGGTAGACCCATCGTACTTACAGACTTATGTTAATCTAGCGTGGTCAACCAGCCATTGCTAGGTCCCGCATTCGGGTTGCACAACCTAGTCATATGGGGGTAAAACATGACGCCAGCCAGCTATCCATCCAGGGTGTGATATCATGTACGATTATATATGATGTTTACATGTATAGAAACTCAATATGTTATTCCATGTTATAATAAATTATGTTTAATCTAGATATGATACATGCAATTTTATCAAATATGTTTTATGTACTATTATATGTATATCATGGAAATACGCATGTTGCCATACACTGATATTAGTTTATTTCTCTTACTGAGAGGTGTCTCACCCCAGCTTATAAACATTTCAAGGAATCTAGCTAGACAGGCGGACCAAGTTCTGTGTCAGTAAAGGCAGTCTATGCCACCCTGGTAGGAGGGTGAGTTTCTGAGCTAGGGTCAAATGGTTTTGAAATATGATCCTAGTTTACTTTTTTGGTCTTTTGAGATGTATATATACTTAACAGATTTGTAGTACTCTTGTATTGTAACTATTGGATGGTATGTATGTAATATATGTTTTCCACTGCTTAGATGTCAGAGTTGTATATAAGGTATATCCTTGGTACCCATGGGTCTAGGTTGATTATGTTATTCAGTGGTACATGATTATTATACTGAATGTTATTATGAAAAAAAAATTAATTAAATTGATAAATTAGGCAGGTCGTTATAGTTTGGTATTAGAGCCTAGGTTGTTAGGTTCTATAGACTTTAGAGTGCAGTGAAACGATACCAGAGTAAAAGAAAAGGATTTAAGATTTTGTTCTACAGTCTAGAGGCAGGACTTCCGTGGTAGTTTCTATGTCTTTCCTAGAGTGACGATTTCAAGAAAGTCATAGTAAACTATTGTTGGGTTATGTTTCTATAGTGTACGACTGGATCTTGAAATAAGATAAGGATGTCTAGATAGGTGATTGTGGTTAGATACGTAAGTTATAAGGATAGGGTCCCTAAGTCATGTTTATTGTCTTTTCAAGATGGACTTTGGAGGAGGCAGTCCTATGCGAGTGGTAGTGACGGTCCAGGGCCCTCGAGTGTAGGTGGGGCTGACTCAGACGTAGTATTACACAACGTGGCTTAGCAAGTCATGGCTGAAATTACCAGAAGCTCCAGGGAACAGGGAGGTCCGTCTGTAGGCCAAGGTTGCACGATTGAGAAATTTACCAAGATGAATCCTCTAGCATTTTCAGGAGGAGTTGATCTTGCAGCCGTCGAGAATTGGATGCAGGAGATTGAAAAGGTGTTGGCGGTATTACAGTGTACGGAGGAGCAAAGGGACCTCTTCGCCACCTATAAACTAACAGGGGAGGCTAAAAGGTGGTGGACTGCTGTGAAACTTCTAGAGCAACAGAGGACTACTCTGATAGCTATGACATGGGACCGATTTAAAGAAATATTTTTTGACAGATATTTCCCAGCCACTGTTAGGGAAGCTAAAGTAGAGGAGTTGCTAAATTTGAGGTAGGGGCAACAATCGGTTTAGTAGTACGCAGTGAGGTTTATAAAGCTATCCCTCTTCGCCCCATATATTGTTCCTGATGAAGTAAAGAAGGCAAAACAGTTTGAAAGAGGGTTGAGGCATGGAATATACAAGCAGGTAATAGTGCTGAAGATATAGGACTTTGCTGAGTTAGTCAATAGGACAGCTTTGGCCGAGGCTAATAAGCGCATGGATGCAGAGGAGTAAAGACAGAAGAAGAGATCTATGCCTTTAGGCTTCTAGTAGGGATCTAGGCAGGGTCAGTGGAGGAGAGGAAACTATGACAAAGGATAGAGGTAGGAGACTAGAAGTCATGAGTTGCAGTTGGTACAGAATTTTCCTGTTTGTGAAACTTGTGGAAAGAGACACTTGGGAGAGCGTCGAGTGGGGAGAGTTGTCTGCTGTCACTGGAGTAGGTAGGGACATCTGGTACGAGATTTCCCTACACCACCTGGTACCACTCTTGCTCCTAGACGTATCAAGGAGGCTATAAGGCACCCCATGGAGGCCAATAGAGGAATGTTGCTCCAGCGAGGGTCTATGCTTTAACGCCTATAGATGCTGAGCCAACCGGTGATGTGGTGACAGGTATAATTAACATGCTTTCATTTAAAGTTATTGTATTGTTTGATTCAGGAGCCACACACTTGTTCGTGTCTATGGGGTGTATTAGATTATATGGGGAAGAAACACAGTTGTTAGATACCAAACTGTTAGTAACTACACCGAGGTGTAGTAGAGTGCTCTGAGGCTGTCCAGTTGATATTCAGGGGAAAGTCTTGCCAGCTGACTTGATAGTATTGAACATGCATGGGTTTGATGTAATTTTTGGTATGGACTGGTTGGCAGCCAATTACGCTAGTAAAGACTACCGTTTGAAAGAAGTAATATTCAAACCTCTAGGAAGACCAAAATTCAGGTTCATAGGGTCGTATGTGTAATCCCTACCACAGTTAGTATTAGCCAAAAACTTGACTCACTCGAAAAATGAGCAGCTCGAAAGCTATCCCAAGTATAGGAGTTCTATCGTGTAATATTAAGCCCAAGGGCTAGATCGTCTCCTCAGGGAATGCGTTTAATCTCAGATTTTACGTTCGTCCAATCGAAAGCAAAAATGCACTGAACTCGATTCAGATTCGGGTTTTTCAAGAGTTGTTCAATTTTACTTTTGCCGAATTAGATGACACGTAATTTAAAAACCCTAAAACTAACATGTATTAAATAAAAGAAACAAGAATAGAAATCCTAGTTTACTTAAAGAAACATTGGGACACGCGTTAATAAAAATGGAAACCTAAAACATGGAACTAAAACATGCAAGAATGGAAACTTTAATCTACCTAAGGAAACATCAAAACACGCACTAATTAAAAATGGAAACTACAAATAAGGAATTAAAACATGCGGGAAAGGAAACTTAATCAAACACACACACACTAACAATCAAACCTTTAATACGGATCAATAATTCAAACGGAGAACTCGAACAAAAATGCAAACACATCAAAAATCTAAAATTTGAATGATACCGAAAGATAAAAATAAGAACTTTAACAAAACTAAAAAATACGAACTTTGACGAAATTGACCCTAACTAAACCGAACGATAAATAAATAAAAGAAACTAAATTAAATTCTTCAAGTCTAATGGTAACGTTAATTAGGAGAAACATAAACAAATAAAAATTAAACTTCACTAAAATAAATTAAAATTAATTAATACTCATTCAAGCAAGTTTTCAAAAAGAACTCTAATAAATAACTAAATCAAAAGAAAAGAAATATTCAATTGCAATTTTAAAAATAGAAGAAAGAAAAGAAAATAAGAGAGAGAGAGAGAGAGAGAGAGAGAGAGAGAGAGAAAACAGAGCAGGGCTCGGGTGGGACTCTATTGAGAAGAGAGTTGCAGCAAGGAGCTGTGGTAGCGAGAGGTCTCGGCTGTTTGCAGGAGGAGCTGTGGCAGCAAGAGGTCTCGGCTATTTGCAGTGCTGGAAGCCGGAGCTGGGGCTGCTGCTGCTGTGTTCTCGGGTTGGAGAAGCTGCAGGCTGCTGTGGTGGTGTGTCACGGGTTGCTGGTTGTGCAGAGGGTGAGGAGGAGGCTTGCTGTTTGCAGCAGACAACGGCTCGGGTCCTGCTGTGCTGCTAGATTGTGTGCAGCGGGTGGTCTATGTAGGTGCTAGAAGTCTACAGCAGAGGCTCGCTGGAGGAGCTGTCACGGCTCTCGGGTTACTGTGTAGAGTGGAGAGAATAATTGAGAGGGACAGAGGGAGTTCGGGAGAGGGAAAGAAGGCAGGAGGCAAGGGAATAGAGAAAGAGGACAAGAGAGAAAGAGAAACTGCAATGGAAAGGAAAAAAAAAAAAACAAAACCAAAGAAGAAGAAGAGAAGAAGAGAAGAAGAAGAAGAGAAGAAGAAGAAGAAGAAGAAGAATTGGTGCGCAGGGCACACACGGGAAAAGAGAATAAGAATAGATTAAATAAGGGGAGGAGGAGGACAGCCCTAATGATCCGAATTACCCAACCCGACCCGTTTGCAACGGGTTGACCCGGCAACTTGATTTTTTCATTTTTTTAATTCTCTGTTCGTTGCAAATTCTGTTCTTTTGGAGCTCGTATCTCACAAAACTCAAAACACAAAAGTTGTAGATGATCCTTTCCTCTTTCTTCAGAAATTTGAATCATCTCAATCGGAGCTTAGACGGAAAATTTATGCATGAAATACGAACAGGTATCGGTTTTGATTTCTGGGAATTTTTCCTGCGACAAAAAATTACCAAAACTTCATAAATAGTGCAATAAAGTTCAAGAATAATAATTTTGGCACTTTTTTAAAATATTGAACAAATTTGGATATTTAATTAAAAATATAAACCGTAAAGCCCGGGTTAAACGCCCACGCAGTTTTGACGCATAATCACACCCCCCACTAACGTTTTGCTAGTCTCTAGTAAATGACGTGAATGAATCTTAGGGTAGTGTCTAGAACTATATACTCCGGTGATCATGAAATCAATGCACATGAGACATAATTATACCACTTCACATACAAGAACATAACTGAATTTCACACAAGCTCGTTCATATTCAATGCACACGACTCCAAAGCACGTCACTCATGCAAGTTTCATCGTTTATATGTGATTTGAGAGTAGTGTACTCACATAAAGTTAATCAGTGGCACATTCAGAGTTAATGCAAGCATATAAGTTCAAGTATAAACAGGTAAACTCTCGAGGTGTGTGTGATGTGTGTGACTCAGTACACCTAGGACGCTAGTGGACAGCTACAGAACGGTCGCTTTGACTCGGCCTAACTGGTATACCCTCAAGAACACTCAAAGAAAATGGGTTCACTCATCATATGTGAGGAGGAGTGTCGCGATCAAACATCCCACATATTAAAAGGAACAATACTAAGTATATGGAGTGGACTAGTCTGGAAAGGATCTAACCTATCTATGAGGTGTCGGGTCCTTCACCCTAGCATCTTCTCACTTACTCGCCATATCCAACTGAGACCAACCTAGATCAACTCATTCACAAACTTGTCGTGAATACATCCGAGGCATTAACCGGTTGAAGCATCTTCATACGTGGAAAATATGTGTTGTCCTTGACTTTCTTGTGATATGTATGGGCCGGCATTGACATTTCATTTCATGCGCATGTGTATTGCTTCTTCTTTATTTTGCTCATTCTTCATTTTCTATCATTTCTTGATCAATTAGGACAATCATAACACTTTTTTTTGTAATCTTCATACCATCAATGGGAATTGAGCTCGAATAGAAGTTCATGAATTAAGTCTATCTCTAGGGGTGGCTCAGCCTTCACATTTTGAGTAGGCTACAAGACCTAGGTTTCTATCTCCCCACTAGGTGTCACCTCTAGGCTAGCAAATCAAAAACAGAGACTAGTGTACAAGGAATCATCCAGAAAAAGAGAATTGAGTTCCATGAACTCTAATTTGATATTAACGCTCAAAAGGACGATAAATAGCTCAAGGATATCTCACAAGGTGTCATAGTTGCCACGGGTGTTCTCTCAGTGCTCACAAGAAACCCTAAGTGCAATGAATCACGTGAATGTGTTTATTCAGTCTCGTGAGATGCCGTATAAATACAGGAAATTATATAGTCAAATTAACAAGAATGTACTACCAATCAATTCTTCATGGAGTCATAAGATCATATAGAGAGAAACTACGCATGATTGACTCAAGTGTGTCATTCTTAAGTTATATGCAAGTATGTGAAAGGTATGAATCAGTGTTAAGCATGGCATAATGCAATGTAATTCCTTCAGTGCTCCTCCTTTCTTTCTCTCTCTTTTTGATTTTTTTTGATTTTTTGATTTTTTTTATTTTTTATTTTAAAAACCCAGTACGTGTACGTGCACAGTGTCACATGCGAATGCTCATCCCCCCCCCCCAACTAAAGTGGAACATTGTCCTCAATGTGAAAGCATAGGGAAAATAGAAAATACTGTGCACGGGAAAAGTAAGGCGTACCTGAGTGGCGAAATAATGGAAAACAAATATCAAACTACGAGAAAATAGACCTGAAAACTAACTAAAAATAAAATAAAATAAAAGGAAAATAAGGGAAAGAAAAACATCACAATTGTCTTGGCGGAGGCTCTGGAGGAATTTCGTCTGGTGGCCGCAGGTCTATAAATTGCATCGGTAGTTCTCCAAATTTGAGCTGCCACAATCGATCAGTCATCATACCTGCACAAAAATCAACCTCAAATGAAATAATGCTCATCAATATACCAAACAATACATGTGCAGGTCGACCCTCATGTGTGGACAAGAAAGGGTCTTTATTCAACATTGTGTCCAGGAAATGTACTTCTTTACGAACTAACGGTTGAGAGAAAGTGATCGGAATAATTACCTGCAGTTCATCAGAAGCATTAACATTAAAGGTTTTACCTGGTTCTTTGAAAATCATATGCTCACTAGACTGATCACCCTCTTTATCAGGTGTACATATCATCATACCACTGCAAGAGTCTGTCTTCACACTAGGCTCCTTAACATCTAATTTAGGTGGGAGTGACGGTTCCACGGTTTCTGAGCTCGGAGTATGAGGTACCACAGGTTGGTACTCCGTATGAGTATCAGTCTCCTCATCAACTAAATGCTCCGCTTTTGGGCTCGTTTCCTCTGATTTTTCTTTGAATTCATCTATTTCAACCATAACTTCTGGTGCTGGGACAACTATTTGTCCGACGATGAGCATTTCAGATTGGGGGTCGTCTTTCTCGTTACTGAAGGTGATGGTGGCCTCTGCTGTCTCAAGAGAAACATCATGTATTTGTTGTTGAGGTTTCTGGTACTCTTGAGAACTAGGCTGAGGTTCTGCGAGTGTTTCCTCATTTTCTAAGATGTCCAACTGTGTGCTTATCGCATTAATGGTATCCCGAAATTCATTATTATGATCGATTTGAGTTTGCATGAATTGCTAGTGCATGTTCGCCATCTGTGTTATGCTATCCTCCAAAAATTCTGACGACACACAGCTCTGAGGGATCTGTTGTGGCTGGTAATGAGGCGGAGGAATATTTGGGTATTTTGGTGGTTCATATGCATCACCACCATTAATTGTGCCGGTAGGGTGTGCAGCCATGGGTGTCTGAGTGTATCGTGTGTTGCACTGTGGGACATTGTCAGCTAAGTAATCAAAGAATGATAATACCTGATCTGGATCCTCACTGACGAGCTCTCCATTAGATATAGTTTGGACAAAACACTTGCAATCAGGGGTAAGAGCAGTATAAAAATAATCAACTAACCTCCATAAGTCGAACCCGTGATGTGGGCAAGTACTTAGCAGATCCTTGAATCGTTTCCAGCAAGCCCCAAATGTCTCATCATCCTGCTGCACAAAATTAAGAATCTATTCCTGCAAAAATTGAGTTCTCTGTGAGGGACAAAACGCATGCAGGAATTCACGCTTCATATCAGACCAATTAGTGATAGAATGAGATCTCATAGAATGAAACCAAATCAGTGCCTTATCCTGCAAAGTAGGAAGAAATAAATTTAGTCTAGTAGATTCGTCAGTTTTAGCATAAGAGAAAAACATGTTGTAGGTTAACTCAAACTCTACTAGGTACTGATAAGGGCACTCTGATTCCGTCCCGTAAAACTCGGGTAGCAATGATGTCCTCCCGCGCTGCATCATGAAATTAAGCTCGTCATAAGGTAAAACAGTGGAAGAGGATGCAGTGGCATATTCAAGCTGCAAAAAGTCTATTATCGTGCGCGGTGCATGTGCAGCCATTTTTCAAAACTCGATTTTTTTTTTCTTCTTTTTTTTCCTTTTTCTTAAAACTAATAAAAATGACGAGAAAAATGCAAAATTGGGACTAAGAACAACATTCCCCAGCAACGGCGCCAAAAACTTGACTCACTCAAAAATTGAACAACTCTTGAAAAACCCGAATCTGAACTGAGTTCAGTACCTTTTTAATTTCGATTGGAAGAACGTAAAATCTACGATTAAACACATTCCCTGAGGAGATGATCTAGCCCTTAGGCTTAATATTACACGATGTAACTCCTATACTTGGGATAGCTTTCAAGCTGCTCATTTTTCGAGTGAGTCAATGACATACTAGTTTACTCAAGAAGCTTTGAGGAGCATGAGATGCATCTACAGTCGGTACTTCAGATGCTCAGGGAAAAGAAGTTGTATGTCAAGTTTAGCAAATGTGAATTCTGGCTAAAGAAAGTGGCATTTCTAGGGGCATGCTATTTCAGTGAATCCTAGCAAAATTGAGGCAGTGTTGAATTGGGCCAAGCCGAAGAATGTTCAGGAAATAAGGAGTTTCTTGGGATTGGAGAGTTATTACCACCGGTTTGTAGAGGGGTTTTCAGCTTTATTAGAACCTCGTACACATCTGATCAGAAAGAATGTTAGGTTTGAATGGGATGAGGATTGTGAGCAGAGCTTCCAGGAATTGAAGCAGAGGCTTGTCACTGCACCCGTGTTGATTATTCCGTCAGGGGGTGATGGTTATGTTATTTACAGTGACGTGTCTTTGAAAGGGCTCGACTGTGTAATGATGCAGCAAGGCAGGGTAGTAACGTTTGCTTCCAAGAAATTGAAAGAATATGAAAAGAATTACCCTATCCACGATTTGGAATTGGTTGCAGTGGTACACTCGTTAAAGATTTGGAGGCATTACTTGTACGGTGAGAGATGCGAAATATTCTCTAATCACAAAAGTTTGAAGTACTTTTTCACTTAAAATGAGCTAAACATGAGACAGAGGAGGTAGTTGGAACTTATTAAAGATTATGACTGAACTATTAGTTACCACCTAGGGAAAGCAAACGTGGTAGTTGATGCTTTAAGTAGGAAATTAGTGAGACCAGCACTGGTAGCTATGGATGTTCAGCATCCGATCTAGATGGATCTGGAGAGTGATTACGCACCGAAACTGCGTAATTGGACGTTCAACCTGAGATTTACGGTTTATATTTTTAATTAAATATCTAAAATTATCCAATATTTTAATAAAATGTCAAAATCATCATTCTTGAACTTTATTGCACTATTTATGAAATTTTGGTAATTTTTTGTCGCAGGAAAATTCCGGGGAATCAAAATCGACACCTATTCGTATTTTGTACATAACTTTTCCGTCCGAACTTTGATCGAGACGATTCAAATTTCTGGAGAAAGAAGAAAGAATTATCTACAACTTTTATGTTTTGAGTTTTGTGAGATACGGGCTCCAAAAGAGTCATATTTGCGATGAATATAGAATGAAAAAAATGAAAAAATATAGCAATTCGGGTTTCCTATTCGGGTCTAGGGCTTCCCCCCCCCCCCCCTATCCTATTTAACCCTTCTCTTTCTCTTCCTGCGGAGGCAGCCCCCATGGCTCCCCATTCTCCTCTTCTCCTTCTTCTTCTTCTTCTTCTTCTTCTTCTTCTTCTTTAGTTTGTTTTTTTTTTGTTCTTTTCAATTCTGCTTCTCTCCCCTTGTCTCTCTTCCTTCCCTTTGTCTTTCCTCCCTCACTCTCCCCCTTTCCTCTGTTTCTCTTGGCCTCCTCTGCCCTCTTGCAGTACGGCCAGCCTCCTCCACCATCTTCAGCAGTCCCCAAGCACAGCAGAACACTAGCCGACTCCATAGCAGGACCACCAAAGTGCAGCAGCAACTTCTCGGTTCCGTGGATTTGTTTCTCTCTCTCTCTTTTCCTTTCTTTCTTTCTTTTATTTACTTTTCTTTGAATCTTGGAATATTGAAGAAAGTTTAGTTTTTTTTTTCTAATGTTATTGGAGTTTTCTTTCTTTTTGTTTAAGTTGAGTAATGTTGGGTATTTCATTATTGTTAAATTAATCTCTTTGTTTATCTAATTGATAGTTATTTTAATTTAGCATTCTTAATTATTTTCAGATTTTTTTTTTTGTCGAAATTCGATTTAGTTAGGGTCTATGATTAGTAAAGGTTGTGTTTTTATTGTGTTCCGTTATTGTTTATGTCTTTTAAATTTTCGTTGAGTTCATGTTTACATTTAAATTGTGAGTCTTGATTTGATCTCTTAATTGTGCTAAAGGTTCGATTTTTAGTAGGTTTGGTTTTTTTTTTAGTGTGTGTCTAATTTAGTTTTCATTGTGTGTTTTTAATTCCATGTTCTAGGTTACCATCTTTAATTAGTTCGTGTGTCGATGTTTCCTTAGGTAGATTAGAGTTTCCATTCTAGCGTGTTTTAATTCCTTATTTGTAGTTTCCATTTTTAATTAGTGTGTGTCCCAATGTTTCTTTAAGTAAATTAGGATTTCTATTCTTGTTTCTTTTATTTAGTACATGTTAGTTTTAGGATTTTTTAAATTACGTGCCATCTAATTCGTCAAAAGTAAAATTGAACAACTCTGAAAAACTCCGAATCTGAACCGAGTTCAGTGCAATTTAATTTTGATTGGAAGAACGTTAAATCTGAGATTAAACACATTCCCTGAGGAGACGATCTAGCCCTTGAGTTTAATATTACACGACAGAACTCCTATACTTGGGATAGCTTTCGAGTTACTCATTTTTCGAGTGAGTCAAGTTTTTGGCGCCGTTGCCGGGGAATGTTGGTCTTAGTCTCAAATTTGCAAATGACGTGAATGATTCTCAGGGTGGTGCCTATAACTACATACTCCAATAATCATGAAATCAATGCACATGGGACATAGTTATACCACTTCACATACAAGGACATAACTGATTATTTTCCTTTTATTTTATCTTATCTTATTTTATTTTTAGTTAGTTTTCAAGTCCATTTTCTTGTAGTTTGATTTTTGTTTTCCATTATTTCGCCACTCAGGTACTCCTTACTTTTCTCGTGCACAATCTTTTCTATTTCCCTTATGCTTTCACATTGAGGACAATGTTCCACTTTAGTTGGGGGGGGGGATGAGCATTCGCATGTGACACTGTGCACATACACGTACCGGGTTTCATATAAAAACAAAAAAAAAAAAGCAAAAAAATTCAAAAAAAATAAAAAATCAAAAAGAGAGAAATAAAGGAGGAGCACTGAGGAATTACATTGCACTACGTCATGCTTAACACTTTGTATACCCTTCGCATACTTGCATATAACTTATGAATGACACACTTGAGTCAATCATGTGTAGTTTCTCTTTATATGATCTTATGACTCCATGAAGAACTGATTGGTAGTACATTCGTGTTAATGTGGCTATATAATTTCATGTATTTACACGACATCTCATGAGGTTGAATACACACTCACGTGATTCATTGCACTTAGGGTTTCCTGTGAGCATTGAGAGAACACCCGTGGAGACTATGACACCTTGTGAGATATCCTTGAGCTATTTATCGTCCTTTTGAGCGTTAATATCAAATCAAAGTTCATAGAACTCAATTCTCTTTTTTTGGATGATTCCTTGTACACTAGTCTTTATTTTTGATTTGCTAGTCTAGAGGTGACACCTAGTGGGGAGATAGAAACCTAGGTCTTGTAGCCTACTCAAAATGTGAAGGCTGAGCCACTAATAGAGATAGACTTAATTCATGAACTCCTATTCGAGCTCAATTCCCATTGATGGTATAAAGATTACAAAAGAAGTGTTATGATTGTCCTTATTGCTCAAGAAAAGACAGAAAATAAAGAATGAGCAGAAAAAAGAATAAGCAATACACATGCGAATGAGATGAAACGTTAATGCTTGATCCACATACATATCACAAAGAATCAAGGACATGACACATATTTTTCACGTATAAAGATTCTTCAACCGATTAATGCCTCAAATGAATTCATGACAAGTTTGTGAATAAGTTGATCTAGGGTGGTCTCGGTTGGATATGGCGAGTAGGTGAGAAGATGCTAGGGTGAAGGACCCGACACCTCATAGATAGGCTAGATCCTTTCCAGACTAGTCCACTCCATATACTTAGCATTGTTCCTTTTAATATATGGGATGTTTGATCGCGACACTCCTCCTCACATATGACGAGTGAACCCATTTTCTTTGAGTGTTTTTGAGAGTATACCAGTTAGGCCGAGTCAAAGCGACCGTTCTGTAGGTGTCCACTGGCGTCCTAGGTGTACTGAGTCACACACATCACACACACCTAGAGAGTTTACCTGTTTATACTCGAACTTATATGATTGCATTAACTCTGAATGTGCCAATGATTAACTTCATGTGAGTATACTACTCTTAAATGACATATAAACGATGAAACTTGCATGAGTGACGTGCTTTGGAGAGTGTGTACTAAATATGAACAAGCCTGTGTGAAATTCAGTTATGTCCTTGTATGTGAAGTGGTATAACTATGTCCCATGTGCATTGATTTCATGATTATTGGAGTATGTAGTTATAGGCACCACCCTGAGAATCATTCACGTCATTTGCTAGAGACTAGCAAAACGTTAGTTGGGGGGTGTGATTACGCGTCAAAACTGCGTAATTGGGCAACTTAACCTGAAATTTACAGTTTATATTTTTAATTAAATGCCTAAAATTGTCCAATATTTTAATAAAGTGCCAAAATTATCATTCTTGAACTTTATTGCATTATTTATTAAGTTTTGGTAATTTTTTTGTCGCAGGAAAATTCCCGAGAACCAAAACCAACACCTATTCGTATTTCATGCATAACTTTTTCATACGAGCTCTAATCAAGACGATTCAAATTTTTGGAGAAATAGAAAAGGATTATCTACAACTTTTGTGTTTTGAGTTTTATGAGATACAGGTTATAGAAGAATCAGATTTGAAATGAACAGAGAATAAAAAAAATGAAAAAATATAGCAATTCGGGTCAACTCCAATTGGGTCAAGTTACCAGGTCGGGTCTCCTATTCGGGTCTAGGTCTTTCCCTCTATCCTATTTAACCCTTCTCTTCCTCTTCCTGCGTAGGCAGCCCCTAGGGCTCCCCATTCTCCTCTTCCCCATTCTCCTCTTCTCCTTCTTCTTCTTCTTCTTTAGTTTGTTTTTTTGTGTTCTTTTAAATTCTGCTTTGCTCTCTTTCTCTTTTCTCTATTCTCTGTTTTCCTTCCCTTTATCCCTCTCTCTCTCTCGCTCAAACCTCTTTTGCCCATTGTTGCCGCAGCACAAAAAGCTCCTGCTGCACTTTGTTGCTCTCTCCGGCGGCCGCCAACAGCACCAGCAGATCCATGAGCCACTCTCCCGCTGTTCCTTGCTCCATGCCACAGCCGCGAACCAACCCACACACAGCCGCAGCTGCTGCCACGGCTCTGTGGATTTGTTTCTTTCTCTCTCTCTCTCTCTCTTTTCCTTTCTTTCTTTCTTTTATTTACTTTTCTTTGAATCTTGGAATATTGAAGAAAGTTTAGTTTTTTTTTTCTAATGTTATTGGAGTTTTCTTTCTTTTTGTTTAAGTTGAGTAATGTTGGGTATTTCATTATTGTTAAATTAATCTCTTTGTTTATCTAATTGATAGTTATTTTAATTTAGCATTCTTAATTAAATTCAGATATTTTTTTTTGTCGAAATTCGATTTAGCTAGGATCTATGATTAGTAAAGGTTGTGTTTTTATTGTGTTCTGTTATTGTTTACGTTTTTTAAATTTTCGTTGAATTCATGTTTGCATTTAAATTTTGATTCTTGATTTGATCTCTTAATTGTGCTAAAGGTTTGATTTTTAGTAGGTTCGGTTTTTTTTAGTATGTGTCTAGTTTAGTTTCCATTGTGTGTTTTTAATTCCATGTTCTAGGTTGCCATTTTTAATTAATGTGTGTCCCAGTGTTTCCTTAAGTAGACTAAGGTTTTCATTATTGTTATTTTAATTTCATGTTTAAAGTTTCCATTTTTAGTTAGTATGATCTAGTGTTTCCTTAAGTAGACTAGGGTTTTCATTATTGTTATTTAATTTCGTGCGTGATAGTTTTAGGACTTTAATTTGTGTTTTCATTTAAGTCTCCACAATATTGAAAACCCGAATCTGAACTGAATTCAGTACCTTTTTAATTTTGATTGGAAGAAAGTAAAATCTGAGATTAAAACGCATTCCCTGAGGAGATGATCTAGCCCTTGGGCTTAATATTACACGACAAAACTCCTATACTTGGGATAGCTTCCGAGCTGCTTATTTTTCGAGTGAGTCAGAGAGACTCAATGTAGAGTTGGTAGAGAGTTATCCTTGGGCATTTATTTCCAACCTGATAGTGCAACCTACTATACAGGAAAGGATTAAGACAGTTCCGAGAGATGACGCAAAATTAGCAGAGCTGATAGCTAAGGTGCACGACGGACAGGGAGATGAATTCAGTATTTCAGATGACGGAGTTCTATGATTACGTACCAGGTTATGCATGCCTATAGATATGGACATCAAGAGGATGATTTTAGAAGAGGCTCACAAGTCCTTGTACACAGTTCATCCAGGTAATACTAAAATGTATAGGGACCTGCGAGAGTCTTACTGGTGGAGCGGCTTGAAGAGGGAAATTGTTGAGTTCGTACAGCAATGTCTGACATGCCAGCAGGTAAAGGCTGAGCACCAGAGGCCAACGGGCCAGTTGCAGCCACTTTACATCCCATAGTGGAAGTGGTATCATGTAGCTATAGAATGGTCAGAATGCTATTTAGGTGATCGTTGATAGATTGACAAAGACTGCTCACTTCATTCCTATTAAAGTCAACTACTCCATGGACATATTGGCAGAGATTTATGTTCAGGAGATAGTCTGTTCTCATGGTGTGCCAGTGTCTATAGTGTCAGATCGAGACCTACGTTTCACATCACGATTTTGGAGGAGCTTTCAAGAGGCTCTGGGGTCACAATTATCTTTCAGCACGACATTTCATCCTTAGACGGATGGCCAGACTGAGAGGGTGATTCATATATTAGAAGATATGATGTGGGTGTGCGTGCTGGATTTTGAGGGTAGTTGGACTCAGTATATGCCGTTGGTAGAATCTGCATACAATAACAGCTATCAGACCAGCATTGGAATGGCACCTTATGAAGCGCTCTATGGTAGGAGGTGTCATTCTCCTCTATACTGGGATGAGTTAGATAAGCGATGAGTTGTGGAGCTAGAGCTAGTGTAGCAGGCATATGATAAAGTTCGGCTCATTAAAGACAGAATCAGTGCAGCTTAGAGTCGGCAGAAGAGTTGCTCTAATACTCAGTGTAGGAAATTGGAATTTGATATGGGAAATCACGTGTTTCTGAAGATAGTGTCGTTGAAGGGAGTTATGAGGTTTGGGAGGAAGGGTAAGTTGAGTCTTAGGTTCATTGGCCCTTTCGAGATACATGAAAGTGAGGTCAGTGGCTCCTCGGCTAGCTTTACAACCTGTTTTGTCCAGAGTGCACGATGTATTCCATGTTTCCATGTTGATAAAATACGTCTCAGACCCCTCCCATGTGATCAGTTATGGTGAGATAAAGCTCAGGGATACTCTAGCGTACGAGGAAGTACTAGTGCAGATTCTAGACAAGAAAGAATAGGAATTGCACAATAAGATGATTCCTTTAGTAAAAGTCTTACGGAGAAATCATAAGATAGAGGAAGCTTTATGGGAGCTTGAGGAGCAGATACAACAGAAGTACCGGTATCTCTTTAGCGAGGATCAGTAGTAATCAAGAAAAGTTACTAGTAAATATGTAAAATTTCTTTTGTGTAGGTTAGTTAGATGTAATAATTTTATGGAAAATAAGTAGTATTTTGGTTGTGGGAGAATTTTATTTTATGTGTATATGTAATCTCCAAGAGCCTTGAATGTAACCACAATAATCCTTCGCCATAAGTGAGGGTAAGTAATAGTATAAATAGCCTATTTTCTTTAAAAGATGGTGTTCAATCCAAATAGTAAATTTTGAGGACAGAATTTTTATAAGAAGGGGAGAATGTAGAGACCCTGTGAATTGTAGCAATTAAATAATAAAGAAAGGAGAGGAAAAAGGAAAATTTAAAAAGGGGGAAAAAGCAAGGTTTGTCGATGAACCCTTCGATTTCGTCGATGAACTCCCTATTGGATTCGTCGCACGCCACGTGTCCCATTGACGAGAAATTACCAAGAGGGCTGTTGCAAGGTCTGAAATTTGTAGATGATAAATAAATGTTCGTCGACAAACTCTCTACTTGGCCTCGTCGACGAAGTGATGTGTCTCGTCGACGAAGGCAGGTGTATAAATGGCTTAAATTCGGATTTTAGCGAGAAATTTCGCATGCAACTCACCTTTTCTCTCTCTACTTTGCCCTCCACCCTTTCTCTCTAGAATTTTAGGCTGGTTCTTCACCGGTTCGATGATTTGAAGCTGCCACGTCACTCCTAGGAAGATTCTCTTCACATCTGTTAGAGTGATTTGTAGGTCAAGCCAACTTGGGAATCATCCCAAAATTTGGGTGAGTTGATTATTTTAATATTTATTAAGGTATTTGGTATTTCTGGGTTGAGGAAGGTATTATATGGGTTTATATTGAAGTTTTTTTGGGAAAAAATCAATTTCAGGGTATTGAGCTAGGGAACACACGAGTGTGATTTTGGGTGTTTTCGTGGGCTTCCTAGAAAGCCAGGTAAGGAGATAAACAAAGTTGGTATTTTCATGAAATTATTTATTAATATTCAAATTTTATTTTCAAGGAAATTATGTATGTTGTAGAATTAAGTTTGGAAATACTATTGATAACAGGAAAATGATTTTAATACCATTCAGCAAGGAATATGATTTTGTGCAGATTTTATGAATAAAATAATATTCATTTTTGTGTGGCATGAGTATGATAGTATATGATTTTATGAATTATCAGAATGATATGTTTTCAGATTTAGCATTTTATTACTATTTTCAGGAAAATATTAAAAACGATACTAGAACTATGTTTAAAGTATGGTATTGAAACAATACAAAGATTTCAAACTATATATGTTTAATATATACCAGCGTAAGGGCCATGATTTTACATGATATGATATGCCGGCGTAAGGGCCATGGTTTTATATGATATGTCGGCGTAAGGGCTGGGGCTTTTATATGATATGTCGACATATGGGCCAAGGTTTTTATATGATATGCTATGCCAGGGTAAGGGCTGTTGTTCTCATGTTTTACTATGTTGGCGTAAGGACCGTGTTTCACCAAAATACAAATGCTGGCATAAGGGTTGTGGTTTATACATTATGATATGCAAAAATACAAGAAAATATTATTTTGACAAATGTTATTGTGAAATAGCTATGTATTGTTATTTGAGATTTACTATATGTTATTAGAACCCGGAAGGCTTGGTTTAGGCTTTCAAGAAGCATGGTACCATAGCTATATGATCATGATAATGAATATGTTAGTGTTACCACATGTTGTAAGGGACTGTGGGCGATTGGCAGTTGATGTTATTTTATAGTAGTGCAGGCATCCCTCTAGTATCCGGACCAGAAGGGGAAGACCCATCGTACTTATAAACTTATGTTGATCTAGTGTGGTCGGCCAGCCATTGCTAGGTCTCGCCTTCGGGTTGCACTACCTAGTTATGTGGGGGTAAGACATGACCCCAGCCAGCTATCCATCCAGGTTGTTATTTCATGTATGATTATATATGATGTTTTCATGTATAGAAACTCAATATGTTATTCCATGTTATAATAAATTATGTTTTATCCATATATGATACAAGCAATTTTATCAAATATGTTTTATGTAGTGTAATATGTATAACACGGAAATAATCATGTTGCCACACACTGATATTAGTTTATTTCCCTTACTAAGAGGTGTCTCACCCCAGCTTATAAAACATTTCAGGGAATCTAGTTAGACAGAACGAACTGAGTTTCACGTTAGTAAAGGTAGTCTATACCACCCTGGTAGGAGGGTGAGTTTCTAAGCTAGGGTCAAATGGTTTTGGAATATGATCTTAGTTTACCTTTTTGGTTTTTTGGGATGTATATATGTATATACTTGATAGATTTGTAGTGCTTTGGTATTATAACTGTTGGATGGCATGTATGTAATTTATGTTTTCCGCTGCTTAGGTGTCTGAGTTGTATATAAGATATATCCCTAGTACCCATGGGTCGAGGTTGATTATGTTATTCAGTGGTACATTATTATACTGAATGTTATTATGAAAAAAAAAATTAATTCAATTGGTAAATTAGGCAGGTCATTATAGGTATAGGCACAATTATTAGATGTTGAGTTGTCTATAGTCATGCCGACGGGATCTATGGTGAGGTGTAGGAAGGTACTTCAGAACTTTCGAATAAGCATTCAGGAGAAAGTAATA
The DNA here is from genome assembly GCF_029873635.1 of Malania oleifera. Lineage (NCBI taxonomy): Eukaryota > Viridiplantae > Streptophyta > Magnoliopsida > Santalales > Ximeniaceae > Malania > Malania oleifera. Next base: position 27,450,680 of record NC_080429.1, on the reverse strand, counting down.
CCAACTGATCTCGTGGTACTAGATATGCAGGGGTTTCGTGTAATACTGGGTATGGTTTGGCTAGCAGTTAGTCACGCCAGCACATATTGCCATCAAAAAGAAGTGATTTTTAGACCCTTGAGTGAGCAAGAATACAAATTTATGGGTCTACGTGTGTGTTCCTCACCACAGCTAGTGTCAGCTATTCAGGTGAGGAGCCTGCTACAGGGTGGTTGCCAGGGGTATGTTGCCTACATAAAGGAATTGCCAAAAGAAGAACTAAAACATGCTAATATTTCAGTAGTCAGAGAATTTCCAAATGTTTTTCGAGAAGAATTGTCTAGCTTACCACCAGATCGAGAGATTGAATTTACCGTGGATCTACTACCAAGGTCGGCACTGATATCTAAAGCACCATACTATATAACTCTAGCCGAATTAAAGGAATTGAAAGATCAATTGCAGGAGTTGTTGGATAAAGGATTTATCAGGCCCAGTGTGTTGCTGTGGGGTCCTGTTCGTGAAAAAGAAAGATGGGACCATGAGGACGTGCATAAACTGTAGGGAGATAAACAAATTGACGGTCAATAATAGATATCCTCTTTCCAGAATTGACAACTTATTTGATCGGCTCTAGGGGACCTAGGTCTACTATAAAATTGACATATGGTCAGGTTATCATCAGGTAAAAGTTAGAGCGGAGGACATTCCAAAAATAGCATTTCGAACCAGAAATAAGAATCACAAATTTTTAGTGATGCCGCTTGGGTTGACTAATGCACTAGAAATATTTATGGATTTAATGAATCGGGTGTTCCATCACTACCTAGACTAGTTTTTTGTGGTTTTCATTAATGATATACTAGTCTACTCAAGGAGTTTTGAGGAGCATGAACATTATCTGAGGCTGGTGTTGCAGATATTGAGAGAAAGAAAGTTGTACACAAAATTAAAGAAATGTGAATTCTAATTAAGGCAGGTTGCTTTCCTCAGGTATGTGATCTCCAAGGACTGTATATCGGTTGACTTGAGTAAGATAAAGGTAATGGTGAGTTGGGTGAGGCCAGGAAATGTCCAGGAGGTCAGAAGTTTTCTGGGTTTGGCGAGCTACTACCAATGCTTCATAGATGGTTTCTCCAGTATATCAAGTCAACTAACACGAATCACGAGGAAAAATGTTAAGTTTTATTGGACCGATTATTGTGAGCAGAGCTTCCAGGAGCTAGAGCGGCAGTTGGTCTCAGCACCAGTACTGGCTGTTCCATCAGGGGAAGATGGATTCGTGATATACAGTGATGCATCTTTAAAGGGACTCGGATGTGTGTTAATGCAGCATGGAAGAGTCATCGCCTATGTATCTAGACAACTTGAAGAATATGAAAAGAACTACCCTATGCATGATATAGAATTAGCAGCAGTGGTGTATGCTCTAAAAATCTGGAGGCATTATTAAATTTATGGTGGGAAATGTGAGATTTTTACTGATTATAAAAGCTTAAAGTATTTTTTGACCTAGAAAGATTTGAATATGTGGCAAAGAAGATGGTTGGAACTTATCAAGGATTATGATTGTATTATCAGCTACCATCTAGGGAAAGCAAACGTGGTGGTTGATGCATTAAGTAGGAAAATGGCAGAAGCAATGGTGTCAGTAGTGGAGGTTCAGTGCCCTATGCAAATGGATTTGGAGAGGCTAGGAGTGGAGCTAATAGAGGGTGATCACCAGGCATTTTTTGCCAACCTGGTGTTATAGCCTACATTGCAAGAAATGATTAAAGCTGCCTAGAGAACTAATCCAGAGTTAGCAACGTTGATAGAGAAAGTGCGAGACAGGCAAGAGGAGGATTTCAACATATCAGATGATGGAACCCTACGGTTTCGTACCAGATTATGTGTTCCTATAGATGCTAAGATCAGGAAGATTATCTTAGAGAAGGCATACAGATCTTTATATACTATGCATCCAGGTAGTACTAAAATGCATCGAGATCTACGAGAATCTTTCTGATGGAGCAGCGTGAAAAAGGAGATTGCTGAATTCATAAAGTAATGCTTGAAGTGTCAGTAGATAAAGGTTGAGCACCAGAGACCCACAGGACAGTTGCAGCTACTCTACATCCCTGAGTGGAAATGGGTTCACATCTCCATGGATTTTGTGACAAGGCTACCACCAACATGACATAGACAAAATAATATTTAGGTGGTAATAGATCGATTGATGAAGACCGCTCATTTTATTCCTATTAAAGTCAACTATACTATGGATAGGCTAGCAGAATTGTACATTCAAGAGATAGTTCGCTCTTATGGAGTGCTTGTATCCATAGTCTTAGACCATGACCCCCGATTTATGTCACGATTTTTGAAGAGTTTTTATGAGGCCATGGGGTCACAGTTAGCATTCAGCACATATTTTCATCCTCAGACTGATGGGCAGATTGAGAGGATGATCCAAATACTTGAGGATATGCTACAAACATGCGTGCTGGATTTTGGGAGTAGCTAGACCCAGTATCTGTCGTTGGTTGAGTTCGCATATAATAATAGTTATCAGACCAGTATCAACATGGCACCATATGAAGCGTTATATGGTAGGAGGTGTCGTTCTCCACTGTGCTGGGATGAAGTGGGTGAGAGGCGAGTTTTCGCACCAGAATTGGTGCAGCAGGCTTACGATAAAGTCCAACTAATTAAATACAAAATTAGTGCAGTTCAGAGCCGGCAGAAAAGCTACACAGATACTCGCCACCAAGAGTTAGAGTTTGACATGGGAGATCGGGTATTTTTGAAGGTAGGTCCACTGAAACGAGTTATAGAGTAAGCTTCGTGGGAGCTTAAGGAAGAGATTAGACAGAAATACCCACAACTGTTTAGTGGGATATAGTAATAGTCAGTGTTATTTAGATAATAATAATTTTATTTTTATTCAGTACAAAGTCATGAATGTATAGTTGTATTTTAGATTATAGGATAGGTAGTGTTTTTGTTTTGGGAGAATTTTCTTTTATAAGTACATTTGTAATCTCCTAGAACTGTAGTTGTAACCACAGTATTCCTCCGCCATAAGTGAGGGTAAGTAATAAAATAAGTAGCCTATTTTCCTCAAAGGATGGTGTTCAATATAGATAGTAAATTTCGAGGACGAAATTTTGTAAGGCGAGGAGAATGTAATAATTTGGATAATTATAGAAATTAAATAATAAAGAAAGGAGGAAGAAAAGGAAATTTTAAGGGGGACTCGAACGCAAAGCGTTCGTCAATGAATAGACTTCTTGGGATCGTTGACGTAGGCGCGTGTCTCGTCAACGAGAATTTACCGAGGGGTTGATTTCATGACCAGAATTTCGTCGATGAGATTCATGTGTTCGTCAATGAACCTCCTTCTTGGTCTCATCGACAAGGTGTCGTGGCTCGTCAACGAGTCCATGTGGAGAGCACTCTATATATAGCCCAATTCAAGTTTCAGCGAAAGAAATTCATTTTCTCTCTTTTCTTTCTCTCTCTAACTCAATTCTCTCTCCTTCTCTCTACGATTCTCACCCCATTTCTCCCCATTTTGAAGATTAGAAGCTGCCACGTTGATCCTGGAGAGATTCTCTACAAGTCTGCTAGATCAAATTGTCGATTAGGGCAACTTGGGCATCATCCCGTAATCATGGTAAGTAGATTATTTAGCTATTTTTAGTATTAGTAGGCTTATTTGAATTCAAATTTTGTATTATGTGAGAGTATACTGGTATTTTGTGGAGTAAAGTTAGGGTGTTATGTTTTCAGGGTGAGGGTGTTTTTGGGACCCTAGAGACATGGGTTGAGGACCCCAGTAGATATTTTCTAGGAGTCCAGGTAAATTATAGTTTAGAAAATTACAAGTATGTAAGTTCAGGAAATGTGAGTGAGATGATCTTTTGGGGAATTTAGTGATTTACTGAGGAATTGGTACATATGTATTATTTCCGGATTTTGAGGATACTACGCTGAGGGCGTGAGAGTGGAATTGGAGGGAAGCCTCCCAGCCAGTTAAGTAAGGGAAATATACAATGCTAGTAAATTCAGAAATATTATCTGTAAATTATAGTATTTGTTTACTAAGGTACAAGGTATAAATTATACAGTTTTACAGATTCCATAACATGAGATTTATGAATTGTGTGGCCTGAGTAGATATATGTTTAGTACATAATTTATATAGTTTTCAGAATATCATGATTTACAGTGCATTGCATAGAAACATGTTTCACTAGATTTTACAGAATTATGAATTACAATGTATATATGGATAGATATTTACCAAACAGATATTTTACAATTATTATACAGACAAATATTTTATAGAATTTATAGAATGTCATGATCTCCAAAACCATAACACTCAGGCATTACAGATTATTCAGTCAGATATTATAATTATTTCAATCAGAAATTAAAGAATTTTAGTCAGATATTAAAGTATTTTCATATCAGATTTATAGTGTTATGGTAATTTTGGAATCATGATGAAAATAGTAGGATATCTATAGAAATAGTATATACAGTATGAGACCCTGATGAATCAAGTTATGTTCAATTAGCAGAGCACGGTACCGTTGCTAGAATAGATCAGAGTGCAACCTTACACCTTAGATAGTGTGTGGATGGTTTCCATCAATCGTGTCTGTAGGGATTGCAAACTCCCTATAAGACTGGGTTGAGGAGGCCGGTTTGACAAGGTAGTTACCAGTTCCATGCCTAAGAGAGGTTGCAGTTTGGCTAGGCTAAGGATTGGTAAAGTTATAGTTGACTTACCTGGTAGGCCAACCAGGATTAAGTCCTACCTACGGGCCGCACAACCCTGTCATGAGTGGTTAAATCATGACATACAGTTTTCTAGGGTAAACACCTCAGTTATGTATATGTATACAGATTTACAGAATATCAGCAGATATAATATGATACTAGAAGTATGAAAAAGTAGAAAACTCAGATATTACAGTTATACTTTAAACTATGATAGATGCAAATTATACTCTGTATTTGATTTACCAGCTTTTACAGTTTCAGATATTGTTAGTATAATATTTACAAAACTCATTCACCACACACTAGTATTAGCATATTTCCTCTTACTGAGCGTTGTCTCATCTCAGTGATTTAACATTTTTCAGGTGATCCAGTTAGGTGAGTAGATCAGGCTCGCAAATAAAGAGATATTTTGTACTGCCCTATTTATAGGGTATGTGTATTCAAGGGACTGTAATTTTGAGTAGATGATACTAGGATAATGTGTAAATATGTATGTATGGTTTGGAAACACTGAATTCTAGTATTGTAAATATAGGTGTATGACTTTATGTTTTTCGCTGCATAGGTATGTCATTTTTTGTACAGGGATACCTCAGAGCCCATCTGGGACCTGAGATGCTATAGCAGGTATTACTAGGGTATCAGAGTAATTTAAATATATAAAAAAAAAATTGGTGTAATTTTTGGGTCGTTACATGTACCACTATGCACAATACATCCAATGCACTCACAAATGATAAGGAATTAATGCTCAAATGGGATTTCGTTAACCAATGTGTTAGCTCTCAACAATATGCGTGTCAATATGTGTTTATGAGAGTGAGACCTTTGATTTCAAGATAATGTATTTGCAATATGAATATTCAAAGCATCTTCAAAACCCTAAGCAAACATCACAAAAAAATTTTTTCAAATATCAAGCACAATGGATATTAGGGTTTAAGCTTGCAAAAAATGATTTTATCAAAACGCAAAGCAAGCTTATGAAACTTGCAATAAGGATGCAAGTTCTTAAGCCAATGAAGAGTTTTTCCCAATCTAATATTTATAAGTAAAATACAATGGGTAAAACTTTTAGCTACTCTCCAAAATCAACAATCAACAAATGCAAGTATGGGAGAGTTGTTAGCTTGCAAAGAGAATGAATGAATACCCACAAAAATAAGCTCTCTCAAAGATATATAATTAAATGAGTATGAGAAAGAGATTTTGCAATATGCTTTGTAAAAATTGGGAGTATAAAATATTTTACACAATAAATTTTTGAAGGAAAATTTTACTAATCTATATGCTAATCTAATATTAATTATGACAAATGACAAGGTATATATAGAGTTGGGAAAAAATATAACCGTTGGGGACATCAAGGGTATTTTGAGATTTCTTTAATTGAGTTTAATGAAAATTAACACTAATTTACTGCAGTAAAAATTTTACCAACCCGAGAGGTTCGGTCGACCATATTATTGAGTTCGATCGACCGTGACCATTTTGAACTGGAGATATGGTCGACCATCTCAAGGCAATTTCGAACCCTTCGAGGTTCGGTCGGCCAAGGCAGATTCGTTTGACCATTTTCTAAGGTTCAGTCAACCAAGTCAGTTTTGAGCTAATGGTTCGGTCGACCAAGTTGTTCGGGGTCAGCCACGTGTCAGTTCGGTCAACTGTGGAAGGCACATTCGTTTCAGAATGGTCGACCGTGAAATCAACATGTTGACTTCTGGTCAATTCGGTCAACCGAGGCTTTAGTACTACTTAGGGTTTGGTCAACCAAGACTGCCTACAACGTGCATTTAAGTCCTGATCTGGTCTCTGTGCTTCATCAACCCAGTGTAAATAAATATAAGCCATTTTAGGCTATATGGGTGATGATTCCTACAGTCATTCTAAGGCCTCTTGAGCATATACACCCTATCATGCATGACATGCAAATATTGCAGACCATTATTATAGACCTAGAAACTAAATGCAATTACAATAAAAACAAATGTCTTCAGTCTTCTTGCTCTTCACTTTATGGAGTAAGTCAGGTGTATGTGTATTATCCTTCTTGGCCTCTATTCTCCATGTCCTTTACGTGTGATCTCAATTATGGACCTATTCACATGCTAAATACACACATAAGTTTGCTGTGTTTTGTCAGCATCAAACCAGAGATCGGACTCAAAAAACCAACAATCTCCCCCTTTTTGATGATGACAAACATGTATGAGCAAAATGGGTTTAGCCTGAAAAGACTCCCCCTAAGAGTATGCATATCGTAAAAATAAACAATGATCAACAATTTTCTCTAGGCATTCAGTAAAAAAGACATAAGACATTTCAAAATCATTTGCATTTAGTCTCAGCAACAAGATACAAGCACTCATGCATTTTGCTCAATAAAACCTCCCCTCCTTTGGCATAAGCAAAAGGGTTAAGCTAAGAAAAACATTTGATGACTTTGAAAGAAGTCTTAGCTTTAGAAATGCAGTCCCCCTTTTTTTAAAAAAAATATTCATTCTTCTTAAATGAGTTTGCCTCCTTTAAAAACATTCCCCCTTTTATTTTAAAACATTGGGTATAGCAATTTGGCACACAAACAAGAAGCAAAAAGTATATTTATTGTTTAACCATTCTTTGCAAGATAAAACTATAAATATATATAAATATTTAGATGTATATATATGTATATGAATACATATCCCCTTTTTGATATTATCAAGAAGTACTGGGGGGCAATGCTTGCTGAATCAAAAATTTTAAAGAATATGCAAGCAAATTCACATCAATCGTTCCCAAGGATGGAGGTTATGTAACATTTGGGGACAATGCCAAAGGGCGTATCATCAAGGTAGGTAAGGTTGGTAAGGATTCCTTCCTTACTATTGATAATGTTTTACTGGTTGATGGACTGAAGCATAATCTACTTAGCATAAGTCAATTGTGTGACATAGGATATAAAGTATCATTTGAAAATGACAAATGCATAGTGGAAAATAAAACGGACCACAAAGTACTTTTTATTGCTAATAGACATGAAAATGTCTATACTACCTCACTTGATAATTTAGCTTCACAACAAGTAACATGTTTTTCTGTTATAAATGAAGCTAGTTGGTTGTGGCATAGGCATTTAGGACATGCTAGCATGGATTTATTGTCTAAACTTGTTAGAAAAGAATTGGTTAAAGGTTTTCCTGAAATGTCTTTTGTAAATGATAAAATCTGTGATGCATGTCAAATGGGTAAGCAAACGAAATCTAGTTTTAAGAAAAAGAAATTCATATCTACTACTAGACCTTTGGAGATGCTTCACCTAGATCTATTTGGGCCCAATTTTGTGCAAAGTCTTGGTGGTAAATCTTATGCTTTTGTAATTGTGGATGAATTTTTTAGATTCACATAGGTGTTGTTTCTTGCACATAAAAATAAATCATGTGAACAATTCACCAAACTTTGTAGGAGAATTCAGAATTAAAAAGGATATAAAATCACTCATACAAGAAGTGATAGAGGCACGGAATTGAAAAATGAAAACATAGAAAAATATTGTGACTTAGAGGGCATATCACATAACTTCTCTGCACCTAGGACACCTCAACAAAATGGTGTAGTAGAAAGAAAGAATAGGTCACTGCCTAAATATTTTTGGGCCGAGGCCATTAATATTGCATGCTATGTTATGAATAGGGTGTTGATTAGACCATCAATTAATAAAACCCCTTATGAATTGTGGAACAACCATAAGCCTAATATTTCCTATTTTCATGTGTTTGGTTGTAAATGCTTTGTTCTTCGAGATAATGAGCATCTAGGAAAATTTGACTCTAAATCTAATGAAGGCATCTTTCTAGGCTATGCACTTAATAGTAAAGCATATAGGGATTTCAATAAAAGAACTTTAACTGTGATTGAATCTATTCATGTTGTGTTTGATAAGTCTAATCCATTTTCTAATAAAGATGATGAAGATGATATTGATATTAGAAAATGCTTATAGAAAATGTCTATTGAAAAAAATGTAAGTGAAAATCAAGAAGCAAATAAAAAATCACTTGAAGATAATGAAAATGGAAATCAGGAGTTGCCTAGATATTGGAAATACATTAGAAGTCATCCTATAGATCAAATCATAGGCGAACCATCTAGTGGTGTAACCACAAGATCCTCTTTGAGAAATATAGTGAATCATTCTGCTTTCTTATCCCAAGAAGAACCTAAAAATATTAAAGAAGCCACAGAGGAAGTCTTGGGTGATGTCCATGCAAGAAGAACTTAACCAATTCGAAAGAAGCAAAGTGTGGACCTTAGTTCCTAGGCCTAATGAGCACACCATAATTGGAACTAAATGGGTATATAGAAATAAGAAAGATGAGAATGGGGTAGTAACTAGGAACAAAGGTAGACTAGTTGCCAAAGGGTATAACCAATAGGAAGGGATTGACTTTGATGAAACATATGCTCCTGTTGTTAGATTAGAAGCCATTCGTATACTACTTGCCTTTGCCGCTTTTAAAAACTTTAAATTGTTTCAAATGTATGTTAAAAGCGCTTTTCTAAATGGCTACATTAATGAAGAAGTATATGTAGAACAACCACCCGGTTTTGAGAATCATATATATCCCGATCATGTTTACCAGTTGTCTAAAGCCTTGTATGGATTGACACAAGCTCCTAGAGCTTGGTATGAGAGGCTTAGTAGTTTTCTACTAGAAAATGGGTTTACCCGTGGCAAGATCGACACTACACTTTTCATCAAGTCCAAAAATGATGATATGTTGCTTGTTCAAATTTATGTGGATGATATCATTTTTGGAGCAACTAATGATGAGTTGTGTAATGAGTTCGCCAAATGCATGCAAAGTGAATTTGAAATGAGTATGATGGGTGAACTTAGTTTCTTCTTAGGGCTACAAATTAAGCAAGCTAATCATGGAACTTTCATATGCCAATCTAAATATATCAGGGACTTGCTAAAGAAATTTAATATGGAAGGTTACAAAATTCTTGGTACACCTATGAACCCTTCCATTAAGCTTGATAAAGATGAGCAAGGAATCCATGTTGACCTAAAATTGTATCGTGGCATAATTGGGAGTCTCCTATATCTCACTGCTAGTAGGCCTGACATTATGTTTAGCGTGTGTATGTGTGCTAGGTTTTAGGCAGCCCCTAAGGAATCTCACTTAAAAGTTGTTAAACAAATCCTTAGGTATCTAGTTGGGACTATTGAATTAGGATTGTGGTACCCTAAGCATACTACCTTTGAGATTGTTAGTTACACGGATGCTGACTTTGCTGGTAGTAAGGTTAATAGAAAAAGTACTAGCGGCACTTGTCATTACTTAGGACAATCTCTTGTTTCTTGGTTCTCCAAGAAGCAAAACTCAGTTGCCTTATCCATAGTCGAAGTTGAATATATTGCGGCTGGAAGTTGTTGTGCCCAAACTCTTTACATGAAACAACAACTTGTGGATTTTGGATTGCACTATGAAACAATACCGATTAAATGTGATAATACTAGTGCAATCAACATCTCTAAAAATCCTATCTCACATTCACAAACTAAACATACTGAGATTAGACATCCTTTTCTTCATGATCATGTGCAAAAAGGAGATGTGACTCTTGAGTTTGTATGCACTAATGAACAGTGGGCCGATATTTTCACTAAACCACTACCCGAGGATAGATTCATACAAATTAGACATGAGTTAGGCTTAATGCATAGTAGAGAAGCGTCCTAAACTTAAAAGTCTCATAACTTGCATAAATTTAGAGGGAGCCCTTTCATGCAAACTTTCTAAGTCTTAGCAACTAGTTCCATTGTTGACTTATCTTCTTGCTTTAGACTTTGTGAAAGTTGATTATTGACTATGTGCACAGTTCATATTTCCATTGCTTGCTTATATTGCTTCTCATTTGTGCTACACAACTTGTCCAACTCATGATTCATATTGATATTCTATTTGCTTGTTGGACCATACTGAACTGTTTGAGTAGTTGCGGATAAATTGTTAGGAAATTTTAACTCAAATAGGTTACACTCATGCAATTTTCTTTTTGGAAAGTCCGATTTACAAACGGCACTCTACCGAAATTTTCAAAAATTCTTTCCAACATTATTCTTGTATAAATGTAATAATCACCCATTGCCTATGTTTTTTTAATTCATGTTGCCCTTTTTGCTGTTGCGAAATGGGGGAGATGGAAAGGGGTAAAAATAATGGGATTATTTAAAAATATATTGGATGCATATTGTGAAGGGGAGCCTTATTGGGCTTAACCCTATATTTTGCCAATCGTATTTGTCATCATCAAAAAGGGGGAGAATGTTGACCTTATAGGTCATGCCCAGTTTTGATAATGACAAATACTCCTGTATTTAATAAATATCTAGTTCATGTGCAGGTCTATATTAGCAGATACATTGATGGCACGTGAAAGCTCAAAGCTTAAAGACAAATTTATGTTCTCAATTGTAATATTCAATAGTGAAATTTGTTTGTAACAGTAATTAGGATAATTGGTTTGTAATAAGCACACACAACACATGCATGGTTTATTTTGTACACTCAAACCAAATACGAACTAAAAGTGACCATAGAAAGATCTTAGGGTTTACCCTTCGGTCGACCAACACCGGACTTTTTTGGTGTCTTAATTTTGGACATAAATAATCCTAGGATACACACATTTGTACTTGCATGTATTAGGAACTTGAATAAGGTAAATGGTTGTTGAAATAGGACCGAAATGCACAAATTGTGCACTTTTGGTCGACTGACCAACACAGTTCATTTTGGCCTAGTCGACCGAACCAGACCTGGATCAACTATTGTCCAAGGTCCTGGTTGATCGAACCAACGCAGTTCAAAACCCCCGATCGACCGAAACCCTATTTGGTCAACAATTTGACCATATGGTTGACCGAGCCATTTTTGTACACCAACTACCTGGTCATCCGAGGGTCCTCGGGAAAAATCCCAACAGTCTGGTCAACCGAACCAGTCAATTCAAAATGGCCCGATTGACCAAACCTCGGTAAAATAGGAAAATCGCCTTTGGAAAGGCACTTTCAGTCGACCGACCACTCAGTTCAAAAATGCCTTGGTCGACCGAACCATATGAGACCTGGTCCACTGAAACTATTCTGGTCGACCGGACCTCTCAGGTTGCCCTGATTTTTACAGCAGTTAAATATTTTTTAAACAAGATTAAAATATTTGAAAGGTCATTAAACTTTTCTAATAATTCCTAATAAGTCCCCAACGATCAAAAATCATGGGGTGTCTATATATACCCCTTCATTTGGGAAAATTAGGAACGAGATTAGCATTTAAATTCCAAATATTTTCTCTCAAGCAAAACTCTCACTACTACTCCTACTTTCTCAAAAACCACTCATACTTACTCTCTGCCAAAAGCCTTTGTAAGTTGATTGAGTGATTGTGTTGACAGGTTTGCTCTCATTCTTTGATTGTTTGAATTGATTTTCTCGAGAGCATTACCTAAGTATTCTTAGGGGGCTTTTCTCATAAGCCTATCCTAAGAAGACTTTGCTAAGCTTCTAAGTATTGTATTTTCATTGCAATATCTTAGGAAGCTTTGTATTTGTTTTTGGCTTACAAAAATATTTTCAAACCTACTCAAATATCTTGTGGAATCTTTATTGAACTATCTATGAAAAGATATTTGTATTTGTTACATTAATCTTTGAGGCAATATTTATTTAAGTATATATCATTTGCTGAATACAAGGATTATCTATTTTGCAATCCAAGCATATACATATTCACGTGATTGAGATATTCTACTGATTGATATTCTTGAGGCTTGCTTGATATTCTGTGTGAACACGTTTGATTGAATATTTTGAAATACACAAATTGTTATTGATACTCTCACGTACTCACTACACTGATAGAAAATATCTTTGAGAGTTTAACTATTTAGACCACATTGAGCTTACATTTTAAATCATCTGTGGTGTTTGTGATTGTGCGCATTTAGGGTACAAATCTGCTTTACATGAAAGCACCCTTATATTGTACCTTTTGATTGTATATCTGAGAGATTCCAGGTGTGGCCTAAGGGGGCGGTAATCCAGTCAGGTAAGGATTGGTGTAAAGGTTGAGGTCAGCCTTGTGTTAATTTGACCTGGTTTGTATAGGTGCCGCTCCAACCGTTCAAGTGAGCAAGTTATTATGATAATCCTTGTGCTGGTTAGTCAAGGTGGGGACATAGGAAATTGGCCGAATCTCGATAATATATCTACGTGTCACCCTCTCTTTATTGCTTTCTGGTGCTTGTGTGATTAATTAAACTGCTTTACTTAATTTCTGATATATTTATATTACTTGCACTAGATTGACCTTAGGTTTGTGAACATACTCCTGTTAGGGGGAATACCTAGGGGATAAATTTTAAAAATACGAATTAACCCCCCCTCTTGGGGTCACGGTAAAGCTAACATTTAAGCACACACAAAATATGACTAGAAAAGCATAACCATAATGATCCTAAAGATTTAACAATCACATGCAAGATCATATAGCAGAATCAAATTCTATGTGGCAAGTATTATATTTTCCACTTAAGGTGTTCAATAAAAACGTAACAATCAAGTGCATGCCATAATACATTTCAATGCACATCTAAGCTTAAGAATATTGGTGAGCACAAACAAGATAAAATTTTTTATTTCAAGAACTCCCCCTATCGATTTAAGATCTAGCTTAGATGAAGTACATTTGCTTATTTTAAACAAGGTTAATCTTTTTAAGAACGCTAAGCAGTATAAGCAACTATCTTTGCTCCCCTAAATATCTGATGATTACGTAAGGACAAAATTTGATATTTATTTTGTTTTCACTTATCCTTTCAAAAATATTTTATCATTGATTTTATCATAATCATCTTTATACACAGTTTTACTTTGGAAAAATTTCTGTCGAAATTTCGACAACATGCAATCTATAAAGTGGACATTTCCCAAACCTGTAAGTCATAAAAATCATACAGAATATGCACCAGTATTACACATCACTGCATCAACCACGTAGGTGGCGTTCCAAATATAAACAGTAAAACATAAACAGAAATGATAGTTGATGCATGATCAAGTAATATATTCATCAACATTATTAGTTCAACCATCAACAATAGCTATCAGTAATTACCCAACCATCAGATGTGCAAAAAAAAATAGTGGGTGAAAGTGCAATCGATGAAAAGAAAAATGTATGATGTTTAGTTATACAGACCAAGATAAAAAAAAAAAGTAAGCAAATAAAAATAAGGTAGTTTCTTCAAGATGCTCTCTCTAGGCCTCTACACCGCCCCCATCATCAGAAAAGTCTCCCGCATCTCTGGCAATGTCCATCTGCTCCTCATCTCCATCCTCATGCAACTCATGAATATGACCATTCAGCTCATTGAAATTAACAGCCATGAGCCTCTCTAGTTCCCCATACCTGTGCTCTGAAGTGATCAAAAATTCTTTGAACTCATTCTGAAGAGCTGTGCACTCAGCACTAGATGACAAGGCTAGCTCCCTGATATCTTTTTGTAAGGATTGTGTGATATGGAACTAGGAATTCCTATACTCAGCAAAGGAACAAGTAAGCCCTGTGATGGCTGCCATCAAATCTGCATTTGACAGTTGTGTAGGCTGTGGTGGCAGCTTCTATGGAACTTCCTACTGGTCTGCTTGTCTCCTACCAGCTGTAGGCATCCACATATTACCGACTAGCTCATATCCTATAAGCCTCAGGGTGACCAAGAAGAACATATTTGCATTCCTCCTTATCTTAAGAAGAACATAGTTTGATCAGGTAACTTCAATCCTCCTAAACAGTAAGTTCAGTATCCCCCCATATGGCATGATAATCCTACACCTAACAATCTTTGCAAGCATCTATTTCATCATCAAGCTTGGCAGGTCTAGTTTCTTTCTGGTGAAAAGACACCACATAACAAAGAAATCTAGATAGGGCACATGTACCCTGGACCCAGCCTTAGGCAGAATATTATAGGTAATCAAATGATGAACCACTTTGGCCTCTAAACTGAAGGACCTATAGTCTAGAGGGTGGTTTGGGTTTACATCAAGGACAGTCATAACAAGGTTTGCAAATCTTTCACTAGAGAACTCATGTTCATTTATCCAGGAGGATACTGCATCTGGACATTCAAAATCCCTTCACCCAATATTGAGGGTATCATACAGGTACTCATCATCAAATCTGACGTCAGTATCTAAAACCCTAGAGTAGCACCCATTCTCATCGTTGCCCAAATTGGCATAAAATAGTCTGAAAAAATGTAGGATAGTGCCCTCTAGGCTGGTAGGATATGAACGAGCCCCAACCCTGATGCCTAAACATGTCTAATACATTTCTAAAGTGATTTTCCATGAAAGTGAGATCAAGGAATTTATCTAAAATAACTTCTTTGGGCCGGAACTCCCTTACGTATCTTGTCCTTGCTTGCTCTGAAATGAACTAGCTGTCTTGCGTGACCTCGACTTCCTGAGCATCAACTTGCTCGTTTGGCCTAGCCATGGTGGAGGATTGAAATCCTTTTAGTAGATAGGAAGGTGGGTTTATGAGGTATACTAAAAAACAAAGGAAAACAAAGGAAAGCTCTCAATATTAGAAGTGAAAATGAGCTTGTCAATGCAGGGATATATATAAACCCGTGAGGTTCGGTCAACCCAAAGAGGGTTCGGTCAACCGAAACGTTAAAACTTCTATACAAATTGAGTCTTTATGGTCGGCCATGGCAAGGAATGGTCGATCGAGACTTGATGTCATGTTTCAGTTTCTATCTTTTGTTCGACCGAATATTTTTGTTCTCAAAGTGGACGGTCAACCAAGTAACATCTGATTTTGAATATAGTCGACTATCAGTAAACCGAAGTGGGTTCGGTCGACCGAACTCATCAGGGCATACATATATGGTCAACCGAACTCAGTCAATACTACAATTTCAACTTGATTTTGACCTATTTCTTTATTTACAAGAATAACCTATGACTTTTCAAGTAAGATGGGATCTATTTGAATAATTTTTAAGCTGAATCACTTCCCAAGCCTTCTAGTCACCACTAATCCTAATCCCAAGACCTAAGGATGAATTCAAGAAAATTTATGTAATTCCTATAAAGATTCAATTTTCCTTTGGTCCTACAGGATTTTCCACCATGACAACCCATATCATCATCTGGTTTTAACTTCTGAGGGTTTATCATTGTTATTCTTTTCACAAACAGGTTGTAAAATCATTTTAGAACAGTCTTCAGGTTTTCTTGGTAGGCATATGAATTTCAAAACTTTCATAATCTTTTTCTTCTCAAGGATAACATGATGTTCCAATAATTCTTTCTAACTATCCCCTTATTTTCATTTCTCAAGATAGTTTTCTGTTTGCTCATCCTAACTAGAAGTTTATGCATTTTTTATAAAGCATTTTCTAGTTTTTCACACGAAGGCATGCTTTCCTTTATCAAATCATCACATGATTTATCACAAGAATTATCATAATCATCAAAAAATGAATTATTGCATGCTTTGTCAAAAGGATTTTTACATAGAATATCATATCATTCAGCACATGACACAACACAAAATTCGGCATAAGAATCATCACATGAATTATTGCACGAATCAGTAAATGAGGTAAAGTAAGAATCATATACCTTAGTGTCTATTAATATTTCTAGCCCATGATTTACCTCTTCCTGATCATATGAGCTTAGAGCATTCAAAGGAGTTATCTCCTTCTCTTTGGGCTCTCCATATTTCTTTTTTAGCTCATCCTAGATTTCCCTCACATTTGTACATACCATAATCTCAAGCAAAATATTAGAATCTAAAGCGCAATACAGTAAGTCCAAGGCATGTGAATTTGCATGTATTTAATTTCTATTATTTTCTACTAACATACAAATTTCTTTATCAATCATCTTTCAGGCCCTCCAATCCATAGATTTTATAAAAATGCTCATTCTAATTTTCCAATGGGTGTAGTTAACACCACAAAACAATAGAGGACAGGTAAGTGATTGTCCCTATCTGAATGGGGATACATCAAATTGAGCCGTTGCTATCTTTTTGCAAAAACGTTTAAGTCTAGTGCAACAAGGCTCTGATACCAATTGTTCGAATTGGTGTATTCCCAAGAAGGGGGTGAATTGGGTAGTTAAAAATTTATGCTTAGGTTAAACCAGATGACAATAGTACTTCACAACCTATGGACTTTCTATGCATTCCCAATCACACTGATAATTAACAGAGCAAATATTTAAACAATTAAAGCAACCTTGGTATTTCCCAAGCATTCACAAAAAATGAAATACAAACAAATAACTATGAAAAATTAAATAGTGCAGGAAAAGAGAATGACACAGGATATATTATTGGGGTTCAGTCAACTTTGTCTACATCCTCACCTCGGCTCGCAAGCTTGAGGATTACCACCAATGCTCACTTAACGGGTGGAGCCGCACCATTTACAACACTGGGTCAAATTACTAGGACTGACCTCAACCTTTGCAACCTGATCCTTACGAGCTAAATCGACACCCCTTCAGGCCTCGCCCGGAATACAACAGATGATGAGAATTTTTGCATACAATTCAAATGTTTCTACACAAGTAGAAATGTACCACTATGCACAGTACATCCAATGCACTCAAGGATGATAAGGAAATAATGCTCAAGTGAGATTTCGTTAACCAATGTGTTAACTCTTAACAATATGTGTGCCAATATGTGTATGTGAGAGTGAGACCTTTGATTTCAAGATAATGTATTTGCAATATGAATATTCAAAGCAACTTCAAATCCCTAAGCAAACATCACAAAAATATTTTTCAAATATCAAGCACAATGGATATTAGGGTTTAAGCTTGCTAAAAATGATTTTATTAAAACACAAAGCAAGCTTATGAAACTTACAATAAAGATGCAAGTTCTTAAGCCAATAAAGAGTTTTTCCCAATCTAATATTTATAAGTAAAATAAAATGGGAAAAACTTTAAGCTACTCTCTAAATCAACAATCAACAAATGCAAGTATAAGAGAGTTGTTAGCTTGCAAAGAGAATGAATGAATACCCACAAAAATAATCTCTCTCAAAATATGTAATTAAATGAGTATAAGAAAGAGATTTTGCAATATGATTTGTAAAAATTGGGAGTATAAACAATTTAGTATAATAAATTTTCAGAGAAAAATTTTTCAATTCTATATGCTAATCTAATACCGTTGGGGAAATCAAGGGTATTTTGAGATTTGTTTAATTGAGTTTAATGAAAATTAACCCTGATTTACTACGGTAAAAATTTTACCAACCCGAGAGGTTTAATCAACCATATTCAAGGTTTAGTCGACCATATTATTGAGTTCGGTCAACCGTGGCCATTTTGAACTTTAGATATGGTCGATCGTCTCAAGGCGATTTCAAACCCTTCGAGGTTCGGTCAACCAAGGCAGATTCAGTTGACCATTTTCTAAGGTTCGGTCGACCAAGTCAGTTTTGAGCTAATTGTTCGATCGACCAAGTTGTTGGGGGTCAGCTACGTGTTAGTTCGGTTGACCGTGGAAGGCACGTTCATTTCAAAACGGTCGACCGTCGAGTCAACATGTTGACTTCTGGTCAATTCGGTTGACCGAGGCTTTAGTACTACTAGAGTTTGGTTGATCGATACTGCCTACAGTGTGCATTTAAGTTTTGATTTGGTCTCTGTGCTTCATCAACTCAATGTAAATAAACATAAGCCATTTTAGGCTATATGGGTGATGATTCCTATGGTCATTATAAGGCCTTTTGAGCATATACACCCTATCATGCATGACATGCAAATATTGCAGACCATTATTATAGACCTAGAAACTAAATGCAATTACAATAAAAACAAATGTCTTCAGTCTCCTTGCTCTTCATTTTATGGAGTAAGCCAGGTGTATGTGTATTATCCATCTTGGCCTCTATTCTCCCTGTCCTTTACGTGTGATTTCAATTATGGACCTGTTCATATGCTAAATACACACATAAGTTCACTATGTTTCATCAGTATCAAAATAGATATTAGACTCAAAAAGCCAACAACTTGGATTTAGGTCAAGTTGACTCAGGTCCTCAGGTCGAGTCTGAGCTTTGGATCTAGGCCTTTGACCCAGATTTAAGTAGTCTAACCCAAGTTTTCAAATCTGGGTTTTTCAAATCTAAATCGAAAACCTGGATTTGTTTTGTGGTTTTCACACGCTCTTTACAAGACTTTGGGATGAGTTTTTTTTTTCAAATTTGGGGCTCGATCTTGGGAGATTTTTGGGATTGAGAATTTGGGAATTTTGGAGATTTTGCTATTTCTTTTTTTTTAGTGAGATTAAAAAAATATTAGATCTTATAAAATGCAGGATAATAAAATAACATACTTAAAATAAAATAAAAATTCTAGAATGTGGGGGACCAACCTCTGGTCTTCAAAACTCCTCATACTTTGCTGCTTCTACCCAAAATATTTTCCAATTCCTCTACCTTTTGATCTTTAACAGATCTTCAAAAAAAAAATTCCCAACCTTCTATTTTCTTTCTTTAGCCTCTACAATTCGAATTTCACGCCTCCTTCATTGTGTTGATTTCAACCTCTCTCATTTTTAATTCTTTCAACCTTCCTCCAATTTTTAATTCTCAACCTTTTTTTTTTTTTTTTTTCAATTTTAGCCTTCGCCCATTCAATTTTAGCCCCCTGCCCTTTTATAGGCAAGCTAGTATTAAAACCAGCTCGAGGGGGAAGGGTGAAGGTGGTTGGCCATGGGACCCTTTGAGAATTGATGCATGGGAAAGGGGGAGGCAAGCATGCCTTGTCTACCATGGGGAATAGTTATATAAGGCTACCAACTGGGCTTCACTTGCTGTCCCCGACACAAATTGGGCTAATTTTTCAACAATAGACCCAAAATTGGCTTTTCAATTACCCAAAAGTAAGCCCAAAGGCTACTGTTTTCAAAAACACGCCCAAGATGGGCCCACATTATCTTTTAGTTATGTCGCAACATCTCGTAGTAAGGTCTGATATGATGAGAAATAATAATGTTAAAGGTTCAATGACTTGTTATTTTCCTAAGTATGGTTAGTTAATCTAATTACTACTTGAGGATTAGTCTCTAGAATAATCCTATGCCAAGAAACTAGTAATCTCAACCTGCATTTACTAGAATTGGAATCAAAGTTCAGTTATACAAGTGGAAGGTACTAGCACTCCCTACACACTCGCTCTATGAACGGTACCTAATTAACCATGAATTATCCCTAAACTGAATCTAGTGGTTTTTAATTAATTCCTGATAAAGTAAATAAATATTAAAACTTTAAAAGAAAATGTCAAACAAGGTACGATTTAGGAATGTCTAATAAGACCTCCAAAGGAGGGATTCTTGTTAATTAAACACCTCGTAGAACTAATATAGATGAGGTCTGAAACATCTCTTTACCCTTTGTTTAATCATTGGGATGCACACACACAAAATGGAATATATATATATATATATATATATATATATATATATATAGATAATAAAAAAAAAAATTCATCAAATTTAAGCAAAAAAGAGTCTTTAAAACATTCTTAAGTTTCCAAAATTTTTTTAAAAATTTTCTAACATTTTCTACAATTACCTGGGATTTTTAAAAACATTTTTCTCAATTTTATTTATTTTTGGTATTTTTATTTTTCTATTTTTTGTTATTTGAGCCAAAATGACTCAAATAGTTTTATTTATTTTTCTAATTTTTAAAATATTTTCCTATTTTTTAATATTTTTCTAATTTTTAAAAATAAAAAAAATTTAAATTTAAATTATAAATTAAAGAAATGAACTAGGCAGTTCGAAACTGGTTAGGCCAGTTCAAATGGTTTGAACCAAGTCAATGGACACTCAAGTTGGCCCAAGTCGGACCAAGTTGCCTCAATTGGGGAAGAGGGCTGCCACGTGTCAGCCAACGGTGGCAACACGTGGCACAAGATATTTATTTTATTTTATTTTGTTTTTTTTTTTACTTACTATAGTAGGGTGATGCCAGCATGACGTCACTCACATTGGGCTTTTGATATAGATCACTAACGTGGTAAAGATCCGACTGTCTTGAGAAAATACACATTGAACGACTAGGATCGTACCACATCACTCCCCAAATGCACGGTCTTGAGTGCGCCACGTGTCATGTTCCGTGGCAAGAATGAAGGAATTCATAAACATCCCTGAAATTTCATTGATTTCATCACCATTGGGTACTTAAGCATATGTCAGTTATTTAATTCAATTTTCCACTATCACTTTCTTGTCATATTGATCCACCGCGGAAATTGACAACCAGTCAATCTTCCAACCCAACATGGAATTTTACTAAATGAGAATTGTTTTCTTCCTATCCTTACTGTTTTCCCTTTGCCGCGGCCCACCATGGTTAGGCAATGGATTACCATGCACGTTGGGTCCTCATCAAAATACAACCACCCTACATCCCTCAAGCTTACACCTCGAACTTAAAGGACCAATACTTTTCAATTGAGTGGCCTGGCACCGTAACATGATATTCACATCGGGTATTTGGGTCGTACCATTTTGGATAAGAGGGTTGTACCGACACTCCTGGTATTGGGGCAACCAGCTGATTTTTCATTAACTATAGGAACAATTCTATGTAAGTCATTGGGATAGGCTGAAAATCTGTTCTTTTTGCCTCCCTTGGAAATCTTCCTTTTGAGACTTGAACATTCTGATGTCATCTAGCTTTACTTCCTCCATAAGGGTGATCTTGTATTACTTGTACCTCCTCACCTTTCTTTTTGTCCATTTCTTTCTTCACAGCCCCCTACCTAGTACTAAAGTTGCCCATCTTTCCCATCTTAAATGTCTCTTCAATTATTTTTCCAGTGGTTACCAATATTCCAAACTCTAAGGAGTACTTCTAATAAGATGACTGAAGTATGGGTCTTTGAGAGTGTTGACAAATAAAGAGATTGCTTCCTTATCCTTAACAGGAGGATGCACTTGTGCTGCTGCTTCTCTCCATCAATAGGCATACTCTTTGAATGACTCGCTCGACCTCTTCTCCATATTATGTAAAGTCAACTTGTTCCCAGCATTTCAATTACATGCTTGTACTGTGCTATAAAGTCATAAACTAAATCCTTCCAAGTGTGAATCCCTGTACACTCCAATTGGATATATCATCTCATGGCTACCCTAGTCAAACTATCCTGCAAATAGTGGATAAGTAGCTTGTCATCATTAGAATTAGCAGTCATCTTCTAACAATACATCTTTAGCTGGGTTACTAGACACTTGAACCCAATGAACTTCTCGAAATCAAAACTTTGAACTTCGGAGGTAAAACAACACTAGGTACTAAACATAAATCAAATACATTGGCCAACCCAAATGCATTTGTATCCTCCGCGACTCGCAAACGCTCCTCCAGTACTTCATACCTACGGTTCACCTCTAAGCTAGGAGCTTGTTCTTTAGTTGTTTCCTTGACTATTCCTCTTTCTTCAGTATCAAGAATTATGATTGGCGGTGCTTGTATATTTTCATTCCCAGTTGGTCTGAACCCTAGGATAGACATCATTGGAACGAATGGATGTGAGCTTGGTCTCGAGCCTATTTTCATATTCACTGACTGCGAAAAAGGATGTCCACTAGATGGTGTGAACCCTTGGAAAATCAAAGGTTTGTCTTTAGTCGTGGGTTGCACAACCTTCCTTTTACTCATAGTAGTGAGCATCTCCATCAACTTATTCATTTGATCTTTGATCTCATGAACATCCTGACTGACCTCCTAATGGCTTTGTTCATGTCCCAACATTTGGTTTTCAAAATGCTCTCCCATAATTTTGGCTTTCCATCTAGTGTTATAAGGATGCGGGGATATTGCCTTGTTCTGCTTAATGTTAGAACTTCAATATTCCAATCAAACTTAATTATATTTTTGGCTCTGCCACTCTAACACACTAATTTTGCAAGTAACTAGAATGTGAGCAAGGTCTCACTGACAATGCTTATATATGCATGAGTACACATGAAATGCATAAATGCTTATGCAATGCAACCCAAAAAACAACCCCTTTGCTAAAATTCTTAGAAAAATCCCATCACTTCATTTTTTTAAAATCATGTCTAAAGAATATACAAAAACAAATTCAAAAATAAAACTCACTCTTTTTATTTTTTCATTTTTCCTATTTTTTTTAAAAAAAATTCCAACCAATTTTATTAAAAAATAAACAAACATATATCCCTAATGAAAATGCCTAAACCAACCCAGCTCTTGATGTTCATCATGCATAATCTTTGTAGTTTTAGAATTGACCTATCCTCCTTGACTTGCAGGTACATTTATTTCCTTTGTTGACACCTAAGAATTATCCTATACACTTCATCTGCTGAGCATTCAATTCAACTCCTGATGGATCTTTCTTCACTTAAGAGAAATCTTTCTTGCAGCCCAACCTTTTCGAGTAGCCGCACTTTTTCTTTGAACTTCCATTCCTGTCTGGAACTTAGGTGAAATCCTAGCAACTGAAATCCCTATATGAAGAGTGGAAACTACCTAAGCACGCCATGGTTGAGGATTAATTCGATTGGCACACCAACCTTAATTCCTTCTTCAATCACATCAATTCTTTCAATCCAACTACTTTCCTAATAACTTTGTTGGACTCCTGAATACTGTTGAACTTTTGTTTCTTCTTCATTGTACACCACTATTGAGTTGTCTATTGGATAATTTAGGGTTCATCCAAAATTTTAGCAAAGCATTGTGTATGCCTAAAATGAATGCAGAATGTGGTAAACAACACAAGGGAACTCAAAACAATATACAACAAAAGAAAATACTAAGTCTTACGAAGAAAACGAAGCTCCTGTCCCAACCCCAAGTGGATTTATTGCTTACACATTTTCTCCTAGGCTTTATCCTAAAGGAGAAAACTAGAGTCAGATATGTGTGGTTCAAGCTTTATTCCCTATCAACAATAGGTTCTCAGAATGTTCCGCATATTTACCCAATGGTTTTACACAAAGTACAAACTAAGCGGAATGATTCATACGCTTTTGAAGACCTTTGTCTCACAAAAGTTAATGCTACTACTCCTCTATATATTCCTAGAAGGGTAAAGTCTGGGGATAAGGCTCATGAAAGTGTGTGTGCTCACATAAATTTAAAAGTCTACCCCTTCATTCCAAGACATTATCACACCCTGTACATACTTATCCATTCATTCAGAGCATACATATAAGAGTTATCCATTCATATTTACTAGTAAAATATCATAGAGTAATCAAAAGAACCACTAAATTCATATTTGGGATAATTTATAATTAATTAATGGCTCAACTCTTTAGGTCCCCAGTGGAGTCACCAAGTTGTTCCAACATCTCGGAGGAGGGTCCCAGAATGACATGAAATAATAATATTAAAGGTTCACTGGAGTTGCCACTAACTTAATATTTTCCTAGATACGTTTAGTTCACATAATTACTACTTGTTGATTTGTTTCTAAACTAATCCTAGGCTAAGGAACCAGTAATCTTGATATGCATTTACCAGAGTTGGGATTGGGAGTTTAGTTATACGAGGGGAAGATACTAGCACCCCTTATACACTCATTCTACAAATGATACCTAATTAATTATGAATTATCCCTAAAATGAATCTAGTGGTCTTTAATTAACTCCTTAAAAAGCAAATAAATATTATAACTTTAAAAGAAAATGTCAAAAAAAGTCCGATTTAGGAATGTCTAATAATACCTCCAAAATAGGGGATCTTATTAGATAAACCCCCCTAGAACTAATATAGGTGAGGTCTGAAACTCATCTTTACCCTTTGTTTAATCATTAGGACGTAGACAAACAAAATATAATATATACAGATCATAATCAAACAAATTCATCAAATTTGAGGAAAAATACTCTTTAAAACATTCCCATTTTTCCAAAAAAATTTTATGAATTTTATGAAAATTTTCCAACATTTTTCTACAATTCTCTGGGATTTTTAAAAGTTTTTTCTCCATTTTATTTATTTTTGTATTTTTATTTTCCCATTTTTTCGTTATTTGAGTCAAAATGACTCAAATAATTTTATTTATTTATTTTCGGATTTTTAATATTTTTATGATTTTTTTACTATTTTTTATAATTTTTAAAAAAATTAAAAATATATTTTTAAATTGAAGAAATGAAGTGGGCAGTTCAAGATTAGTCGAACCAATTCAAACGGTTTGAACCAGGTCAATGGGTCAACTCAAGTTGACCTGAGCCAGACTAAGCTGGCCCAATTGGGAAAGAAGGCTGCCACATGCCAAGAAACGATGGCAACATGTGGAACAAGATATTTTTATTTTTATTTTATCATTATTTTTATTTTTTAAACTTACTGTAGTAGGGTGACGTCACTCACCACATGGCAGGCTACAACGGGTGCTGGGCTTTTGACACGAATTGCTAATGTGGTAGTAATCCAGTCATCCAGTGAAAACACACATTGGGCGACTAGGATCGCGCCACATCACTCCCCAAATGTGTGGTCCTAGGGCACACCATGTGTCACCGTACAAATGATGACACGTGTCCCACTTTTTTAAAAAAAAAATTTAATATAAAAACCTTTTTTTTCTTTCTTTTCTCCTCTATGTTTTCCCTTTCTCTCTCCTCTCTACACATCTTACTCTCTCTCTTTCTCTGTCTGCCCATTTTCTCCCTCTCTCTCTCTCTCTTTCTCCCTTCAATCTTACTCTCTCTTCCTCTCTATCTCTCCATCTTCTCTCTCTAACTCTCTATTTTGGATCTTAACCTCCCTCACTTTCTTACAGTTCTCACATATCTCACCCTCTTTATTTCCCCTTCTCTTTTTTGTTTTAGTTTCTTTCTCAATTTCCTTTTCTTTGCATTTGATTTTTTCTTTTTATTTTTTCCGATTGAGGTAAGGATCTATGAAGGCAAAGTTTTAAATCCTCTACCAAAATTCCTGCAAATAAGCTTCTTTTTTCTCTTCAAATACTGTTGAAAATTGGTTCGTTTGTCCTTGAGAATTTTCTTAAAGTCCAAACAGGAGAAATTAGAGTTTTGCTTAACTTAGGTTAAGACTCGGGTTGGGGTTTAACTAACATAGGTTAAGTAGTTGGGTTAAATTAATCCAGCTATGGTTGGGTCTTGCGTAAGTTAGGTTATTGGATTGGAATTTAGGTTAAGCTAGATTGGGCTTTATCTTAAAATTAATTGAGGTTTGGCCAATTAGGTCGAGCCCAATAGGATTCAGCCGGTTTGATAAATGGGTCTGGTTTGGTCAAGGCCTTGAACTGGTTGGTCTTAGGTTGATCCCAATTGGGCTTTGGGGTTAATTTTGATGTGGGCTTCGGCATGGAATCAAACTAATCTAATGGGACCATTGGGCTAACTGACTTGAGCTTTTGGGTTTAATCAGGGTGTGAGGGTCAATGGACCCCCCAAGTCAAAATTGACCTGGATCTTGGGTCCAATCCGAATCCAGGCTAGATATTTGGGTCAATTATTTTGGACCCAAATCAAGTTGACCTAGATCCCCAAGTTGGGTATAGGTCAATAACTCTACCCAAGAGTTAAAACCTGAGTCTAACTTAAAATCATTTTATAGAGTTTTTATTCAAGAATTTAGAGATCCAATTTAACTGTTTTAATTCTGGAGTTTACTGATTCTCTCAAATTTTGAATTTATGACTAGCTCAACCTCAAAATTTAAATTAATTTTACAAACAAGGTTTAAAGGAGATTGGTACTGACCTTTAAAAATTTTGAAGCTCCTCTGCTTTTGTAATGACCAACCTAATTTACCAACTTGAATTTTTTTTTTTTTTTTTTTTCATGATAACATTCAATATATTAATCTGGTACCACTGAATAACATAATCAACCCGGACCCATGGGTACCAGGGATATTCCCAAAATACAACTCAGATACCTAAGCAGCAGGAAACATAAATTCCAACATACCATACAACCAACCACAGTACCAGAGTCCTACTAAAACTATTATATATATACAATCATCCACAAAAAAACTCAAAAGTAGCCTAGGATCACTTCCCAAAAATAAATCTAACCCTAACTCATCAACTCACCCTTCTGATAAGGTAGCTCAATCGGACTCTACTGTCGTGGAGCTCTATCTGCTCCTCTACCTAGATTTCCTAAAATGTTTATATATAGCTAGGGTGAGACACCTCTCAATAAGGGAAATAAACTAACATCAATGTGTGGCAACATAAGTATTTTCATGTTATACATATAATAGTACATAAATCTTATCTAGTAAAACTGTCTGTATCATATCCGTTTAAAATATAATTTATCATCACATAGTATAACATACTGAGTTTCTATATATGAAATCATCATATATAATTGTACATGAAATAACACCCTGGATGGATAGCTGGCTGGTGTCATGCCTCACCCCCACATGACTAGGTTGTGCAGCTCGAAGGTGAGACCTAGCAATGGCTAGCCGACCACGCTAGATCAACATAAGTCTGTAAGTATGATGGGTCTGCCCCTCCTAGTCCGGACACCAGAGGGACGCCTGCACTACCATAAAACCACATCGACTATCGATCTCCCACTGCCTCTTACGACAAAGGATAGCACTAACATATACATGATCATGATCATATAACTACGGTACTGTGCTTCATGAAAGCCTAAACCAGACCATCCGGGTTCTGATAACATATAGTAAATTTCAAATAATGATACATAACTATTTCATAATAATATCATTCAGGATAATATTTTCATGAATTTTTGCATATCATAACATATAACCCACGACCCTTACGTCGACATTTTGTATCTTATATATCATGGCCCTTAAGTCGGCATAACATGTCATATAAAAATCACGGCCCTTACGCCGACATATCATATCATATAAAAACACAGCACTTATGCCGGCATATCATGTAAAATCACGGCCCTTACGCCGGTATATATTTAACATACATAGTTTGAAATATCTATACTATTTCATTACCTTACTTTAAACATAGTTCCCGTATCATTTTATGACCTTCCTAAAAACAGTAATAACATGCTGATTCTGAAAACATATTATTATGATATTACATAAAATCATATAATTTTATACTCATACCACACAAAAATGAATATTGTTCTATTCGTAAAAATCCACACGAAATCATATTCCCTACTGAACTATATTAAAAACATTTTCCTGTTAACAACAGTATTTCAAAACTCAATTCCATAACAGACATAATTTCCTTGAAAATAAAAGCTAAATATTAATAAATAACTTCATGAAAATACTAACTTAGTTTATCCTCTTACCTAACTTTCTGGGAAGCCCAGCAAAATACCCAAAATCACACCCGTGTGTTCCCTAGCTCAACACCCTGAAATTGATATTTTTCCAACAAAACTTCGGTATAAACCCATCTAACACCTTCCTCAACCGAGAAATACAAAATACCTTAATAAATATTAAAATAATCAACTTACCCAAAATTTGGGATGATTTCCAAGTTAGCCTAACCAAAAAATCACTCCAACAGATGTGCAAAGAATCTTCCCAAGAGTGACGTGGCAGCTTCCGATGTTGTTATTGTTTGTTTAGGTACATATGTAGGGTTCCAGTTTATCATTGTGATAGGATCCTCATTATTAATATGATGTTATATTGCTATGGTATTTGTTTGTGTTTTAGTATTTTAGTACATATATGATATTATTATGGTATTCTTAGTATTATATACTACGTTATATATTTGGTATACTCACATGATAGTAGTTATTATGATATTGTTCTTTTTTTTTATGTATATATTTTTTGTTGATATTTTAGTATACGTAACTCATTATAGTATTTTAGGTATATATATGGTATTATTACTACGTTTATATTTAGTATCACTTATTAGGGTATTTTTTTTAGAATTTTAATAGGGAACTATTTAATATGGTATCTTTAGCACATCTAATATTACCTATTAGGGCATTTTTAGCCTTTTAATATATAAAATATTACTGTTTATAATATCCTTAGTATATTAATATATATAGTATTATGGTATCTAGTTACGTATTTTGACATTCATAATATTTTAGTAGGTATTTGTTGCTTATTACCCTATTACCATATATTAAAACCTCCCATATTGGTATTTTTCTAAAAAGAAAACTATAAAATTTCCAAAAATTAGGAGCGTACTTTCTTAAATATTTTATTGATTTTAATCCCTATGATTTAATTGCGGGGGGTATTAGCCTTTGGGCTCACGTACCTTAAGCTCTGAGGGAATATATGTATATATATATTATATTATATTTATTTATTTATTTATTTATTTATATTTATAAATTCAAAAAAAAGAGTAATTTAAAGACTTATTAGATTAACTTAGGGATAATTTCAAATTAATTAGGTACCGTTCGTAAAAACGGGCGCGCAGGGGGTGCTTGTACCTTCTCCTCGTGTAACCGAACTCTCGAGCCTAACTCTGGTAACATAGACCCATTCTACCCCTAACGGGGTAGTAATCATGTGTCCTAACCACACTAAAAGGTTAGTGGCGACTCCGACATTCCAATATTTTTCCTTGAAAATTTAAAATTCATTTTAATTTCGCCGCCCGAGGCACACGCGCTCCCGGAAAGTCACGACAGCTTGGCGACTTCGCTGAGGATTCTAGAGAGTCGAGCTAGTAATTAATTAGAAATTCTTCCAAGTTCAAATTTAATAAATCTTTTAATTACTCCTTATTTTGTGAATATTGTAATTTGTAAATTACTTTGATTAATTGTAAATATTTTACTTCCATAATTTGTAAATAACCTTAATTAATTAAAAATATTTTGTTTCCTAATTTTTTGAATATTAATTGTAGATATTTTGTTTCCAAATATTCTGAATAAACATATTAATTGTAGATATTTTGAATAAGCATATTAATTATAGATATTTTGTATACTAATCGTAAATATTTTGTTTCCTTATTGTTTGTTTCCAAATTTTTTGAATAAACATATTAATTGTAGATATTGTGTTTCCATATTAATTGTAGATATTGCGTTTCCATATCTTTTGAATAAATATATTAATTGTAAATATCTTATTTCCTTATTTTTAATAGCATGTAAATAAATGTGGGGATAGTGGGATTAGGTTAAAATTTGAATGCACACACTTTCACGCTCTATACCCAAGTTTTACCTGTTAGGGTTAGATAGGGGTGCAATAGCGTTTGTCCCCACGTGGCAGGGCTTGTGGGGACCCGAGAACCACTCCACTCAATTTAAACTTTGTCCAAACCCCTTTTGGGTGAGGATGGAGGTTAGATTGGGAACCTTTTGTATATATAGGAATTAGAGCCTACCCACACATACTTCCTTATAGTCTTCCTTAACTAGGATAGAGCCACGAAGAACCCTGTATATATATACCTACCCTAGGTTAGGACAGGAGCCACATCCTACTTTACTTATAGTATGTTGTATATATGTTGTGAGTTACTTTATATTATATCATTCATTTTGCATCCACTTTATATATACATACTACTTAGCCAATATTCTGAAAAAAAAAATCCAATAATGAGACCATGGCCCATTCTTTCAAAAATGAAGCACTTAGCCCAAGCATTTTAAAATATGGGTTGGCCCAACCCTTTTTCAAATAATTCGGGTCCAATTCTTTAAAAACAAACCTGGGCCCGACCTTTTCCTAAGCAAAAACTCGGACCAGGCCTGATTTTCAAAAGGGGTCAAACCCAAATTTCAAAAATGGGCTTTGGCCCTATTACCTAAAAATCTGGCCCAACATTTTCAAGTAATCCAAGTCCAATTCCTTTTCAACTAGGGCCTTAGCCCATCATGAAATAGGTCGAAGCCTATATTTTAAAATACTTGAGGCCCAATTGCACACTAAAGTCCATAAGTCTGCATTGAACGAATCCCACAAGTTGACTAGCCTAGGTCAACCCCAACCTCAGAACATAATCTGACCCTTCATAGAACCTGAGTACATGGACCGTTAATTAGGAAAAGAATGGTTAAGGGAAGATTTGAACTGAAATTGTGGCCCATCAATGGTCGTGTTAATCTTGAAATCTCTCATTAGTGGAATTTTTCTAGAATTCTGGCTAAGTAGTCACTTAGGTTACATCATATTCATGCACTTCATTTCATACATAGTCATGCACGATAGGTTGCATGCACACTCATATCTTTGTTTGTATGCATAAGTATATTAGTTGCATCCATACATAAACACCTATTGCATACCCTGATCATGCATCAAAACACATTCATTCATGCAGTACATAATTGTGCATTCATGATTCTGAAAAGGAAATTGTTGGTTTTCAGTTCAAAGAGGTCGTTTGAGTAATATAAAGCAATAATTGAGACCACCATGCATCAGTACAATACCAGGCGAGGAGCAAGAGAAATGAGTGAACAAATGGAAAATAGAGTCCTGGGTCTAGAACAAGGACAAGAAGAGATAAATGACAAGATAAGTAAGGTTCTGAAGTTACTGATGAACAAGGGAAAGGCAGTGCATGTTGATCCTGAAGTAGATGTGGACCCCGCTCATCCCCTAGGTTCACCCCAGATCATAGACAAACATCAATTCCACCGCCTGGTGTCATGGGGGGTCCACCTCCAAATATGCCTCCTTTCATCCCTGCTATGCCAGCACAAGGGTTCCCAATAGTAGGAACTCCTCCATTAGCACCTTCTGATATGGGGATCAGCAAATCTGAGGCTGAGCGTCGCTGTGACGTATTAGAAAAGTGCTTAAAAGCAATGGAGGGTTCTAATACTTTCGATTCAGTTAATCCAAATGACCTTTTCTTGGTGCCTAAAGTCACCCTACCGCCAAAGTTCAAAATGCCAAACTTTGAAAAGTTTGACGGGACCCGGTGCCCTCGAACATATTTAGTGATGTACTGCCAAGCAATGGCTGCGTACTCAGATAATGCAAAACTAATGATGCATTGCTTTCAAAGTAGTTTGACCGGGTCCGCTATCCGTTGGTACATTCAGCAAGATAAGGCTCGGGTCCGCACTTGGAAGGATTTAGCCAACGCCTTTGTTACTCACTACCACCATGTGACGGAAATGGCGCCTGATCGAATGACTCTACAAGAGATGGAGAAGAAATCCACCGAAACATTTAGAGAATATGCTTATAGGTGGAGGGATATATCGGTCCAAGTGGACCCCCCGGTGAGTGACCGAGAGGCCATCTCCTTGTTCGTGAGCACATTAAAAGACCCCTACCGTACGCACCTTCGGGGAGCAACTCCCCATGATTTTATGGATATTGTGGCTGCGGGAGGAAGATTTGAAGGCAATATCAAGGCAGGCCTAGTCAAGGATAGTGGCTCGGAAACTAGTTTAGGCAAAATGTGGACTAATAGGAAGGAGGAAGAGGCACAAATGATACAGGGGCAGTTTAATTGGAAGAATCAGTACACCAGAGGTGGGAACCAATGGCCCAAGAGAAACTTTGGTTTTGAGCCCATGGTAAATCAAACGACGCATACAGGAACAAGGCCCCAGATTGTTCACTCTAGTCCACTGAATCAGCAAACACAAGATAGGAATGTGACTAGAAACTTCCGAAGGGTAGATCCCATTCCCATGACATATGCCGAATTATTTCCTCAGCTGCGGGAAAGGGGGATGGTATCTGTAATCCTTGAGACGCTCGTTGCGAACCCTCCTCCACAGTGGTATGATCCTGGGGTTCGTTGTGAGTACCATGCTAACTCTCCCGACCATACTATTGACAGCTGTTGGGCTTTTAAGCATAAGGTGCAATCGTTAAGAGATGCAGGATGGTTAGCTTTTGATGACAAGCAACCAGGAGTCGAGGGGAATCCTTTGCCCAAACACGAGGAAGGAAGTGGTTAACATATCAGGGGGGTTCCCAAATCAATGGTTTCAGTCGTTATCCACCGAGGCTAAAGTAATGGAGTACCGAACTTTTGACTATCTAATCCTTTTAAGTTGATGTTCTTTTTTTTTCCATTGTTATTTGCTTTTTATAATCCGTGGACGCCTGTGTCTCGGAATAGTTTCTATATTCAATAAAATGAATTATGCATTTCGTTATCTCACTTGCATCATGAGTTCGTTTGCCAAATTTTGTTTACTTATGTTTCATGCCGGAATAGGGAAAGTAATATTGCCAGTGTTCATGAGTTAGAAAGATATGTTAAAGGATGAAACAATCATTGAATTCAGACGTTATGAAGAAGTATCTTACTTTCCAAGGAATTCAACGAAGCGGCTATGCTGTTTTAATAATTTCCTATTAATTAATCACTCATGTTTTGATCAAATGATGGATGGCCCTCTTTGGCCGACCAGTTATCCCTAAAAGAACCTAAACAATGATTTACCATTTGTTAACCAAATTGAGCCTGAATGTTAAACCAGCTTTCTCTTAAAAGTCAGATCACCAAAAATCCAACCTGGGTTTGGGTCCCTTAGCGTTTGGCAAATCATTTGAGACAATAGTCATTACCAAAATGATGGCTGGCCATTTTTCTACTATCCAAAAGAAAGTAAAAGAAGAAATCCCTTGACAACCCTTTTGAGCCTGAAAAATTCATTCCTTGATTAACCTGTTGAAGGATCACACCCCACACTGGGGCAGTTTTTAAAAGATTGGTCCCAATTGAAGTTCAAATGAAAATGAAGACAAGATTCCTTTATAAAAGGAAAAGTGAAAGTTGCAGTAAAAGAAGCAAAAGAAGATTAAAAGGGAAAGAAAAACAGGAGGAAGAAGAAAGAGAATAAGGGACTTACTACATATGTGATCTTTGACCAAACTACCCTTGATGAAATTGATGATTTTGAGCCTTATGTAACTCCTTTCTTCTTTAACCCATATCCTTAGCCTACATTACGGTCCAAATGAAAGTCCTGACCAGATTGGTATACATTATTGTCTTAAATGATTTGTCAGACTCAATGTTGAGTCTGAACTACATAATGACCTGATCCTGAAAAGGTACGTAGGCAGCTTGTTTAAATAACAAGTTCGGTCAACATCTTGCAAAAGCGCCTCAACTCGAACTGGGGGCATAAAACATTATTTGGGGTGGTATTGTTGAGCCTTAGTTTTCCTTTTATTCTGAAATCCTACATCCCTAAGCCTACGTTTTGTCCCGAGTCTTAAAGACCATCTTGAGATCAAAGCATGGTTTGATGAAACTGGGGCAGTTGACGAGAAGGGCAGTCATCTAGGTTGGGAAATTAACGTTACATGACTTTTGAATACTGGTATGAATTTTTCCCTATGATAGCATTGAAACATGGTAA
The DNA here is from genome assembly GCF_029873635.1 of Malania oleifera. Lineage (NCBI taxonomy): Eukaryota > Viridiplantae > Streptophyta > Magnoliopsida > Santalales > Ximeniaceae > Malania > Malania oleifera. The sequence continues at coordinate 27,416,535 of NC_080429.1, read as the reverse complement.
AACGTTTATTTTGTGCGGATGACCTTTTGATTTAGCAAGTTGATGTCATAGTTGCATAATCATGTCTCGTTCCTTAAAATCACAAAAAAAAAAAAAAAGGAACCCTTCTTATTCTTTAGAGCATTAAAAGAGGATGGATAGTCAAAGAGTTTCAGAATCACCAGAAATTTCTATAAAGAAGATCCTTGTGGAGAAAGAGCAGTCAAACTGGGGCAAATGTTATGTCAAGTTCAAAAGGAATCCAATAATAGAGTCAAGATCGGTGGCAGATGAATTTAACTGGGGAAAATTCCGAGTTGAGTCTCAGTAGGTCCCATTCAAGCACTTTCTTATCGGATTGGAATTGGAAATCAGAGTCAAGATCAGCTGTAGGTCCATTCAACTAGGGCAGATTTTGTGATTTTTGAGCTGAGTCAATCACTTTCATGACTGGATGAATAAAGAAGATTAAGCCAAGATCAGTTACAGATCCATTCAAATATGGCGAGTTTCATGTGGAGACCAAAGATGAGGACATTGATCACGAGTGCATTGGGAGAAAAGATTCATGCATTGTCATGCATTACCCCAAATTTCATGCATTGTCATACATTTCATGCATTACCTAGATTTCATATATTGTCATGCATTCCATGTATTACCATTCATCTCATGCATTGTTATGCATTGCATGCATTATCTACATTTTATGCATTATCATCCATTGCATGCATTACCTACATTTCATGTATTACCATACATCTTATGCATTGACATGCATTTCACGTATTACCATACATTTTATGCATTGCCTTACATTTCACGCATTTCCATACATCTTATGCATTACCATACATCTTATGCATTGCCATGCATTACCATACATCTTATGCATCGCCATGCATTTCATGCATTACCCTATATTTCACACATTACCACACATCTCATGCATTGTCATGCATTTCATGTATTACCATGCATCTTATGCATTGTCCTGCATTTCACACATTACCATATATTTTATGCATCGCCATGCATTGCATGCATTACCTACATTCTATGTATTACCAATACATCTCATGCATCACCATTGTGCATTTCGTACATTGCCCAAAAAAATTAAAACATAAAAAATAAAAAATGCATGCATATGATTACAAGTTGGTAACATGCATATTAATAGCCACATATCACTGCATTATAAGTTAGCAACATGCATACATATAGCAACATATCATTGCATTCTAACATCACAAGCAGCAATAGAGCACCCTTCACGCTTTTCTTGAGCTTTTGAATGATTATTTGACATCCTTGATGGAGAGATTCCTGTTGTGTTTAATTATGAGCTGGGGTAACTGACCCCAAGCGCACATTGATTTACTTGGAAAACTGGAGCAAGTTGACCCCAGACACACATTGATTTATTTTGAACTAGGGCAATAGATCCCAAAGACAAGGGGATTCATTCATTGACATTCGGCCTTTACCCCAAGTGCATTTTCCAAATAGAATAACAACTTTCCAAGCTTTGCTTTCACACCTTGTTACTGGTTAAGGTGGCTCGGATCATCGTATCCGCTATGGTTCGGATTCTTACATTCGAAGCAAGCCATCATTGTGTCCCATGGCTGGATCATCGTGTTCCTACGGCTCGGATTCTTACATTCAAAGCAAGCCATCATTTTGTCCCATGGCTGGATCGTCGTGTTACATTCGAAGCAAGCCATCATTGTGTCCCATGACTGGATCATCGTGTCCCTACGGCTCGGATTCTTACATTCGAAGCAAACCATCATTGTGTCCCATGGCTGGATCATCGTGTCCCTACGGCTCGGATTCTTACATTCGAAGCAAGCCATCATTGTGTCCCATGGCTGGATCATCGTGTCCCTAACGCTCGGATTCTTACATTCGAAGCAAGCCATCATTTTGTCCCATGGCTGGATCATCGTGTCCCTACGGCTCGGATTCTTACATTCGAAGCAAGCCATCATTGTGTCCCATGGCTGGATCATCGTGTCTCTACGGCTCGGATTCTTACATTCGAAGCAAGCCATCATTGTGTCCCATGGCTGGATCATCGTGACCCTACGGCTCGGATTCTTACATTCGAAGCAAGCCATCATTTTGTCCCATGGCTGGATCATCGTGTCCTTACGGCTCGGATTCTTACATTTGAAGCAAGCCATCATTGTGTCCCATGGCTGGATCATCGTGTCCCTACGGCTCGGATTCTTACATTCGAAGCAAGCCATCATTGTGTTCCATGGCTGGATCATCGTGGCCCTACGGCTCGGATTCTTACATTCGAAGCAAGCTATCATTGTGTCCCATGGCTGGATCATTGTGTCCCATGGCTGGATCATCATGTCTCTACGGCTCGGATTCTTGCATTCGAAGCAAGCCATCATTGTGTCCTATGGCTGGATCATCGTATCCCTACGACTCGAATTCTTACATTCGAAGCAAGCCATCATTGTACTTTGGCGCTCGGGTTCTCAAACCCAGTGCAAGTCATTCTCATATACTTTGGCGCTCGGGTTCTCAAACCTAGTGCAAGTTAGTCTCATGTACTTTGGCGCTCGGGTTCTCAAACCCAGTGCAAGTCATTCTCATATACTTTGGCGCTCGGGTTCTCAAACCTAGTGCAAGTTAGTCTCATGTACTTTGGCGCTCGGGTTCTCAAACCCAGTGCAAGTCATTCTCATATACTTTGGCGCTCGGGTTCTCAAACCCAGTGCAAGTTAGTCTCACGTACTTTGGCGCTCGGGTTCTCAAACCCAGTGCAAGTCATTCTCATGTACTTTGGCGCTCGGGTTCTCAAACCCAGTACAAGTCATTCTCATATACTTTGGCACTCGGGTTCTCAAACCCAGTGCAAGTTAGTATCATTGTACTTTGGCGCTCGGGTTCTCAAACCCAGTGCAAGTCATTCTCACATACTTTGGCGTTTGGATTCTTACATTCAGTGCAAATTATCCCTGATTGGCAAAAGCAAACAACACCTGATTGAAAAGCCCAGACAGTTGCGTGGCCTGGCTAAAATAGGTATCTTTTATCTTTGCAGACTTGTTACTACAAAAAAACGTAGGAAAGTTCCTACCGTTACATTGAAGCAACTAAGCCTACAAAGAGGGGTAGCTGTAGACACCCTATTTTTGCCCTAGCCAAATAGAACAAGGGGTTCCCTTTTTATTATTATTTTATTATAATTATTAGTATTTTTATTATTACTTTCTTATAATTATTTATTTATTTATTATTATTGTTATTATTAATTTACTATAATTATTATTATTACCTTATTATTATTATTATTATTATTATTATTATTATTATTATTATTATTATTATTATTATTATTTTATTCAAAATTGATACTTTATTATTATTATTATTATTATTATTGTTATTTGTTTATTATTATTTATTATTATTATTATTATTATTATTATTTATTTTCCTATATTATTATAAGTAATTTATTATTATCACTATTATTTATTTATTATTATCATTATTATTATTATTTTATCTTTATTATTTTAATTTTTACTATAATTATTTATTACTATTTACTATTTAGTAGTATTATTATTATTATTACCTTATTGATATTTATATTATTATGATTATTATTATTAATATTATTTCCTTTTTCATTATTACCATAAGAATAAAAGTATAAAAAAAAAGAGAAAAAGAAAAAATAAAATCAAGAAAGGAAAGTTTCTTAGGGTTTTCAAAAAAAAATTTTTATATAACAGGGGGAGAGCGCACGAACACAGGCGCAGCGCAGGAGGCCAAAAAAGAAAAAGATAAAAATATTTTCTGCAGCCTGTCTTCTTCATCGTTTTCTCCCACTCTCTCGCAGCCACTCTCCTTCTCGCCGAACCACCACGGCAAGCCACACCCATCTCTCTCCATCATCATCCTCCCATCTCCAACTCTGGCAGCCCCTCACTGCCGCTTCGTGCACAGACCATCTCCCCGACCACCATCTTCAACTCTGATAGCCTCCCACGGCCACCACACCATTCCGGCTAATATCAGGCCACCCTCACGGCCACAGCTCCTTTAGTCACATGCCGCAGCAGCAGTTGCTGCCGCCGCTCCCTGCTCTACAACCTCGAACACTGTCACAGCCCAGCTCCGGCCACTGGTTCCTCCGATCATCCCTGCAACACCAGAACGCCAGACCAGCCCCGGCCCTTCTTCCGTCTTGCCCTCTCGACAGCTCTAGGCCACCTCACGCCACCAGCAACAGCAGCATCATCTCCGGCCACCTGTTCCTCTCTGCTGCCAGCCCATCGACTCCGGCTTCTCCCAGGTAATTCTCTGCACGCTTGCCACAACACACACAGTGCATGAGCCTGTTTATTTTGGTTTCATTGTAAATATTCTTATTTTTTATTTTTATTTTTCTATCACCCCCCTTGTTCTGTTTTTTTTTTTTCTTTTCTTTTCTTTTTTTTATTTTATTATCATTATTAAGGTAAATACTAATTTGTTTGTTATTTGTTTTGTAGGATTCTTGTTAGGGGCTTATTTCAATATTTAAAAATTAAATCTTGTGGTAATGATTTTATTGTATATATATATATATATATATATATATATTAAGTTTAATTTTTATGATACTTGTTAATGTCTATTTATTTATTCATTTATTCTTAAACATTAGATATGATTGTAGAATCTTTACTGTGGAAATTCATTTTAATAGTCAAAGTTTGAAATCTTCTGGCATGAATCATAATGACATTAGAGTTTTAAAGTTTTAATATGAGTTTTGGTATTTAAATGTTGTATTTATTTGAGTATATAATAGTCAAGTTGTATACCTAATATTAGGGTTGTGGTTGTATTCATTAAAATATTAATGTTCGTGTTATAAGGTATATGTTGTTCATAATGTTTGATATTCGTTTCTAGGGTTTCCGTTTCGGTGTGTCCATTATGTGTTTAATATTCTTATTATCATAATACTTATTTTATTTTTTATTTTTTTTAGGGCGTTATTGTTTGTTTAGGTACATATGTAGGGTTCCAGTTTATCATTGTGATAGGGTCCTCATTATTAATATGATGTTATATTGCTATGGTATTTGTTTGTGTTTTAGTATTTTAGTACATATATGATATTATTATGGTATTCTTAGTATTATATACTACGTTATATATTTGGTATATTCACATGATAGTAGTTATTATGATATTGTTGTTTTTTTTTATGTATATATTTTTTGTTGATATTTTAGTATACGTAACTCATTATAGTATTTTAGGTATATATATGGTATTATTACTACGTTTATATTTAGTATCACTTATTAGGGTTTTTTTTTTTTAGAATTTTAATAGGGAACTATTTAATATGGTATCTTTAGCACATCTAATATTACCTATTAGGGCATTTTTAGCCTTTTAATATATAAAATATTACTGTTTCTAATATCCTTAGTATATTAATATATATAGTATTATGGTATCTAGTTACGTATTTTGACATTCATAATATTTTAGTAGGTATTTGTTGCTTATTACCCTATTACCTTATATTAAAACCTCCCATATTGGTATTTTTCTAAAAAGAAAACTATAAAATTTCCAAAAATTGGGAGCGTACTTTCTTAAATATTTTATTGATTTTAATCCCTATGATTTAATTGCGGAGGGTATTAGCCTTTGGGCTTCACGTACCTTAAGCTCTGAGGGAATATATGTATATATATATATTATATTTATTTATTTATTTATTTATTTATTTATATTTATAAATTCATAAAAAAGAGTAATTTAAAGACTTATTAGATTAACTTAGGGATAATTTCAAATTAATTAGGTACCGTTCGTAAGAATGGGCGCGCAGGGGGTGCTTGTACCTTCCCCTCGTGTAACCGAACTCTCGAGCCTAACTCTGGTAACATAGACCCATTCTACCCCTAACGGGGTAGTAATCATGTGTTCTAACCACACTAAAAGGTTAGTGGCGACTCCGACATTCCAATATTTTTCTTTGAAAATTTAAAATTCATTTTAATTTCGCCGCCTGGGGCACACGCGCTCCCGGGACGTCGCGACAACCATCACTTATGACAGAGGAATACTGTGATTACATTCAGGGTTCTAAGAGATTAAAATACATATAAAATAAAATTCTCCCACAACCAAAATACTATCTACTACCAGAAAATTATTACATCTAATTAACCTACACAAAAGAAATTTTACATATTTACCAGTAACTTTTCCTGATTACTATTGATCCCCGCTAAAGAGATACGGGTACTTCTGTCGTATCTGCTCCTCAAGCTCCCATGAAACTTCATCTATTGCATGATTTCTCCATAAAACTTTTGCTAAAGGAATGTTCTTGTTGCATAATTCTTGTTTTTTCCTGCCGAGAATATGCACTGGTACTTTCTCATATACCAGAGTATCCTTGAGCTCTATTTTACCATAACTGATCACATGGGAGGGGCCTGGGACGTATTTTCTCAACATGGAAACATGGAATACATTGTGTATTCTGGACAAAACAGGTGGTAAATCTAGCCGATAAGCCATTAACCTCACTCTTTCAAGTATCTCAAAAGGGCCAATGAACCTAGGGCTCAACTTACCCTTCCTCCCAAACCTCATAACTCCCTTCAATGTCGTTATCTTCAGAAGCACATGATCTCCCATATGAAATTCTAGTTTCCTGCGGTGAGTATCAACATAACTCTTCTGCCGGTTCTGAGCTGCACTGATTATGTCTCTGATGAGCTGAACTTTATCATATGTTTGTTGCACTAGCTCTGGCCCCACGGCTTTCCGCTTACCTAACTCATCCTAGTAAAGAGGAGTACGACATCTCCTACCATAGAGCGCCTCATAAGGTGTCATTCCAATGTTGGCCTCAAACTGTTATTGTATGCGAACTTTACCAACGGCATATACTGAATCCAACTACTCCCAAAATCTAGCACGCACGTATGCAACATATCTTCTAATATCTTAATCACCCTTTCAGTCTGGCCGTCTGTCTGAGGATGAAACATCGTGCTGAAAGATAACTAAGACCCCAGAGCCTCCTAAAAGCTCCTCCAAAATCGTGACGTGAAACGTGGGTCTCGTTCTGACATTATAGACAATGGCACACCATGAGAATGGACTATCTCCTAAACATAAATCTCTGCCAATCTGTCCATGGAGTAGTTAACTTTAATAGGAATAAAATGAGCGGTCTTCGTCAATCTATCAACGACCATCCAAATAGTATTCTAACCATGCGGTGTCGGTGGCAAACCCGTCACAAATTTTATAAATACATGATCCCACTTCCACTCTGGGATATAAAGTGGCTGCAACTGACCCACTGGACTTTGGTGCTTAACCTTTACCTGCTTACACGTCAGACCCTGCTGTACAAACTCAGCAATTTTCCTTTTCATGCCACTCCACCAGTAAGACTCTTGCAAATCCCTATACATTTTAGTACTACCCAGATGAACCGTGTACAAGGACCTGTGAACCTCTTCTAAAATCATCCTCCTAATGTTCATCTCTACAGGAACACATAACCTAGAAAGAAACCTCAAGGCCCCATCTTCAGAATTACTAAATTTGTCTCCCTGTCCGTCCTACACCTTAGCTATCAGCTCTGCTAATTTTGCATCATCTCTCTGAGTTTTCTTAATCCTTTCCTGTAAAGTAGGTTGCACTACCAGGCTAGCAATAAATGGCTAAGGATCACTCTCTAACAACTCTACACCGAGTCTCTCCGGATCCATCTAGATCGGATGCTGAACCTCCATAGCTGCCAGTGCTAGTCCCACTAATTTCCTACTCAGAGCATCAGCTACCACATTTGCTTTACCTGGGTGGTAACTAATGGTGCAGTCATAATCTTTAATAAGTTCCAACCACCTTCTCTGTCTCATGTTTAACTCTTTTTGAGTGAAGAAGTACTTCAAACTTCTGTGATCGGAGAATATCTCGCATCTCTCACCGTACAAGTAATGCCTTCAAATCTTTAACACGTGTACCACTGCAGCCAATTACAGATCGTGGGTAGGGTAGTTCTTTTCATATTCTTTTAGCTGTCGGGAGGCATAAGCTACAACTCTACCATGCTGCATCAATACACAGTCGAACCCTTTCAAAAACGCGTCACTGTAAATGACATAACCATCACCCCCTGATGAAATGATCAGCACTGGTGTAGTGACAAGCCTCTGTTTTAGTTCTTAGAAGCTCTTCTCGCAATCCTCATCCCATTCAAACCTAACATTCTTCCTGGTCAGACATGTGAGAGGTCCTAACAATGTTAAAAACCCCTCTACAAACCGACGATAATAACCTGCCAACCCCAAAAAACTCCTGATTTCCTAAACATTCCTCAGCCTTTCCAAATTCAACACTGTCCCAATCTTGTAGGGATCCACTGAAATACCATCCCCTGAAATAACATGCCCCAGAAACGACACTTCCTCTAGCTAAAATTCACATTTACTAAACTTAGCATATAATTTCTTTTCCCTGAGCATTTGAAGTACCAGCCGTAAATGCGTCTCATGCTCCTCAAAACTCCTCGAGTAGACCAGTATAACATTAATGAAAACTACAACGAACTAGCCCAAATACTAGTGAAAGACTCTATTCATCAAGTCCATAAACACAATAGGAGCATTCGTCAGACTAAATGGCATAACTAGAAATTCATAATGTCCATACCTAGTCCTGAAAGTTGTTTTTGAGACATCTTCTGCTTTTACTTTCACCTGATGGTAGTCTGATCTGAGGTCAATCTTGGAATAGACCTGTGTACCCTGAAGCTAGTCAAATAAATCATCTATATGGGGTAGAGGATACATGTTCCTAATTGTAACCTTATTAATTTCCTTGTAGTCTATACACATCCTAATAAACCCATCCTTCTTCTTTACAAATAACACTGAAGCTTCCCATGGCGATACACTGGGCTGAATAAAATCCTTATCCAACAAGTTTTGCAATTGACCTTTTAGCTCTCCCAGCTCTGCTGGAGCCATTCTGTAAGGAGCTTTAGAGATCATTGCCATACCAGAAAGTAGATTAATAGAAAAATCTATCTCGCGGTTGGGAGGTAACCCAAGTAGATCTTCTGGAAAAACGTCTAGAAATTCCTTAACCACAGGAGTATTACCCAGCTTCAATTCATTCTCTAACACCTCCTTTACAAAGGCCATAAACCCCTGACAATTATCAAGGAGTAATCTCCTCACCTGTATGGCTGATACTAACTGTGGCAGGGATTGCACACATGACCCTATGAATCTGAATTCTAATCTTCCTGGAGGTCTAAATATTACTTCTTTCAAATGACAGTCTATACTGGCATAATTAGCTGATAACTAGTCCATACCAAAAATTACATCAAACCCATGCATGTCCAATACTATCAAGTTAGCTAGCAAGACTTTTCCCTAAATATTAACTGGATAGCCTCGGAGCACTCTACTACACCTCACTACTGACCATGTCAGTGTAGTTACTAACAATTTAGTGTCTAACAACTGTGTTTCTACCCCACATAATCTAATACACTCCATAGACACAAACGAGTGTATGGCTCTTGAATAACAATACAATAACTTTAAATGAAAGCATGTTAATCATACCTAGCACCACATCACCGATTGTCTCAGCATCCCTAGGCATCAAAACATAAACCCTCGTCGGAGCTACATTCCTCTGTTGGCCTCCGTGGGGCGCCTAATAGCCTCCTTGATACGGTTTGGGAGCAGGAGCGGTACCAGGTGGTGTAGGGCAATCTCGCACCAGGTGTCCCTGCCCACTGCAACGATAGCAGATGGCTCTCCCCACTTGAAACTCTCTTAAGTGTCTCTTCCCACAAGTCTGAAAAACAGGAAAATTCTGCACCAACTGTAACTCAAGACCTCTAGTCTTCTGCCTCTGTCCTCCGCCATAGTTTCCTCTCCTCTACTGACCCTACCTAGATCCCTGCTGGAATCCTGAAGGCGCGGATCTCTTCTTCTGTCTCTGCACCTCTACATCCATACACTCACTAGCCTTGACCAAAGCTGTTCTGTCAACCAATTCAGAAAAATCTTGTATTTTCAACACTACAACTTGCTTGCATATTCCACGTCTCAATCCTCTTTCAAACTATCTCACCTTCTTTAATTCATCAGGAACAATATATGAGGGAAGCGAGATAACTCTATAAACCTCACCGCATACTTCTGGACCGACTGTTGTCCCTGCTTCAAATTCAAGAACTTTTCCACTTTAGCTTCCCTGACGGTGGCTAGGAAATATCTCTCAAAGAATAATTCTTTAAATCAGTCTCATGTCATAGCTATTGGCGTAGACCTCCGCTGCATTAAAAGTTTCACAACAGTCCACCACCTCTCAGCCTCCCCTATCAATTTATAGGTGGCAAAGAGGACCCTCTGCACCTCCATTCACTATAATACTGCCAACTCCTTTTCAATCTCCTGCATCCAATTCTCGACAGCTACAGGATCAACTCCTCCTGAAAATGCCAAAAGATTCATCTTGGTAAATTTCTCTATCATGCACCCATGGCCTGCAAACGGGCCTCCCTGATCCTTGGAGCTCCTAGCGATCTTAGTCATAACCTACTGAGATACACTGCATTTGAGTCAGCCCCTCCTGCACTTGAGGGCCCTACACCTGTCACTGCCGCTCACATGGGCACTACCTCCTCCAGGGTCCATCTTGAAAAAAAATAATAAACATGACTTAGGGACTCTATCCTTATAACTTAATCATCTAATCAACATCCCCTATCTTGACATTCTTATCTTATTTCAAGATTCAATCCTACACTGTAGAAACACCACCCAGCAATAGTTTACTATGGCTTTCCTGAAGTTGTCACCCTAGGAAAGACATAGAAACCTTCACGGAAGTCCTGCCTCTAGACTACAGAACAAAACCTTAAATCCTTTTCTTATACTCGGGTATCATTTCCACTGCACTCTAAAGTCTACAGAACTTAACAACCTAGGCTCTGATACCAAACTGTAACGACCTGCGTAATTTACCAACTTGAATTTTTTTTTTTTTTCATGATAACATTCAATATATTAATCTTGTACCACTGAATAACATAATCAACCTGGACCCATGGGTACCAGGGATATTCCCAAAATACAACTCAAATACCTAAGCAGCAGGAAATGTAAATTACAACATACCATACAACCAACCACAATACCAGAGTCCTACTAAAACTGTTATATATATACAATCATCCACAAAAAAAAAAAAAAAAAAACCCAAAAGTAGCCTATGGTCACTTCCCAAAAATAAATCTAACCCTAACTCATCAACTCACCCTTCTGATAGGGTAGCTCAATCGGACTCTACTGTCGTGGAGCTCTATCTGCTCCTCTACTTGGATTTCCTGAAATGTTTATATGTAGCTGGGGTGAGACACCTCTCAGTAAGGAAAATAAACTAACATCAGTGTGTGGAAACATGAGTATTTCCATGTTATACATATAATAGTACATAAATCTTATCTAGTAAAATTGTCTGTATCATATCCGTTTAAAACATAATTTATCATCACATGGTATAACATACTGAGTTTCTATACATGAAATCATCATATATAACTGTACATGAAATAACACCCTAGATGGATAGCTGGCTGGTGTCATGTCTTACACCCCCATGACTAGGTTGTGCGGCCCGAAGGCGGGACCTAGTAATGGCTAGCCAACCACGCTAGATCAACATAAGTCTGTAAGTACGATGGGTCTACCCCTCTTGGTCCGGACACCAGAGGGATGTCTGTACTACCATAAAACCACATCGACTTCTGATCTCCCACTGTCCCTTATGACAAGTGGTAGCACTAACATATATATGATCGTGATCATATATCTACGATACCGAGTTTCGTGAAAGTCTAAACCAAATCATCCGGGTTCTAATAACATATAGTAAATTTCAAATAATGATACATAGCTATTTCATAATAATATTAGTCAGGATAATATTTTCATGAATTTTTACATATCATAACATATAACCCACAGCCCTTATGCCAGCATTTTGTATCTTATATATCACGGCCTTTATGCCGGCCTTTTGCATCTTATATATCACTACCCTTACGCCGGAATAGCATGTCATATAAAAATCACGGCCCTTACACCGGCATATCATATCATATAAAAACACGGCCCTTACGCCGGCATATCGTGTAAAATCACATCCCTTACGCCGACTTATCATGTAAAATCATGGCCCTTATGCCAGTATATATTTAACATACATAGTTTGAAATTTTTTTACTATTTCACTACCATACTTTAAACATAGTTCCCGTATCATTTTAATACCTTCCTGAAAAAAGTAATAACATGTTGATTTTGAAAACATATTATTTTGATATTACATAAAATCATATAATTTTATACTCATGCCACACAAAAATGAATATTGTTCTATTTGTAAAAATCCACATGAAATCATATTCCCTACTGAACTGTATTAAAAACATTTTCCTGTTAACAGCGGTATTTCCAAACTCAATTCCATAACAGGCATATTTTCCTTGAAAATAAAAAATATTAATAAATAATTTCATGGAAATACTGACTTAATTTATCCCCTTACCTGACTTTCTGAGAAGCCCACCAAAACACTAAAATCACACCCCATGTGTTCCCCTACTCAACACCCTGAAATTGATATTTTCCCAACAAAACTTCGGTATAAACCCATCTAATACCTTCCTCAACCCAGAAATACCAAATACTTTAATAAATATTAAAATAGTCAACTTATCCAAATTTTGGGATGGTTCCCAAGTTGGCCTAACCAACAAATTACTCCAGTAGATGTGCAGAGAATCTTCCCAAGAGTGACGTAGCAGCTTCCAATCGTTGATCCGGCAAAGAATGAGGACGGAATCGAATAGAGAAGGTGAAGGAGCCAAAGTTGGGAAAGAGAGAAAAATATTAACATGAATTTTCTCGCAGAAAATCGGATTTGAGCCTATTTATACACCAGCCTTCATCGACGAGACACGTCACTTCTTCGACAATGTCAAATAGAGAGTTCGTTGATGAATATTTATTTATCGTCAATGAATTTCAGACCCTGCAACAGCCCTCTCGTTAATTTCTCGTCGACGAGTCATGTGGCGTGCGACGAATCCAATAGGGTGTTCATCAACGAAACTGGAGGGTTCATCGACAAACCCTACTTTTTTCCCTTTTTAAATTTTCCTTTTTCCTCTCCTTCATTTATTATTTAATTTCTATAATTCACTGGGTCTCTACAGCTTTGCTGCTTTTACTTCATACTTTTGTTTCAGCTCGTATCTCTTATTTCCACTTTTCAAGTCTTTTTTTTCTTAGCTACTTCGGTCTCTAGTTCTTCTCCAATTTTAATCACTCGGCCTTTTTTCCTTCTCTCTTCTTTCGACACCCAATTTTCTCTCCAATATTTTTCCACTCTTTCAATAACTAGCTTTTCTCCAATTTTTCTCTTGAATTGTTCTCAATTGTTCCCCCTCTTCTCTCAGAGTCTCCCTATTTATAATTTAAGAAGAAAACCTTCATTTAAATTTGATTGACCAATTTGTTTTTAATTTGCTCAATCAAACTTAAAGACTAATTAAATTGATTAATCAATCTATAATTGTTCAATCAAATTTAAAGAAAACAATTAATTTTTATTTTGATTTTTGAACTGAAATTCTTTTGTGATATGTGTAGGTGCAAGCATGGAAAAATTGACCCAATGAACTTTTTTTTCCTCTTTATTTTTTGTTCAAATTGTCTAATTTTTTTTTTTCAATTTTTTATGAATTTATTTTTTTACTTTTCCAAGTATTTAATTTTTTTCATGTAATTTCTCATTATTAATAAATTTTTACACACCTATGTACAAATTCAAAATTGGATTAAGAAAAAGACCCAATGGGTATTGAAATTAAACAAAAAATCTAAATTTTGTTATATAAATCTCAGACAAAATGGGGTGTGTACAAGTTGCAAAATTGGCCTTAAAATGGGCTCAATTGGCTTAAATGTAATCTAACAATAGAATCCCTTTATGCATGCAGGTGGATGGAGAAGGCTCAGTAGCAATAACCGAAAACATGAAGACTAAATTCAATTTGTATTTTTGTTAAAAAAAAAATGTAATTGTAATGCTGGTTGATGAATGTAAAAATTTTGTGCAAACCCTGAATTAATAAAAACTCAATTTAGGTCGATAAGGTTGAGAGAATTAAAAATGAGAGACTCGCTGGGTGAAGACCTTAGATGACACCTAAAAATAATGATTAAAAAGAACTAACATAAAGAAAAACCCCCTAAGTTTAGTTATATAATGGCCAGATAAAGTGGGGTGTCTACATGTATTAAAGCATAAATGTTTATATAATAATATATTACATTGTATTATTTTTGTAATGGTCACTAAATAAAATATAGTTTCTCTCTCATTATCTATGTTCATGTCCTTTAAAGACATTATTATTAAAAAAAAATTATTATTTTCTAAAATGATGATGTATTCAAGATTAAAGTGCATTATTTTCTTTTACAATTATCGTATTTTCTAAGAAATCAAACTAGGTATGCACATTAACATGTTTTTGCATGTTTAAAAAATAGAACTTATACTTTTTGATAATTCATCATATAATTTAGTATGTTACAACCTTGATCAATAAATTACTTGTAACTTGTGCAAAACTTGTTAAATTTAGTTTGTAGTTATTTTTGTTCACTATTTTTTTTTTTTGTTGCTACTATAATTTTATATATAAGGGCCTGAATGTTTGTTTTTGCTAGTTTTGTGTGTCCTCTATTTTTCTATACCTTGTCAGTTGTCACTTTATTTTATTCTATAAATTACCATTAATATTATTAAAAATTAAAAATTAAAAACATGATGGAAGGATAATGAGATGGGGAATAACTTGCACTTTTCAATGTTGATATCCTAATAAAGAACAACATTTTGCTACAAAATATATATTAAACAATAGCATTATTGTTGCAAAATTTGTCTTAGTTGCGCCACGTATGCTCCTCTATAAATAAATAAATAAAAATTTTGATATATTTTTTAAACTTCAAAATGGATTCTCAAATTGCAAAAGCTCCTATTTATGGGCAAAATTAAATCAAAAGTTAATCCACTTATGAATGCTTGGATTTCTATGGAAGGTGGTTAAACTGAAATTTAGTTAGGTAAGAACTAACATGTAATATGAGAAGAAGGGTCTTAATAAAAGTTAAAATTTAAATTTTAAAATAAATGTGACATTTCTATTTAGCATAAGAGTAAGATTCATATTAAATGTTACTTTAAAAATTATCAAAAATTTACTTTTAACCTTTTAGAAAGTAATTTAATGAATTTTTCTAGAAGATACCTTTGGGGTGGAGAGTCTCAAGACCCATTTAACTACATGAAAAATCACTACTGTGTTAATAGGGCCAAGCCCAAATAATCTTTGAAATTTTGGGCTACACTCACGACCATAAAACAGTTTAGGGGTTGTTTGGCGTCACTGTCAAAAATCATAAAAATGAAAATCAGAAATGAAAATTGAAAAATAGAAACTAAAAATCAAAAACCAACAACCTGTTTGATTAACATGTATAAAACTAACAAAAATTAAAAACTTAACTAAAAAAAATGTTCATTTTCATCTTTAAATCGAATAACATTATAAAAATATGATTAAAATAATAAAAATACAAATAATACATAGTAAAAAATACTATATTAAAAATAAAATTTATTATAATTATTTTACTTAATTATTATATTTTTCAAATTTTACTTTACAATAAAACTTTTATTGGGAATGAAAATGGTAAAAGAGTAAAATAATTTGTAATTTCACACGCTCATTTTATTTTTAATTTTAATTTAAAAGTGTATAAAATAAATGATTTAATCCCAAAAAAATATTTTTGGATATTAAAATTTTTTACAATAGGTTGCCAAAACAATTGAAAATAATATAATTTAGTTTTTTTTTTTTTTGCAAACAACTGAAAACTGACAACATACACAAATGCATTTTTATAATCCATTTCTTCCCTATTACAACATACACAAATGCATTTTTAGGAAGTCTCAAAAAAACCGTCGACTATTACAACTACCGAGAGGAATTTAAGTGTCATCCCGTCGATGGTTTCATAAAGCCTAGAAAAACCATTGATGGTTTTCCAGCAGGCTAAATTACTTAAGGGCTAAGTAAACATATTTTTCTTTCACAACTCTCACATTTTCTTTCTCTCCAATTAGGGTTTTTGGAGACTTTTTCTCTCTCTCATCCCTCTTTCTCTCCTAAGCCTCTCGGATCAATCATGAGTGCTCCTCGATCCTCTCTCCCTCCTTTCGGCACATACATGCAGATACTATGATATGGTGATTGCGCTTTTGATTATGATATATATCTGCAGTACTTTGATGTGCATGTGTTTGTGTTTGAATTGTTATTCTGTTGAAATACATACTTAGTATAGAAAGCCTCCTACATGGTGGATGCAGTGGATGAGAATTGCTTGCTAGTAGATTATAGGTTCTCGCATGCCTTACTCTTGAAATACTACTTGTTTGAGAATCGTTTTTGTGCAGGTTAATTTTTGGGAAATGTCTTGTTTACAGTCGGCATGCTGCCGAATTTTCTGCATACATTTGCCCAAAATATTTGAGATGATTTGCTTTGTTGTGTGCAAATGTGATTTATACTTAAAGTCTAAATACTTACGCTTGGTTCATTTGCATTAAATGGTTAAACTCCTTGGGGCTGGTTGTGCATTTTTATTTAGAATACTGGCAGATTCTTATAGATTGCTTACATCTTTAGACAAAAAGCTACCAAAATTTTTGAAACCTTTGCACATAACCTAATATCATTTTCTTAATACTCAACTCCTTAAAACTTGAGTGCGTTTCTAAGATAATTTGTGAATTTTACTCAAGTTGATTTATAAAGAAAATGCATATTCTTAGGGGGAATCCTTTATGTCAAAATCATCAGGCTCTGAGAAAATAAATATATATATTTTGCATTCACCGCTATATCTTTTGGAAAATAAAATAACAATTGGTATCAATGTGGCATCTTAGTAAATCTATATTTGATATCATGTTTATTTCAAAACTAACAATATGTCCTTATAACTAGTGGTATTTTTTTAATAGTTGGTATCTTCTCTACCACGTAGTTATAACGATTGGTATCAAACTCACACGTTTATTATACTATACCTCATAGGCATACATGTTTGTTTTGGAAACTAAAGATGATTATGATAAAATTAACTTTAAAATATTTTTGAAAGGAAGAGTGAAAACCAAATGAAAGATTAATCTTCATCCTTGCATAATCATCCATTGGGTGAGTATAGAACATTAAAATTGTTAATGTGCTGCATGCTACTTATACTTCCTTAATGCATATTCTGGTTGGGTTAATTGATTGGAATATGTCATATACAATTCATTATAACTCCAAACAGGTCACTTAGGTACAAAGTTATGATTGGGAATAGTCTACTTTCAAACAGCATACTGCCGAATTTTTTAATCTTCCCAATATACCTTTTGTATCTAATTGATATTCTTTGCCTTCGCACTTTATTGCTTAACCTTTTTTGCTGTTGCCAAAAGGGAGAGAAGAGGTAAAAGTGGGTATTACTGTGCTTCATTTTACTTACATCTCTTATTACCCATATCTTTATGCATAAAGTCAGGGGGAGCCTTTCTTGGCTAAATCCACTTTTGAATAAAGTATTTGTCATCATCAAAAAAGGGGAGATTGTTGACCACATTGGTCACACCCAGTTTTGATTATGACAAATAGTCTTGGTACTGATGGTTGTATTGAGAATCGCATGCAGGTTCACCTTGTGCGCGCTTTAAGACTGAAAGACATATCATGATGACGTGCAGTGTTCGTGCCGAAGAATAAAGATCTATGTGTTGTATTTTGTATTTATTTGTTTATTTCTTCATTTTGGGATGTAATTTATTATGAACTATGCACGTGTATGGCTTGTAATAATTTGCATCATGCATGGTAGGTAGGTATGCTCAAAACGACCATAATTGGATTTTAGGTACCTACACAGACCTTAGGGATCACTCGGTCGACCGAACCTATGCCTTGTAAAGTGGCTCAGGCGACCGAACCTATTTTGAACGTATCTTCCTCGGGCAACCGAATGCTTGTCAGAGCACTTTTTAACTACTCGAGCGATTAAACTGCCTAGTTTGGTTAATCGAATTGAGAGTTGGGCACCCGAATTATCCAACATTTGCTACTAACTTTGAATCAGCCGATCGACCCTTCCTTCAGGCACCCGAACCTCAGAAAATTGAATTTTTGACTATGTCTGTTCGGGCACCCGAACCTCGCAAGTTAAAAATATTTTTACTAATTTTAAATGGGGTAAATTGGGTTAATTTTCTTAGTGGTCTTTTAAACAATTCTAATTATATCCTCTTTGTCCCCAACGGTCAAAAATTCCTCCTTGCCTATATATGCCCATTCATTTGTCTTAATTAGCAAGGATTAGAAAACTTGATTAGGGCAAAAATTCTCTCAACTCTCAAAACCCTAAAAACCCTATATTAGCCAAATATTTCTTGTAAACACTCACATACTCCTCATTCCTTTTCTCTAAGCATTGTGAGTATTTCTTTAAGGCTATTATGCTTAAATTTCTCTAGAAAATACTCTCTCTTGATATATTGATTGATTGATTTTATTTAAGAGTATAGCCTAAAGTTTTTCCACAGATTTCATTTGATAAATCTAGTATGGAAAGACTTTAAGGGTTTTTGTTCTTGCATTATTGTTTCAAGTTACCTAAACCTAGATTTTGTGTGCAAAAATCTTTTCTCAAAAAGCTAGTCTTTCAAACAACTCCATTGTGCTTTATACATTGAAATATACTATGGAGTTTGTTTGATTTATCTTGCTTAGCATATTTGAAACCCTAATCTATTTTTGTGATATTCAAATAGTGTGTTTCAAATCTTGCTTAGATATACAGTATAGATCTGGACTGAAGGTATATAAGTGATTGAGTGTTTAGCACACATAAGAGCACTGACCATATTTACATATCATTCATGCTTGCATTATTGACTGAGCTGTATTGGTGCACATATCTGCTTGTCTAGAAGCGAATTTTCGTGTACACATTTTATACACATTGGTTGTATTCCAAGCACGAGCCTGAAGAGGGAGACTAGCCCTGTGGAATAGTCCCGGATTGGCTTAGACTCGGCTAGGAAAGCTAGGTGCGTTATCCTGTTAAGGCGTGTCGGTTGAGATCAGCCCCTTGAATTGACCTAGTTGTATTAGGTGCCGCTCCACCCGTTTAAGTGAGTATTATAGTGGTAATCCTTGTGCTAGTGTGTCCAAGGCGGGGACGTAGGTACAGTTGGCCGAACCCCGATAACATATTGTGCATGTTTGTTACATTTCCGTATTTTATCTTTACTACACGTGTTTTTTTGATTGTGTAGGCTGACCCTAGGATATATTACATTGTTGTTAACATCAGTAGACCTAGACAACAAATTTTAAATACCCAATTCACCCCCCTTCCCTTCTTGGGGTTGCACCATAACTATCAGATGGCTATAAGCCGAGATGTGATATGACGATTATAAGCCGAGATATGATACGGCGGCTATGAGTAGAGATTTGTTATGATGGCTAAATGTCGAGCTATGAAATGCTAATTTTATATTGAGACAGAATATAATAGCAATTTTACAGAATAACGAACAACTTATATTTTATATAGATTTGTGAAAGTAAATATATGATTACAATTTTATTTTGTAAATTGCCATATATGATTTAAGAACCCTAAGAAATCAGATGTTATGTTATGAGCACAGGACTGTAGCTATGTTTTGGCGGTAAGTGCAATCACACTAGGATGAAAGTGTGATGTGGGATAGTCGATTTGTGGCTTGGGTACAGTACTACTCCTGATGTAGTTCCAGGGGACCCTCCCGATGCAGTTTCGGGTATAGGTTAGGCACGATTGTACTTACTACCTTTTTCTAACTTAGCTATGGTGGGCTGGTATATGCTAAGTCTAGCGTTTGGCCCGTACAACCCATCATGGGGGGAAGCATGTCGTTGGGAAAGCATGACGATGCTACTTCAGCAGTACAGGGTGTTTCTTTTATGCATATATGTCATTTCTGATGTAATTAGTTAATGAAAATATTATGTTCACACGAAACTTTATGCTAGCCACACACTAATAATAACTCAACCTGTCTCACCGAGAAGTGTCTCACCCCATTATCCATCTCATTTTTTCAGGTCCTACAGGGAACTGTGCCAAGCTTACTACGGGGCTAGGACTAGACTTTTAGGGGTGGTAGACAGAGCTGGTGAGCCACGAGTTGTTGTGTTTTGTTATTTTTGGGTTGTATTGTTGGCTTTACAAGGCTTAAAATCTTATTTTGATGATAACAAATAAGAGAAACTTAACATATTTGGTTGAGTGATGATATTTCAGGATTCAAGTATATAAATACAAGGATGAATGCTAACAAGAATCATTGAAAGCTTATACTTCAAAGAAAGATGATCAAATGAAGCTTAAAGAGTCCAGACATGAATTCAAGGATGAATTAATAAAGCTTGAAGATCATAAGAGCATGAATGTTAAAGATTTTATCTAATAAAGCTTGAAGATCATGAGAGCATTGATGTCAAGGAGGACTTGCTAAAAGCTTAAACTATCTCAAAGCTTGAAGACAAGATGGAGCCAAAGAAAAGTAAAGCAATGGAGTTAAAGAAAACCAAAGCGAAAAAGCTAAAGAAAAGCAAAGCAAGACAGCCCAAAGAAAGAAAAGCATGAAGACTTAAGCACCTAGAATGTCAAAAGTACTAAAAATATTTATGTAAGTACTTCGTATTTAAATATCTTATGGAAATATTTTTGAAGCTCTTCAGGATGCAATATTGACTTAGAAACCAATTTTTGAAAACCCTGGAAAATGATTTTAAAATTCACATTTGAGTTTTTCAAACAACAAAAGTTCAAAGCCTTAAAAATAAAAGTTATTGAAAAATGGAACTATCCAGCCGACTGACCTGAATGAACTGTTTTCATTTAGCCGACTAAAAAATTGGACTGTCCAGCCGACTGACCAAAATGAACGGTGTTCACTCAGCCGACTAACAATTAAATATTTTAATTTCTGAATAGATAGACTGGACTCAGCCGATTGACCCTATACAAAATAGATCCAATCATCTGACCTAGTCGATTGACCCTACAGAGTTTTTAAATTTTGAACTTTAATGGGAAAATTCCAAAAATTAGTTTTTCAAATTTAAATGTTATAAAAACTTGGGGGACACTCCAAGCAACGTGGGAAATGAGGAAACTCATTCTAAAAACTTTATAAATACATCCTAAACCCAATGAATTAAAAAACCCAAGCATACAATCAACATTTAAGCACTCTACTTTCAATTTCTTCTAAAATCACTCTTGCTCAAATCTTTGCACAACCGAATTGCTGAATTTATGAGTTGTTGGACCATCATGTCTTTGAGTTATGAGCTGCTAATTCTCATCTAGAAGGAACTAGGTGATAAATTCTCTTGAGCGTCATTGTATTTCATATTGATATTTAATTATTAAAGTACATAGTGATTGAAATTGTACTAATCTGCTATATGTGAGAGTGTCATTGTACGCAGCTATTTTCTTATTGTTTCTTGATGATTCCAGGTTGTTGGATCATTGACCAAGCATAGGGTATCGCTTGGAGGGGTCTTGCTCTAGCCAACTGAAGGAGTGACTGAGTGTGAGGTAACACTTGGAGAGGCATTGCTCTAGCCTACTAAAGGAGTGGCCGAGTGTGGGGTATCACTTGGAGAGACGTTGCTCTAGCCTATTGAAGGAGTGTGTAATGTTTATTCTACCTGAAAAGTAACAGTATAGTGGAATCCTTTGGTGGTATTGGCCAAAGGCGAGGACGTAGGCTGGGGATAAGCCAAACCTCATAAAAAATGTGGTGTCACTCTCTTTCCCTATTCTATTTAATTTCAGTATATATTAACTGCGTGGATGATTTAAATTTCCTAATCATAAAAACTATGTGGATTGGACTTTAAATAAACTAAAGATAAATTTGTTTTTGGGACTTGCGGAAACTGAAAGGAAGTACGTTGGTTGATCAATATTAATTGTGGAAACCATAAAGGAGTACATTGATTGGTCAACACCCAAAACCTATTAACTGAAGGTTTATTTGAAATTTGAACTTTGGGAAGAGTGTGAATGTTATATTGCCTATCATCTTGAAAGATCATTTTCATTCTCTATAGGGCTTGAATCAAATTCATATAAACAGGGCTACAAAAGCTGAAACTTGTATAAGAGCTGAATTTCAAATCTTAATTGATTACTTTGAGTTATTAAAGTGTTGAATCTTGAAAGCACTGCTGGAATCAATCTAACTTGTGTATATTGTTTTGATCATTTTGGTTGAATTGAATTATTAAAAGAATATATGAAAATCTACAAAGTATTCAAATTACCATACTTACACTTATAAAAGTTTATAACTTAATAAATTTTCCGTTGAACTTGTGATTATAAACATATTTTGTTTGGTTGTGTGATTGCTAGACTAACAAGAGGATAAAAATTCACGAAAGGAATTAAAAGAAATTTTAATAACCCATTTCACCCCCCCCCCCCCTCTTGGTACTACACTTTAGTTTTCAATTGGTATCAAAGAGGGGTTTTAGCAAATCTTAATTAAAAGCTATATAAAGATCTAGATGGCACAAATAGGAGTAGCTCCCTTTGGATAAGGTCAATCCTTAACTAGGTCTCCCATCTTTTGTGGTTTAATTTATACATTTTAGAAACAATGTATGAGAATTTATCTTCAAACAATGGATTGGAAGGCTTGGAAGGTTGTCAGACATGGTGACTTAATTCCTACCAAACTTGTAGATGGAAAAGAAGTACCCAAAGAAGTAAAAGACATGACCGACAATGACCATAAGATGTTACAAGTAAACTCAAGTGTTATGAATGCAATATATTGTACTCTTGATATAAATGAATTCAATAGGGTCATGACTTGCAAATCAGCCAAAGAAATATGGGATAAATTAGAAGTAACATATGAAAGAACCATTGATGTTAAAGATAGTAGAATAGACATGCTCACAAGCGAATATGAGGCTTTCAAGATGAACCCGGATGAAACTATAACAAATATGTATACAAGGTTCACTCATATAATAAACTCCCTAAAGGCCTTAGGAAAAACATACTCCACTTATGAGATGATCCAGAAAATCCTTAGAAGACTTCCTCCAATATGGGAACCAAAAGCCACAGCTATAACGGAAGGACGAAATCTTAAAAATACATCCTTAGATGAACTCATAGGATCTCTTCTCACCTATAAGATGGCCATGAATAAAAGAAGTGGTAAATATAAAACTCAAGAATCTATAGCCTTTAAAGCACCAAACGAAAACTCTAAAGTGAAGATGAAGAAGATGAACTAGCCTTCATGTCCAAGAAACTTGCAAAGAATACTAAGAAGGAAAAATAAATTCAAAAGAAAAATCCAAAACTCAAGTTCAGATGAGGAAGAAACTAATAAGAAAGAAACAAAGAAAGAACTACCTACATGTTATAATTGCAACAAAGTTGGATACCTAAAACCGGATTGTCCAAAACTTAAGAAATATTCTAAAAATAAAATAAAAAAGGCAATAAAGGCCACTACATGGGATAATCTAAATTCTAGTAGTTCTGATAAAGAATCAAGTGAGCAAGAAGTTGCTTATACTTGCTATATGGCATGGGACGATAAGGAAAGCTCCTCATCCAAATCTTTTAAAAGTTCTTGTAGTGATTCATCTAATGATTCCGATGATGAAAGTATGTCTTCTTATGAAGAACTTCAAAATGAATTATTCAAGGTTCATAAGATCTTAGTTAATGTGACTAAATGATACATATCATTGAAAAACAAGAACGAAGGTGTGATGAAAGAACTAGGATCTTTAAGACTTGCTGAAAGTGAAAAAGAGTTAAAAATCCATATATTAGAAAGCAAGAATGAAAATGTGATAAAAGAACTAAAAGTTCTAAAGTCTAGAACTTCCATGGATAATGAAAAAGACTTATATATTTCTGAATTAGAAAATAAAATCAGTAAGATATCTCTAGACCAAGTAAAACTACAAGAAAAGGGTAAAAATATACAAAATTCAAAAATCTATGATCTTAAAAGATAAATTGAAGATCAAGCTAAAATAATCTACAACTTCACAAGAGGAAAAAAGAACTTTGATAGAATAATTGGTGCATAAAGAATGCCTTTAAATAAAGAAGGCATAGGGTTCAATGGAGTTGAAAATACAAGAAAAAAGAACTTCTATATGGTTTACTTTGCAAAAGCATCTAAAAATTATGCTAGCACCTCTTCAAATGCTTACACTCACACCATATGCTTTCTATGTAAGAAGAAAGGACATATAAAGTTTGAATGTCCATTAAAAAGAAAGGGTGTGAAAACTAAATAAGTTTGGAAAGTAAAAGAAACATCCCTTGTTAAACCATCCGGACCAAAGAAAGTATGGGTACCAAGATGAAAGACTAGTTCATAAACCAAGGACTCCATAAATCTTAAGTTAGGAATTAAGAAAACTAAAATCATATAGATTAGTTATAACTCAAGAAAAAAAAATTCTCCTTGCTCAAATCTATGGAAACTCATTTCATAATACAAGGATATTAAACTAATGGATAATCTCAAAGAAGATTTTAAGAGCTTATTGACAACTATAACATTGAGATAAATAAAAACAAAAATGACATTGTTGGCCAAAATCATAGGATGATTTGTATAAGGCTTAACTTAGAAAATATTAAGATTTGGAAAGCAATATGGATTTTGGGTGTTCATATGAAATCAAAAGAAAAGAAAATCTTAAGCATGTTGAACTTATTACATGAGTATTTTGATATAAGAAGAGAGCTTGATTTGACACACAGTAGAAAGGTTGAGGAAAGAAATAGATTTTAAAAGAAAACAAAGGTCAGCCGACTGACCATAATCCCAGTCGACTGACTGAACAAAACTTTAAAAAGAAAGCAAAGGTCAGTTGACTGACTGAAGGAAACAAATTTTAATAGATTTTAAATTTTGTATGAGAGATATTTGAGAATAAGAGATATTTGAGAAACATGATAAAAATTTAAGCAAAAATGTAGCACAAAGCACAAATGATAATAATATGCTCAATGCTTATATGATATGTTGTTATACTTACATGCTAAAATGCCAACATATATGATATCTTGATATTACCAAAGAAGTAACTCATATTAATGATTTATGGCTTACTATATTGCAAATTTGAGCATGGTTATAAAGCTTGAATCTTAGTATGATAAGATATTAGTATTGGAATCTATGAAATATATTGGTATCTATGAGTATGATAATTGATACTTGAGCCTGACAGCATATTCGTATCCATGAGCATGTGATGATATTGATATGTAAGTATGAGATTAATTCTTGATCATATCAATTTACATGCTAAATGATGAATCACATTATATATCTCTTGCATGATTGACAAATGGATAAACATAAGTATGTTTTGACACAGATGATATTGATATGATATTGGTATTATTCTTAATATTGGTATCCATAAGCGCTTGCATGAAGTAAATTAATATTTGAAGAATGGCATGATAATTTTAAAAGCACAATTGGTGTCTTCATGAATACATAGTTTTCAAATGGTAATCTTGATATCTTCATGTATACATAGTCTACAATTCACAATTGGTATCTGAATTTATTGAAGATAAGATACATTTAATTCAGGGGGAGTTAGTCTTGATAAATAACGATGATCTATGATTATTGGAAATCATTGAAAATTATGATATAACAATCTTTTGTATTTTTCTCATGCTACTTTTGAGCTTGTTGTAATTTTTTTTTTTTAATGCATGATGAATGCAAATTTTTTTTCCTCATGGTTACTCATTTGCCTTAGTATTTATATATTTTTCTTGATAGCTTACTCTTTTTGTTGATGTAAAAAAGGGGGAGAAATTTTGGGTAAAAATTGAGCATGATATCTTGAATGATGTGATTTTGAAATATGAGCATGATATTGCATGATATTGAAATTGGTATTGATATTGATCTTGATATCACAAATATTGTTAAGATGATGCTTATTGTAAGGGGGAGTCTTTTTAAGGCTTACTCAATTTTTACTCCTTGTTTGTCATCATTAAAAAAAGGGAGATTGTTGGCCTTACAAGACTTAAAATATTTTGATGATAACAAATAAGAGAAACTTAACATATTTGGTTGAGTGATGATATTTCAGGATTCAAGTATATGAATACAAGGATGAATGCAAACAAGAATCATTGAAAGTTTATACTTCAAAGAAAGATGATCAAATGAACCTTAAAGAGTCAAGGCATGGATTCAAAGATGAATTAATAAAGCTTGAAGATCATGAGAGCATGAATGTTAAAGATTTTATCTAATAAAACTTGAAGATCATGAGAGTTTAGATGTTAAAGAGGACTTGCTAAAAGCTTAAAGTATATCAAAACTTGAAGATAAGATGGAGCCAAAGAAAATCAAAGCAATGGAGCTAAAGAAAAGCAAAGCAAGAGAGCCAAAGAAAAGCAAAGCGAGAGAGCCCAAAGAAAGAAAAGCATAAGACTAAAGTGCCTAGAATGTCAAAAGTCCTAGAAGTCTTTATGTAAGTACTTCGTATTTAAATATCTTATGGAAATATTTTTGATGCTCTTTAGGATGCAATATTGACTTAGAGACCAATTTTTGAAAACCCCAGAAAATGATTTTAAAAGTCACATTTGAGTTCTTCAAACAACTAAAGTTCAAAGCCTTAAAAATGAAATTTTTTTAAAAATGGAACTGTCTAGCCGACTGACTTGAATGAACTATGTTTACTCAGCCGACTGACAAATTGGACTGTCCAACCGACTAACCAAAATGAGCGGTGTTCACTCAATTGACTGACAATTAAATATTTTAATTTCTAGATAAACAGGCTAGACTCAATTGACTAGCCAGCCGGCTAACCCTATACAAAATAGGCCCAGTCGAGTGACCTAGCCAACTGACCCTACGGAGTTTTTAAATTTTGAACTTTGACGGGAAAATTTCAAAAATTAGTTTTTCGAATTTAAATGTTATAAACACTTGGGGGACACTCCAAACAACGTGGGAAACAAGGAAACTCATTCTAAAAACTCTATAAATACATCCTAAACGCAATGAATTAAAAAAACCAAGCATACAATAAGCATTCAAGCACTTTACTTTCAATTTCTTCTAAAGATCACTCTTGCTCAAATCTTTGCACAACCAAATTGCTGAATTTATGAGTTGCTGGTACATCCTACCTCTGAGTTTTGAGCTTCTAATTCTCATCTAGAAGGAACTCGGTGATAAATTCTCTTGAGTTTCATTGTACTTCATATTGATAATTAATTATTAAAGTACATAGTAATTGAAATTATACTAATTGCTCTATGTGAGAGTGTCATTGTACGCAGCTATTTTCTCTTTGTTTCTTGACAATTCCAAGTTGTTGGATCATTGACCGAGCATGAGGTATCGTTTGGAGAGGTCTTGCTCTAGTCTACTGAAAGAGTGATCGAGTGTGGGGTATCACTTGGAGAGACATTGCTCTAGCCTACAAAAGAAGTGACCGAGTGTGGGGTATCACTTGGAGAGGCGTTGCTCTAGCCTATTAAAGGAGTGTGTAAGGTTTGTTCCGCTTAGAAAGGAATGGTATAGTGGAATCCTTTGGTGGTATTGGCCAAAAGCGAGGACGTAGGCTGGGGATAGGCCGAACCTTGTAAAAAAACGTGGTGTCACTCTCTTTCCCTATTCTCTTTAATTTTAGTATATATTAACTACATGGATGATTTAAATTTCCTAATCATAAAAACTATGTGGATTGGAATTTAAATAAACTAAATATTAATTTGTTTTTAGGACTTGCAGAAATCGAAACGAAGTACATTGGTTGATCAATATTAATTGCGGAAACCATAAGGGAGTACGTTGATTGGTAAACACCCAAAACCTATTAACTGAACGTTTTTTTGAAATCTGAACTTTGGGAAGAGTGTGAATGTTATATTGCTTATCATATCGAAAGACCATTTGCATTCTCTACAAGGCTTGAATCAAATTCATATATACAGGGTTACAAAAGTTGAAACTTGTATAAGAGCTGAATTTCATTTCTTGATTGATTACTTTGAGTTATTAAAGTGTTGAATCTTGAAAGTATTGATGGAATCAATCTAATTTGTGTATATTGTTTTGATCATTTTGGTTGAATTGAATTGTTGGAAGAATATATGAAAATCTACAAAGTATTCAAGTTACCATACTTAAACTTATAAAGGTTTATAACTTAATAAATTTTCTGTTGAACTTGTGATTATAAACCAATTTTGTTTGGTTGTGTGATTGCTAGACTTACAAGAGGATAAGAATTCATGAAAGGAATTAAAAGAAATTTTAATAACCCAATTCAACCCCCCTCTTGGGACTACACCTTAGTTTTCATGTATTATATTGACAAGTAGTTTTATATATGTATTTAAGGACAATTAGAACTCTGGTAATGTGATGGAGATGTTTTTCTTACGCTGTATGGTTTTATTATCAGTAATGACAGGTGCACCCGGGATTCCCTAGTTAGGGCGGGTTGCAATAATTATGGTATCAGAGAGTTTTTATTTTAACTAACACTCCGAGCCCCACTCTCGGGTTCAAGGGCATTACAAGTGGTATTAGAGCCTAAGTTGCTAGGTTCTGCAGGCTATGTTAGATGATCTTATCAGAGTATAAGTTCGATTTGGGACAAGGAAAGGAATGGGTAGAATAGGATACTAGTAGGAATTTTGAATTTTTTTTTTGTAAGCCTGGAAGCAGAAATCTCTTGATGGACTTCTGTGACTTTCTAAATCAATCGATGCATTGAGAAAACCACAGCAATCCATCGACGGTTTTGTTTCCAAGCGGAGGGACAAGAACTTGAAAACTAGAACAAGAATATTAAATTGGCAGAGCATGTCGTAATAATTGCACCAAACATGTTAGGATAATAGAATTCTTAATTCATTTCGGTTATATCTTCAGGATGGATCCCAAGGACAATAATGCTAACACCGGAGGGAATAGCAGTGAGGGGGCTGCCCATGAGGGTGGCAGCGATTCTACAGTGGCGCTTCAGGGTTTCACCCAAAAGTTTATGGTTGAGGTCATGCAGAGTTCTCGGGATCAGGATCATCCCACTACTGAGTTGGGATGTTCTACCGAGCAGTTCACTCGCCTGAATCCTCCTACATTTGCGGGAAGTGCCGACTTAATCCTTGCAAAAAATTGGGTTCAAGAAATTGAAAAGATCTTGGTCGTACTGCGATGCACAGATGATTAGAATGTGCTCTATGCCATGTTCAAGTTGATTGGAGAGGCTGAAAGATGGTGGCTAGTGGTAAAGCTACTAGAGGAGCAAAGATCGGTAACGGTAGTGATGACTTGGAGTAGCTTTAAAGAGATTTTCTTTGACCGGTATTTTCCAGCCTCCATTAGGGACACATAGGCAGAAGAGTTTTTAAACCTAATTCAGGGGCACCTGACTATTCAGTAGTATGCTGCTAGGTTTGTGGAGCTATCTTGTTTCGCTCCCTATATGGTACCAAACGAGTCTACAAAGGCTTGGAGGTTTAAGAGGGGTCTAAGGCAGGAGATCCTTGAGTAGGTGGCTGTGTTATAGGTTGAGGATTTCTCTACACTAGCAAAAATGAGCTGACAGAGAGGTGTGGGGGTTCAAAACCCGAAGAAGAGGCCTATTCCCTCTAGTTCTCACACGGGTGGGAGGTACGTTCCTTGGAGGAGGTATGGTAATGGCGATAAAGCATTTCAGGGTACCCCATCATACCCCGTTTGCCCTATATGTGGCAAAAGGCATTTGGGGGAATATAGGGGAGGATCAGGTAGCTGCTTCCGGTGTGGTAGAGCCGAACATATAGTGTGAGATTGCCATGCAACGTTGAACAATGCACCCTCACAGCATCTATATCGGGGAGGTGACCAGGCACCATGCGGGAACTACCATAGGGGCACAGCCCAAGAGCAGGTGTATTCCTTGACTCTGAATGACGCCAAGAATGTAGGAGATATGGTAATAGGTAGCATTTATATGTTTTCGAATAAAGCTATTGTGTTGTTTGACTCAGAAGCGATGTGCTCTTTCATATCTCGGGGGTTCATCAAATTATGCGGGATAGAGACACAGTTATTAGACACTGAGTTAGCGGTGGTCACATTGACAGGGTCAGTTGTAGTGTGTAGCAAGGTGATCAGAGACTCCCTGGTGGAGATTCAAGGAAGAATGCGGCCTACTAGATCGATTGTTTTTGACATGCATGGTTTTGATGTCATTCTGAGGAGGACTGGCTAGCATCCAGTTATGCAAGTATTAAGGAAGGAGGTAGTGTTCAGATTTCTTAGGGAGCAAGAGTTTAAATTTTTCGGGTCACGTGTGCGCTCTACACCACAGATTCTTTCAGCTATTCAGGCAAAGAGGCTACTCCTGGAGAGATGCCAAGGGTGCCTAGAGTTTGTGAAAGAAGCACCAAAAGAGGAACTTAAGCTGGAGGATATCCCCGTGGTAAGGGATTTCTCGAATGTTTTTCCAGAGGACTTACCGGGATATCCTCCTGATTGCGAGGTAGAGTTCGCCATTGATTTAATTTCAGGGACGACACTGATTTCTAAGGCTCTATATAGAATGGCTCCAGCTGAATTATAGGAGTTAAAGGAGCAACTATAGGAACTACTAGACAAGGGGTTTATCAGACCAAGCGTATCACCCTGGGGAGCACCGGTGTTGTTTGTAAAGAAGAAAGATGGGTCGATGAGGATGTGCATCAACTATAGAGAAATCAATAAAGTGACAATAAAGAACAAGTACCTGTTACCCGTATTAACGATTTGTTCCACCAGCTACAAGGCACACAGGTCTTCTCCAAGATCAATCTGCGATCTAGGTATCATCAAGTGAAGGTTAAATCAGAGGATATACCAAAGACAGCTTTCTGCACTAGGCATGGCCATTACTGTAATGACCTGAAATTTCTATCCATTTTTTTTTCTTCTACGTTAATATATAAGTTCTGATACCTTACATGAGCATAGTTGACATCATCATGGCCCAAAATGGGACCATGGTATCCTGTGCATTTCATATAACACCTACGCAGAAGACGTACATACATATCCAACATATTCCAAAATACAATACCAAAGTATTATATACCTAGTTGTACACATACACACATATACATAACACTTCCCAAAAATCCCAAAATACTATGGACTCTACAGACCAGCCCAAAACTCACCCCAAAACTACACCGACTCTACACCACCTCTACCTCTGAGCCGGCCCTGCTAGCCTCTCTGGATTTCCTGAAATGTTTAATAATGTTGGGGTGAGACACCTCTCTGTAAGGATAAATATGTTATTACTAGTGTGTGGCATATGAGTTAGTTGACAGCATATCATTTAATTAATACTGCATACTTTATACATCAAGTAAAACATCTGCATAATAACACATGCTTATGTCATTTAGAATATGAAAATTTCTGAGTTATCTATTCAAAACTACTTCTATCTATAATAAGTAATCTTTGCTTTCTGTTTGTACTATATATAAACATAAGTCTATAAACTTCCACCCTGGATGGCTATATGTCATGACTTACCCCCTCATGACTGGGTTGTGCGGCCCGTAAATAGGGCTAAACACTGGTTGGACCTCTAGTGCTAGCCTAATTGTATGCATATTTGGATACCTATAGCACAAAAGGCCTGCTCCACCTAGTCCGGATGCCAAGGAGCTCACAACTCTACCTAAGGGCACAATCGGTTGTACTATACTCTATCTAAGACGTATGGTTGCACTATCTATACTGTATCACAACTATACCGTGCTCTGCAAACTGTTGTGTTCCATCGGCTTCTGATACTGTATAATAATATTTCTATATAAGTCTAGCTGTTTTACTATGATTTTGTATTTCTGTAATAACCATGATTCTATATCAACTGTATAGCGTTGTATTTGTATATCTGTATATTCTGTAACTGTAATTCTGTATTCTGTATATTATGGCTCTATATTATGTATAATATGTATTTCTGTACATCATAGTTCTATGTTCTATATATCATGGTTCTATAAAATTTTGTATAATCATGCTTTTGTATATTTCATGGTTCTATAAAATTTTGTATAATCATGCTTTTGTATATTTCTGTATAATCATGGTAATAAAACACTATATAATCAACTCTGTAAAACACTATACAATCTTGTTTTGAAATATTATACGTAATCATAATTTTGTAAATATTGTATATCATATAAACTGTAGTTCTGTATAATTCTATATAGTCGTAGCTTTGTATATAAAATTGTATAAGTTATGTTTCATAACTCTATAGGCTATATAATCATATTTCTGTAAAACTGTATAACATATTTCTGTAGAAACTATATATAAGCATAATTTTGTACTCTGTCTAAATAATGTATACTATTTCAGTAATTCCCATGCCACACAACTAAAAAAAATTCCATATAAATGTATTCTGTAAAGCTATATAATTTTCATGATTTGATCAAATACTATGCTATACTGGTAAAATGTCTAATAATGCTAGCATAACACGTATTCCCCTTACCTGACTATCTAGCTCTAGCTACTATTTAACAATCTTACGCATGTGGCATTCATAATTTTCGACATCCTGAAATAACACCCATATAATTCCCAGTCACATAACTAAATTTACCATAATAATTATCACATTCATATTTCCCCAACTCCACATATCCAGCATTTCTAAACTATAATTTACCCGAGCTCCTGGAAAGATACCCGCTGGGGTCCTCAACCCATACCATGAAGGTCTCAAAAAACCCTAACCCTAAAAACATAATACACTAGTTTTACTCCACAAGATTCTAGTATATTCCCATACAACACAGAATCTAAACTCAGATAAACCTGGCAATACTGAAAATACCTAAATAATCAACTTACCCTAATTTTGGGATGGTGCCCAAGTTGGCCTAACCAACAATCTACTCTAACAGATTTGAAGAGAATCTTCCTAGGAGTAGTGTGGCGGCTTCCGATCGATGAACCGGCGAAGAACGAAGCCGAAATCGTAAAAAGAAGGAGAGAAAGGTGCGGTTTAAGGAGAGAGAGAGAGAGAGAGAGAGAGTTTCATGCAAAAATTCTCGCTGAAAAACCCGAATTTGGCATATTTATAAAATACAGATTCGTCGACGAGACACATCACCTCATCAATGAGTCTATGAAAGGAGTTCGTCGACGAACTCATAACCCTCATCGATGAATTTTAGGCTTTGCTAAACCCCTCTCAAGCGTTCGTCGACGAGACCCTACTGAGTCCCTCTAGAAATTTTCATTTTCTCTATTTTCTTTTATTATTTAATTACTATAATTCTTCAGGTCTCTACAATTACGAATTTCTAGTTATGCCTTTTGGATTGACCAATGCTCCTGTGGCATTCATGGACCTGATGAACAAGGTGTTCCACGAGTACTTAGATCAGTTCATGGTTGTGTTCATTGACGACATCCTAGTTTACTCAAGGAGACCCGTGGAGCATGAAACTCGTGTGAGGCTAGTACTTCAAGTACTTAGAGAAAAGAAGTTGTTTGTTAAATTCAAGAAATGCAAATTCTGGTTGGAACAAGTTGCATTTCTAGGACATTTAGTGTCCAAAGAGGGTGTTTCAATGGACCCGAGCAAAATAGAGGCGGTAGTTGATTGGGTGAGGCCGAAGAACGTGCATGAGGTCAGAAGTTTCTTGGGTCTGGCAGGATACTATCACCAGTTTGTAGAGGGATTTTCTACATTATCAGGTCCTCTGACACGACTTACAAGGAAGAACATGAAGTTTGAGTGGACTGGGGAGTGCAAGCAGAGCTTCCAAGAATTGAAGCAGGGACTAGTCACTACCCCAATTTTGACCATTCCATCAAAAGATGGTGGATTCATGATCTGCAGTGACGCATCTCAAAAAGGGCTCGAGTGTATCTTAATCCAACAAGGAAAGGTCATCACATACACTCCTCGCCAACTCAAGAAGTATGAGAATAACTATCCCACGCATGACATGGAATTGGCAATGGTAGTTTATGCGTTAAAGATCTGGAGGCACTACCTATATGGTGAAAGGTGCGAGATCTTTACTGATCATAAGATTCTTAAGTACTTTTTTACCCAGAAGGATGAACATGAGGCAACAGAGACGGCTAGAGTTGATAAAGGATTATGATTGTACCATTAGTTACCACCCAAAAAAAACTAATGTGGTAGCTAATGTATTAAGTTGAAAATTAGTGGGTGCGTCAGTCTCAGTAGTTGTAGCTCAGCATCGGATTAGGATGGACCTAGAGAGGTTGGGTGTGGAGTTAGTGGAAGCAAATCACCAAGCATTCATTACTAGCCTGGTAGTTCAACTAACCTTACGGGAAAGGATCAGGGCAGCTCAGACAAAAGATGCAGAGCTGGTAGAGATTGTGAATGGTGTATATAGTGCTTTGAGGACAGATTTTAATGTCTCAGATGATGGGTTATTAAGGCGTCATGCTAGGATATGTGTACCAAATGATGCTGAGATCAAACAAACCATTCTGGAAGAGGCACATCGCTCACTCTTTACAGCGCATCTTGGGAGCACAAAGACGTACATGGATCTGCGGGAATCTTTCTAGTGGAATAACATGAAAAGAGAGATTTCTAGATTTGTAGAACAATGTTTGATATGTCAGTAGGTAAAGGCTAAGCATTAAAGGCCAGCGAGACCGTTGCAACCACTTCTATTAGTTTTGGTGTATTCCCAAAAGGGGGGTGAATTAGGTATTTAAAATTTATTCATAGGTTTAGCTAATTCAAGAGTAGTACTTCACAACCTAGGGTCTTTCTATATACACAAACCCAAATGCACAGATAATATGCAAAAATTAAATCATGCGCTATAACATACATGTGCATAAATATAAAGTGTTGAGAATATAAAGTACACACACGATATGTTATCAGGGTTCGGCCAACTGTGCCTACGTCCCCACCTCTAGTTTGCAAGCCCGAGGATTCCACTAATGTTCACTTAATGGGTGGAGCGGCACTGATTACAACAAGGTCAATTGGCACAAGGCTGACCTTAACCTTTACAAATTCTTTTGCGGGGTGGAGAAGGCCCTAGGTCAAATTCACAGGGCTGACTCCAACCTTTACACAATCCTTACCAGGCTGGATTAGTGCCCCCTGAGGCCTCTCCTGGAAATACAACAGTATTTTTCACAAAATAATCATTACAGTGATTATGCTTCTCAAGTAAAGCAAATATGTACCCAATACGCATAGTATAATCAATGCACCTCAAGTATGTATGAACTATAAGCTCGGTGCTCTACGTGTGCAATCAACACTCAAAATAATGACTTTATCTAATCAAGCACAAGAGTATATCACAAGCTCATCTTTGAAACTAAGCAAAGTATATCAAATCCCAATATTAGATTATTGTTTCAAAGATGCTAACAATAATATTCAAACGAACTCAAAAGTATTTTCTCAAATGTATTTGGCGCAAGAGTTGTTTGAAATCTAACTTTGTAAAATATTTTGCACACATAAAACAAATAAAGCTTTAAGAAATCTTGCAAAGACAATGCTAAGATCGTCAAGCTAATGAGTTTTTCCCAACACAAGATTTATCAAGTAAAATCTGTGGGATAACTCTTTGCTTAACTCCCCAAAAGCAATATCAAATAAACAACCAAGCAAATGGGAGTAAGAGCAAACTATATTAATCAATAACACAATATAACACTCTCACAAGGATAGCATGTATCAAGGGAATGAAGGTTTGAGAGTATATGGAGTGGAATAGGCAAAAATAGGTTTTTGAGATTGAGAGGATTTTTAACTAATTATGTTGCTAATCTCTCCTTAATTTTGCAAATGAGTCCCTATATATTGAAATTGGGCAAATTATAGTCGTTAGGACATGTAGGGTATTATTAATATTCTTTTAAAACATTTTAACCAAAATTAACCCTACTTTAATATTTTAATCGCGATAAAATTAACGAGGCAACCCGAGAGCACTGGTCAACCGAAGCAGATTTGGTTGACCGAGTTGTGCATAGTTTGGTCAATCAGGCATAAATTGAACAATAGGTTCAGTCGACCGATCATGGAGGTTCCAGAGCAATTTTCCATTTTAGCGTGGTTCGGTCGACTAGGAGAATTTGAACTACGTAGTTTGGTCGACTGGACAGTTGAGTTCTCACACATGGGAACTTGGTCGACCAGGTAGTTGGTTTACAATTTGAGCTCGATCGGCCAAGTGGTCAAAGTGTTGACTTACAGGGAGTTCGGTCGATCGGGAAAAATATACTGGCCATGGCTTGATCAACTGGGCTGTGGTCAAACTGTTGACCCAATCCTAGTTCAATCGATCGGGAAGAATTATACTTGAGAGTACAATCGACCGAACATGCAACTTATGTGCATTTTGGTTCTGTTCAATTATGCAATCACCCTATTCATATGACCATACATATATGTGCGTGTGTGAGTGTCCTAGGGTCATTCTAAGTCCTTTTTAGGACATAGAAAAAATCCGGCGTCGGTCGACGATCCCTAAGGTCTTTATAAGGTCATGATTTTGTGCAGGGACCTAGAGTCATTCTAAGGTCTTTGAGCTTGCAGTTCCTACATACATGATATGCATTAAATATTACGGACTTTTTTCCTATTTACTATTACAGACCTGAATTGAATGATAATATAAATTACAACATTAAACTAATCTTTAGGGTGGTCTTTAGGCTTCAAGCTTTCGCGTGCCATCAATATATCTGCTAATATAAACCTGCACATGAACGAAATAGCCATTAAATACTTGAATATTTGTCATTATCAAAACTGGGATATGACCCGTAGGGTCAACAACTTCAAACTCCTGAGTGGAAGTGGGAGCACATTTCTATGGACTTTGTCACGGGATTGCCATCAGCACTTCATGGAAAAAATTCCATTTGGGTGATTTTTGAACGACTGATGAAGACTAGCCATTTCGTTCCGATTAAAGTCAGTTACTCCATGAATAGGTTGGCAAAACTTTATGTTCAAGAGATAGTCAGATTGCATAGGGTGCCTGTAACGCCCTGAACCCTAAAATGGGGTCTGGAGTGTTATTTGAAATATATATCTACCACCTTGTGGTGCCCCAAACCCGCCAAATGGGGCCCGGGTGTCACGTATTCTATTACCTATACCTGGCTCTATATCAGTTATGCAGCAAAAATAATAACAACTCCTCAATAATATACTAGAGTTTCTACATTTATGTAATCTTAAAAGTATAAACCAACATCTAGTAATCATAATTATTGACAACTCTGAAAACTTAAACAAACCCAAAAATATATATACGTCCAACAGTCCATACCCTCTCTCTCTCTCTCTCTCTCTCTCTCTCTCTCTCTCTCTCTCTCTATGTATATATATATATATATATATATATATATATATAAAATTCTATACCAACCTTGAGCTCACTAAGCTCGATCATGCGAAGGTCCTAAAAGGATAGAATTTATATCGGGTGAGACACATCACAGTAAGGATGGAATACATTAAATCAGTGTGTGGCTAACATGAGGTTTGTGTACAACATATATATTCATCATTTTCAAATGAAACCACAATTATGAAATCATTCTCTGTTCCCACTCAAACACATGCAAGGTATTTTACCAATGAGATTTCCCAAGGATTGGAGTGATTACCCACCCATACGAGTAGCACCCCTCTGCTCTGATACCTTAAGTAAGCTACGGTCACAACTGAACCATATCAAGGCACTTACCTTACTTAGTAAGCCCTTATGTGGTTAGTTTATCTCGTACTCACGCATTAACACAAAGGTTTACTAGCAGAAGTTCCCAAGAATAGGGAAGATTACCCACCCATACAAGTAGCTTCCCTCTACCCTAATACATTATGCAGCCTAATATGGCTACATCTGATACCTATCAAGGCACTTGCCTTTCTCAGCAAGCCCAAGGACGAAGAGTATACCTCACCCCAAATACACATAATACTACTTTATTTAATACTGATAATACTTTACTGCATTACTCTTTATACAGTTATCTCTGTGTTATTCATTACATTCACATTCTTATTCTACATTTCTCATTACTGTATTCATGTCTACATTCACATATTCTGTTTTCATATCATTGTCGTTTGCTGTTCTTATATCCGTTATTCCCATATTTGTTGTTCTCATATTATCAATGGTTAAACTAACAATTATGCTTTTAGAACTCTTTATATAGGTGAAGAAATCACTTTCATGCTTCTGCCCCATGATGGGTTGTGTGGCCCAATGGCTAGACTTAACCCTGGTTGGCCCTCCAGAGTTAAATCAACCACATTCTACATTCTGTAGGTCTGATTGGCTATTCCCATACTAGTCTAGACTCCAAGGGGACCCTGCCCTTCTTAGCACAATCGACCATCCCGTCTCCATACTCTCTTTAAGACACGTGGGTGCACTAATGCTACCAAAAATACCCGCAACAGTACTGTGCCTATTCTGGCCCACTGGAGTTCTCAAACCACACATTATAATTTAATATTCTCAAACACATGCAGAATAAATCATATCACATTTTAATTCTCAATACATTTCCAGTATTTTCAGCATCTCATACATATATCATAGTTCAACACAGAAACTTCATTTTACTCATGACACACAATTTAACAACATATTTCTCACGCTTACTATAAAATAAGCCAACCCACATTCACCATTAATATACTGAAAATATACATTTAATTTTTTACACAATTATCCAAAAAATATGTCGTTTTAACTTTCCATTTTCGCAAATAATATCTAATAGCATAGCCCTAGGCTCAAAAATTTATAATTCAAACGATCGGCTTTTCAGAACTCACGTGAAAATCATATACATATACACATAAAATTTCCTTTTTCACCTATTATTTCCTCAAAAATTCTTGTTTAATATATTTCCCTTATCTAGTTTCCTGAACTATGCTAGTAGGGACCCCAAAATGATGCCTGCGGTGCTCACCTGAACCCTAAATCAAAAACCCTAGTTTAATCAAATAAACCCTAAACAACCTACTATTTCAACACTTTCTCCACCCATAACCCTCGAATAAATGTTTTAAACCCCAAAAACTAAGAATTTGAACCCTTACCTCAACTTTGGAGCGATGCCTGGAAAGCTTAGTTTAGAAATCTGCTATGCTAGATTTGTAGAGAATCTTCTCTAGAACACCATAGCGGTTCCTGTTTATTAATTTGAACTAAATCCGGGCTGGAATGTTAAAGAGAAGGCAGAGAGAAACGTTTTATAGAGAGGAAAACAAACAATAATAAATTTCTTCATAGAGAAGCAACCTAAAATCAATTTATACACGATGTTGCCACATGGCTTTGTCAACGAGAAGACAGGATTTGTCAACAAACCACAGAAAGGAATTCGTCAATGAGAGGATGCATTCATCGACGAGACCTAAAATCTAAAATTCACTCTCTCGGCATATCTTCATCAACGAGGGGCTGAACTTTGTCGACAATCCCTAGAAGGGCACTTGTTGACGAAGACACGAGATTCGTCGACGAGGTCTACTATCTTTTCCTTTAAAATTTTCCCTTTTCCCCTTATTATTTATTTATCTATTCTAATTATTATCTTTCTTAATTATTTTAATAGTTATAATTTTTCGGGTCTCTATAGTGCCTATGTCCATCATTTCTGATCAAGACCCACGGTTCACTTCCCGGGTCTATAAGAGTTTGCAAGAAGCATTGGGATCTCAACCCACTTTTAGTACTGCATTTCACCCACAAACCGATGGATAGTTCGAGAGGTCCATTTATGTAGAGACCCAGGAAATTTAAATAATAATAAAAAATAAGGAAAATGAGGAAATTCAGTTTGGTGAAAACCAAACCATCAATGGTTTGGTGAGGGGCGCAAAAAACCGTCGATGGCTTTGTATTTACTGTGGGCTAGTTAAAGGTAAAACAATAAAAAGGGTGGGTTAAAGTCCCAAACCGTCGACGGTTTTGTGAGGGGTGTAGAAAATCATTGACGGTTTTGTCTGTAGTACTGATTTTAAAGAGGAACCCGCGAGTATTTTGTTAAGTTAAAAACATAAATCTCTCCCTCTCTCTCACTAAAACCCTACGACACCCCTTCCATTCTCTCTTCTATTTCGGCTCCATTCTAGCCCCGATCAATAATTAGGAACCACCACGAGGATCTAGGGAGGATTCTCTTCAACTTAATCGGAGCAGAATCACGATTTGGGGTTCCGAGGCACCACTCCAAAATCAGGGTAAGTGAGGTATTGTAGGGTTTAATTGCTGATTTAGAGTATTTGGGGCCTAGGAAAATACTGAATGATAAATAATTTTGGGATAAAGTTGATTGAATTGGGGAAATTTGAATTTCAGGGTTTTAAGCTTCGAATACTATGGGGCATGGATTTAGGGTTGTTAGCAGACCTTTCAGTAAGCCAGGTAATGGGAATAAATTATAACAGTTTTTTTTGAAAATTACTGGTTGAGTAAATATGAGAAAATGAAAATATGATTTACGGTGGTTATTATATTATGAATATCAGGTGAAAAATTGTGTGGCATGAGGAAATATGAAATGATTGTTTAATATTGGGAATGTGATTGAAATTGAAATATGTGAATTGTACTGAGGAATGAGATTATGATATGATTATATCGAAATATTTTATACAAATATGAAGAAATGGAAACCCAATAATATTTGCATATATATATAAGTATGATGATACAAGGTTTATATACAGAATTGATGAAATGTGAAACATAAATATATTTTTACTAGGAAATGATGAAATATGTTATACAAACATATTTTTACAGTGATATGATAAAAATATGAGATATAGATGTGTTTTCATTAAAAGAATGATATATGAGATAGAAAGGTATGTTGGTACAGAAATGTTTTATATAAAAATATTGAATTGAGTTTTATACTGATATGAGATGAAATGTGTACTGAAATGATGAATATGATACAGAAAATGGTGAGAATATTTCTGATGTGATGAAATGTACCAACATACTGAAATGGGAATACTAGAATGTGAGTATTGAAATGTAAATATTGAATTGTGAAATGAGAACCCTGATGGACTAGAATTGGATAGAGAGCACGGTACCGTTGCTAGCGAGGTGTTAGTGCAACCACACGGTGTCGTGAAGAGTGTGGCGTGGTAGTCGATTGAGCTAATGAGAAGGGTAGTTTTGCCACCTGCCGTCTGAACCAGAAGTGGGCAAGCCTATCATACTACAGACAGGCAGTTTCATTGTTTTAATCTAACCGGGTAGGCCAATTGCAGTTAGGCCCAGCCTTCAGGTCGTGCAACCCAGTCATGGTGGGAAGCATGATAATGTGATTATTCTCAGGGCAGCCATAAGTTATAGACAAAATATGTATGAGTTATCATGGACACTCATGAGCTAGATTGTGAAATGAAAATGAGAAATGAAAGAGTGTGTATTTAATGGTATAAATAATTAAGGCGAAGTAAAACTCTCTATGTGAGGGCTTACAGAGTAAGGTGAGTGCCCGGATAAGTATCAGTCATAGCCGCACCTGAGTTAATCGGGTAAAGTTACAAACAATATCAGAGTAGAGGGGCGCTACATGTATGGGCGTGTAATCTCCCCTATCTTCGGGAACTTTCATTGATAAATATTGGTTACATATGTGTGAGTATGAGAAATGGTATCAAAGCTTATGAAAATATGTTTTATAACTATATGATTATGAGTGCATATCTGTATATTTTCTCAAAAGATATAATCATTAAAATGAGTGTATTATGACATAACTAAACTCATGCGCCACACACTGTAAATAATTTATTTCGTCTTACTATGAGGTATCTCACCTAAATATTTAAATATTTCAGGAAATAATGACAAACCAGTAGATAGAGCTTCGAGATAGAGGTGAGTTGGTACCTTGATAGACAGGGTAAGCATTTTGTGTTGGGGATGTGTTTGTGAAATCTCTTAGAGTATGTTATTGATTTTTGGGATGTGTATGGATGTATAGAACTCTAGTTATTTGTATTCTAGATGGCATGTAAATTTTGACTTCCGTTGTTAGGTATGTTTGTATGAGATAGTCAGATTACCCAATACCCTATTTCAGGTCGGGTTATGTTGATATGGTATCAGAGTTTGTGACATGGCAAATAATTGATTTATTGATTATTTTTTATATAAAATAAATTGTATGAAAAATCAGGGTGTCACAATTCAGATTCTAGAGGATATGCTACGGGCGTGTGTGCTGGATTTTGGGTGTGGTTGGATTCAATATCTAACGTTGGTCGAGTTCGCTTACAACAATAGTCACCAGGCCAGTATCGGGATGGCACTGTATGAAGCATTGTATAGTCAAAGGTGCCGATCTTTGTTGTACTAGGATGAGGTTGGTGAAAGACAGATTTTGGGGCCAAAACTTGTTCAGCAGACCTATGAGAAGGTCAAGCTCATCAAGGAAAGGATTAAAACAACACAAAGTCAGCATAAGAGTTATGCGGATACACGCTGGCGAGAGCTGGGGTTCGAGATAGGTGATGTGATATTTGTGAGAATTGCTCCAATGAAAGAGGTGATAAGATTTGGAAAGAGGGGTAAGCTAAGCCCTAGATATATCAGGTTATTTGAGATTCTGGAGAAGGTTAGTCCGATGGCGTAAAGGATAGCGTTACCCACAGCACTATCTAGGATCCACGTCGTGTTCCACGTGTCCATACTAAGAAAGTACGTTCCAGACCCATCACATGTGATAAGTTATGAGTCTTTGGAGATTGGGGACACTTTGGCATATGATGAAATACCGATTCAGATCCTAGATTGTAAGGAACAGGAGCTACGCACTAAGAGAATTCCACTAGTGAAGATAATTTGGTTCAATCACGCAGTCAATAAAGCTTCATGGGAATTAGAGATCAAAATACATCAAAAGTACCCATAGATTTTTAGAGAGGCTTAGTGCTAGACAGGTCAGTATGACAGCATTGTTAAGTGTTTGGTTTTGTATATAGGTTGTTTAGAGTAGGTTTGTTTAGTTTTATCAGTGTGCTTACGGTTTAGTAAATGGATGGTCTTTGGGAGAGTTTTGTATGGGTATTGTAATCTTCCAAGACATTGTATGTAACCACAATATTCCTCCGCCATAAGTGAGGATAATTGTGGGTGGCCACCGGCTCTTCCTAGAGTCGGATTAGCAGATCAGTGATAATCCAGTGGATATGATGAAATTCAGTTAGCAAATTTCGAGGACAAATTTTTTGTAAGGGAGGGAGATTATAAGGAACTGAACCCTAGAAAATAAATTTAAAAAAAAAAGAAAAAAAAAAGGA
This sequence comes from Malania oleifera, assembly GCF_029873635.1. Classification (NCBI taxonomy): domain Eukaryota; kingdom Viridiplantae; phylum Streptophyta; class Magnoliopsida; order Santalales; family Ximeniaceae; genus Malania; species Malania oleifera. The sequence continues at coordinate 27,372,830 of NC_080429.1, read as the reverse complement.
AATTGGTTTGGCACAGAAACAAACTATCGACGATTTCAAGGAGTCTCAAAAAAACCGTCGACGATTTCATAAAGCCCAGAAAAATCGTCGACAGTTTTCTTGCGACCTGAGTTACTTAAAGGCTAAGTCACATATTTTTCTTTCATAACTCTCACATTTTCTTTCTCTCTAATTGGGGTTTTTGGAGACTCTCTCTCTCTCTCTCTCTCTCTCTCTCTCTCTCTCTCTCTCTCTCTCTCATCCCTTTCTATCTCCTAAGCCTTCCGGATCACTCACGAGTGCTCCTCAATCCTCTCTCCCTCCTCCTGGCATGTAGGCCATCGATCTTCAATAGATTTGAGCAGCTAGGTTTTCTTGGTTTCAAAGGTTTTAGGCAGTTTCTTTGGGAACAAGTAAAGGGATTAAGTTATGTCAGATATTTTTGAAAGATGTACCGATTAATTTGAAGTATGTGTTTATAGAAACAGTACATATGATTTTCTAAATGAATCAGGTGTATGAAAATGGTTGTTTTAACTTTTATACGTTTTTGGGGAAAACTAACGTGAATGAGTTGAACATCTCCTATTTTTAGTAAAGTATATAGTTTGAGTTAAATTAAATCTGGAGATGCTCATACCTCTATTTTCAATAACTTGTATGTTTCCTATATGGTTATTTATATTTATGATTTATTAGATAAAAATTGTGAGCCATGAGAACGGTTTAAAATGGCATAAATTAAATTCTGGTGAAGTTCACTCATGAATGGAGAGCTGGCGCTCAGTAAACCCTTGGTTGAAGATCAATTGGAAGACTTGGAGAAAATGTACAAAGACGCTAAAGATACGATCATTTGTTTGCGATAGGATAAGAGAATAATGAGCTATAGGGAAAAGAGGAGGAAGGGGGGATACGAGATGTTATTGGGGCCTTCAAGGAGTTCTCATGAAGGTGAGAAGGAGGCTATTTCTATGAGAAAAATAAGCTAAACGATTCGGAGTTCTTGCGAAGGCAAGAGCTGAGGTGAGGGTTGAGGCTTGGAAGAAGCGGTTTGTGGAATTAAAGGCTAGGGTGATTTCTTCCTGGAAGAGGATATGACTTTGTTGATGAGGTTCAAGGTTAGTTGAATTGTGTTTTAACTTTTTCCTGGTAATATTTTCTTGATGGATGGTATTATGTTATGTGAGTTGTATATTGAACTATTGGAATACATGCTTGTGTTGAACGCCAACTGCATGGCTGATGCAGTATATTGTGAATTGCATGTTGGTAGTGGATTTAGGTTATTGCATGCTTGAAATGTTTTATTTTGTGAAATCAACCATGTTTTAGGTACATGTTTTATAGGAAAATGTCCAATTTACAAATGGCGTGCTGCTGAAATTTTGTTAAAATTTTTTCTATGTACAAAGATAATTATGATAAAATGAATGTTAAAATATTTTTGAAAGGATGAGTGAAAGTTAAATGAAAAATCATTTCATTAAGCCCTAAATTTGCATCTATTAATATACATTGCATATCATTTGCTTTTAATTATAGATAAACATTATCATGTGTCCACCACCAAGGATATTCTGTTTTGAGAAGGAGTTAAAGTGTTTACGTGCGTGGTTTGATGCATGCAATTGTATATATTCATATGTACGCCATTCACATTCATTTTAGTTATTCGTTTAGGCTTGAAAATTATTGTATAGCGCACTCTATATTTTTCTTCCTGATTATACTAAGCACCAACTCTCCATTATGCTCTCTATTTGTATACTAATTTTTTTTTTTATGATTCTTAATTTGTAGGGTTCGCGGCTGTCATAACATCAGCATGATGCCATGCATGCACTACAGTCGTCAGATGCAACTTTTGATTATTTCTTTGTAATTTTTATTGTTATTTGAACAAATGAAATTTCTGTATTTTAATTTGAATTTGTATAATGTATTTGTATTTGAACTTTGAATTTTTTGAAATTTTTTTTGTTATTTGAACTGATGTTATTTCTTTATTTTAATTGAATTTGAATTTGAATTTGAATTCGAAATTTTGAATAATTTATGAATTTTGTAGTAATTATGGTTTTAGGTTATGTATGCGAAAATGTAATTACAGATTTTTACAAGAATTGATGATTAATAAAAGTAGTATTAAATTTTTTAAATTTTTTTTTTAATTATCAGTGAAGGATTCAAATTCGTCACTAATAGTAGAGTATTAGTGATGAATTAAAAAATTGTCACTAATAGTGAACTATTAGTGAAGGATTCAAAATCGTCACTAATAGTATAGTATTAGTGACGGTTTTCAAATTTGTCACTAATACTAGACTATTAGTGACGAATTTAAATCTTTCACTAATACTGCACTATTAGTAATGAATTTGTAATTCATCACTAATACCCTACTATTAGTCACCAATTTTTATCCTTCACTAATATGGTACTATTAGTGACGAATTTGAATCATTCACTAATACTCTACTATTGGTGACAAATTTGAGTAGAGCCGATGTAGAATTTATAGTGACGGTATTAGGGTTTTAGTAACAGTTATAATCCGTCACTAATACTATACTATTAGTGATGGATTTAAACTCGTCACTAATAGTTACTAGTAAGGGCAGATATAGCAACTAATTTAAAATCGTCACTAATACTTATCAATTCATCACCAATACTATTAGTGACGAATTTATAAGTATTAGTGATGGATTTGATCCTTCACTAATACCCTGATTTTTTGTAGTGACAGTATGATATAGTATGATACGACGGCTATAAGCCGAGATGTGATATGACAGCTATAAGCTAAGATGTGATATGGCGGCTATAAGCCGAGATTTGTTATGACGGCTAAATGTTGAGCTATGAAATGCCAATTTTATACCAAGACACAATATGATAGCTATTTTGCAAAATAACGAACAACTTATGTTTTATACAGATTTGTGAAAGTAAATACATGATTACAGTTTTATTATGTAAATTGTCATATATGATTTAAGAACCCTAAGAAATCAGATGTTATGTTATGCACATGGTACCGTAGCTATGTTTTGGCAGTAAGTGCAATCAAACTAGGATGAAAATGTGATATGGGATAGTCGATTTGCGGCCTAGGTACAATACTACTCTCGATACAGTTCCGGAGGACCCCTCCAGATGCAATTCTGGGTATAGGGTAGGCATAATCGTATTTACTACCTTTTTCTAACTTAGCTATGGTCAACCGACCATATCCTAAGTCCAACTTTCCAACCGCACAACCTGTTATGGGGGGAAGCATGTTGTTGGAAAAGCATGACAATGCTACTTCGGCAATGCATGGTGTTTCTTTTATATATATATGGGCAAATTTACTATTAATAGACTATAATGAGCCAACAGTATATTATTTAGAAATCATATGTATTTTCATATATATAGTTCAATACAATTTTTGTAACGACCTGCTTAATTTACTACATAGTCAACCAAATTAATTATCATTAATCTAAACCATAATTGAGTCAACTCGAACCCATGGTAATGGGGACACTCCTGTCATGCACAACAGAAACCTAGGCTGTAGTAAATATAAATTTCATTTTCCAAACCATAAAATATATTATACCAAAGTCACCTACATTCTATCATAATACTGTATATATACACAATCCCCAAAATCATCGAAAACGTACTGACCCTAGTTAAAAAAAAAACTCACTCTCCTAACGAGGTGGCAAACACTGCCTCAATGGCGGCCTCGGTCAGCTAGTCTTTCTAGGTTCCCTAAAATAGTTTAAGCTGGGGTGAGACACCTCTCAGTAAGGAGAATAAACTAAATATAGTTGTGTGACAACATGAATATTTACGTGCTATAATAAACATACAATACATGTCACATGCTTGGAAAACTGATAATGTCATAGCTGAATAAATATATCATTTCGTAAATATACTAATTCATACTACATTTCTCTGTTCATAAAATCATCTGATATAACTAGTAATCCCAAAATTTGCCCAGGATGAATATCTAACTGATGTCATGTATTACCCCCCATGACGGGTTGTGCAGCCTGAAAGCGGGACCCGACAATGGCTGGCTGACCACTGCCAAGTAAAAAATGTTTGTAAGTACGATGGGCCTGCCACACCTTGGTCCGGACTATCAAGTGGATGTCTACAACTCTACACTGAAAACCACATCCACTATCCATCTCCCACCCCCTCTACTAGCAGGGGCGATTAGCACAAGTCTGAACTGAACTGAACTGTATAGCTACGGTACCGTGCTCCTGAAACTGATCTGAACTATCATCCGGGTTCTAATAACATATAATACATGAAAATATACCATTTAACGTAAATAGATTGATAGCATTTTCTGATTTCTGTAATAACATAAATAAATACGTCCTTGCGCCAATACATTTATTACTATGGCCTTGCGCCGAAAACATACATAATCCACGACCTTACACTAGCTATCAATCAAGGCCTTGCATCGACTACCAATCATGGCCTTACATCGAATATATCATACATGATGATCTGAGTAAATGTATTATTTATCATGTATTCTGAAATCATAATGTACTCCATTATCCAGTTATTTCTTAAAATCACCAAAACATGCTTTATTTGCCAAATTGACTTAACATATTACAATATGCGTAAAATAATATTCATGCCACACAATGCTAAATAAAATCATATAATCTATTTTGAAATCATATTTCCTGACATTTCATACCAAAAATATACATTCCTGTATAACAGCAGTATTTTCCTAAATATACATTTTCTCAATAATACTCATATATAATACATGCATTATGAACATAAATTTGGTAATAAATAATAATAATTTTCATAGAAAATTACTGCTTTAGTTTATTCCCTTACCTGACTACTAAAAAGCCCCTACAGTGTTTAGTCCTACACTCGCAGGGTTCCCTGCTCAACACCCTGAAAACAATATCTCCCTAAATAAAACTTCAGTATTCCTTCGAGTACTACATTTCTTACAACTGTAAGAAATTCTTACAACTATAAGAAAGTCAAATATTAAATTAAAAGTCTTACCTTGAAGTTGGGATGGAGTTCAAGTCAGCCCCACCAACGATCCACTCTAACAGACTTGAAGAGAACTTTCCCAGGAGTGTCGTGGTAGCCTCGGATCGTCAAACTAGCAAGAATTCGACCTGAAATCTTAGAGAGAAGGGGAAGGGGACGAATAGGAGAGAGAGAGAGAGAGAGAGAGAGAGAGAGAGAGAGAGAGAGAGAGAGAGAGAGAGAGAGAGGAGGGTTTGCACATGATTTTTGTAGAGAAAAATCAACTTTAGGCTATTTATACACCTGCACTCATCGACGAGGCCACGAAGGAAGTTCGTCGATGAGCACTTATTCCTCGTCGATGAAATTCAAAGTTGAGAAATAGCCTCTTGGTATCTTCTCGTCTATGAGACACGTACCCATTGACGATCACAATAGGCCTCTTCGTCGACGAACGTGTTGTGTTCGTCAACGAGACCCCTGTTATATTTCAAATTTAATTTCCTTTTCTTTCCTCCTCCTATTATTAAATTACGATAATTTTCTGGGTCTCTACAGTTTTAAAATGCCATTTCAGATGCAGTTAAATAATGAAAATACTATGTTCACATGAAAACTCATGCTAGCCACACACTGATAATAACTTAATCCATCTTTTTGAGAAGTGTCTTACCCCATTATCCATCTCATTTTTTTAGGTCCTATAGGGAACTGTGCCTAGCTTACTATGGGGTTGGAACTAGACTTTTGGGGGTGGTAGACAGAGCTGGTGAGCCACCGACTGCTGTGTTTTGTTATTTTTGGATTGTATTATATTGACAGGTAGTTTTGTATATGTATTTGAGGACATTTAAAACTCTGGTAATGTGATGGAGGTGTTTTTCTTCCTCTGTATGGTTTTATTATCAGTAATGACAAGTACACCTAGGATTCCCTAGTTAGGGCGGGTTGCAATAATTATGATATCAAAGAGTTTTTATTTTAACTAACACTCCGGGCCCCACTCTTGGGTTCAGGGCGTTACAAAACAACAATGATATCAAGCATGCTCTTACTCTTTTAGAGTGCCCAATTGTCAATTGTTAAGCCTTGACTCTTAATTTCTATTGTAAAAATAGGAATTAACTATTATACTATCTCTAATACCTCTAAAAGTAGAAAGCACTTTTTTTACTAGTCCATTTTGCCCTAACTATTTAAGAACTTTTCAATTTTAATTAAAAATGCACCCCTCTATAGTCCTTTTCTTTTCTCCAAATAATTCCTTTTCCTAAACTTTTCATTTCCTACCATTTTCTTCTTCTCTAAAAGATTCATCTTCCAACCCTTTCATCTTCTTATACCTCATTTTTTACCTTCTCACTCCACTTATATATATCCTTCGTGAAGAAAAAAGAACGAATAATAGTTCAAGAAAAGTGTCTAAAGGTTATATTGAGAAGTAGAACTCAAATTTTTTAAGAGACAAAAAATCGTACATAACTATGGATGGATTGTTGAAAAAAAAAAAAGGTCATGACAATAATTTCACTTAATTTAACAACCATACCAAGTCAAGCAAGAGTTTAAGAGGAGAGCCCTTGACATGTAGGATCCTAATTTGAATACCTATAAGAATCTAACAGTAATGTTGATGCTTGAATCTCAATTAAATGGTCATGGTGCTAAAAAGTGTAAATGTTTATGATTAGACGATAATGTTGATTTTTAAGATATTTAAACTCTCTCTCTCTCTCTCTCTCTCTCTCTCTCTCTCTCTCTCTCTCTCTCTCTCTCTCTCAATATATATATATATATATATATATAAGTTTAAGAGCACTTCCAACTTATTTTTGGAGATGGAAAATTGCCTATTTATTCTTCTTTCCTTGTAACATGAAAGCCTCTTATCAAATTTATTTTTTAAATTTATGGGCACTTTCAACTTATTTATCAAGATAAAAGTTGCTTCTCTATCCTTCTTCTTTTTAATACAAAGGTCTTATTGAATTTATTTTTTTAAATCAATGAGATTTTTTTATAAAAAGAAATCATTATATTTTAGAATATAGTTGCATTCGATGTGAATAGAAAATTAATATTTAAATAAATTTTGTTTCAAATAATTTATTCACATGCAACGCATGCACACTAACTAGTAGAAAATAAAACTAAAAACAGGGGAATGAACATCCACAAGTAAAAGATAAAAAAGTAATAATAATAAAATAGAAATTGTGGAAAAAATAGAAAAGGCAGTCAAAATTTTATTTTGTAACGCCCCGAATGTCACGCCCCAAACCTGGAAATGGGACCCAAGGGTGAAAATGTAATCTACCATGTCCCTGTATCCGATAAAACATCCAAAGATACAGTATCAAGGATGAGGGTCTGACCCCGTGGGATTCCCAGGCACCCTAAACACATCCAAACACAATATAATATATGCAGTGAAAAAGGTCATTCTATATATATACAGTACCATACCAAAGTCTATACGAGAGTAGAAACAGACTCTATCAAAACATACAAACGGGTGCCCAAATACATCTCAAAATGGAAACCCACCAAAATACAATCCTAGCACTTATCCAAGTGCTAACCGAAGTACACCGGCCACTACGCTCCCTTCACTAGGACGCTAGTTCCAGTTACTCGAAAGACCTATAAAAATGTATGTACAGGAGGGGTGAGACATCTCTCAGTAAGGAAGAACATAGGTTATATTGGTGTGTGACATTTGAATGTTATCATGACGCAACAAACATGCAATTAAATGCAGTTCCAGTACTAATTCTACACAGTGCATACATGCACACATATACATGATTAGCAATCCCGGTGTCGTCACACCAATCGGCTCTGTTAATTAAGGTGTAATCCCAAGAGGGGGGTGAATTGGGTATTTTAAAAAATTCTTTGAAACTTATTTACCAATCAATCCCTATTTCTATGTTTAACTAATTAATGGCTAGAATTTGATGTTGATTTGAATTATTAAATCAATGAATTCCTTTTTACCCAATTAAGTGCGTGTAAAGTTATTCAAAAACACAAGCAAGCTGGAAATTGAAATACGATGCGGAAAATAAAAAGGATAAGGGAAGAGAGAATGCAACTGCGATTTTACGAGGTTCAGCCAACCTGGCCTACGTCCTCGCCTTGAGCAACCCACTCAAGGATTCCACTAAAATCCCTGCTACTTAAATTGGGACGGAACTTCCCTTACAATCTGCTACTTACAAGAGGTACAACTCCCTCCTAATCCGCTGCTTATAAGAGGTACAACTTCCTCCTAATCCGCTGCTTACAAGAGGTACAACTTCCTCCTCACCCCCGGTTCACAACCCGAACCGTGTTTACAATTTAGGCTCAAATCTACAAACACTCAATGTTGCTTCAAACAAAAGCTAGTGAGTACAATTCAAATTCCTAACACATTAACATAAGATTAAACTTGAACCTCATGAATGTATGTAAACAATACAATCTTTTATGTATGATATGCTTCAACACACAAATCCCTTTTTAACCAAAACTCCCAAGTAAAGAAATATTTGAAATGCTTTGGAGTACATTAGGGTTCTAGTTCACTTTGTAAAGATGCACAAATATGTCTAATGTGAACTTGATAAAAGCCTTATCTTGAATATTTTATCAATCTATATCAAAAAGCTTTTTATCAAATATTTAATCACAACTCGATCTTTGTAATATGTATATGTGCATGATATGTAATTCAAAGATCAAAATACTGAGTATAAGGTTTTCCAAACAAAGTATCCTTCGATAAGATAAATATTTATGAATACCAAGGATATATATTCAAGTGTTTTAATATATCTAAAATATGAATCTTTTAACTTAATACACACTTGAATCAAACCATTCAATCAATCACACAACCTTAATCAAGTAATGATCTTGTTTAAAAAATAAATATGTATATGTATATGCACATCCAAGATCAACCTTTTAATACTTAATCAAAAATAGATTTTTCAATAATAAGCTCTATGAACACTATATGTATATATGTATATATACTCTAGAATCAAAAACCAATCAACCAAAAGCTAAACAACTTTCTCAAGTAATGATCTTTTCAAAAGCAATTTTTATATGTATGTGCACACTCAAGATCAAACTTTTCTAATGATGTTCAATAACAAGTAATGATATGAGAAGTTCTTGAAAATAATAACTTGAATGATCAAACCTCAATACCAAGTTGACAATCAAGATGTATAAAAGAGATCCCTTTGAGATTTTAAATTGATTTGCCCAAGCTCGATGAGTAGAAGTTGAAGTGTAGGCAATCGTATTGCAATGAGAGCAAGTTTCTCAATAATTTTCAATAATACGTATTCTTCTCTTCTTGTGTGTCTTAGCTTGGTTTTAGGGTTTAGATATTTAGTATTTATAGTGTCTTACCCTTATGACTGATCTCAACCATTGGATCAAAGAAAAAGCTCACGAGTTCGTTTAATAAAAATATGATTTTTAGACTTTTTCGCGACTTCAAACTACTAATGTTGAAGTTTATGCTCCTAAAGTGACTTCAGGCGACTGAAGTTCGAGGGTCAAGCAACCAAAGTACCTCGGCCTTCTTGCTGTGTTTTCCCTTTAATTCTTTAGGCTACCGAACTTAATCTTCAGGCTCCTAAAGATATTCTTCAAGCTATTGAGGGTGAGTTCAGGCTACTAAAGTCCCCTTTTTCTCAATTTTCCTTTTTTTTTTAATTAAAATCTATTTTACTTTCTTTCTTGACTCTTTTATAAAGGTACTTTCCAAGGTTTTAAGAATATTTCTAAGTCCATGAAAGTCTCCTAATGATATACATGAAATGCATGAATCCTAAAATCATTCTAAGTTATGTTGAGCCTCAAATTAAATCATATGAGAATGTAAATACATAAGTTCTAAATACCCATTCCCAAGATGTTCTTGAACATTGCCGCTTGCATTTTGAATGTTGTACTCTTTGATTTCCACGGAGCTTGTCAAAATGTATCAGCTTTACTTTATGGCTTCCATGACTCGTTACCTTTCCATGCATGCTTAATATAGGTCCTATTCACAAACTCAATACACAGATCAAATACCAAGTGATTTGTCATTATCAGAATCGAGACGCAAACCTCGAATCTTAATCTGACACAATGGACACCGGTACTTCGTGCATTCTCACAATCTCATGCACATACATATCTTCTAACCTACTAAGAGGATAGTCAACCTTCATCGGTATGAAATGAGCAGATTTCGTCAATCTATCCACGATCACCCAAATAGCATTCTGCCCGTGAAGTGTTGGTGGCAATTCGGTCACAAAATTCATGGAAATATGCTCCCATTTCTACACTGAAATAGGAAAAGGCCGCAACGGCCCCGCAGATCTCTGATGTTCAACTTTCACCCGTTGACACGTCAGATACTGCTCCACGAACTGAGCAATCTGTCTTTCCATACTAGACCACCAGAAGGTCTCGCACAAGTCCTGATACATCCTTGTACTACCAGGATGTATCATAAACAAAGAACAATGTGCTTCCTCCAAAATTGTTCTTCTGATCTCGTCGTCGTTCGGAACACATAACCTAGTCCCAAACCTCAACACACCTCCATTAGAAATGTAAAACCCTGTAGCTAGTCCCTGCTGTACCTTTTCCATGATCTCTACCAACTCTGCATCACTAGCATGCGTGGCTTTTATACACTCAAATAAGGTCGGTTGGACATCCAAACTAGCAAAGAAAGCCTGATGATCACCATGCACCAACTCTATATCTGAACTCTCCAGATCCTGTCTAATGTGATGCTGAACTACAACTACAGATAGAGTCGCGGGTTCTAACTTCCGACTCAACGCATCAGCCACCACATTAACTTTTCCCGGGTGGTAACTAATCATGCAATCATAGTCCTTAATCAATTTTAGCGACCGCCTCTGCCTCATATTCAACTTCTTCTGTGTGAAGAAATGCCTGAGGCTCTTATGGTCAGTAAAGATCTCACACTGCACACCATACAAATAGTGTCACCGAATCTTCAGTGCATATACAATAGCAGCCCGTTCTAAATCATGCGTAGGGTAAGTCTTCTCATACTCCTTTAGTTACCGAGAAGCATAAGCTACTACCTTACACTGCTATATAAGCACACATCCCAAACCCTTTAGAGACACATAGCTATAAATCACAAACCCACCATCCCCCGACGGAAGGGTCAACACTAGAGTAGTAACCAGCTGGTGCTTCAACTCCTAAAAGCACTGCTCGCAATCATTGGTCCACTTAAACTGCACCTCCTTCCTAGTCAATCAAGTCAGAGGACTAGACAGTTTAGAGAACGAACCGACAATAATAACCCCTCAGTCCTAGAAAACTCCGAACCTCCTGCACATTCTTCGGCCTCACCCAATCGACCACAACTTCAATCTTGCTAGGATCAACTGATATACCATCACAAGTCACCACATGGCCTAAGAATGCTATCTGACTCAACCAAAATTCACACTTCTTCAGCATACAACTTTTTCTCCCGCAGAGTTTGTAATACTAACCTCAAATGGTCCTCATGCTCTTCTGAACTCCTCAAGTATATCAAAATGTCGTCAATGAGCACCACCAAGAACTGATCTAGGTACTCATGGAAAACCCTATTCATTAAATCCATGAATACCGCCGGAGCATTCGTCAACCCAAACGGCATAATCAAGAACTCACAGTGGCCATATCTGGTTCGAAAAGTAGTCTTCGCTACATCCTCAGCTCTAATTCTCACTTGATGATATCCTGACCGTAAATCGATCTTTGAAAAGACCTGCGTACCCTACAACTGGTCAAAGAGATCATTTATACGAGGTAAAGGATAGCGATTCTTCACAGTTACCCTATTAATCTCACAGTAATCAATGCACATCCGCATTGACTCGTCCTTTTTCTTCACAAACAATAGTGGAGCTCCCCAGGGCAAAACACTAGGTCGAATGAAACCCTTATCCAGTAATTCCTGCAACTACTCCTTCAATTCCCAAAGTTCTACTAGAGGCATCTGGTACGGAGCTTTAAAGATCGGTGCCTTACCAGGCAACAACTTTATCACAAACTTCACCTCTCGATCCTGAGCTAAACCAGGTAAATCATTTGGAAACACATTCGGAAACTCATTGACTACCCGAATATCCTCGAGTCTCAAACCATCCCGCAGTGGTTCCATCACACAAGCTAGGTACCCCTTACATCCGTCCAAGAGTAACCTCCTCGCCTGTAGTGCCGACAGAATCTGTGGCGCTGGACGCACACACGATCCCACAAATTTGTACTCCTGCTCCCTAAGAGGTCTAAAAACTACTACCTTCCTATGACAGTTGATTATAGCATAACTAGAGAACAACCAATCCATCCCCAGAATGACATCGAACCCCGACATGTCGTATACAACCAGATTTGCAGGTAGCAGCTTCCCCTGAACTACCACTGGATAGTCTACCAACATCTTCCTATAGAAAGATACACCCCTAGATGGCGTAGTAATAGATAACACCTCATTCATGACTTGGGTCTCAACCCCACACTAGCCAACAAAATTCACAGATGTAAAAGAATGGGTTGCACCCGAATCAAACAAAATAGAAGCTTTATTTGAAAGCAATAATATGGTACCTGTCACTACGTTTCTTGCATGCTCAGCGTCCACTGGAGTAAGAGAGTATACTCTGGCCAGAGCTGTATTCATCTGAACGGTTCCACGAGGTATCTGGTTGCTCCCTCGGTTCACACTAGATGTAGGCACATCTTGCTTCAGCGCATGACAATCACGAAACATGTGACCTGGCTGGCCACAGTTGTAGCAATTACCCCCAAATGATCGACACTCACCCTCGTGCCATTTGTGGCATCTAGTACAACAACCACTAGTCTGGGTCCCCTGAGAACCTTGGCGCTCGATATTCTGACGGTAGCCCGAGCCCTTGTTCCTCTTCTTCCATGATCCCTGACAAGATCCTGTCTGAGAACCAGATGGTACTATCCTCTTCCTTGATTCCTGATCCACCTCATCCTCTTGGATACTGATCTCAATCACCGTGGCTTTATCCACCAACACTGAGAAAGCGCGGATCTGAAGCATACCCACCAATCTGCAAATATCCTTCCCCAGGCCCTTCTCAAACCTTTGAGTCTTCTCATACTCGCTCGAGATCAAACACGGCGCAAACCGGGATAACTCTACATATCGAGCTGCATATCCCTGCACCGTCATACTCCCCTGAGTCAAAGCAGAATACTCATCCGCCTTCGCATCACGTACTGAAGTCAGGAAGTATCTATCAAAGAACGCCTCCCTAAAATGACTCCACTTCATCTCCTCAGGGCCGGCTCTCCGCTTCTCCAGTAGACTCACCGTAGTCCACCATTGACCCGCCTCCCTAGATAACTGGAAGGTGGCATAAAGGACTCGCTGCCTATCCGTGCAGTGCAGGACCTCCAAGATCCTCTCAGTCTTCTCCACCTAATCCTTTGCTATCATTGGGTCAAGTCCTCCAGAGAATGTCGGAGGATGCATGCGTGTGAACCTTTCAATGGTGCACCCAGCAGCAGTAGGAGAGCTCTCGCGTCTCCTCACACTCCGCCCGATCTTCCGTAACACCTACCTCGTCAGCCTCGAGGCACAGAAGGAGACTTATCACTTGCAGTCTCCTCGGAGCCACTTCCCAAGTCATTATCCTTAGGCTCCATTTTGCAGCACAATAGGAATCTATTAGTACCTCTACAACACGTACCGACATACAGTTAACACAATTATCTATCCTCAATCATGTTAACTATTCCTGCTAGGTCTAGGCCTGTCCTATCGCACCAACACGAAAGTCATCAATGATCTGCCCTACTTTCACTGGAATCGTCATCCCAGGAAAAACACGGAATGTCGTTAAAAAATTCCATTGTAGCAACCTAACAACCGCCAACCAACTCTACCCGTATCCAACATCCGATACTCTGGTATGTACTCACAGCTAAGCCAAACCAAGTCTACAAGACCTAACAACCTGGTCAGCTCTAATACCAAGCTATCACGCCCTGAACTCGGAAATGGGACCTAAGGGTGAAAATGTAATCTAACCTGTCCCTATATCCTATAAAACATCCAAAGATACAGTACAAAGGATGAGGGTCCGACCCTGTGGGGTTCCCAGGCACCCTAAACACATCCAAACACAACAGAATATATGTAGCGGAAAAAGTCATTCTATATATATATAGTACCATACCAGAGTCTATATGAGAGCAGAAACAGACTCTATCAAAACGTACAAACGAGTGCCCAAATACATCTAAAATGACAACCCACTAATATACAATCCTAGCACTTACCCAAGCGCTAACCGCAGTACACCGGCCACTACGCTCCCTACACCAGGACGCTAGTTCCGGTTGCTCGAATGACTTGTAAAAATGTATGTACAATAGGGGTGAGACACTTCTCAGTAAGGAAGAACATAGGTTATATTGGTGTGTGACATTTGAGTGTTATCATAACGCAACATACACGCAATTAAATGCAGTTCCAGTACTAATTCTACACAGCGCATACACGCACACATACACATGATCAACAATCTTGGTGTCATGACAGCCATCGGCCCGAAGCCAGCCCACGACATACGGCGTTGGCTCATAGCCAACCCGCATAACACGGCGCCACCGGCACATGACTAGTCCTCGACTCCTATGGCATCGTAGCGGTGCTAACTGGTGGATCCACACCCTTTGACCTGATCTGTCGGGATAGGCTCACGCCCTAGAATATAGAGCCAGACACTCTACCAATCTATGGCCAACGATTTCATACGCCCTCGGATATAGAGTCGGACACTCTCAGTACCTAGAACAAATTCGGAACCGCGTTCCTACTAGCATTTAAACCAGTCACACACACACACATGCATGCTCATATAACCAAACAAACCACACCCATTTGGTAATCTAAAATCATGGTTTTCCAAACATATACAGTTTAAACAAGTCAAGGCACGACCATCCCCATAACATAGTATAAATCAACATATACGCTCGGTTTTCAACAAAACCAGGGATGCAGTCCGTCACCCCCTTTTCCCAAAACTGTAATCATGAAAAATCCATAGTTTTCCCTATTAGATCCCCCCAAATGAGTAGCCAAAACACACATAGGACCTTGAACCATAGTTCTTCCGAGTCCGATTTCAAAAATAACCGATACAAACACAATTCCCCTTACCTTTTCCTCAAATAGCAAATCCCAAACTCTAAGGTCCCTAAACAGGGAACCAAGTTCTAAAACCTACAATAAATAGTATAGAATATACTCACAACATTATTCTCTACAAAACTACCGGATCAAAATTGAAAACCAAGCCTTACCTCGATTTTTTGCCAAAACCCAAAAACTCTGAAACGGGATTCCGATCCGTAGAACTTGTAGAGAATCCTTTCACGATCCTCATGGTAAATTTAGATTTACGATTCTCGCGACGAGCGGCAAAGAAATCTAGAAAGATAGAGAGTAGAGAGAGTTTGAGAGAGAGAGAGAGAGAGAGAGAAGATATTTGAGTTTTCTTAGCTTGGATGTAAAGAGAATTCTATTTATAGCCTCTTGACTCGGGCGTCTTCATCGACGAAATGGTGTACTCGTCGACGAGTCTGTCATTGCCTTAGTCGACGAAGCGGTGACCTCGTCGACGAGCCTGAATTCCTCGTTTTCTCGAAATCCCTCGACTTCTCCTCGTCAACGAGCCTTTGAACTTCGTCGACAAGACTTACATGAACTTCGTCGACGAACTCTGTCTTCGTCGAAGAATCCTGCTGAATTCCCAATTTGCCCCTCTCTTATTTATTTAAACCCATATATCACAATTCAAATTCTAACAATCTCCCCTCCTTACAAAAATCGTCCTCGAAATTTGCCATCTCTCATTCACAAACTCATTCATACAATCAAGTACATATACACAACTCTAGAGAAAAATTGGTGACCACTGCAGCGTAGTCCCATTATACACATTCACATACACACCCTCACTTATGGTGGAGGAATGTCGTGGTTCATATACAACCGTCTCAGGAGTTCACAATACACACACTCCCGATGACTAACCACCTATCCCAACCCAAAGTAGGATAATATACAAGTGCTCAAAACAACTGTGGATACTCCCGGCGTATATCTATTTCTAGTTCCCAAGAAGCTTCCTTAACCTCATGGTTCCGCCACAATACCTTCACTAATGGTATATCTTTAGTACAAAGCTTTTGAACTTTATGGTCCAGAAGTTGAATAGGTATCTCCTCATACGCTAAAGTATCCCTAATTTCCAACTCATCATAGCTGATAACATGTGACGGATCCAACACGTATCACCCCAACATGGACACGTGAAACACATTGTGGACTCTCGAGAGTGCTGGGGTAATGCAATCTTGTAGGCTACTAGACCCACTCGCTCAAGTATCTCGAATGGTCCGTTATACCTTAAGCTCAGCTTACCCTTCCTCCCAAATCTCATCACCCCCTTCATTGGAGAGATATGTAGAAATACCTTATCCCCCACCTTGAACTCTAACTCACAGTGGTGAACATCTACGTAACTCTTCTGCTGACTCTGAGCTGATCTAATCCTCTACTAAATCAAACCCGCCTTCTCAGATGCCTGCTGCACAAGTTCATGCCCTAATACCTGATGTTCACCAACCTCATCCCAACACATAGGGGATCGACACCTCCGACAATACAAAGCCTCGAACGGTGCCATCCCAATACTAGTTTGGTAGCTGTTGTTATAAGCGAACTCTACTAGTGGCATAAACTGCATCCAGCTATCACCGAAGTCTAACACACAAGCTCGCAACATATCTTCCAAGATCTGTATCGTCCTCTCCGACTATCCATCATTCTGGGGGTGGAACGTTGTACTGAAAGTAAGCTTCTTCCCAAGTGCCTCCTACAAGCTCATCCAGAGTTGAGACGTAAACCTTGATTCTCGATCTGACACAATGGACACTGGTACTCCGTGCATTCTCACAATCTTATGCACATACATATCTGCTAACCTACTAAGGGATGGCCAATTTTCATCGGTATGAAATGAGCAGATTTTATCAATCTATCCATGATCAGCCAAATAGCATTCTGCCCTGTGAAGTGCTAGTGGCAATTCGGTCACAAAATCCATGGAAATATGCTCCCATTTCCACACCGGAATAGGCAAAGGCTGCAACAGCCCTGCCGGCTTCTGATGTTCAACTTTTACCTGTTGACACGTCAGGCACTGCTCCACGAACTGAACAATCTGCTTCTTTATACCAGACCACCAGAAGGTCTTGCGCAAGTCTCGATACATCTTTGTACTACCAGGATGTACCGTAAATAAAGAACAATGCGCTTCCTCCAGAATCGTCCTTCTAATCTCATCGTCGTTCAGAACACATAACCTAGTCCCAAACCTCAACACACCCCCGTTAGAGAAGTTAAACCCTGTAGCCAGTCCCTGCTGTACCTTTTCCATGACCTCTGCCAACTCTGCATCACTAGCCTATGCAGCTTTTATATGCTCAAACAAGGTCAGCTGGACCTCCAAACTAGCAAAGAAATCCTGATGATCACCATGCACCAACTCTGTTAACTTTACCGTGATCCCAAGAGTGGGGGTGAATTGGTATTTTTAAAATTTATCCCTTAGGTATTCCTCCTAACAGCAGTATGTTCACAATCCTATGGTCAATCTAGTGCAGGTAATATCAGAAATTAAATAAAGCAGTTTAATCAATTATACAAGCACCAGAAAGCAGTAAAGAGAAGGGTGACACACAGATATGTTATCGAGGTTCAGCCAACTGCCTATGTCCGTGCCTTGGCTAACCAGCACAAGGACTATTACAATAACTTGCTCACTTAAACGGGTGGAGCGGCACCTATACAAATCAGGTCAAATTATCACAGGGCTGACCTCAACCTTTACACCAATCCTTACCAGACTGGATTACCGCCCCCTCAAGCCACGCCTGGAATCTCTCAGATATACAAGCAAAAGGTACAGTATATGGGTGCTTTCACGTAAAGCAGATTTGTACCACAAATGCGCACAATCACAAACACCACAGATGATTTAATAATGTAAGCTCAATGTGGTCTAAGTAGTTCAACTCTCAAATATATTTTCTATCAGTGTTATACGTACGTGAGAGTGTCAACAAGCAATCTTTGTGTTTCTAGATGTTCTCAATCACGAAGCTCAAATAAAGATATCATGCAATATTCAAATATCCCAAATAGCAGAATATGTCAATCACGTGAATAGTGTATATGCTTTGTTTGCAAGATATATGTAATGTATTTCAGCAAATGGTGTAGGCTTGAATGGATATTGCCACAAAGATTAATATAACACACACAAATATTTTTTCACAAATATATCGATATGAATACCACAAGATATTTGAGTACGTTTGAAAATATTTTAGCAAGCCAAAAACAAATACAAACTTCCTAAGATATTGTAATGAGAATGTAACACTTAGCAGTTCAGTAAAGTCTTCTTAGGATAGGCTTATGAGAAAAGCCCCCTAAGAATACTTAGGTAATGCTCTCTAGAAAATCGATTCAAACAATCAAAGAATAGGAGAGCAAAACGTCAAACCAATAACACTCAAATACACTTACAAATGATACTGAGATGAAGTAGGTAAGTTTGAGTGGATTTAGAGATAGTATGAGCAATAGGAAGTATTTAGCTTGAGAGAGAAATTTGATTTTTGGTTTTTTCTAATCAATGCTTAATTCTCCCAAATGAAGGAGTATATATAGACATACTGAAAATTTTTACCATTGAAGACCTATTAGGGATTGTTAGAAAAGTTTAATGATGTTTAAGACATTTTAACCCTGTTTAAAAAATATTAACTGCGGTAAAAAATCAGGTCAACTCGAGAGGTCCAGTCGACCAGAATAGGTTCGGTTGACCAAGTCTCATATGGTTCGGTCGACCAGGGGACTTTTGAACTGAGGTCTCAGTTGACCAGGAGAAGGAGATTTCCTAATTTTCTGAGGTTCAGTCGACCAGGTCATTTTGAACTAGCTGGTTCGGTCGACCAGACGGCTGGGAATTCCCCCGAGGACCCTCCGGTCGACCAGGTAGTTGGAGAACAAAAGTTTTCGGTCGACTAGATGGTCAAATGTTAACCAAGGAGGGTTTCGATCGACCAGGTCTCTTTGAACAACTTGGTTCTGTCGACCAGGTGGTCAAACTTTTGACCCAAGGAGGTTTCGGTCGACTAGGGCTTTTTGGATTAACTTGGTTGGTCAACCGAAAGTGCACCATGTGTGCATTTCGGTCCCGTTTCAAAACATACAAGCCCTATTCAAGTGCCTAACAAATAAATGTGTAAATGTGTGTGTCCTAGGGTCACTTGGGGTCCAATTTGAAGACACTGAAAAAGTCTAGTTCGGTCGACCGAAGGGAATACCCTAAGGTCTTTCTATGGTCATTTTTGGTTTGTATCTGGTTTGAGCTTACAAAATAAACCATGCATGTGATGTGTGTGCTTATTACAAACCAAATACCCTAATTACTATTATAGATAAATTTCATAATAAAAATATTACAATTAAGAGCATGAATTTGTCTTCAAGCTTTGAGCTTTCACGTGCCATTAATGATCTGCTAAAATGGACAATTAAGAGCATGAATTTGTCTTCATGCTTTGATCTTTCACGTGCTATTAATGATTTGCTAAAATGGACCTGCACATGAACTAGATATTTATTAAATACAATCGTATTTATCATTATCAAAACCAGGGCGTGACCTATAAGGTCAACAAACTCTATATATGAACTCTTTAGATTCTGTCTGATGTGATGCTAACTACAACTACAGATATAGCCACAGGTTCTAACTTCCAACTTAACGCATCAACCACCACATTAGCTTTTCCCGGGTGATAACTGATCGTGCAATCGTAGTCCTTTATCAATTATAGCCACCGCCTCTGCCTCATGTTCAACTCCTTCTACGTGAAGAAATGCCCGAAACTCTTGTGGTCAGTAAAGATCTCACACTGCACACCATACAAATAGTGCCACCAGATCTTCAGTGCATATACAACAGCAGCCAATTCTAAATCATGTGTAGGGTAATTCTTCTCATACTCCTTTAGTTGCCTAGAAGCATAAGCTACTACCTTACCCTGCTGTATAAGCACACATCCCAAACCCTTCAAAGACGTGTTGCTATAAATCACAAACCCACCATCCCCCGAAGGAATGATCAACACTGGAACAGTAATCAGCCAGTGCTTCAACTCTTGAAAGCAATGCTCGCAATCACTGGTCCACTCAAACTGCACCCCCTTCCTAGTCAATTGAGTTAGAGGACCAGACAGTTTGGAGAACCTCTCTACAAATCGACAATAATAACCTGCCGGTCCTAAAAAACTCCGAACCTCCTACACATTCTTCGGCCTCATCCAATCGACCACAACTTCAATCTTGCTAGGATTAACTGATATACCATCACCAGTCACCACATGGCCTAAGAATGCTATCTGACTCAACTAGAATTCAACCTTCTTCAGTTTAGCATATAGCTTCTTCTCCCGCAGAGTCTGTTATACTAACCTCAAATGGTCCTCATGCTCTTCTGAACTCCTCGAGTATATCAGAATGTCTTCAATGAACACCACCACGAACCGATCTAGGTACTCATGGAAAACCTTGTTCATCAGATCCATGAACACCGCCGGAGCATTCGTCAACCCAAACAGCATAACCAAGAACTCATTGTGGCCATATCTGGTTCGGAAAGTAGTCTTCGCTACATCTTCAGCTCTAACTCTCACCTGATGATATCTTGACCGTAAATCGATCTTCGAAAAGACCTGCGCCCCTTGCAATTGGTCAAAGAAATCATCTATACGAGGTAAAGGATAGCGATTCTTCATAGTTACCTTATTAATCTCACAGTAATCAATTCACATCCGCATTGGCCCCGTCCTTCTTCTTCACAAACAATACTGGAGCTCCCCTAGGTGAAACACTAGCTCAAATGAAACCCCTGTCCAGTAATTCCTGCAACTGCTCCTTCAATTCCTGAAGTTCTGCTGGAGCCATTCGGTACGGAGCTTTAGAGATCGGTGCCTTGCTAGGCGGCAACTCTATCACAAACTCCACCTCTCGATCTGGAGGTAAACTAGGTAAATCATCTGGAAACACATCCGAAAACTTGTTGACTACCCGAATATCCTCGACTCTCAACCCATCCCGCAGTGGTTCCTTCACACAAGTTAGATACCCCTTACATCCGTCCAAGAGTAACCTCCTCGCTTGTAGTGCCGATAGAATCTGTGGCGCTGGACGCACACACGATCCTACGAATTTGTACTCCTACTCCCCAAGAGGTCTGAAAACTACTACCTTCCTACGATAGTCGATCACAACATAACTGGAGAATAACCAATCCATCCCTAGAATGACATCAAACCCCGACATGTCGTATACAACCAAATTTGCCGGTAGCAACTTCCGCTGAACTACCACTGGACAATCTACCAACATCTTCTTATAGAAAGATACACCCCCAGATGGCATAGTAATAGATAACACCTCATTTATGACTTGGGTCTCAACCTCACACCGTCCAACAAAATTCACAGATATAAAAGAATGGGTTGCACTCGAATCAAACAAAACAAAAGCTTTATTTGAAAGCAATAATAAGGTACCTATCACTACGTTCCCTGCATGCTCAGCGTCCACTAGAGTAAGAGAGTATACTTTGGCCGAAGTTGTATTCGTCCGAATGGTTCCCCCAGGTATCTGGTTGCTCCCTCGATTCACGCTAGATGCAGGCACATCTCGCTTTGATGCACGACAATCACGAAATATGTGACCTGGCTGGCCACAGTTGTAATAGTTACCCCCAAATTATCGGCACTCACCCTCGTGCCATTTGTGCATCTGGTACAACGACCACTAGTCTGGAAAGCTCAACTTTGGCGCGATTCCTAGAAAGCTCAGTTCAGAAATCTGCTCCGCTAGATGTGTAAAGAATCTCCCCTAGAACACCGTAGTGGTTCCCGTTTGTTGATTTGGGCTGAATCCGGACCGTAATCTTAGAGAGAAGGCATAGAAAACTGTTTTAGAGAGAGGAACGAAGAAAAAATGATTTCTTCATAGAGAAACTTCCTCAATCTATTTATACACGATGTTGCCACGTGGCTTCATCGACGAGAAGACAGGATTCGTCGGCAAACCACAGAAGGGAATTTGTTGACTAGAGGATTCATTCGTTGATGAAACCTAAAATTTAAAATTCATTCTCTCTGGATATCTTCGTCAACGAGGGACTTAATTTCATCGACGTTCCCTAGAAGATCACTCGTCGACGAAGACAAGAAATTCGTCGACGAGGTCTACTGTTTTTTCCTTTAAAATTTCCTTTTTCTCCTTTATTATTTATTTATCTATTTTATTTATTATATTTCCTAATTATTTTTGTTGACCTTATAGGTCACACCTAATATTGATAATGACAAATACTTTGATATTTTATGGTTGCCAAGTTTGTGTGCAGGTTTTCATTAACAAGTTTATATAATGGCATGTGGCAACCTGAAGAGAAGTGAAGACCCTGACACATTTATAATTTGTTGTAATGTTATTGGGTTTGTAATAGTAATTGGGATATTGGTCTGAAATAATCTCTGCATGTCATGCATGTAGGTTTTGTAAGCTCAAAATGACCGTAGAATGATCATAGGGACCGAATGACTCTAGGTCCCAACACTCACACACATATCATACAAAATATATGAGTGTTAAAAATGAACTAAAATTGAATATTTCTAAGGAATTTGAGAGAACTCAGGCAACCGAACCCCAGGAGTTCAAAACTCCTCGGGCGCCCAAACTGTTGAAGAGTCAACAGTTGACTTGGGCTCTCGGGCGACTAACCAATAATGTGCATATCTTCCACGAGCGCCTGAACCTTTTGAAAGGGACATTCCACCAACTCGGGTTACCGAGTAGTTTAGTTCAAAAAGAGCCCCGAGCGACTGAACACATGAGTTCGGGCCATCGAATATAGGACCGGGCACCTGAAGTTACGAAGCAATGCTACTGACTTTGATTTGAGCTGTCAAACCATGACACGGGTGACTGAACTCATTTAAATTACTTTTATTACTGTGTCTCTTCGAGTGACCAAACCTCAGTTCAGCCACCCGAATCTCGACAGGTTAAAACAATTTTAACCATGGTAAAACTGGGTTAAATTGGGCTAATGATGTTTTAACTATTTGAGACTTTTTTAATTATTCCCAACATATCCCAAACGATTAAAATTTTACCCATGCCTATAAATATAGGTTCATTTGCAAAAATTAGAGAATGAATTAGCAATTTCATTAGCCGAAAAATCCTCTCTTTTGCAAACACTCTTATTGTCCAAATACTCTCAAATTTCCATTTCTTTGATACATTATGAGATTATGAGAGCTTATAGAGTGTGCTTGTGATTGCTAGTGAGTGCTAAAACTCCCATTTGCTTGTGTGATTGTTGATATTATTTTGAGGAGTTTGGCTTAGTTTGTCCCACATATTTCTATATTATAAATCTTGTGTTGGATAAACTAACAAGCTTAGGGGTCTTTGCATTGTCATTGCAAGATTCTCTTAGCTTTGATTTTGTAATGTAAAAATATTTTCTGCAAACTATAATATTTTTCAAACTACTCTTAAACTTATTACATTGAAGGAAAATCCTTTGAATTAATTTGAATATTTGACTAGCATCTTTGAAACTCTGATTGAACATTGAGATTTGATATAAACTTGTTTCAAAGATACAATTTTTTTAGAACACTCTTGAACATTACTATGATCATATCTTGTTGAGTGTTATTTGCACATATATTCACATCACTGAACTTACATTTACCTACATTGTTGATGTGTATGTGATTGCGCGTATTGGGTATATATCTGCTTTACATGAAAACATAATCACTGTACCATTTGAGTGAACATATTATTGTATTTCCAAGTGTGGCCTGAGGGGGCTTGATCTAGCCCGAAAAGATCAGGTTGGGGTCAGCCTTGTGAATTTGACTTAGGGCCTTCTCTGCCCCGCAAGGAGAATTTGCAAAGGTTGAGGTCAGCCCTGTGCTAATTGACCTGGTTGTAATCGGTGTCGCTCCACCCGTTAGGTGAGCATTAGTGGAATCCTCGGACTTACGAGCTAGAGGCGGGGATGTAGGCATAGTTGGTCGAACCCCGATAACATATAGTGTGTCTATTTATATTTTTGCACTTTATATTTACCGCATGTGTATGTTATTGTGTGAATGATGCGCATGATTTAAATTCCACATATTATACTTATCGGCGCATTTGAGTAGACTGACCCTAGGTTGCGAATATACTGTTGCTGAACTAGTTGAACCTAGGAGAGAAATTTTTAAACACCCAATTCACCCCCCTCTTGGGAATACACCAAATCTAACAATTTTAATAATTATAATTTTTCAGGTTTCAACAATTTTTGAATTCAATTAAATTGACATTGAATTAAAATATTTATGCAATTTATAACTTAAATAATTGGCATTTTATAATGGGCCAAATAAATTTAATTTATTTGATTGCAAAATCACATAAATAACTTTTTTTTAAGTCATTTCAAAATTTTTGAATGATTTGGTTTATATATGAAAAAAATCTTGTTGGATAAGATGTTTAAGATTAGGGTGACAAAACGGGTCAGAATCCAACGGGTAACTTGTGACCAGCCTGTTTAAATTGGGTTTAGGTTTAATACAAGATGACTCATTTATAAATGGATAAACTCAAACCCGACCCATTTAATAAATGAGTTGGGCGGGTTTGGGTTGGGTACTGTGTGCTGGGGACCTATATATATAATATAATATAATATAATACAACCTAACCCTACACACCCATTTCCATTCCAATCGGCATTTCATAATCTTGGGTTATCTTCAACAAGCTAGGGTTTTGCCTTCACAAATCTAAGGAAGGGAGGTTTTCACGACATTTGCAGGGAGGTAGTTGCAGGCTAGAAGCTCTCGCTTGCTTTGTTCGACGCCATCGACACCTGGAGCTCTAGCTTCCTTTGTTCGAAGCCTCTCAAGAAGAGGTAGTTGTAGTCTTCACAGAATCGTAGTTGTAGTTTGGCGAGTTTGCACGTTTTCGCCTTTTCGACATTACCCACTCTGGCCACTCTACTCTCCACTCGGTAGTCGGCGTCCACTAGCCAGAAAGCCCTATCCAGTAGGTAGTCGGCAGCCACTATGCAAATCGGTAAACCCTCATTTCCCATTTCTCTCAAACCCAAAAAATTATGTCATTTTTATATGAAATGTTTAAACATATTAAAATAATTAAAATTTAATTTTAAGCAGTTACATGTTTATGACCCGTTTATTAAACGAAGGGGGGTTTGAGATTTATATATTAGTCACCTGTTAATAAACAGGTCAACCCGAACCAGTTTAATCCCTACCCGTTTATGGCCTGTCCAAACTCGACCCATTAACCCATTTTGCCACCCCTATTGAAGATCAAAACGTTATGTATAAGAGTTGACACAAACATCTAAGTCCAAATACTTAATAATTTATGGCTTATTTTTTTTTGTTTGATAAATGATTTTGATTTTTTGCTAATTAAATCTAAAGAGACTGTTTGTTGTTTTTTTTGTTTTGTTTTTTGCCCTCAGTTTTTCTATTAAGGTATGTTTAGGAAGGCTTGAATTTAGGCTTGTATGAATTTAAAAAAAAAAAAATTAATATAATTTTATATTATATTTTATTTAAATTCACATAAATTTAAATATAAAATTTCCATTCCATGCTACTAAATAGTCAGTAGGGTTTTTTTTTTAAATGATTATTTTATTGTTTAAGAATGATAACCTAAATATGGGGTACGATAATTATTAGAATCAAGTCTATTATTGCTATTTTGCCCAATCCAATATGACAAATATCATTTAAGAATAATAATAAAAAAATAAAAAAAAGTCTATTATGCTCTTTGATTTTTCTTTTATTACTTAAGTCTTTGATATTTTAATCTTTTGATTGATTACTCTTTATTTTGTAGATGATAATTTAAGAGTTCATTACATGTGGAATTTTTTTTTTTTTTTTTTGTATTTTTAGTTTTTAAAAAAGCAATAACTTTTTTTTATTATAAAAAATTCAAATAATTAAAAAAATAGAGTAAAATTTTTCAATTTTTGTGCAAATTCAGAAATAAAAAATAAATTTACTTTTCATATGTCAAACAAAATAAAACAATTAGTAGAACACTGACGAACGTTAAAAATTGTAAATCTAGGAGTTTACTTCCCCTTGTTTCTGATTCTGCCCCCCTTTTTTAAAATTTCCATTGTTTTTGTTCCAAAGAGGATCCCGTGAAGCCATTTGGACTCTTCCACTATTTTTCATTTTACAGGAGGACAGTGAGGTGCGTCTCCGGGGAAGGTCATGGAGGAGAGTTTCGGGGGGGCGTCGCTGCCGTCGGGGCCGGACGCCAAGAAGCGGCGGGTCACATACTTCTACGATCCGTCGATCGGCGACTGCTACTACGGGCAAGGCCATCCCATGAAGCCCCACCGCATCCGAATGGCTCACAACCTCATCGTCCACTACTCCCTCCACCGCCGCATGGAGATCAACCGCCCCTTCCCCGCCGCCCCCGCCGACATCCGCCGCTTCCACTCCGACGACTACGTCGACTTCCTCTCCTCCGTCACCCCCGACACCCTCCACGACCACACCCACGCCCGCCACCTCAAGCGCTTCAACGTCGGCGAGGACTGCCCCGTCTTCGACGGCCTCTTCCCCTTCTGCCAGGCCTCCGCCGGGGGCTCCATCGGCGCCGCCGTCAAGCTCAACCGCCGCGACGCTGACATTGCCCTTAATTGGGCCGGTGGCTTGCACCATGCCAAGAAATCTGAGGCCTCTGGATTCTGTTATGTCAATGACATTGTTCTGGGTATTCTTGAGCTCCTCAAAGTCCACAGGGTATTGCTCTCTCTCTCTCTCTCTCTCTCTCTCTCTCTCCTCCCCCGTTTATATTTAGATTCATCCCCTGTTTGATTGCCTAGAAAGTGTAGGCAAAATAAGGAAAAGGGAAAAGAAGAAGATACAGCTTTGAATCTAGGTTATTATTATTACCGTTAGGAAACTCTGTTCATCATAAAAAACTGTGACAAGAAATTTTTTACCAGTGAAAAATCCATGAGTAATAAGTTCCTGGGATTTTATGTCACTTATGAAAAACTCCTGCAATAGTTTTCTTACGACAAATAGCAAAATTCATAAGATTATAATTATGATTGTTGGTTTGCTTACAACCCAATAAACAACTTACCCAGCTCAGCTAAACAGCTGTGTTGGTAATAAAGATGGGTTCATATCCAATTACACAATATCTCTTAACTATTTTAGATTTACTTTTAAGCTGCCTGTTTGAGTTATTTGTTTTCCACTTTGTGGGTTCTTGTTGTTTTAAAATCTCTTTTCTGAATCTTGGCTTTACTGCTGTCTGGTTATTGTTTGGGTGATGCTGGTTGTTTTATGTTCTATATAATATCCTTTTCTTTATTGTTATAATTTGATGTTTGATAAGTCTAATTTCCAATAGTGAAAATATTTGGTGTCACTGAACACAGAAAAGTTAGTCATTAGTCTAATTGAGCACCCCCTCTAGATTAAACTGCTAGATTCTGTTTAAGTGTTCACTTGTATTATTCTTACTATTATATGAAAAGCGGCAAATTTTGTTTTTTGCCTTCAATCTGTCATTCACAAGAAAATGTAAAAACCCTGTTTGTAGAAGAACAAAACACCCTTTTTGTAGAAGAAATTGATGGTTTGTTTAATACATAAGAATTTAATGGAATGCAATGGAATTGTTTTGTTTTTAATTTTTTAAATATATTTTCCGTATAATTTTTCATTCTATTCCACTCCTAATCCATTCCACTCCAACATACCAAACATTGGGTGACAGAAGAAAAAATGACCCGCAAGTCTGAATGGAACAAAATAAAGAAAATGATGATGTCTTAACAAAGTAAACCATGATTTCTCCATTGGTATAAACCATATAATACATGACATATGAAAGGAAAGACCTTGATGACAACTAGATAGATCCATAAACCCTAGTAAAGCAATGGGCATTATTCTCTTATTTTTTTGGTTCATCATTTTTATATGCTATAGTTTTCTAATTGATTAATAATTGTAGTTTTAGACATCTTGAAGTTCAAGGGGAGCTCATGAAACACCATTGAAGCTGGTGGCCTACTAGTTGTATGCCCTAAAAGGCATTGATTAGGATATTTTGTATTTTTTGTTCGAAATTTATGGAAGGCAGGTTATTATTTGTGTCTTTCGTTGATTATGCTTGTTATATGAATAAGTCAATAGAATCTAAGTTGAGGAGACAAATTCTTAAGGAGGTTAAGAACATGAAACTTAGTACTTCTTTGCACTTAATTCTGAAATTTTACTACTTGTCAACTAGATGTTCTTAGTTAACTATCCACAGACCGAGGCTTCATGGTTGCCTTGCATTTGAGCTTTTGAGCTTCGACCATGCAATATTTTATATTCTCACTAAGAAACTAAGCACATAAGGATTATATTTGGTAATATGAGTATTGAGGCAAAAGGGATGACGATATGGGATTGAACACTCGAACTAAAGACAGAAAATGTTTTATGTCGTTGATTGTGATGCGATTCAAGGAAATTCTTGGCCAAGCAGAAATGAGGATTAGAAACGGGTTTTGGTCTCTTTTATGGAATCACATTTATATAGTGGGGCATGTGAATGTGTTAGGAGATTGACAATAATTCCACATCCTAATAGTTTAATTTAGGGACAGCAGTTGATTAAGGGATTTATCACATGGTTAGTTTGGCAGAACAGATTCTTTCACATTTACTCTTATTTGGATTTCTATGATTAGCATTATGTGTCACTCTTGACAATAAAAAGTAAAACCTAGTGCACATGGCACACACTATTGGGGTCTTGGAAGGGCAAGATATAAGCAACCTTACCTCCATGTTTGGAGAAGCAGTTTCGTGATTTGAATCACAAACCTGTGACCATTAGGTTTGGATGTACACTCTTAATGATGAATCAAGGCTTGCCGTTAGGTGTCACTCATGGCAATGGAGGTCCTGATTCATAAGGAGAATTAGACAGTGTTCTAATTCAAATTAATTAGAAGAAATTCTTATTGAGAATTAGTGGAGATTTTCTTGATAGAAAGAGAATATTGTTAGTATAATAGAGAAGAAATTATAAATGGCAGAAAATGAGACATCCTTCTAAAGGAACAAGATGATTAGTTGCAATAAGGCCTTCCATGCAATCATTCCCCAAAAGAATCCCAAAGAGTGTGCCAAAAAAAAAAAGCAAGAAAAACAACCCTACCCCATTATAAATGGGGAGAAGTTGAATTTTTTGTGAAAGATTCTAGCATTCCTCGCCAATAATTTGTTGCAGATCAAGAGACCTTTGAAGGCTTTTTCTCTAGATGTTTGTGTGCTCTGTTACAAGAACTTCGAACAGCTTCTCATTTTTTTTTTTTTTTGCATTGTGAATTTGCTTAGAGGATTTTGAACAATTTGGTGTTTTGGGCAAGAGTTGGGTTTGTTCTATTTCAGTGGAGTAGTTAGCTACTTCATTTGGAGGTTTTGGAAGGAGGAAGGATAGGCCGGCATTGTGGAAATGTGGTATCTTCGCATTTGTGGGGGTTATGGTTGGGGCATAATGCACGAATTGTTTCGGGAAAAAAAATTGAATTGGCTGCCGGTTTGGGAAAAAAAAATCCATTATTTGGCCTCTTTGTGCTGTGTTGATTATGGGTTTTAGCTTTCCAGATTTACATTGAGATTGGAGGATTTTGCTGGCTTGATGCTTACTTTTTCATTTGTTGTTTTTAATTTTTTCCATCTGGTTTGTTCCAGAATTTTCTTGGGAGATGCATTCTTCTCCTTCTTGTGAATTCTTTTCCTATTAGTGAAATATTTTTTTGCTATAAAAAAAAAATTCTAGCATTCCTCTGAATCCAGAGAGTCCAAGAAAAGCATTTGGATATACGCATTATGTGTTAAGAATCTAGTGAAACTAGTCAGCATCTGTTTCTCCATTGTTGAGTGGCTAAGAAGCTTTGGACCAATCTATTCTCAGTTTGATGACGTGATGGTACTGCCTTAAACTGTTGCTTTTTTTTTTGGTGTGGTGCTGGGGTTTTGGGAGGAGTAAGAATGAGTTGGTTTAATATTGATGACTTGTTGCAGGTAAGGAGACTCTATAAGGCTACTAGTCCAGACATATGCATTATGTGTTTAGAGTCAAGTGACACTAGTCAACATCTGTTTCTCTGTTGTTGGGTGTCTAAGCAGCTTTAGGTAATTTGTTCTCAGTTTTTGATGAGGCAATGGTAATGCCACGAGTTGTTGACACTTTTTTGTTTGTACAACATTGGAATTTTGGTAGTGTGTTGGTTTTGTGGAAATGCACTATTTTGCTCTTTTTTTTCACTTTTTGGATCAAAAGGAATGTGGGGATTTCTAATGGAAAACAACTCCTTCCCATTAATATGGGATAGAATTGTTTTCCTTGCTTCTTTATGGGTTCACTCTTTGGGGTTCATTTGGGAAGTTTTGTTTGTCTGATCTGGAGAGGGATTGGAGTAGGGCTTTACTGTAATCGTTTTCTGTTTGTTTTTAGGACGATGCTTACCCTCTGTTTATTAATATTATTATTTTTCTATAAGAGCAAACACAGTGCATTTCATAAAACCATTCCTTTCTGATTCCTCCCCAAACCCCAAAACCTCACCATCAGGAATGCTTCTGAATGTGGCAAAACCATTGCCTCTTTGAAAACCGAAAAAAAGATTCCCCAAGCTCCTTAGTCACGCAACAATGGAGAGAAGGGTGCATGCTTATTTCACCCAATTCTGAACACATAAATGCAAATATATACCAGAGTATCATTATACCAGAATGAACCTAAGGGAAACAGGGGGCAAAGTGCAATTAAGGAAAAAAAAAAAAAGAATGGTTAATTGCATGAGATGCATAAAGAGAGAAAAAATTAGAAATAAAGAGAGGAAGTATAAAGCACTAATTAAGATGAGGATTATGGAGCCAAGGGGGTTAGTCAATCTCTCTCTCTCTATTCTTTTCCTATGTAAGGCCAAAGAGAGGGGCAGCACGCATACTCTCTCTTCTCTTTATTCATGAGAGTGTGAAGTATGTGCGCTTGGGAGCTTCTTGATTGTGTTTGTCTTGTGTGGATATGCTTAGAATTCGGGCTTTTGTGTGACTATTGAAAGAGAACCATAAAAACTTCATGGAATCCAAAAGGTTGGTATTCTCCTATTTTCTCTTTCTTGTTTTTGCAATTGAACGTGGTTGGCATAAGTTACATCATGGGTTAATGCATCATGCATGCTTTATTATATTTATTTTTCCATGGAATTTTTTTTGCATTTTAAGGTAGCATTTGGGAGCGCTGATTCTAACCTTGGATTGGGATAAAATTCAATACAATTTTGTATTGCATTTCATCCAAATCCACACAAATCCAAACCAAGGTCTGAAATCCAAGGTCACAAACACAAGGTAAGAGTTATCACCATTGTCTCAAAATTTAATTTTGAGGAAAAAGTATTTTTCTAGTGAGAAAATTATAATATGGAGAAAAGTGATCTTACCTTTTTGTCCCTGCTTTTCATCCTCCTCTATTTATAGATTCTATGCTGCCTACACCCTTTTTGTTTACATTTATATTCTAATAATAAAGTCATATTCTAGTCCCTTATTAATTACTGTACATTCAATAATGCTCCTCCCCTCTCTAATTTTCAAATCAATCTTCCTGTCTCTCTCTCTCTCTCTCTCTCTCTCTAAATGCATCCTCTCTTCTTTTTTTATTCTTCTAAATTTCTATTTTAATTCAGACAGCCCCTTTGTCTTCCTCCCTCTCTAAATTTATAATCATTTTTCCCAAAATTTCATAAATTTAAAATTTATTCTTTTTAAAATTATTTTCATACTACGAAACCAAATGAATTTTATTCTCTAAGTTCTACTCTTACCCTATGTTTGGATAGCTCTTGGATTTGGAGTTGTATTAGATTTGAATAAGATGTAATATTAACTTTATCAAAAAAAAAAAAATATAATATTAAATTGTATTGAAAAATTTTTAAATCCACCCAAATCCAGATTCAAGGTCTGAAATCCATGCTCCCAAACACAACATCAGTTTTTGATGATGTAATATTGATCCACATAGTGGAAATTCTTTTGTAATGCTATTGCACAGGATGTTGCCTTGTAATTATAACTTTTTTATTTTAACTCTTTTCTTATTTTTACTCTAGTGTGGCAAAAACAAGGAAATGATATGTTTGGTTTTATCTTTCATTTTAAAGATTCATTATCTTCTAATATCCATTCCTATTTCAACCATCTAAAACAAATATTGATCCCTGCCTTCTTGTCTTTGAACAACAGCATGCACGCATACACATGTGTGCATACTAATACTAAGTTTATTGTTCATAGGTGAAAATTGAAGTGGTTGTCATGTGGGATTTGAAAATATGTTTTATGCGTAATGAAACTAAAGGAGTGTCATGTTGGATGTCTTTTTGAAATGGGTTATTTAACATACAATTAAGTAAAAGGCTAGAACACAAGTATCTACAAAAGGTTAGGAGGAAGAGTGAAGGCATGGGAGACAGTATAAGCCATAGTCTCCTGCTGATTTCCGCTACTGGTATTTGCTTGTTTTTATCATTTAAAATTTTTAAGGGTAATCTTGCATGTGGTGAATGTTGGAGTGGATTGATGAAAACAAATTCAATTCTCTCTTCTAAGTTGATACTCTCTATTGTTTAGTTTTTTACTTTATGTTTTAAGTTTTGTTTTTGAGGATGATTTTGAATTGCCCCTTTCTTGTTTTCTTATTCTCTCTCTTAAAAAATCTTCTTTTTCCATTTGAGAAAAATTATAATGTAAGATTACCATTCAGTGGACTGATTATTTTCTAATTTGCATTAATGACTTCACCTATGGTATGAAGCAAGCTTGGGTTTTGTATTTGATTAATTAATTTTAATTTCTAGAATACAAGTCAAATCATAACTTAGTCCTTGTACTTCTAAGTGAAACCTATTTTGGTCCCTATAGTTCTTTTATTATTATTATTATTATTGATAAAAAAACTTTACTGAAAATAAAAAAAGGATGTACGAGAAAGAGGATTCCTTCATGACAAAACAAAATAATCAGAAAAGGCTAATATAGTCATCCAATTACACTAAACTCAGAGAAACAACTTCTGCTAAAACAACCAGAAGAAAATGGCCCACAGTGCTTTGAAAAAAATAAAAGAACAATTATCACCAAATCAAATGAAGAAAATATGATCTTGAAAGACATGAGCATTTCTTTTCAAACACACCACCAAGAAAATAGTGATATAGCAAACCACTATAAGCTCACCAAATCAAATGAAGAAAATATGATCTTGAAAGACATGAGCCCACCAAGAAAATAGTGATATAGCAAACCACTATAAGCTCACATCCTTAAGCCTTCCAAAATCTCTATAAGATGTCAATAAGAAGGCTTTCCAGGAACTAGGGCACACCCAACGCTTACTAATCAAACTGAAAGGATTTTATAAAAGATTCAAACCATATAGCAACACAAAATAAGAGATATAAGAGTCATGAGACTCATTGCTAGCATATTACACCACACACATGTTAGGACACAAGCCTCATAAGGTCTTCAAATTCGAGACATATAGCTGGTATTAATTCTATTAAGGATGGCAATTCATTTAGAAGCCTTTACCTTAGAGGGGAGCCTTAGCCTTCCACAAATGATTAGCAAGGGGGAAAGGATTAGAAGAACCTGTTAATAATAATATTTACGGGAGAACACACAAGAAATGTCTACAATCCAAATACTGACATCCCCTTGAAAAGCAGGCTGGAGAAAATCCAACAGAAGTTAAAGAAAGCTCCTCAGTGTCCCTATTTGGTTCTTACAAAAGTGACAATCCCAAAAACACAGTTCTTATCAAGAACTAAGAAGGATGAAATAGGTGCATTATGACTCATGATAAGACAAAAAAGAGAGTAAAAGCAATAGAAAAAAATAGTGCTTCTCTAATCAAAGGTCCTCCCGGGAAAAAAATAAAAAAATAAAAATTTGAGAACCATCGCTTACTTTAGATCTAATAAAGGAAAGGAAAAATGATGAAATTTGCAAGATAAATTTCCATGGGCTTTTTTGAGAAACTCTAATTCCAACATTAGCATTCCACTCCCATTCACTTGCGAGCTAAATTTATTTTTGATTACTTTATGCCAAAGATAACTAGTTTCTAAGGGGAAGTGGTTATGGCCACTTCCCAAAATGGCAATTCAAATCCTAACATCCCCTTCGAAAAGAAGGTTGGGAACAATCCAATAGCTGTAAAGAAAGCTCCTCAGCCTGCCTATTCAATTCCTACAAAAGTCAAAATCCCAAAAACACAATCCTCATTGAGAACTATGGAGGGATGAAGTAGGTGCATTATGTCAGATGGTAAGACAAAGAAGAGAGTAAAAGCAATAGAAAAAAAATAGTACTTCTCTACCAAAAAATCCTCTAAAAAATAAATATGAGCTATCGCCCACTTTATATTTAATATAAGGAAAGAAAAAAATGATGAATTTGCAAGATAAATTTCCATGAGCTTTTGTGAGGAACTCTAATTCCAGCATTAGCGTCCCACCTTCATTCACTTGTTATCTGAATTTATTTTTGATTACTTTATGTCAAAGAGAATTAATTTCTAGGAAGAAATGCCATAACAACTTTCTAAAAGGGCAATTTTCTTTGACACTGAATTACCAAGGCTCAGCTCTCCTGCAGCCTTTAAACCTACAGTGAACCTCCCAACTCACAAGATGATCCCTCACCCCTACTCGATCAAAGAAAATTCTGCATAATTCATCACAACTTAGCAGAGTTATCTAACTCCTCCAAATATTATCACCTAATGAAACACCTTGATAAGTTAGGCTATTACAAAATCTCACGGCCTGCAAGAGTAGAAAAATGAGAAACCTCATTGGGATCCAATATTAGTAGAGTACCTAGGCCACACTTGCCCAAAGTAACTTTTAACCTGGACAGTGAATCAAAAGGTCTAGAATATTGCAGAAAGGAGACCTATTATCCTGCAAGGAAAAGATATTGTTGTTAAGAGTATTGTTAGACAACTACAAATGCAAAATAGCAACCTCATCCCTCCCCCAGAAAGACCTTGTACAGGTCTCCTTTCCAAAATTCTATCAATCATCCTACTCAATACATTAGCAACCATGGTAAAGGAAAAGGGAAGAATCTCCTTGCCTCACCTTAGAAGCTGAAAACCAACTTTTAGGTTCACCTCTGATAATCATTTTGAAGAAGTAAAAGAAAGACAACCTCTCAAAACATAGTGGTTTAAGTAATAGGTCAGAAAATCATTCACCTTAATAGAATGATCCTTGCTAGGAACTAGGGTGACACAAGTGGAACAAACTTCTTAGGAATCACATCATTGGCATAAAATTTGTGAAGAACTCTCAATAAATTGTCTTTAATCACACCCTAAAGAACTCCAAATTAAACCTTTAGATTCGCATTTCTCCCCATCCATACTGGAGACCGCCTCTTTAACTTCTTCAAAAGGCCTCTCCAACCACAAAGCCTTATTGAACCTTTAAATGTCAATGTCAAAGCTTAATATACATTGTGGGTCCGCACCTATTAGCTTAAGCTTTTAGGTAATGTGGTTATCAACATGGTATCGGAGCTGGTTACTGGGAGGTCCTGGGTTGTAGTCTTGGTGCTGCGTTATTGGGTGTTATTTATTGTTTGTTTATCTGTCTGCATGCTATTGAGTTGCTCACACAGGGGACTGTTAAAATTTGGGATACATTGTTGGCCCACAACCTAATGGCTTGTGCTTTTAGATAAAGTGGTTATCTAATAGTTAAAATCCTTTTTTCCCCTAAAATTTTTGGCCCTATATTAGAACAATCCCTAACTTGACATAACCATGGCAAAAACGAAGAAGCAGATTAGATTTAGGCCATATCTAGGCTCATTCCAAAGGATATTAATATATTTTACATTCAAGCGTTGCTTGGAAAAGGAGAGGGGATGAAGATGGGCTCTGTTAGAGATGCTGGCAGTTAGTGTATTTAATTTTGTCCTTTAATATTCCAAGTGCTTTTCAACAGTTTCAAAGACTTCATTAAGAATTGATGGTCCTTGTTTTAGGTTGAAGGAATGCTAACTTTGTGCTAACATCAAAATTGAAGGGGTAGAAAGAAAACCTCAAGGTAAGGAATAAGAGCACCTTTGGAAGTATTCAAGCACAAAAGAGCAACATTCTTAATGACATCAAGGATCTCGATGAGCAGGAAATGGTGAAGGGCTCTGTATTGAATGACAAAAACGATTTTGTTGAAGAAGGAATTGTTAGAGATCATTCGCCTTGAAGAGACACCTCGAGGCAGAAATCTAGACCCTTATGGCTCAAGGAGGGGAGATCGGAACACTAAAATTTTCCATTGGACTACAAATGCTCACTTGCAGGTTGAACACCATTTTGAGCATTGAAATTGGAGAGAATATCTTGGTTGAGGAAGGGGAAATCAAAAGAGGCATTTGTGAGTTTTACAAAGCCTTTTATTCCAAAAAGGGAAACTGGAGACCTTTTGTGGATGAAATTAATTTTAAATCGCTTAGCCCCCCTACTATGGAGTAGCTAGAGAAACCCTTCAAAGAAGCTGAAATCTTCCGAGCTATTAGAGATTGCAATGGTGTTAAAGCAGCTAACCTTGATGGTTTCTTCTTATTCTTTTTTCACTCTAATCAAGACACTGAACAAGACCTTGTTGACACTTTTGAAGACTTCTTTGGATTAGGCAGATTTGTGCGCAACATTAATGCCATCTTTCTTACTTCGATTTCGAAGTAATCTAGGGCTTTTAACATCAAGGACTTTCGTCCAAACAGCGTGGTGGGAAGTATGTATAGGAATTTTGCTAGTCCTTGTTGAAAGGATCAAAAGCGTCATTTTAGAAGTTTTTAGGCATTACCAACATGCCTTTGTTGTCGGAGGACAGATCATGGATGCAGCCCTCATTGCTAATGAGGTGGTGGATACCTATCAGAGAGGAAGGACTAAGGAGAAGTAGTGTGGTGTGTATGCTAGATATGGAGAAAGCTTTTGATCATGTCAATTGGAACTTTCTTCTTTATCTTCCTAGGAAAATAGGTTTTGGGGAGCGATGGTGTAGTTGGATTGCCTTTGTATAAGTACTCCTAGCTTCTTAGTGCTCATAGATGGGTTCCCTTCTGACTTCTTTGGTTCCTTTAGAGGTTTGAGACAAAGGAATCCTTTGTATCCCTTCTTATTCATTGTGGTGATGGAGGTGTTGAGCCTCATGTTGGAAAAAGCCGTTAACAAAGGACTTCTTAAAGGCCTTAGAGTCGGTAGTAATGGAAGATCTTTGGAGGTCTCTCACCTTTTATTTGTAGATGACACCATCATATTCTGTGAGGATGACCCTTTATATATTCTAAACCCGTGTTGCATTTTAGGAGCATTTGAGGCCACTTTAGGTTTGAAAGTCAATCTTGGAAAAAACAAAATCATTCCAATTGGTTCTCCTTGTGGATCTCATGGGGTGCAAATTAGGATCCTTTCCTATCAACTACCTCAGGTTACCTCTTGGGGCCAGATTTAAAGATAAAAAAGTCGGCGACCCCATCATCAAGAAGTTTGAGAAAAGGCTAGCAGGATGGAGAAGGAACTTCTTGACAAAAGGAGGGAGACTCGCTCTTATTAAAAGCTTTTTGACAAACCTTTCGATTTACTTAATGTCTCTCCCCCACTTTCGATTTCTGTTGCCAAAAGATTGGGTGGGATTCAAAGGAGGTTCCTTTGGGGGAACTTGGGGGTAGAATTCAAATTCCACCTAGTCAAATCGGACTTGGTGAAACTGCCAATTAGTTCAGGAAGCTTGGGTTTAAAGTCTCTTCACATCTTCAATAAAGCCCTCCTTGGGAAATGATTTTGGAGATTCATGACCGAGAAGGATCACCTTTGATGGAAAATTGTTGCAATGAAATATGGGCTTGAGCACAATGGGTGGACCTCTCATGCTGGCAGAGGACCATATGGCGTAGGGGTGTGGAAATACATTAAGAAAGGTTGGAATTATTTTTTATCCTTTATTAGATTTTAGGTGGAGGATGGTGACAACATTTATTTTTGGCATGATGTGTGGATTTATCTGGAGGCTCTTAGTGTCTCATTTCCAGCCATCTACAACATAGCTTGTGATAAAGATGTTTGCATTAGTTAGCACCTTCAAGCATCAATATGGGGTTTTTTTTTTTTTTTTTGGAATATCCGTTTTCATAGAAATGTAGAAGATTGGGAACTTCACTAGTTCCTTGATTTCTACAGTCATCTTTACAAGATCCAACCTCAAAACACTCATGACCTTCCTATTTGGTCCATGGAAAAGAAGTGGGTCTTCACTGTTAGATCTTTTCACAAGAAACTTTTTAACCGAGAGTCAATCAACATTTATCAATTATGGAAGACATCTGCCCCAAATAAGGTTGCTTTTTTAACTTGGGAAGCAGCTCATGGTAAGATCTTGGCCCTAGACATGGAAGACATCTGCCCCACATGAGGTTGCTTTTTTAACCTAGGAAGCAGCTCATGGTAAGATCTTGGCCCTAGACAACTTGCAGAGAAGGGGGTTCTCCATTGCCAACAGATGCGCCCTTTGTATGGTTGAGGCTGAATTAGTAGACCATACCCTTCTCCATTGAAGATCTTTGGAATGTGGCTTTGACTCTTATCAGACAAAGGTGGGTTACCGCTAGATCTGTGGGAGGGGAGCTCTAGGCTTGGAGAGGGATTTGGGCATCAAAGGAAAAGAGGAAGGCTTTGTCTCTCTTTCCTCTCGCAATTTTTTGGTGTGCATGGAAAGAGAGGAACATATGTGTTTTCCAAAATTCAATCTTGACACTTCATTTTAACAAATAGCAATGGTTTACACAATTACTAGTTGGCATGGTGGACTCGTAGCAATGGTTTTAATGCAATTTTTCATTTTTTGTGACACCCTACAGGGTGCTTGATTTTCTTGCATTTCAATTTGGCATCCCCTTGATGCCCTTTTAATATATAATTTTTTTACTGATAAAAAAAAATTCCAAGTGCTTTTGTTCTTTGATATAGAGAATATGCCACAACATATTCCCTGACTCTCCTCTATAAAGGAGAGTTCTAGTTGAAAGAGGGGCAGAGCAAGTGAGAACTAAGGGTCTCTTGTAAGAGTTCTCTTGTATTCCCCATTGTTCTTGTATCTTGTTTGTTTAATGAAATATCTCTCAATGTGTTTCTCTTAGTGTGTTTCTTGCTCTATTCTTCTATCTTCTCACCTTCATTTGTACACTAAGTGCTCAATTGGTATCGAAGTCATGGCAGCTTAAAGACTTCTTCGGAGCCTCCATCACTCATGTCTTTGCTCACAATAGAGATTCTTGTTCTAACCCAGTATGCTCTATGGTTGCCACACCTCATGTGGATCCTCCATATCAGAACAATAATGAACAAAGCTAGACTCAATGCTTCTTTCTAAGCACTCCTTTCGATTGAAATTATTAGAGAATAAGACCTAAGGTGCCTTTAACTTGTTGAGAGGCTGTGAGAAGGCTGTGTTTTGGTCGAGCAAAGCTAGCTTCTCTAGTGATAGATGAAATAGGAATATTGAGATTGATTTAGTGCTTTATAATTTCATAAGATGGGCAAGAGATCCAATCATTCATAGGTAGTGAGAAGAGATTCTGAATGTGTCAATTGAGTAACCATGTCTTTCAGAGCCATGATCACTACGTCTCAATCCTTCAACTCTTCTCCTAGATTGTCATCTATGTTCAGCCTAGTTCGTCTTGATTATGTCCCAGAAGATGGTCTAGTTCCTTAAACTAAAAATCCCTAGATCACAAATTCATACTCTGTTTATGGCAAGACCAAGTATCCCTTAAACCTTTTGAAGAAGATCACTAGCAAGACAATTGTGCCAAGGGGCGTTAAGGAGATTATCGAAGCTTCACCTTTTGATTCTCACCAACTCTTGGCAACTGAAGTAGAACAAGTCGTGACCCTGGTGTTTTCTTTGGATCTTCCATGAAGGTGTCTCAATACACCCATATTCACTTAGGTGTGGTCAAGCTATACCTTACCTTCAATGGGAGGAAAGGTCTCCTTGTCTGCTCTAGAATTAAGCTCCTTGACTTGAAGTTCTATAAGTACGAGCATGCTTGCATTACC
The DNA here is from genome assembly GCF_029873635.1 of Malania oleifera. Lineage (NCBI taxonomy): Eukaryota > Viridiplantae > Streptophyta > Magnoliopsida > Santalales > Ximeniaceae > Malania > Malania oleifera. The sequence goes on along the minus strand of NC_080429.1, from coordinate 27,332,317 downwards.
ACTATGCAAACAACATTGAGTGCAGGAATTGTTAGCTTCGCAGTCTTCCTTAACTTCTGCATGCGCTTATCAGACCCGAATATGAGAACTACTCCAAGGTCCAAGTCCATATTGTCGGAGCACTGCATATCTCTAATTCTATTGCAGCCACTCTTCATCACCAGATGGTTTACAGAGTCCAAAATCATTCTCTTGATTTGGCAACCCCCTAAGAAAATTTGGACACTCTCTTTGTTAATTATGATACCACCCTTGTTCCAAGCTACATCCATATCCCAAGATAGTTACCCGGGGAAGAGCTACTCAAGCTCCATCTAGAGTCTTGGATCACTAAGTATGAATAGCTACATCACATCCCCAAGGCAATCATACTTTATGACCCCATCTATAAGACCATGCAGAATAGCGATGTTTATACCTCCTTCCCAAAAGCCCAAGAATACCCGTTAGATTCAACTTTCCAACATACGTTTCCTACCATGATGATTCAAACTCATCAGAAGTCATCAACACCTCCAAGAGAACAAAAGGTGATGATCAAACCATCCACTAGTGCCATCAACTTGGTTGATCCAACATCTCTGGGATCTTAAGTCTCAATCCTGTACTTTAAGGGAGATGGCTTTCTGGCCTACAAACTCATGATTAGAAGTCATCATCGGAAGGGTTATCTCCAAGTTTGTTGGCAGACTCAGAATCTTTTGGATAAATCTTGGAGACTATCGACAATTGCAGATATCACAAGTTGTAAATCTCAGTGTTTTCGTATCCACAATGAGGAATTTTGTGGAACATGGCAGGACCATGTTACCCAAGCCAGGGAAGAATATATGAAAATCAAATGTTATTTGCTTAAAAGAAGAGATCGTGAGAAGAATTATATTCTCATCTTTGAAAGATATTACACTCTTTGTTGACCAATTGATATCAATCTTAATCAAGTGTATCTCAACAACCTGCCAAATCCATTAGGAGGAGAAGTTCTCCGAGAACTTCAAATGAGTGGAAAAAGACTTGAAAGTACTTCTTTAGGTAAACTCTACCAAAGTACTCTCATGAATTTGGATGCACTTTGATTCTCCAGAAGATCCAAGCATAAAAAGAAAAAAATGTAAATGTCTAAGAAAGAAGAAGCACATGAAGGACCCGAAAGATCACCAATGTTACATCTGTAACCAAAAAGGGACGTTATGCAAAGAAATGTCCTCAAAGGCGAAAGAGAGTCAGACTAATATAGACGTTGCATAAAGTCTTAGATTGGGATTCAAATGATGACATTGAATCCGTTTTCTCTTTAGGTGATCATCAAAATGAAGAATCCATCCTTGCCTTCTAGCAAAGCGAGCAAACAGACCTATTAGATTCTTCGGACGAAGAAGATGAAGATTTCGAGAACTAAGGTTGATCCAAGTATTGGATGTTCCCATATCCAACCTACCAACAATGAATGATACCCAGTAGCATCAACAGAAGAGGAGGTTCAAAATCTCTGTTCCATACAGGAATCATTGTTAGCACAATTCAAGAAAGGAGACTGTGTATCACCCTTTGCTCTAGTATGGGCACTAGCTGATAAGTACTCGAAGCCATTTTTTGACACAAGAGTAGCGTGTAGTTTCTTGAAACCAAGCATTCTTCCAGACGATAAATGGTAGCCATGCAATCAAGGTTTCAAAGCAGCAAATGGAGAACATTTTGAGGTCAAAGTAAAGAGTGTCTCAATGTACGTTAATCTTTATCCAAAATGCTTAATTAGAGCCACATTCTTTGGATCAAACCTTCCTAACAAAGACCTCCTTATTGGATTCGATATAATCTAGCACTTAAACATAGTCCAGTGGACAAAACAAGGGCTAAAGTTTATGTTGTATCTTTTGTAGTGGACCAAAACTCCTAATCTCTTCCACATCACCCAGACCTTGGAAGAAGTAAGAGCGTAATGGGTCTCGACAAGCTGTGCTGACAACCACAACGAATTCCTGAAGAAATGCTCAATCCTGCTATGGAAGAACCCAAAGTTCTTTGTTAGCCTTCCATTCAAGAAGAATGAGGATATCAACTCTATGAAGGCAAGCCATTAAGGAATGAATCTAGAGTACTATTCATTGATGCATAATGAACTGTCCCAATTGCAAGAAGGACTAATTGAGCCCATTAAGTCACAATGGGTTTGTGAGGCCTTCTATGTCAATAAGAGAGTTGAGTAGACAAGAAGTAAGCTCAAACTTGTCATTAATTACTAGTCTCTTAACCACTTCCTTGCAAATTATAAGTTTTCATTACCAAATTAGGCCAGTCTATTTTCACAATTATCAGAGGCCTAAATCTTCTCAATGTTTGACTTAAAAGCAGACTTCTGGAAATTGGGTATCCATCCAGAAGATCGGCCCAAGACGGCTTTGTGCATTCCCCACTTCCATTATTAATGGACTTTCATGCCATTTGGGCTTAAGGTGGCCCCATCCATTTTCCAAAAGGCAATGATCAAGATATTCTAGCCTATCCTTCACCATGCCTTGATCTACATTGATGATATTCTCCTTTTCTTAAAAGATATGACATCCTATACGAAACTCCTAAATCAGTTTAATGAGATAATTATACATTACAGTATCGTGTTGTTAGAAAATAAGATGATAATTGGGGCAAAAGCTATTGATTTCTTTGGGATGAATATTAGCCAAGGAAAATATGAATTGCATCCACACATTCCGACACAGCTTAGCACCTTCTCGGACAGCCAGATGGCGACAAAGCAATTGCAACAATTTGTTGGTATAGACTTTGTCCCAAAGTTGGCAGTTTGCACAGTACCACTGCATCAACTATTGAAAAGAAAGATATGCTCCCCTAGGAATCCAGACACACAGAAGCATTAAGGTCGCTTGAAAGCAATGGCTATGCGATTGTCACCACTCCAGATTTGTGACAAAGGCTGAAGAATCTTGTTGATTGACCCAAGTGATAATTACGGTGGTGCAGCCTTAATTGAAGAAAATGATGATGGGACTAGACGTATCTGTGGTTACAAGAGTGAAACATTCAAAGAATCTGAATTACATTATCACTCCAAGTTCAAAGAAATTTTGGTGGTGAAAAGAGGAATTGAAAAATTTGAATTCCATCTGATTGGACATACTTTTGCAGTCAAGATGGACATGTCATCTTTTTCCAAAGATGATACAATTCAAGTAAAAGATTTTATTGTAGGGACAACTTCTCAGATGGGCAAACTAGTTCTCACAGTATAAATTTGGAGTGAAACATATCAATGGAAAGCACAACATCCTCGGTGACTTTCTCTCAAGGCCAACCAATCTCCAAGTCCTTTTTACTATGGCATACTCATCCTCTCCAAGTTCACTTAGTTTCACAAAATGAGTCCAGAGCCTTCCTAGTGAAATTCAAGACAACATCCTTTGCCACACCATCGAAAAGGGAAACAACAAAATGATTTAAGGTCTCCAGTCCATTCTCCTTTCCAATTATGGATTATTTGACGCACCATTAAAATATCTAGACTAGCATCCACTCTGTCCCTACATTAATGGCCTCTGGGTCCCTACACTGTCTTTCCTAATTTTCCCAAAAGAGGCTTTCCTTTTCCTCTTGTATTTGGTCAGAACATATCACATCGATATGATTCTACACAAGCCACGAAGGCAAAGGCTTTAGCAATATAGTTATCTCAAAGATTGGTTTCTATTCTTCAAAACTAAAGAACAATGGGTTGATTGGCTTGATTTCATAACTGGGTTCCTGTACCTATTGGCCTTTCATCTCAGAGATAAAGTCCAAACACAAGGGGGAGATAGATATGTCAATATTTTTCCCATATGTGAAAGGATACGCAACTTCAAGGAAAACCCATTTGTAGATCCACGCCTAGTAGTGCCCCATTGGCTTGAAATAAGAAAAAAGGATGTGCTATCTCAATAATGTTAATCTAGAAAAATTGCCACAAGACTTGTTCAACCCGGTGCATTACCAGGACGATGGAAGGGCCAAAAATAGTAATTACTCAGTCTTGTTCCCCCATTTATACAAGACTTACCTAACAAACAAGCTGACTCTATATCATGTGGGCCAGACGAGCAGCAATGGAACCATTGATGACCTGGAAGTAATGGCATGTTATCCTACTAAAGAAGAAGAGGAGTAGAGGGCAAGATATAATCTCTGATATGTCATGTCAACACCAACTTTATCAATATTAGTGAAAAATGGATGTAGTCCCAAGAGAGGGGGGGGGGTGAATTGGGTTTTAAAATTTTCTTTAATTCCTTTAATAAAATCTTAACCTTTTGTTGATAATGTACAACAACTTAATTCTTTTTATTTAATCCACAACCACACAAACATTCAATCAAACCAATTAACCAAGCCAATCAATCATAAAACATTCAATCAAGATATACTTTGCAACTTAATGGAAATTCTCAGCTTTTTCAACTTGTGTGCAGCCCTGTTTATATAAATTTGAATCAAGCCCTGTATATATGAAATTTGTCTCTCAATTTAATATCCAATACAACATCCAATCACTTTGTCCAAATACTTAGACCTTAAATAAACTTTAAGTTAAAGAGTCTTGGGGTGTTGAATCAATCAAAGTACTACTTTACAGTTTTCGCAAAAGATTGATCAACCAACGTACTCCCTTTTGGTTTCCGCAATCCCAAAAACAAATTAAGCTTAAGTTTATTTAATATCTAATCCACGTAGTACATATGATTTAGATATTTAAAACATCCACGCAGTTTTATATGTGCTGAAAATAAAGAGAATAAGGGAAAGAGAGAGTGAGATTGAGATTTTTACAAGGTTCGGCTTATACCCAGCCTACATCCTCACCTTTGAAAAACCACCAAATGATTCACTAAAACAGTTCCTTTGCCGGGCGGAATAACACCGTTACACACTCCTTCAATAGGCTAGAGCCGGCCTTTCCAAGTGATATCCCCTCACTCAGTCACTCCTTCAATTAGGCTAGAGTCTGCCTGTCTAAGTGATACCCCTCACTTAGCCAACGATCCAAACACCTTGGAACGTCCAAGAACTACAAGAAAACACAAGATACAAGCTGCGTACAATAGCACTCTCAAAACAGAGTAGATTAGTACACTTTCAGCACAATATACTTCAAAATAAATAACAATATGGAGTTTTAACTTGAAGCTTAAAGGAGTATATCACCGATTAATTCTTTCAATGATTGAAAGATTTAGAATTTGATTGCTCAATTCCGGTGGAAGAAGATCAGCAAAAACTCAGTTAGAAATTCGTGCACAATATGTGAGCTTGAGAGCCTTTGAATGATGAGAACAGTTGAGTGAGTTTTGAGTGTTGAATTTGATTTTTGGTAATTAATTCAATGATCTTGAGGCTTATTTATAAACTTGAAAAAGTATGTAACTTGATCCCCAAGTGACTTGGAATATTCCTCAAGTTTTCATAAAGTTTGAGTCCCAAACAATCTCATTTAAAATTTTTTTCTATTATACAAATTTAAAATCTGCCTCGTGGTAGTAGTTTTGGTCAGGCGCCTGTCCAATTATTTTAAAGGGGCAGTAGGGTGACAATCACTTGGTGGAACATTGGCAGTCTACTGGTGGGACACAGTCAGTCTACTGGTGGAACACAGTCAGGTTGTTGTCAGCTTCGAGTACCCTTAGGTTTTTTTGTCATAAACATTTCTATGTAACTCCAAATTTGACGTGCTTGGTGTCAAAAGAAAGCTAAGAGAAAATCCTACAACTTTCATGTTGAACACTTTTCAAAATAAAGAGTTTTTGATAGAGAAAAATGCACCTCAATGCGGATGTAGAAAAATTAACAGCATTCGGAAAGTCCTCTTTTTGATGCTTTTCATTCCAAAAATGATTTTAACCTTTTTGAAATAATTTTTGACCTTATAAAAATATTTTCCAAGTATGTTAAAAGATATCTAGGTCCAAGAAATTAACCTAAGAGCTTCTTGAATCCATATTGAAATTATTTGAAGTACTTACATGAAATTTCCTATAAACTCTTTCAAATTTTCAATTCTTGAATTCCTTGAGGTCTTTATACTTGCTTCATTTTTCTTTGAGCTTTCATCAAGTTCTCTTTAATCTTCATGCTCTCATGATCTTCAAGCTTTATCTTTGAATCCATTTTTGAATCCATGTTTTAAGTTTCATATTGATCGTCCTTCTTTGAAATATAAGCTTTCATGAATCCTTTTGAACACTTGACCTTGCATTCATCATTGAATCCTGAAATGATATCACTTAACCAAATATGTTAAGTTCCACTTGTTTGTTAGCATCAAAACAGGATGTTAAGCCTTGTAAGGCCAACAATTAGCTTTTACTATGATGCTTTATGTCGTAGTCGTTGTAAGCTTTATGTCACTATCATTGTAAGCTTTATCCAAAGCTGTTTTAGAAAAGTCACTTTAAATAAAGGGTCTTTAGCTTTATGCCATTTTCAATTTGTAAAAGCAGGCTTTGTAAGGAGTAAGAATAAAGAATATGCCACAGCATATTCCATTACTCCCCTCTATATGAGGAGAGTTCTAGTTGAAATAGGAGCAGAGCAAGTGAGAACTAAGGATCTCTTGTAAGAGGTCTCATGTATTCCCTCATGTGTCTTGTTTGTTTAATGAAATATCCCTCAGTGTGTTTTTCTTGGTGCGTTTCTTGCTCTATTTCAACTGATGGGTGCCCTTGGATATGCTGGCAGTCAGTGTCCTTAATTTTGTCCTTTAATATCGAAGTGCTTTTGTTCTTTAATATTCCAAGTGATGGGAGCCATCGAAGATGCTGGCAGTCAGTGTACTTAAATCTTGAACTTTAATATTCCAATTGCTTTTTAATCGTCCAGTGCACCTTAATAAACAGAGTGTAGAGGAACCAGTGAACATATTTAATTTTTAGTGCTTCAAACATGTTAGATTACCACTTTACCTAAAAGTTCAAGCTATTAGGTTGTGGGCTAACTATGTATATCAAGCTTTAACACTCCCCCGCATGTGCAGCTTGATAGCACATGGAGAGATAAACACATGGTAGATAACACCCATTGCAGGGAATGCAATAATTTTTTTAAACACCACGCAATAAATGTGGGCAACAAGACTAGAACCTAGGGCCTCCTGGTAACCAACTTTGACACCATGTTAGATTACCACTTCACCTAAAAGCTTAAGCTATTAGGTTATGGGCCAACAATGTATATCAAGCTTTAACAAAACAATTATTGAATGAATTTGACTTTTAACTTGTTTGAATTATTTGGCTATATGGTTTTGATTTTGTGCTTCCGGCTACTTTTTTTTTTTTCAAATTTTTGTCCCTGTTTCTAATGATTCCTTGACTTGCATTTTGAGTGAAGCTTTCGTTATTGAAGTTCCTGGTTGTAGGAAAACCAATGTTGGATTAGCATTTTCTGTTTGACTTCTTAGGCTGTGCTGATTCCGTGGGCTGTTTTTTACACTCCTTGGTTTTCTTCTTCTCTTTTGCCTGGGGTTCCCTAGACTTTTGTTAAGGAGATGTCTCTTCTCCTGATTGTACATTCTTGTTCTATCAAATGAATTTCTTTTTCTATTTTAAGAAAAAAAAAAAAGGAAAAGCAATCATGCAATCATATTGCATGTCGGATTGGAGTAACCATATATGATTTGAGTTATGGTATACTTCCACTTTTTTCTGGCTAGTTATTAAAATCAAGCACTTGGCCTAGCTTCTTTCTGCAAATCATTTGTTGAGAAGTCAGAAAAAAATGAAAATTGGCCAAAATCATCAGTAAGGGAATGATTATGCTAATGCGCGTGTTTCTCTTCCCATTAGGAAAAATGGTACAGCCAACCAAAAAATAAAAAAATGATATGAAAGGAGGTTACATTTTCTGATTAGTGAAAAGTTGTGAACCACCATTGCATGGGATTAAAATCATAAGTATGGCTGTGCAATTGGTCAGTTTGAGTGTTTTGGTTTTGTGAGATGGCAAACTGAACCAACTGATTCAGTTCGGTTTACTATTCTAGGAACTGAATTGAACCGGCGTAACCAAAATTCTGCATGAAGCAAAAGAACCCAAGCAGACAAGAAATGTGCAAGGCAAAAAAAACCAAACCAAATATTTGAAGAAAGAAACAAAGAAAATTTAGAATTGTATTATCACTTAATAAAATTATATATTTAAAAGATCCCACAAGGATTCAGCATCAGTAGGCTAATTTTAGATGGGAATTCAAATTTTAAAGCAAACAAATATAACATCATATATCAAAAGATTAATCTAAAGCACGCATGTACTATTTCGATTCCAACCGAATTTTCACTATTAACACTGAAAACCAAACTGAACTTTTTTCGGTTTGCTTAACCGGAGCCAAACAGAACTGAAGAGGTTTGACAACCAAACCGTTTGAATAGAACTAGCTCGGTTCGGTCAGTTTTTCCAGTTTGAACCGAATTGTGCACACTCCTAATCATAAGGGATTGAGAACCTTCTCTATCCTTGAGATTGTTTGTGCTATAGTTATTAAGGCTCTGGACATGACACTGGTGGATTTTACATGAAAATGAAACTGTTTGCTTCGTGAAATAGGTAATTGTAGCTCATGCATTGGCTAGGAATGGCTTTACTACAAACAAATACAGTGAATGTTTTTATGGACTGCCTTAGTATGGTGTCACTTCACTTGGCTATGGAGTATTTGAATTTTCTGATGAATTCTGAAGTTTGCCAACAAATTCATTATATTCTACCATTTTTTTGGCCTCTCCACGCCCGCATATCTAATGTGCTTATTGTCACTGGACAGCGTGTACTGTATGTAGATATTGATGTCCATCATGGAGATGGTGTTGAGGAGGCCTTTTATACCACAGACAGAGTTATGACTGTGTCTTTCCACAAATTTGGGGATTTCTTTCCTGGGACTGGGCACATCAAAGACATTGGGGCAGCTCAAGGAAAGTACTATGCACTAAATGTCCCCCTAAATGATGGAATGGATGATGAGAGTTTCCGTGGTCTATTTCGACCCATCATACAAAAAGTCATGGAGGTTTATCAGCCTGATGCTGCAGTTCTCCAATGTGGAGCAGATTCATTGTCTGGTGACAGGTTGGGGTGCTTTAATTTGTCCGTTAAGGGACATGCAGATTGCCTTCGTTTCCTCAGATCTTTCAATGTACCATTGATGGTCTTGGGTGGAGGAGGTTATACAATACGAAATGTTGCTCGTTGCTGGTGCTATGAGGTTGGTCTCTCTCTCTCTCTCTCTCTCTCTCTCTCTCTCTCTCTCTGCTTTTTTGATGTTGATCTGTTACACTGTCACAGACAGCAGTTGCAGTTGGGGTGGAACCTGATAACAAATTGCCTTACAATGAATATTTCGAGTACTTTGGTCCTGATTACACTCTTCACATTGAGCCATGTAACATGGAGAACCAAAACTCACCAAGAGATTTGGAGAGAATAAGGTGATTTTAAGCTTTTCATTACTGCTGTGTTTTTTAGCTGCAGTACATGCTAGTTCTTCCTCCTTAGGCTACTTCTCACGAGTTTAATACTGTTTGATTGAGTCATATAGTATTTCGATTTTGTATTAGGTCTGAAATTATTATCTTGTCCAAAGCATTCATATATGTAAAATGTCAAATAGAAATCTTGCTAATTTTGTTAAGAAAACAATTTGATTTGGTAAAAAAAAAAAAAGGGCAGCCTGGTGCACAAAGCTTCTGTGAATGCCTGGTTGGGAGAAGTGGTGGACCATGATGGGTCTATAATTCGTAGTCTTACCTTGCATTTTTGCAAGTGGCTGTTTCCACACCTCAAATCCGTGACCTCTAGGTCACACGGCGACAACTTTACCATTGCACATAGGCTCCCTAAAAAATTTGATTTAGTAAAAAACATGATTTATTACTATTACTTGCTCAACATATCTCCTTCATTAATCTCATTACAATGCTTGGCACGAGGGAACAATTGTGATTCCAATAGGTGATTTATCCAAGCTCCTCCTATCATGCAAGCAATTTGTAATTGAGGGGATATTCATTTATTTTTAATTAGGGTTGCATCTATGCTTTTAAACTCGGCTGGTCTATAGACCCTTTGATAGGCATTACGCCTAGTATATTTCATTTTGTCTTGTTTTAATTATTTTGGTTATTCAAAGACTTTCTATAAATTTATATGGGTAATAGGAGATTTGCCCATTTAATTCAGAATGAAAATTTAGCCATTTGATGGATTTCATGTCCAATAATTGGGTAATTGCGTATAATTTTTTGGTGGCTAGCCCTTTTAACTAGAAATAGAGATTTAACTATTTCAGTGATTTGCATCCTTTGTCTTGTAAATTTTTTATTGCTTGACCTTGGGGAAATTTTTCAAATTTGAAATTGCTTTTATTGGCAGATTTATTTACTTCACCCATTTGGAAAATGAGTTGACTTCGTGCCCTTAATGAGATCAAGTTGAAGTTAGTTTAATTTTGTGTTTTTATCACTTAATTTATTTAGTTTAGTTTTGTGTTCTTCTCAATTTATTAAATGAAGCCATTGGGATTTTGATTTGAGGAATTTAAATGAGTGAAAGTTCTTGCCTTTAAATTTTGAAAAATTAAATTCAAGATTTATGCAGTTAAAGACACATTCACACTTAGTGAACAATTTTAATTGCAATATTTTCATTGCATTAATGATTTATATGCTTGGTAACATATGCATTTGGATTCAGTCAAGACTCAATTTTAACTTCATATGCGATTGGGTTCAGCATCCACTTTTTTAATTGAGTCAAAAACTAATTAAGCTTGACTATAATTAGAGTGAACACCTGCATTTTCATTTAGAGTTGAGGTTTTTATTTTTAGTTGAGTTCAACACCCACAGATCACGGTAGGATTTAGATTTAACGACTCTTTGTTTAAGTTAATTTGGATCAATTAGATTTAACGACTCTTTGTTTAAGTTAATTTGGATCAAGATTAATCCACATGATTTAATTTAGAGTCAAAGATTTTGATTTTGTTGAACTTCTGATTGGATTTAACACCTATATTCTAATTTACAATCAAAGAATCAAATTTTATTCAATATGTGAGTGGTTTCCACTCTTGCATCATAATTTAGAGTCAAAACATATTTTTTTTATTAGGTTCGAATTTTAAACTATTTAAAATAAATTTCTACATGTAATTTTATCTAAGTTTCATTGAATTAGTTTTGTTTTCGAAATGTTTTGTCTTACTTTTAATCATAATAATATTTTTGCCTCCAAAATGATGTACACTAGTTATTCTTTTATATGTGAGACACACACACACACACACACATTGCTACTTGATTTCATTTTATAACCAAATGGAGTTTCTTCCTTTAGGTTCAAACATTATCTCATCTAAAATGGATTTTCTAGATGTAGTTTTATATACTTTTGGTTGAATTTACATTCTTTTTTGAATGTTGTCTTACTTTTAAAAATTAGGATATTTTTGTACATAAAATGATTTACCCTGTACTTTTATATATAAATTGATAAAGATTAGGTCTTATGTAAAATTGTATGTTCATAGCCAAGCTCATTATAAGTTTTAGATGGACCCTTATCATGGTCGTAGTCTCATTTAAAATAGTCTTTTGTGGTTAAATAAATATAGAAAATATATGGTAATTGTGACAGGAAAAGTGTCAGAAGAGTTCCAGAGAAGTATCCAAAATTGTAGGAATTTTTATAAAATTGTTGATGCATCTAGAGAGTGTCCACGCATCCAATACATGTCTGTGAAGTTTCAAAAAAGTCTCAGCATCTGTGAAGTTTACGACACTCTAGTCGTTAAGGGTCGAGATATGTCTCTCAACTAATTAACATGACTTGTGAGGTACAGCAATTATTAGGTAATAGTCAAGTTAGAGCTGTGGCTATGAGTGCTAACTATGGTCCAATGTTAATGATGTGTAAAATTTAATTTTTGTTTATTAATTTGATATATTTTTTTATTTTCTTTCTCATTTTCCCTCATAACCAAACATAAAAAAGCGGATTCCGTCAAATTTTCCTCCAAAAATTTTCCAAGTTCCAAACGGCGCCTTAGCAGCTGGCAACCTTCCAGTTCAACATGTGGTATCTTGTTCACTTCTAAAGTTTTTATGGCTTTTGGGTTCCTTTTTTTTGTTTTCATCCACTGTTCTTTACCAATATATTTGACACTACAAAAAATATATCTAGTTGTCATATATACCTTGCACAGTATGGATGAAAATTCTGCAATTGAAAAATTTGCAGGAATATGCTGCTTGAACAACTTTCAAGACTACCACATGCACCCAGTGTGCCTTTTCAGACAACTCCACCCATTAGTCAAGCTCCAGAAGAGGTTGGTTTCCGATTTACAAAAGTACTTTGAATTATTATTATTTTTTGTTCTCTCTTCACCCTTTTTATTTCTGTTTTTGACTTATTGGATGACTGTTGGATATAGGCAGAAGAGAATATGGATCAAAGGCCTAGACCTCGTATTTGGAATGGTGAGGATTACGAGTCTGATCCTGATGAAGATGAGAAGCCTCGACGTCAAAGGTCTAACACTGATTGTCAGCCTATGGAAGACGATGGCAAGAGGTAATCCTTTATGTTTCATTTCATGTGCAATGTGATTTAGCGTCTGGCGGAAATGTAAACTTGTGTCTGAGAAGTATCCTGCACTGGTTGGAGACTCTGCAGTCATGCCTCTGTATTGGACATCAAATGTAATGCAGATTGAAAAGGTTTAGAACTAACTTATGTTTTAGAATGTCCCCTGTCCAGAAAATGACTGCATTTCATACACCAGTGCAGGGTAGAATTATATCTCTAAATGAATTAACCGAATCGCCTTTTCCATTGACCTTCACCATAAGGGAGTGTTTGGTTCATGGTATCAAAACTATTACCATGGAATGACATTCCTGAGAATCTCATTCTTGGGAATTGGATGTCTGTCTCATGAAAATATTTTGTTTGGCATTATAAGATTCTCAGGAATGCATTCATGATTCCCATGTCCATGTTTGGTTCAGGAATGTATTCATGATTCCCATTTCCATGTTTGGTTCAACAAGGGAATCTTGGCCACTATTTAAAAAAAAATGGCGCCATTATACCCTTGACAGTTGTGTGACCAATATATGAAAGAGTGATTCTATTTTCAACACAAAAACATACTAAAATTACATAATTAAATTCATGTCTTAAACTTTTAAGAATCGTGGATTAAAAAGTTCAACAATTAAATAATTAATTAACTGAAATAATTGAGGGTAATATGGTGTCTGAATATTAACCATTATACCATATTATTTTAACACAATAGTAATAGTACTTTCATTTTATTAATAATTTATTATTTTAAATATAATAGTAGTGTGATAATACTATATTTTAGGGGCATTGTCTGATAAGTGAGGGCAATTTGATCCAAGAAAAGTAGGATTCTCCCACAGAAACTTACCTGTGGCTGGGAATGGGTTTCCATGTTTTGTGGAATCTTTACATAACTAGGAATGTGAATATTCCTGACATGTTAGATTTTCATGCTCAAATAAACGTGGAAATGAAATGCCATGAGCATAACATTCTCAGGAATCGTCAAAGACATGCGAATTAAATGCTCCCCAACTGTTTTCCCTTCTTACTAGGACCAGATAATGAGGGGTTTGATTGTTCTGTTTTGTTTCACAATTTGCTTCTCCCTGACCCAGATGTAATGGTACTCCCACCTCATGTTTACATTGAGAAGAGGTTCGGTGTTATATTTTCCACAAGTGAACAGTGGCATTGTTATATTTTTTAGAAAGAGTGGTGGAGATTGATTGCATATTGCGAAAGGCCTTTCTAATAGTGATGTTGATAAATTATAAAAGTGATTTGCTGCTTCTGCACTGTTTCTAATCATGAGGTCATGTTTTATGGTTTTTTATTACAGGGATACTACCTATGAAATTAAAGGGAAAATAGCAGAAGAGCGTCCGCCTACTTTACACTGATGGAGTTCCTTCTCCGTGAGTCCATCCATGACTTCTTCCTTGTAGGATTGTAGCTATGATCTTATTATTTGAGGCCTAGTGGATTCCTTGTCTGTGAGTCCAGTCATGAGTTCTATCTTGTAGCTATGAGCTTATTATTCCAGGCCCATGGTATATGCAGAAGATCATAGATCCTCTTGATGGGGTTATTGGAGAAAGCTTGTAACAAATTGTCAAGTAAATTGAAAGAAAACGAAAATGAAAATGAGAAATCTCATCCTTTCGGTTCATCTGTTTTTTTCACTGTCTGATGACATAACAGAGAATCATTTAGAATTAGATACACAACACAAAATAGATGTGTTACCTCCATTGTGTAGAGGTAACTGTTCAACTTGATGACAATTGCTATCATTTTTTCTTTTGGGTTTAGTTTCAAAGACTTTGGTTACATTTGGTTTGTGGAGCTTTGTGCACCGGACTATTTTCATTGTAGATGGTGATTAACACTTTTTTTTTTTTTTTTTGTGTGTATATTAAAAATTTATTTCATTATAACTATTCTATTTCTAAGAATAAGTATTCCATGAACCAAACATGGCGTCACATTTAGTTCTCATAAACCCAGGAAGATGGAATCCAATAAGAAATGAAATAATTACTTCATTTGTAAGATACTTCATTTTACAAAGCAAATGTGCTGTTGTTCCGTGTGAAGTTCAGTGATAAACAGTTTGAGATATAATGGTAGAACATTCCTTGCACCAGCACCAAAAAGCACACGTGATGACATGTTTGTTCTGTTATGTTCTTCTTCTATACATGTTTGTTTTCTTGATTGGGTTTATAAACTCCCATAAATTAATCAAACAGGAACTCCACAAAGCCAATTAAAACGTTTATATAAACTAAAAGCAATCCCCTGTTTTATGCCCTGCTTTACCTTCACCTCCTTCAAAAGAAAAAACAAAATTAGTTCAACTTTGGGTACAGCTACCCATCAATGGAGCAAAGACTCCACGTCGTTGCTCTCCCTTTTTCAAGCATGGGCCACCTCTTTCCTCTCACTTTAGCCAAGCAGCTCGCCCTGAACCACAGCTTCACCATCACCATCACCATCACCATACTTTGCTAAGTCTCCGCTCAAAGCACATAATTCCCTTTTGCAATGTCTCCTTGAAGCCATAAACTAAGTCCTTCCTCCCCTGGCTTCCACGACTTACCAACTGTTCGACCTGAATCCCAAATCTTCCCCTCCCTGACTTGCTCTCTTACTTCCATCCGCAACCTGTTCAAGTCATTAAGCATAACTATTCCGTTAGGGTTAGGGTTTGTTTGGTATATTTCTGTTTCTTTTTCTTTATAATGGAAAAATAAATTATAAAAATACGTCTGTTTCTGTTGTTAGTTTTAAGCTATTTGTTAAAAAATTAAAAATTAAATTTTATAATTTTTAATTGTTTTGACAACCTATTGTTAGAAATTTAATATACTGAAATAGTATCTTTAGATTAAATTATTCATTTATACACTTTTAAATTAAAATCAAAATTAAATGATCATATTAATTTAAATAATTACAAGAAAAATATACATAAATTTTTTAAAATAATAATAAAGTTAATTACAAAATGCTTTTACTAATTTTTAATTGTCATGTTTAATAAAATTTTTATTATAAAGTGAATTTTGAAAAATAGACCAATTAAGTAAAAAAATTATAATAATTTTTTTATTTTAATAATTTTTAATATTTATTATTTTAATCATATTTTTATAATATTTTGATTTAAAGATGAAATGAACTTTGTTTAATTTGTATTAATTTTATAAATGTTAACTAAAGTTTTTTGTTTTTGATTTTTGGTTTTGGTTTCTGATTTTCTTTTGTCTAATTGTTAACAATGAACCACCCCTTAGTTGCTTTGGTCGTTTTGAAATCTCTTCCACACCAATGCATTCAATGATGTGATAGAGTTCAAGGTTTCACCCTATACTTAATTGTGATATGGTATTCATATAGTATTCATATCCTTAGGTTTTTTAGAAAAACTCTTTCTAATTTAATTTGCTTATTTCAATCCATTGGAGACTAAACTCTATTAATTGAGGGGTTCGTTTGGTATTACCATAAAAAAAAATAATGAAAACAAAAAAAAAAAAAATTATAAACGAAAATTGAAAATCGAAAACTGGCTACCTATTTAATTAATATTTGTAAAATTAGACCTAATTGAATAAATGTCCATTTTTCACAACTAAATGGAGCCTTAAATTTGATCTAATAATTGTTGTATAATAATAATAATAATAATAATAATAATAAGAAGAAGAAACTATATCATGTTAACCTAAAAGCAATAATTATTGATTGGACTTGAGCATAAGATGTGTGCTTTCTAAGGATTTTTTTTTTAATTATTGATAAATACTTTAACTATACTTTGTAAGAAACAAAATAAACTCAAATTGAATAAAATTCAATTTATTATTTAAGTTATGAAATAGTTATTCTTTGAAATATGATAATTATAATAGAGATATTTGAAAATAGAATTAATAATTATTTTTTGTATATATTTTGATAATGAAAAATTATTTTATTTTTTATAGTTGGAACTTTAGGCGGCTCTTGAAGAAAGATAGTGAGAAAAGCTTATCTAAAGTCAAGACTAAAAGAAATATATAATCCAATGCTTCCATAAATTCGGTCGTGATTTTCAATTATAATTTCCATGCCTTTTTTATTTGGCAGCATTTCTCGATAAAGAAAGAACAAGAGTCAAAGAAAATACACTTATGCAAACCAAGATTTCCTTAGTATTGATACCGTATCTCAAATATCTAAAAGAAAAAAAAAAAAACATAGAAACAAAAGATACCAACGTAATGTTGTATATTATTATTTCATTCAATATGTAAAATAAAACAGGAATATACATTTTTATGGTAAAATTTAAAAATAATTATTACTTGTACATCATTTATTATGGATTCATAAAAATTAACTCTGCTACTTATTTTATTGTAAAAACTTAATTCAAAATTTCATCGCATTTTGTTTATACTCCACATTTATTCTAAATTAAATGTGAAAAAATTAATCTTCCATTTCACAAATTTTTAGCAAATTCATAAACTCAAAATCATCGCATGTCCTTTCAAAAGAAGTATGGTAATTTGGCCATTGTGAAAGTATTTAAAAGCTAAAAAGTCTTCATTAATGTTTTGGAGTATGACTTTTAAAATTAAAATTAAAATTTATGTGAATTTAAAGAAGTCAATATATTATTTTGCATTATATTTTATCAAAATTCATACACAAATTTAAATTTATAGTCTAATTTCATGCTCACAAACACAGTGTCAAATTTAATTTAAATTTTTTTTTTTCTCAAATGGCAGAAGGACTAAATCCGAATACACCTTTTAACACATTTATGAAGTCGAAGATAATTGGTCATTCTTTCTAAGCAAGCACACTACACAACTTTTAAATAATAATTATTTAATACTTATAAATATGATGTAACAAAAAAAATTAATAAATCAATTGTTTGTCAAAAAATAGTATTTTATGGGTAGTAAACTGGCAATGGATTATTTTTGGAATAGTTAGTGGGTAGTGAGAAGGATAATTTCGGATCTTAAAAATTAGATCAAGAAAAAAGGAATTCCTTCTTTAAGAGCAAAAATTGGTAAAGTACTAAACAAGTTTTCACCCTAAATTTAGGTTGTGTTTAACCATATAATTTTAAGATTTAAATTAAAATTTATAAAAACAACAACAACAACAAGCCTTTAGTCTCACTAAGTGGGGTTGACACATTAATCCTCTTTTGCTAATTCACATGATCAAGAGTATTTTCCTCTATTAGATTAAGGGCTGTTAAATCTTTTCTCACTACCTCATTCGAAGTTATTTTGGGTCTCCCCCGGCTCTTTTTCATGCCAGACACAATAACTAACTCACTCCTCCTTATAGGTGCTCTACTAGGACTACGTTTCAAATGCCTAAACCATCTAATCGCCCCTCCCTTATTTTGTTTTCAGCCAATATTATGTATAAATTATTACGTATATATTCTTTCTTTATACTTTAATGTTAAATTGCTCATCCACCTTAAGATTCGCATCTTAGTAGCTTTTATTTTTAGTATATTTTGCTTCTTAGTTGGCCAACGTTTTGAACCATAAAGCATAGCTGGCCTTAAAGTCGTTTTATAAAACTGTTATTTTAATTTTAAGGATATTCTTCAATCACACAACACACCTAGCACACTCCTCTATTTTACCTAACCTATTTTAGTTCTATATACTACATCTTCTTCAGTTTCCCCTTCAGGTTGCATAATAGATCGAAAATATCTAAATCTATCAGTGTTGTTAATATCTTGATTATTACGTTTAATTTTCTCTCTATTGTTACTCCTTACATTGTTAAAATTATAATTCATATATTCTGTCTTATTTCTACTTTTACTGAACCTTTTAAACTTTAATGTGGCTTTCCAAAGTTTTAACTTAGATTTGACTCCGCTCCTACTATCATCAATCAATAAGATATCATCCGCAAACAATATGAACCAAGGGATCTCATTCTGAATATTCTTAGTTAGTTCATCAATTATTAAAGTAAAAAAATAAGGATTCAAAGTAGAACCTTGATATACACTTATTGTGAATGGAAAATCTCTAAATTCACCTTTCTACAATCCTAACACTAGCCACTATTCTATCATACATATCCTTAATGACCTTTATATACTTGCTACAAACTCCCTTCTTTTCTAAGACCCACTAAAGAAGTTCCCTAGATACTCTATCATAAGCTTTCTCTAAATCAATAAAAATCATATGCAAATACCTTTTCTTTTTCCTAAACTTTTCCATTAAACTCTTAAAAAATAAATAACTTTTGTTGTTGGTCACTCAAACATAAAACCAAATTGATTTTCTGAAATCTTTATTTCTAATCTTATTTTATGTTTGATTATCCTTTCCCATAATTTCATCGTATGACTCATAATCTTAATTCCACAATAGTTATTAATATTGCCATTTTATTTTTGTACACAGGTACTAATATACTTTTCCTCTATTCTTATGACATTTTATTTTGTTTTTATAATGACATTGAATAGATTAGTTAACTAAACAATTTCTTTATTTTCTAAACATTTCCAAACTTCAATTGGTATTTTATTTGATCCCATAGATTTTTTACTTTTCATCTTTTTTAATGTCATCTCAACTTTAAGGATTCTAATTTTGCGAATAAATCTTCTACTTTTAGTTTTCTCCTCATTTGTCACTTTTGAGTTCAATCTTTCATTTTATTTTTCATCAACAACTTATCAAAATATATCTACCAACTCTCTTTTACGTCTTTTTCTAATTAATACATTATCATTTTCGTCCTTTATACGTTTTACGTCTCCTAAATCTTTACATTTTCTTTCTCCAATTTTAACAAGTTTGTAAGTATCTTTTTCTCCTTTGTTTGTATCTAGTTTAGTATATGAAATATCATAAGCTCTATGTTTAGCTTCACTAATAGTTGTTTTTGCATTTTTTTTCTTGCTTCTTTATTTTTTTCAAGGTTTTCTATATTTCTACAATTTTTTCATATTTTATACCAATTTCTTTTTGTTTTAACGACTTTTTGGACTTCTTGATCCTACTACTAACTTTATTTACTACCTGCGTATCTTCCTTTGGACTCATTTAAAATCTCTTTTGCTGTCCTTAAGATATAATTTGTCATTCTATTCCAAATAGTATTTGCATCAACCTTATCTCCTACTATCCAATCAGATTCTTTATTCATTTTATCTTTAAATTTTACTATATATCTCCTTTCAAGTTCCACCATCTAGTTCTCTTGTGTTTATTTATGCTACTTTTCTCATCCATTTTTTAATATCTATATCTAATACTAAAACTTAGTCAAACTTTCACTTAAAAGAACTTTACAATCCTTACAAGATATACAACCCTCATTCTTAGCTAAGAAAAAAATCTATTTGGCTTTTACTATACTCTTGAAGTTTATTAAGTGTTCTTCTCTTTTTATAGAGCAAGTATTCAATATAACCAAATCGCAAGACATGACAAAGTCTAATACTGTACCACTGGCCTCATTTTTATTTCCATATTCATGACATCCATGTATTCTTTCAAATTATGTATTAACCTTTCCATTGTGACCATTTAAATTAGCTCCTACGAATGTCTTTTCAGACATAGGTATCCCTAATAGAATATCATCCGTATCTTCCCAAAATTATATATATTTTAAGATTTTCTGCTAATCCTATTTGGCTCTATACACACTAATAATGTTCACTATCTCCAAGCCTAAAGCTATCCCAATTTTAATGATCTTATGCCCATTCTTTTAACATCTACTACATTATCTTTTTAAGTCTTTATCTACAATAATAGTCACCCCATTTTTATGTTTCTCTATACCAGTGTACTAAAGTTTAAATCCTAATTTTTCAAGTTCTCTATCTTTCTCTCCTACTCATTTCATCTCTTGAAGTCAGATTAAGTTAATTTTCCACCTAAACATTATTTCCACTATTTCCATACTTTTTCCCATAAGAGTTCTTATATTCTAAGTTACTAATCTAATCTTAATTTCTTGTGCTAGCTCATTTATCCTCTCCCTTTTATACTAACTAGTTTATTCCCTTGGCCTAATTGAATTTGGTAAGAATTCATAATATATGATCTAACAAAGTTTTATGTTAACTGACAGCTACTTAACACAACCCTACTCCTTTATTCGAGCTTAAGACTGACTGTGCGTACAAAAAATTTGTGTTACACATGTCAAGTACACGTTTGTGATTTTTTATTTTTCACATAGAAATTTTCTAAATCACACCTACAACTAGTAGAAACCACACACAAATTTTAATACAAATGCATTAAAAAAAATTAAAGCATACAAGTTTGAGTTTGAATCAAATTAGACTACAATTTTTTTAAAAAAAACCATGCTATAGTACTTTTTGAAAAATTTTGTATACTCCAAAACTTGCAAATGAAAATACTAAAACACAAAAATACATACTGTTAGAGTTGGTGGCTACATAATCATGATTGTTTTGATGATATTAACCTATATGTTGTTCCTAGTGTATCCTATCTTTACAGATCATGTTTAGTACATGTGTGACATCCCGATTTTTCATACCATTTTTTTTCTATACAAATAATACATACACCACATATCGGCCACGTCATCTACTAATGCCTTGATACATAACCCAACCTGAAAGTGGGTATCGAGCATACATTCATACTCATATACATAATCTTAACAGCGGAAGTCATTTCAAAAACATATACATACCACAACGAATACACATACCAGAGTACTTCCATTCATAAATACAAGTCAACCACATAACTCTAGGGGAATCAAACCTCCCTAGTAAAAAATACTCACCCTGACCATTCACGGTATCTGCTCCCCTCTACCTAGGAGCTCTATCAACAGGTCTAACTCAATTTCCTGAAATATTTAAATGATTAGGTCAGACACATCTCAGTAAGACCGAATAAATTATCTACAATATGTGGCAATATGAGATTCATTATATAATAACACATATTCATTTCAATAATAATATCTTTTGAGAAAATATACCATTCCCATAATCATAATCATATAGATATAAAACACAAGCTTTCATAAGCTTTTACTTCCATTTCCAAAATCATTCATTCGTATCCCAAGTTACTGGAGAAGTTCCTAAGAATAGGGAAGCTTGCCCGCACATACAAGCTGCTTCCCTTTGCCCCGATATCATTTGCAGCCTAACTCGATTAACTTGAGTTCGGCTACAATTGATACTTATCAGAGCACTCACCTTACTAAGTTATATATTTTACTTCGCTTTAATTATTCATTAACTCACACAAATACATTTCTCATTTTCTTTCTTGTTTCCATTCTCATTTCATTTCCATTTCCATTTTCATTTCCTTACCATTTCAATTTCCATTTCCTTTTCATATCAAACTTATGAGTGTCACCATAACCGATACATCCGTGTTTGTACTCATGGCTACCCTGAGGATATTCGCTATGCCATGCTTCCCCCCATGGTCAAGGTTGTGCAGCTCGAAGGCGGAACCTAACCGCTGTTAGGCGACCCGGTTAAGTCAAATATCATCACATATCTCATATCTGTAGTATGATTGGTCGGCCAAAAGCCCTGATCCAGACTTAGGGGGCACAACAACTCTACTATATAGCTCAGTCGACTGTCACGCCACACGTTTTACGAGTCCGTATGGTTGCACTAACTCCACTAGCAACGGTATCGTACTCTCAATATCATAACCCCTCATTAGGGTTTCCATATCCATTCATCAGGGTTAACACTGTCACATACTAGCAATCATTATGTGGTATTGGCATTTCATCAATCACATGTCTGTATTCCCCTTTTGGAATTTCACATTTCATTTCTCACAATTTAATATTCATATTGCATAATTAACAGTGCAGTATTCAAATTTCACATATTCACATTTCTCATAATCATACTTCACATTTTCATATTGCATAATTAACATTGCAATGTTTTCATTTCACATATTCACATTTCTCATTTTTAGTATTGCAGAATTTTACATTACAATATTCACATTTCTCATATTCACATTTCAAATCTTATTGTAGTATTAACATTACAATGTTCACATTTTCAGTATTCACAACTCATCTCATCTCATAAATACATATACATATTTTATTTTATGAAATTCACATTTCTCAATAAAACTTTTCTATATCACATATTCATCTTTCGTGTCTCAGAAATATTCAATTTCAATACATTTCATTTTCAACATTTTCCCCCATTTCAATCTCAGATCGCAATCTCAATAATTTCAATAATCTTATTGCAAAGTTCCACAATTCATTTATCATTCAATAATCACAATTTCCATGTATACACATTTTCAATATAAAATCATATCCACACAAATTTCATCTGATATTTATATCATAAAAATTCATGTAAAATATATACAACCATTTTCACATATTTCTCAACCCATAATTTCCCATAAAAAGACTGGGCTAAATGTATCCCCTTACCGTAACTTACGAGATCCACTAACACATCCAATTTCCTTCCCGTGTCGGCGTTCACCAGCTCAAAAACTAGCAATTCACATTTTTCCTAAATTATCAACACACTCCTAAATACTTCCATTTAACACTTCCTACATTTCATATACTCCAAATTAACTTTAAAACCCCAAAATACACCACTTACCCTGGTTTTAGGATGGTTCCCGGAACTCCAACTTGAAAATCTGCTCCACATACGTTGCAGAGAATCTTCCCAGAAACCCTATGGTGGTTCCTGATCGTCAATCTGGGCTAAAATGAAGTCGGAATTGAGAAGGGAAGGAGGGAGCTTCATAGGGTTTGCTTAATAGAGAAAGAGAATGAATTTTATGTTTAAGAATTTTGTCTCACGAGATCTCCTTATTACACTCACTGTAGAAAAAACAGTCGCCAATTTTCTCCAACTCTTAGAAAATCGTCGCCGGTTTTCTTTTTAACCGGCCCAGTAATTACCGTTTACCCTTTATTGACCCATAGTAAAACCCATAACAATTGACGGTTTTCTATGCCCTTCATAAAACTTTCGCCGATTTTTCTCCCTTCTCCCAGCCAACAATAAACCGTCATCGGTTTTTTGTCTTCTTCAGAAAACTGTCACCGATTTTCTTCTTCCTTGGCCAAAAATCCCCCTTTTACCAATTTCTATTATTATTTTATTTTTTGGGTCTCTACAACATGCACAAGTGACATATACTCATGGTTTTGGATCAAAGGCAAAGATCGAATCGAGTAGACGTCACGTAGGAAAGATAAAAAGAGCACTCACTCGGAAAGGACTCAAGCACATCCAAGGATGCTTAAATGTAGAATTATTTGTAATGGGGAGTGTTTGACGTAATATATGTTGTAACTCTTGTGGTTTTGATTTATGCATGATTTATGATCAAGATTTGAGCAATTTGCACATGCATACTAGGACACATGAGTTTATATGATTTCACTAAGTCACAAACTCAACTTTCATAGTTTTCAAGATAACACAAAAAGTTTGTCAAAAGAATCCTAAACTCAAAATATGTTTGCATAAGGGACAATTTTTTAACATCCTAGTATTATAAACATTTACATACTTAGTCTTGGTTTAGAAAAAACAAGTTATGTCCTAAAGACTAAAGAAAAACAAGTATATTTCTATATATATATATTACATACTAGCATATAAGATCAAAATGTGCTTTCAAATGTCTTTTCATAAATAAGATATCTTATATTCAAAATAAATTTCATAAGGAAAAGTTTTAAATTATATTAGTGTTATAATCTTTTACAAACTTGGTTTTGGTTGGGTTTAAAACCTCAGTTATGAACCTATCAAATTTCCTGAACACCCTTTGGTATTTTGGGCATAACTTTTGTTAGAAAAGTTCAAAAAGGATGATCTTGGGGTTTTAGGGCACCATCCCAAAACCAAGGTAAGTGAGATACTTGAAGGGTTTTAAAGTTAACTTGGAGTATAATTATGTTTGGAGATTTATGAACAATAAATGTTATGGGAGTTAGGTTGTTTAATTTGGTAAAAATGTGATTTTTAGGCATTTGAACTGTGAACGCCGAGAAGCGTCAGATTTAGGGTGTTAGTGGACTTCTCAGTTGCCAGGTAAGGGGAATAAATTATAGCAGTCTATATTTAAAAATTATGAGTTGAGAAATATGATAAATGGAATTATGTTATTTTACCTGAAATTTATTATGAAATATATTAGAGATGACATTGTGTTGGCATATGATTTATATTTTAGGAAATGTTGTAATTGGGTTTTGATTGATTTGCTCTGAATGTGAAATGAGATATAGAATTTGAAAATGTGGGAAAAATGATGAAAGTGAAATGCAACTGAAAGATGTATCTTTTTCTAAGAATGTATGAAAGTGAGATCTTATATGAGTGAAATCGTTGGTGACATACTGACACTTGACAGAACTGACTTTGAGAATACTGATTCATGATGAATATTTCCAATGCTAATATTGCAATGCAGACTTTTGAAATGTGAAAAAGAAAATAAAATATTGGCAACATAAATGCGGCCATCCGAATGTGATATGAGTATATTGAAAAATGTAACATTGCAATGATAATACTGCAAATCACCATAATGAGATTTTGAACACGTAATATGAAATATGAACTTGAAAATATGTGAATGTATGTATTGAAATTTTGACTACTACCATTACAAATTGAACATATGACTATTAACTGTGCATATGCAACCGATAATTCTGCATATGATTATTACATTGTGAGATCCTTGCAAATGAGGCAAATTCCAAAATCGGAATACAAGACTGTGATATAATGGTAACTGCCTAGTTCCACATAGTGATTACTGGTATTTGGTAGTGCTAACCCTATGGATGGACATGGTAACCCTAATGAAGGGTGTTATGGTTTATCATGGTACCGTTGTAGTAGTAGTTTCTGCAACAGCCACACAAGGCTCGTTGAGTTTGAGGTGGCTGACAGTAGACTAATCTGTCTAGTAGAGTTGTTGTGGCTCCCTATATCTAGATCAGGGCTTTTGGTTGGACTATCGTACACAGCCAGCGAGATATATGATGAATTGTGACCTAACTAGTTGTTAGCCCATAGCCATGTAAGGACACAGATGTATTATAACTAATGAACACTTATGAGCTCGATATGGAAATGGAAACTGAACCGGAACTGGAAATGAATGGACATGAAATGAATAAGAATGGCACTTAGCACGTAAAATGAGAATGATATAGAGTGAGTTAATAATAATTAAAGCAAAAGTAAAATACAACCGCCTAGGGCTTACTATGTAAGGTAAGTTCTTTGATATATCAGTTGTAGTGAAAACCCGAGTTAAGTCAGGAGCTAGGCTGGCAAATGATATTAGGGAAGAGGGAGATAACTATACTTGTATAGCGGGTACGCTTCCTATTCTCAGGATGCTTCGCCGATAAACTTGGATTACAAACGAATGTTTTGGAAAAGTGGAAGTAAAAGCTTATTAACGCTTGTATATATACGTTTGTATGATTAATGATTGTTGAAATTGGTATATTTTTCTCAAAAGATGTTATTACCTAACGAATATATGTTAGTATATCAGGATCTCATTTACCACAGCCATATGATATTTTTTGTCTTACTGAGATGTACTCACCCAATCATTTAAATGTTTCTAAAATCAAGATAGACTACGTGATATAGCTAGGCATCCGAGAATAGAGTACCCTATAGTTCAGTGAGTATTTTGAGCTAGGGAGGTTTGATTCCCCTAGAGTTTTTGTGTTGGACTTCTAATTATGAATGGTTAATACTCTAGTATGTCTATTTGTTGTGGTATGTATGTGTATATATATATATATATGAATGACTTCCATTGTTAGGGTTATGTATGAGTATGATTTTATACTAGGTACCCACTTTCGAGTCGGGTTATGTGTTATGGTATCAGTGGTTGACATGGCCGATATATGGTTATATGTGTTTTTTTTTTTTTTAAATGGTATGAAAATTGAGGCGTCACAATTTGGTATCAGAGCCAAGTTTGCTAGGTTCTGCAAACTTAAGTAAACAGTGGAATACAATACCAGAGTATCGGAATGGATATTGAAGAGATATGACTCAATGATGTTTTGTATTGAAGGATGAGATTAGAGTTAGGGTTCTATCTTGTTGGAGCCACCTGGTGTGGAAGCAGGTTCTGTGGTTTTTCTTTCTGTGTTTTTTCCTGGGGGTGACAACTTCTATAAAAGCTCATAGATACTCCTATCGTTGGATCGTTGTTTTTGAGTGGTAGTCGGGATTGAATCTTCATGGGGATTGAGAATGTTAAGAAGAAATGTTTGTAGTCAGAATCTTTTGTGAGTTTGGAGTATGCTGGGTGATGTGTAGCGCATATATATATCAGAGTTCTAAAATGGTTTTATATCCTTTATAAGATGGATCCAAGGAGTAGTAGTGCTCATGTTGGGGGTGATGAGGCAGGTCCTTCTGATATGGGTGGAGGAGACCCTGATGCTGTATTATGTAGTGTCACCCAGCAAGTGATGTCAGAGATGGCTCGGAGTTCGGGAGGGCGAAGCTGCATGATTGAGTAGTTCACGCGAATGAGACCTTCATCGTTTTCTAGAGGAACTGACCCACTTGTGGCTAAGAATTGGGTTCAAGATATGGAGGACATGCTGGCAGTTCTTTCATGTATAGATGAGCAGAAAGTTTTATTTGTGACATTTAAACTAACAGGGGAGGCAAAGCGCTGGTGGAGATCAGCGAGATTGTTGGAGGAGTAGAGAGTGGACCCTATCTTTTTCGAAAGGTACTTTCCTACTACTTTCAGGAGTGCAAAGGTGGCTGAGTTTCTACATCTGATGCAGGGACCGTTGACAGTACAGTAGTATACAGAGAGATTTATTGATCTGTCTCAGTTTGCTCCGTATTTAGTACTTGATGAGGAGAGGAAGACGAGGAAATTTAAGGAGGGTCTGAGGCAGATTCTATTTGAGCAGGTTATATGCTTTCGGGCTCAAACATTTGTGGAGGTAGTAAACAGAGCTGCAGTGATTGAAGGTGGTCTTCAAAGAGGCACTACAACATAGAGTCAGGGAAGAGGCCCACGCCTTTAGATGTTTAGGCAGGGTCCAGCCGAGGGCCTTGGAGGAGGCAGGATAGCAGGGGAATACAGAAACAGATAGAGAAAGATCGGGCTATACAGGGCACTTAGATGCTTCCTTCTTGTCCCATATGCTACAGGAGACACTCAAGAGAGTGCCGAGTTAGGGAGATTGTGTGTTATCGGTGCTATCAGCCTGGGCATATGGCAAGGGATTGTCGTGCATCGCCAGTTTCTTTGCCTATTTATAGACCATACCAAGGAGGTCATTGGGCACCTCGAGGTGGACAGCAAAGGAATATTGCCCCAACTCGAGTCTACTCACTGACACTAGAGGATGCAAAGGTAGTAGGAGATGTTGTGATAGGTACAGTTTCAATTCTGTCATTTACAGCTACTGCTTTATTTGATTTAAGGGCAACTCATTCTTTAATCTCTTGAGAGTTTGTTAAATTTTATGGGTTAGAAACACAGCAGTTGGGTGTCATTTTGTCAATGACTACGCCGACAAGGGATGTGGAGATATATGATAGGGTACTTAGTAACTGTCCGGTATGCATTTAGGGGAAGATTTTATTCGTTGATCTGATGGTTTTGAATATGCATAGGTTTGAGGTGATATTGGGGATGGACTGGCTAGTTGCTCACTATGCCAGTATAGATTGTCATAAGAGAGAGGTAGTGTTCATACCTCGAGGGGAGCAGGAGTACAAGTTTGTGGGGTCTCGTGTGTGTACCCCCTCCACAATTATTATTCGCCATTCAGGCGAGGCAATTGCTTTTAGAGGGTTGTCAAGGTTATATGACTTGTGTGAAGGTGGTATCAAAAGAAGAGTTAAGATTAGATGATATCCTGATAGTGTGGGATTTTCCTAATGTTTTCCCTAAGGATTTTTCATGACTACCTTCTAATTGTAAGTTAGAGTTTTCTCTTGATCTAGTACTGGGGATAGAGCCGATTTCGAAAGCGTCGTACAGAATGGCAACGACGTAATTAAAGGAATTAATAGACCAGTTGTAGGAATTATTAGACAGTGGATTTATTCGGCTCAGTGTGTCACCCTAGGGAGCACCAGTGTTATTTGTTAAAAGGAAAGATGGGTCGATAAGAATGTGCATCGACTACCAAGATATTATCAAAGTGACTATCAAGAATAAATACATGTTTCCCCATATTGATGATTTTTTTTATCAGTTATAGGGGACACAGGTTTTCTCGAAGATAGATTTATGGTCTAGGTATCATCAGGTAATGGTTAGAGTAGAGGATGTTTCAAAGACGACATTTAGGACTCGGTATGACCATTGCGAATTTTTGGTTATGCCGTTTGGATTGACAAATGCTCCTACAGTGTTTAGGGATTTGATGAATTAGGTATTCCACCAATATTTAGATCAATTTGTGGTAGTGTTTATCGGTGACATACTGGTGTATTCAAAGAGCCCAGAGGAGCACGAGGAACATCTAAGGATAGTACTTCAGATACTGAGGCAAAGGAAACTGTTTTCAAAATTCAAGAAGTGTGAATTCTAGCTAGAGCAGGTTACCTTCACTGCACCGGTGTTGACGGTTCCTTCAGGGGAAGAAGGTTTCGTGATTTACAGTGATGCATCGCATAAAGGGCTTAGCTGTGTTCTGATGCAGTAGGGGAAAGTTATAGCATATGCCTATCGACAGTTGAAAGAATATGAGAAGAATTACCCTACCCATGATTTGGAGTTAGCAGCAGTGGTATATGCACTAAAGATTTGGAGAGATTATCTTTTTGGGGGTAGGTGTGAAATCTTTACTGATCATAAGAGCCTGAAATACTTTTTCACGTAGAAATAATTGAATATGAGGCAGAGAAGATGGTTGGAGTTGATTAAAGATTACGAATGCACCATCAGTTACCACCGGGAAAGGCTAATGTGGGGGCTGATGCCTTAAGCCGAAAGTTAGTGGGTGCATCGGTATCTGCAGTGCCGACACAGCATCCGGTTCAAATGGATCTGGAGAGACTGAGGATAGAACTCATGGAGGGTGATCATCAGACATTTATTGCCAATCTAGTGTTGCAACCAACTTTACAAGAAAAAATTAAAATGGCTCATAGGAGTGATGTAGAGCTGGTAGAGCTTATAGAGAAAGTACAGAATGGTCTGGAGGAGTATTTTAGTATCTTAGATGATGGGTCCTTGGTGTTTTATACCAAGTTATGTGTACCTGCCGATCCTAAGATTAAAAAAGTGATTCTGGAAGAAACGCACTGATCCTTGTATACGGTACATCCTGATAGCACTAAAATGTATAGGGATCTTTGGGAATCTTTTTGGTAGAGTGGAATGAAAAGAGAGATTGCTAAGTTTGTAGCACAGTGTTTGACATGTCAACAGGTAGAGGCTGAGCATCAGAGACGGACAGGGTCATTGCAGCCATTGTATATTCCTGAGTGGAAGTGGGAGCATATAGCGATGGATTTTGTCACTAGGTTACCGGTGGCACTACATGGATAGGATGCCATTTTGGTAGTAGTAGATCGACTTACGAAGACTGCCCACTTCCTACCTATCAGAGTTAACTACTTCTTAAACAGATTGGCATAATTGTACATTCAGGAGATAGTGAGGATGCATGGTGTGCCTGTGTCCATAGTTTCAGACCAAAACACATGGTTCACATCCTATTTCTAGAGGAGTTTGCAGGAGGCTATAGGTTCTTAGTTGTCGTTCAGCACAACATTCCATCTTCAGACAGACGGACAGATGGAGAGGATGATACAGATATTGGAGGATATGCTACGTGGTTGCATGTTGGACTTTGGAGGCAGTTGGTTACGGTTTATACCAGTAGTAGAGTTTGTGTATAATAACAACTATCAGGTCAACATTGGGATGGCACCATTTGAGGCATTGCATGGTAGGAGATGCTGATCCTCATTATATTG
This sequence comes from Malania oleifera, assembly GCF_029873635.1. Classification (NCBI taxonomy): domain Eukaryota; kingdom Viridiplantae; phylum Streptophyta; class Magnoliopsida; order Santalales; family Ximeniaceae; genus Malania; species Malania oleifera. Next base: position 27,301,632 of record NC_080429.1, on the reverse strand, counting down.
GGATGAGTTTGGGGAGAGATAGATATTAGGGTTAGAGCTGATACAGCAAACTCAAGATAAAGTCAGACTCATCAGGGATAGGATCAGAACAGCACAGAGTCGGCATAAGAGTTATGCAAATACTCGTTTATGAGAGTTAGAGTTTGATGTTGGAGATCACGTAATTTTTAGGGTGGCACTGTTAAAAGGAGGTATGAGATTTGGGAGGAAGGGTAAATTGAGCCCTAAGTATATTAGACCATTCCAGATTCTTGAAAGAGTGGGTCTAATTGCCTACAGGTTGGTGTTACTGCCAGTTTTAACTAGAATTCATGACGTATTTTAGGTTTCTATGTTGAGGAAATACGTCTCAAATCCCTCCCATGTAATCAGATATGAGGCACTAGAGCTTAGTGATGCGTTTTCTTATGAAGAAGCACCAGGGCAGATTTTAGATTGGAAAGAGCAAGAAATATATACAAAAAGTATACCACTGGTAAAAGTTTTGTAGCACAACCACGCAATAGAGGAAGCTTCTCAGGAATTAGAGGCACAGATATGTCAGAGATACCCATAGCTGTTCAGTGAGAACCAAGATTAAGTTATGTAATTGAATTTGTAACGACCCCGACCCACCACGTGGGCTTGGAGTGCTACTTTAGTGACGTCAGTGTACCTGATACCTTATTCATCAAATATAAAACACACATACGCAGCGAAAATAAAATATTAAATCCTTAAATTACATTACAAGAGTTCTAACTATCTTTATACACAAATATATCCATTTCCACATAACTACATCCCAAAAAACTAAATAAAAATAAAATCTCTATCTACACCCTACCTACATGAATTTACACCTCTAGCTCGACTTCTCTAGCCCGCTAGACCCGATCTCTAGGATTTCCTGAGAAAATAGTTTGTAAAGTAGGGGTGAGACACAGCTCAGTAAAGAAAAGACTAAGTTAATTTCAGTGTGTGGCCAGCATGCATTTAGTGTACAGAAAATAACCAATTCCCTAAGCAGATAAACACATTTATGAAAACCTTTTTATTTTACACTCACACACACAATTAGCCGAGGATAGGGAAGATTACTCGCTCATACAAGTACCTCCCCTCTGCTCTAGTACCATTACTGCTACCAGGGCACTCACCTTTCTCAGTAAGCCCTCAAAGTTATCTTATTAATTAACCGTATTCACATAAATTAACATATATGCATATAAGACACTCCCTGTGACAAACACGCTATTTACTTCCCCATGACACGGGTTGTGCAGCTCGAAGGCTAGACTAAGCTTGGGTGATCGGCCCAAACAAAGTCAAAAACAACATCCTCTGCAAACACATCTGCAGGCATCCACAATAAAGCTGCAGGTCCGACGCCCTTACTTCAACCTCACGCAGGTAGACGGCTGGACTCCCTACACTTCTATCTAGACAGTGTGGGTGCACATGGTCTAACTAGAAACGGTATCGTGCTCACAATACACTGGTCCCTAGGGTTTCTAAAGCATATCATGCAATTTAGATAATAGAAATCACCATTTAAAACATTAATTCACATATATTTCCTATTATTCCAAAAGCCTGGCCCCCGGCCACAAAATACAATCCGACATATAGCCATCAATTAAAACTCAGCCCTCAGCTGTCAAAGAATAATCCTGACCCTTGGCCAATCAAACAATACCTGGCCACTGGCCATTAGTTCAAACTCGTGCATTTCATAAATAGTTCCAATATTTTCACAAGCATTTCCAATATTTCTCAAACAATTCAGTATTCCAAAAACAGTCCACTATTCCAAAATCCCAAATCCAGATATACAATAATTCATACAAATTAAATCATCTGCACCACACGATTTTCCACATTTTAATATATCTATATAAACAACCAAGCTTTCCACTGTTCATTTTATTAAAAAATATCATACCATATATCCTAAGCTTGTAAAATTCATTTCGAACGGTTGGTTTTCAAAATAGCCTTTAAATTCCCAAATGAATAAATAAATAAATATATTCATATAAACATAACAATTAAATTGATTCAAATTTCATAAAATTAAAGACTTAACTTAATCCCCTTACCTGATTCCTGAAAAAACCCCACGGCATTCAAAACCCCTGAGCCCTGAAATTCAAACTTCACAACATTATTCATCACAATTCTTAGAGTAACTTTCCCTAAAATTTTCCTAAGTTCTGAATACCTTAAATAGCCCAATAAAAGTTTAAATTATTAAACTTACCGCTGATTTAGGATTGGTACCCTGGAGTTCCAATTCGAAAACCCGTTTCGGTTAGATTGTAGAGAATCTCCCCACGAGTCTACTGAGGTAAGTTTGAGATTTGACCTTACCCCAGGATATATGCCTATGTTGCTCCAATGACAAATTCGCTCCAGTAGAAATGTCGGTGGTGGCGAGCAGAGCCCAACGATATTTTCATATTTTTAATCGATCGAATAACGGAGACGAAATGGAGGAGAGTGGGAAAGAGGAGACGAGGAGAAGAGGGGGGCTCTCTGCAGTTACTTCCACCTGAAGGATTCTTAAATCCTTCAGGATGTATATCCTATTTATATATATATATCATTATTATATTATATTATTATTATTATATTATATTATTGAATTAATAATCATTAATTAATTAATTAAATTTTTTTTAAAAAATTTTAAATTTAATTTAATTTATTTTTTTAATAATAATAATAATAATTTTTTTTTTAGGATTACTACATTCTCCTCTCCTTAAAAAAATTTCGCCTTCGAAATTTGTTAACGATTACCAATTATCTCCTTAATTCGCGATCCCTGTCTACAGAAAAGTCGGTAGCCACCTACATAGCGGTCCCGTCCCACGTTTATTAACTACCCTCACTTATGCTGGAGGAATATTGTGGTTACAATACTGCCTTTGGAAAAATACAATAATCATAACAAAATTTCCCAAAGACTATCCATAATTAAAACTATACACAACTAACCACACAACCTACTCTAATCCCTCTTTATACAACCATACCCTTACCTATTTGGCACTAGCCCTCGCTGAACAGTTGCGGGTAATTCTGGCGTATTTCCATTTCTAACTCCCAAGAAACCTTCTCAATAGCATGATTTCGTCATAACACCTTCACTAATGGTATATCCTTAGTACGCAGTTCCTGTATTTTTCGATCCAAAATTTGAACTAGGACCTCCTCGTATGCCAGAGTATCCCCAATCTCCAATGATTCATAACTAATCACATGTGAGGGGTCTAGAATGTACCTCCTCAACATGGACATGTGGAACACGTTGTATATCCTAGACAGTGCTGGGGGTAGTGCTATCCTGTACGCCACCAAACCAATCTTCTCTAGGATCTCGAACGGCCCAATGTATCTAGGGCTCAGTTTGCCCTTCTTTCTATACCTCATCACCCCCTTCATCGGAGCAATCTTCAGGAATATCATATCACCTACTTCGAATTCTAACTCCCATCGACAAGTATCCGCATAACTCTTCTGTCAACTCTGGGCTGCCTTGATCTTTTCCTTGATAAGTTTGACCTTTGCAGAGGCCTGCTGAACAAGTTTTGGTCCCAAAATCTATAGCTCGCCTACTTTATCCCAGTATAACGGAGATCGGCACCGATGACCATACAAAGTCTCATTGGTGCCATTCCAATGCTGGCCTGATAACTGTTATTATATGCAAACTCAACCAACGACAGATATCGGATCCAACTACCCCCAAAATCTAACACACATGCCCATAGCATATCCTCAAGAATCTGAATGGTTCGTTCAGACTGTCCATCTGTCTGAGGGTGAAATGTAGTACTAAAAGTGAGTTGAGAACCCAATGTTTCCTGCAAACTCTTCTAAAAACGGGAAGTGAATCATGGATCCCGATATGAAACGATGGACATGAGCATGCCATGTATTCTGACTATCTCCTAAACATAGAGTTCTGCCAGCTTATCCAGCGAATAACTGGTTCTAACCAGAATAAAATGGTCAATCTTTGTCAATCTGTCAACCATTACCCATATGGCATTCTGCCCATGCAACGCTGAAGGCAATCCCGATACAAAGTCCATCGAGATATGCTCCCACTTTCACATAGGGTTGTCCAGTGGTTGAAGTGGTCCCACTGGCCTCTGGTGTTCTGCCTTCACCTGCTAACATGTCAAGCACTAACCCACAAATTTAGCAATTTCCCTCTTCATGTTACTCCACCAGAATGTTTCTTCCAAGTCTCTATACATCTTCGTACTACCTAGGTGAACAGTATAGAGAGAATGGTAAGCTTCCCCTAGAATCATCCTCTTTATCTCTACGTCATATGGCACACACAATCGAGTGTGAAATCTAAGAATTCCATCCTCAGCAACATTAAAGTCTCTGTGTTGCTCATCCTGTAACTTCTTTACAATCTCCATCAACTCTGCATCTTTTAACTAAGCTGTTTTGATTCTCTCCCGTAAAATTGGTTGAACCACCAGACTAGAAATGAACGCTTGATGATTCCCTTCTACAAATTCTATACCCAACCTCTCTAGCTCCATCACGATATGGTAAGAATTCATAACTGCTGAGGTTGACGTACCCCTAGATTTTCGGCTCAATGCATTGGCTACCACATTCGCCTTTCCTAGATGATAGCTAATGGTGCAGTCATAATCCTTTATCAACTCGAGCCATCTGCGCTGCCTGATATTCAAATCCTTCTGGGTGAAGAAGTACTTGACACTCCTATGGTCAGTAAAGATCTCGCACCTTACACATAAAGGTAGTATCGCCAGATCTTCAATGCAAACACAACTGCTGCCAGCTCCAAGTCATGTGTAGGATAGTTTTTTCATACTCTTTCAGCTAGCAAGATGCATACGCAATGACTTTCCCCTGCTGCATTAGAACACAACCAAATCCCTTCTACGATGCATCATTGTAAATTACAAATTCACCCTCACATGATGGAAGGACCAACATTGGGATAGTGACTAAACGCTGCTTCAATTCCTAAAAGCTCTGCTCACATTCGTCAGTCCAGTCAAACTTCACATTCTTCCTCGTGAGTCGTGTCAAAGACCCTGATAATCTAGAGAATCCCTCGACAAATCGGCGATAGTATCCGACAAGACCTAGAAAACTTCTAACTTCCTGCACGTTCTTTGACCTTGTCTAGTCAACTGCAACCTCTACTTTGCTCGGATCCACTAAAATCCCTTCCTTGGATGCCACATGACCCAGAAATGTAACCTGCTCCAGCCATAATTCACATTTCTTAAGTTTAGCAAATAACTTCTTTTCCCTAAACACCTGAAGTACTAGTCTCAGATGAGCTTCATACTCCTCAGGGCTCCTCGAATAGACCAAAATATCATCTATGAACACAACAACAAACTGGTTTAAGTACTCGTTGAATACCTCATTTATCAGATCCATGAATACTATTGGAGCATTCGTCAACCCGAATAACATAACCAAGAACTCATAATGGTCATATCGAGTCCGAAAAGTAGTCTTCGATACATCATTTGATCTACCCTTCACCTGATGATATCCAGATCGCAAATCGATTTTAGAGAAAATCTACGTACCTTGAAGCTGATCAAATAGGTCGTCAATTCGGGGTAATTGATACTTGTTCTTCACCGTTACCTTACTAATCTCTCAGTAGTCGATGCACATCCTCATCGACCCGTCCTTCTTCTTCATAAACAACTCCGGTGCACCCAGGGCGATACACTCGGTCTGATAAACCCCCTGTCTAAAAGCTCTTGTAGTTGTTCCTTTAACTCCTTTAATTCAGCTGGAGCCATTCTATATGGGGCTTTGGAGACTGGTGCTATCCATGGGATCAAATAAATTGCAAATTCCACCTTACGATCAGGAGGCAACCCCGGTAAATCCTCTGAAAAAACAACAGAGAACTCCCTTATCACTGGGATATTTTCCAACTTAAGCTCCTCCTTCGGTGCTTTCTTCAACACTGTAAGGTAACCCTAGCATCCCCCCAAAAGTAACCTCTTTGCCTGAATAGCCGAAAGGATCCATGGTGCTGAATGCACACATGACCCAACAAATATAAACTCCTGCTCCCTATGAGGTCTGAACACCACCTCCTTTTGCGATAGTCAATGCTCGCATAACTGGATGCTAGCCAGTTCATGCTCAGAATAATGTCAAAACCATGCATATCAAGGACTATCAAACTAGCAGGCAATACTTTCCCTTGAATCTCTAATGGATAATCCTTGATCACCTTGCTACATACTAGCACTAAACCTGTCGATGTGCCCACTACTAACTCAGTCTTTAACAATTGAGCCTCTAACCCACATAATTTAACAAATCCCTTAGACACAAACAAGTGGGTTGCGCCTAAATCAAATAATACAATGGCACTATCTGACAGTATGTAAATAGGATATAACCCGACTTAGAAATTTCACCTTTAACATAATTAATGCAAATATGGAATAATGGAATTGATATAATATATGGATTCTAATTTAGTAATTCATATTCAAATTCTATCATAAAACCATTGAGGTAAAAACCTCCATCCTAACATTAACTTCACACACATACCCACTCATCCTAACATTCCAACCTAAATTTTTTGAGTTCAAGTCCCTCAACCTAGAAATGAAACCATCGATGGATTTACCATGGTTTTTTGAAACTCGCGACTGATTCAAAAACCACAGAAGTCCGTCAATAGATTTCTGTCTCCAAGCTTCCAGACTAAAACCCCTCTTAACCTACCCACTCCTATCCCTATCTTATATCAACCTATACTCTGGTAATTATCAATCCTTAAAGTCTGCAGAACCTAGCAAACTTGGGCTCTGATACCACCTGTAATGACCCTGACCCACCACGTGGGCTCGGAGTGCTACTTTAGTGATGTCAGTGTACCTGATACCTTAATCATCAAATATAAAACACACATACGCAGTGAAAATAAAATATTAAATCCTTAAATTACATTGCCAGAGTTCTAACTATCTTTATACAAAAATATATTCATTTCCACATAACTACATCCCATAAAACTAAACAAAAATAAAATCTCTATCTACACACTACCTACATGAATTTACACCTCTAGCCTGGCTCCTCTAGCCCGCTAGACCCGATTTCTAGGATTTCCTGAAAAGATAGTTTGTAAAGTAGGGGTGAAGCACAGTTCAGTAAAAGAAAGACTAAGTTAATGTCAGTGTGTGGCCAGCATGCATTTAGTGTACAGAAAATAACCAATTCACTAAGCAGATAAACATATTTATGAAAACCTTCTTATTTTACACTCACACACACAATTAGCCGAGGATAGGGAAGATTACCCGCTTATACAAGTAGCTTCCCTCTGCTCTAGTACCATTACTGCTACTAGGGCACTCAGCTTTCTCAGCAAGCCCTCAAAGTTATCTTATTAATTAACTATATTCGTATAAATTAACATATATGCATATAAGACACTCCCTGTGACAAACACACCATTTACTTCCCCATGGCATGGGTTGTGCAGTCCAAAGGCTAGACTAAGCTTGGGTGATCAGCCCAAACAAAGTAAAAAACAACATCCTCTGCAAACACATCTGTAGGCATCCACAGCAAAGTTGCAGGTCCGACGCCCTTACTTCAACCTCACGTAGGCAGTCGGCTGGACCCCCTACACTTCTATCCAGACAATGTGGGTGCATATGGTCTAACTAGTAACGGTACCGTGCTCATAATACACTGGTACCTAAGGTTCCTAAAGCATATCATACAATTTAGATAATAGAAATCACCATTTAAAACATTAATTCACATATATTTCCTATTATTCCAAAAGCCTGACCCTCAGCCACAAAATACAATCCGACATATAGCCATCAATTAAAACCTGACCCTTGGCCATCAAATAATAATCCTAGCCCTCGGTCAATCAAACAATACCTGGCCACTGGTTGTTAGCTCAAACTCCTGCATTTCATAAACAGTTCCAGTATTTTCACAAGTATTTCTAGTATTTCTCAAACAATTTAGTATTCCAAAAAGAGTCCACTATTCTAAGATCCTAAATCCAGATATACAATAATTCATACAAATAAAATCATCTCCCACATGATTTTTCACATTTTAATATATCCATATAAACAAAAAAGCTTTTCACTGTTCATTTTATTCAAAAATATCATACCATATATCTTAGGTTGTAAAATCCATTTCAACCGGTTGGTTTTCAAAATAGCTTTTAAATTCCCAAATGAATAAATAAATAAATATATTTATATAAACATAACAATTAAATTGATTCAAATTTCATAAAATTACTGACTTAACTTAATCCTCTTACCCGATTCCCGAAAAACCTGATAAAGCCTCAGCCTACGCCCCACAACATTCAAAATCTTTGAGCCTTGAAATTTAAACTTCACTACATTATTCGTCACAATTCTTAGAGTAACTTTCCCTAAAATTTCCCTAAGTTCTAAATACCCTAAATAGCCTAATAAAAGTCTAAATTATTAAACTGACCCCTGATTTAGGATTGGTACCCCGGAGCTCCAATTCGAAAACCTACTCCGGCTAGATTGTAGAGAATCTCCCCATGAGTCTCCTGGCAATTTCCGTTCATTAATGGGGATTATAGTTTAAGAGAAATTGAGGTAAGTTTGAGATTTGACCTTACCCCAGGAGACATGCCTATGCCGCTCCAACGACAGATCCGCTCTAGTAGAAATTTTGGTGGCGGCGAGCAGAGCCCAACGGTATTTTCGAATTTTTGATCGATTGAATAACGGAGACGAGGAGAAGAGGGGGCTCTCTGCTGTTACTTCCTCCTGAAGGATTCTTAAATCCTTCAGGATGTATATCTTGTGTATATATATATATATCATTATAATATTATATTATTATTATTATATTATATTATCTAATTAATAATAATAGTTAATTAATTAATTAATTAATTTTAAAAAAAATTTATATTTAATTTTAATTTTAATTTAATTTATTTTTTTTAATAATAATAATAATTTTTATTTTTACTTTTAGGATTACTACAGAATTTGTATAGAATGGGTGTAAGAACCCAAACCGTAGTATGTGGATTAAATATTCAAAAGAAGGGTAAAGTGGAAATTTGGGCAAGTTTCGTCGACGAAGCTAGAGTTCGTCGACGAAGTCCCTTTTGTTCTCGGCTATGAAATTCAGTGTCTCGTCGACGAGGAGATCCCAAGGCATTTTGGAAAATCTGGAACCTCGGGCTTGTCAACGAGGCCATCGTCTCATCGACGAAGGTAATGGCAGACTCGTCGATGAGGACGCCAATTCGTTGACGAATCCACCCGAATCAAAGGGCTATAAATATCCAAATGAGTTGCTTCCAAGCTAAGTTAGCTTAGTATCCTCTCTCTCTCTCTCTCTCTAGAACTCGAAGCTCTCTCTCTTTATTGATTTCTATGCCGTTCGTCACCTGATTCATAAATTAGACGTTACCACGAGGATCAGGGAAGGATTCTTTACGTTTCTAGCAGATCGGAATCTCGTTTCGAGCAGTTTCGGGTTTTTGACCAAAATTGAGGTAAGACTCAATTTTCCTTCCTAATTCAAAATATGGGTAGTAGTATGAGTTGTAAGCATGTATTGTACTGTGGTTTATAGGTTTTGGAATCTCGGTTCGTAATTTTGGGGATCGTAGAGTTTGTAGTTGGAATTCAGATCAAGGTAAGGGGATTCAGTTTATATCAATTATTTTTGAAATTGGGATCGGTAAACTTGTAGGCTACGATCATATGTATGTTTTGGTAACTTATTTGGGAAATCTTTTGGGTAAAAATACGGGATTTTTGGGTTACAGTTTTCGAGAAATTTGGGGATTTCGGGTATCATCTGCTTTGTTTGGAAAATCGTTTGTTTTATTTAAACTGTATCTTTGAGATGACTGTTATCCATATTTGTATAAAACTATATACTTGAATTGGAAAATGATATGATTTTTCGTAAACCAAATAAGTGTGGAATGTATGGTTGTATGTAATTGTTCCAGGTTTTTTGTAAAATAGCTATGTGGTGACTAATTACCGTACACTGATGAGTATAGAAACATGAGTTTCTAAATGATTCCTGGTTTTGCAAAATCGGCTAAGGACAGCTAATTACCGTATGCTGAAACAACTATGTGGCAGCTAATTACCATATATTGCGCCATGTACCGGTGTCAAAACCATGGGTAAAACTGTCCGACTCTATATCTGAGGGTATGAAATATCACCTGTGTGTTCCGGCTGGTCATCGAGGGGTGTGAGCTACATTGTATTGGCAACGTAATCGTTGTGAAGCTTCAGGTTTCATAGAGTAGTTGCGTATTAGTGTGACGACACTGGCCGTGTGTTTGGGTATCGTATGTACTGGAATAGATTTATGAAAATACTGGAACTGTATGGAATTGTATGGAAATGCTTTCGAACTGTATCGTATTGTATGGTGTTATGTTTTACGTAAAATAACACTGGTATGCCACACACTGATATAACCTGCTTTCTTCTTTCCTTCAGGTAGCCGTAATTAGCATCTTAACATTTGGAAGCGGGGGTGTCGTTAGCAACTTTTGGTGCCTGATTAGGTATGAGTTTTGTAACCGGATTGTCATGATGGTTTTTGTAGACACCTGGAGTATGCATTGTAATTATGGGAAGGTATATCCTATGGTATTGTACATGTATAGAAAGACCGTATTTCGCTGTGTATTTGATGAGTATGGATGTGTATGTTTATGTTTTAAGGGCATCCATGTACCCCACGGGGTTGGACTCTCATTTGGTATTGTATCATGTATGTTTTAATTGATACAAAGACAGATGAGGTTACTATAATCACACCTGGGACCCATCTGTGGGTTCGAGGCGTGACAATGGGGGGGTATTTTGGTTAATGGGTTTTGGGAGAATTTTCTTTCAATGGTTGTAATCTCTTCAATGGTTGTAATCTCCTAGAACCCCTATGTAACCATGGTATTCCTTCACCATAAGTGAGGGTAATTAATAAAATGGCGATGTTATTCTTTAAAATTGGAAATGTGATGAATGACAAATTTCGAGGACGAAAGTTTATAAGTATGGAAAAATGTAGAGACCCGAAAAATTAAATTAATAAAAATAATGAAAGAGAAGGAAAAAGGGAATTTTTAAAGGGAGAGAAAACAGGGCTTCGTCGACGAACTTAGGGTCTTCACTGAAGAATGCCCCATAGATTTCGGCGACGAGGTACACGTGTCTCATCAATGAGAGATTATCGAGAGAGTTTAGGGAATTGTAGGTTCATCAACGAAATAGTATCGTCGTCAACAAAGTGCCTTCATGTATTCGTTAACGAACCACTTGAATTCGTCGACGAATCCTGGCCTATAAAGGGTGAAACCCTCTTTTTTCAGCGTCATTCTCTCTCTCTCTCTCTCTCACACACACACTTTCTCTCTCTAGATATTTTTAATGAAATGAATATATGTTATGATATAATGAATCTCATATTGCCACACACTGTAGATAATTTATTCCATCTTACTGAGATGTGTCTCACCCAATCATTTAAATATTTTAGGAAACCGAGATAGACCCAGTGATAGAAATTCGTGATAGAGGGGAGCTGATACCCTGAGTAATCAAGGTGAGTATTTTGACCTAGTGAGGTTTGATTCCCCTAGAGTTTTTGTGTTGGACTTCTAATTATGGATGGTTGATACTCTAGTATGTGTATTCGTTGTGGTTTGTATGTATATATATACATGAATGACTTCCGCTATTAGGGTTGTGTATGAGTATGATTTTATACCCAGTACCCACTTTCGGGTTGGGTTATGTGTTATGGTATCAGTGGTTGATGTGGCCAATATATGGGTTATCTGTGTTATTTTTAAAGAAAAAAATGGTTTGAAAATTGAGGCGTCACAATTTCAGACCATTAAGAGTTTGTCATTGAACTCATTATTTTCGTTGACAAACGTCTTTCTTTGTCTCATTGACAAGTACACGTGTCTCATCGAAGAGTACACGTGGCCAACAGTCTATATAAAGGCTTTTAGGTCATTTTTCAATGAAAATCTTACTCTCCCTCACTTTCTCTCTTTAAGTTTCGGCCCTTCATCCTTCTCTTCTCATTTTCGGCCCAATTACAGCCCGATTTGACGATCAGAAACCACCACGAGGATCTAGGGATGATTCTCTACAAGTTAATCGAAGCAAATTGTTGAATTGGGGTTTCTAGGCACCACTCCAAAATGGTAAGTAAGGTATTTTAGGGTTTAATTGGTTATTTGGAGTATTCAGGCCTTAAAAATGTGCATAGGATTATTTTTCTAGGGTTGAGTTGATTGAACTGGGGAAAATATGATTTTAGGGTTTGGAGCGTGCGAATGCCACAGGCACAGGTTCAAGATCCGTGTGAGCGTTTCCTCAGGGAATCAAGTAAGGGGATAAGTTATGCCAGATAATTTTAGAGATTTATTGACTAAAGTATAACATGTTGACTTTTTGAGTATGATCCCTGTTTTGATGTTGACAAAGCGTTTGTATCTCATGTGCACATTTAGCGTGCGAACAAGTCTTTATTTTAACATGCACATGAGGTAAAAGGAAAATGGAAGCCAGAAGGACCTCAAGATTATACATCTTGGTGTATTCCATAAGGCTTGAAGAGCAAGGTAGAAGAAGAAGAGACATCTACTTTCAATTGTAGCGCATTTTGTTTTAATTTGGTCTGTAATAATTGCATGACATGCATGATGTGGATGTAAGCTCAAAATGACCATAGCTGACCTTAGGGACTAGCACTTTACACAGAAACTTATTTCTTAAATAACTAACTGGTTAAGGTTAAAGATTTGGGCTAAAACGGAGTTTACAAAGGTCGACCGACACCAGGTTTTCGGACTTAATTAAAAGCCTCGGTCGGCCGACCATTGCAAGGTCATTTGACCTTGGTTGACCAAACTTAGAAAGTTGACCAAAATTAAGGATTCGGTCGACTGAATCCTTGGCAGTATAAATGCCTCGGCCGACCGAACCTACCAGAAGTTAACATGTTGACTTTGCTCGGTCGATCGTTCAGAAATGAATGTGTCCTCCACGATCGACCGAACTAACATGTGCCTGACCCCTAACTACTTGATTGACCAAACTCATAGTTCAAATTGGTCACGGTTGACCGAACCTCATGAACGATCAACTGAACCTCAGCCATGGTCAACCTAACCTACAAAGGGTTTGAAATTGCCTTTGTACGGTCAACCAAAACCTTAGTTCAAAAATGCCATGGTCGACTGAACTTAGTAATATGGTCAATCGAAGCTTAAATATGGTCGACCGAACGTCGGGTTGGTCAGATTTTTACCACGATTAAATAAGGTTAATTTTTATTAAACATAATCAAACAATTCCCAAAATTCCTGTTATGTCCCCAACGGTCATATTTTTCCCAATATCTATATATACCCCCTCATTACTCATAATTAGCAAAATGATTAACTGAAAACTCTCTTAAATATTATTACAATATTTTTCATTTTCAAAGCCTATTTTCCATACTCTTTTACTCTCATAAATTTCAAAATCATTTTCAAGAGAGCCTTGATTTGTTCTTTCACTCCCTTGCTTACAAATCGATTGTCTTAAAGGGATTGTTGAAAGAGTCATATTTTTGGGCATTCATTCTTTGTAAAGTATTTTTACTCCCTCCTAAGCCTTTTAGTTTGAAAATCATTTTGAGAGTTGCCTTCATGTTTTTCCCACTTAATTTTTCTTGACAAATATTTTTGGGAAAACTTTTATTGGTTGAATCTTTGAAAGACTTAAGCGCACATATACCATAATATATTTTGTGTTGGGAAAGTCTTCTTGCATTTGTGCTCACATTGATGCACATTATTTTGCAAAATCATTAGAAAATAAAAACCCTAACTTCCTTTGAACAAGTTTTTGAAAATATTTTGGGAAGAGATCTTTTGGGATTTAATCTTTGAAATATTCACTGCATACATTTTACTCAAAGATTCTGAAAAGTTATTTTGAGAAAAATCACCATTCTCACATTGAGCTTATTTTCATATCATACGTGAGTGTATTTTGGGCTGTAATTGTTATACACATCTGCTTGTATTAGAAGCATTTCTTTGTACACAATATTTGATTATCCATTGTATTCCTAACGTATGGTCAGAAGAGGGAGACTAGCCTTATGAATAGTTTCGGATTGGTTCAGACCTGGTTAAGAGAACTAGGTGCACCATCTTGTTAAGGTGTTGTATTATGTGTTGTTCCACCCATTAAGTGAGCCATAGTGGAATCCTATTGCTTGTGAGCTTGAGGCAGAGACGTAGGCAGTATTGGCCAAATCTCAATAACATATCTTGTGTCTGCTCTTAAATTCTTGCACTTTATATTCTTACACATGTATAATATATTTGATATATTGTGAATGATGCACATGATTTAATTTTCGCACATTATACTTATCTGCGCATTTGGGATTGCATAGAAAGACCCTAGGTTGTGTATTACTGATATCTGGTTTAATATAGGAAAAGTTTTTAAAATTCCAATTCACCCCCCTCTTGGGAATACACTAATTCCAACATAACATGTGATTATGAGATTTTTAGCATATGATTTTTTGGATATTTCAGGACATAAAATTTAGAGTATAGATTATGATTTTTCATGTGTTATATATTTGTGAAATTTCAAAAATTGGATTTTAGAAATACCCTATAGATGATGTATTATTTTCATATAGCAAAACATATGATCTTTCCATACAATAGTAAAATATAGTTTGTTGACATTATAGGTCACGTACAGTTTTGATTATGACAAATACTCATTGTATCTAATGGGTGTTTGAGGTTTTGTGCAAGAACTAAGATCGTTAAGATCAAGATGGACACAAAGTAAGTAAAGCTTGAAGACCAATTATTGTTTTCAAATGTAATATATTCATTTGTAGAATTGATTTGGTTTTTTAGAAGTTTTCAACATCAGTAATTTGATAAGTGGCATCCAGTTTTAAATTCTCATGAATAGTTTATTTAAAGTAGCTTTATTTAAATTTCGCAGTCTAAAATTATTAATTTTTCTAAATAAAATTAAGGTTATTATAAATTCGGTATTTGGTAAAATTAAGACATCAATTCCTAATGATGATACTCTACACATCATTATATTATAAAACTATGATACTGTGCACTTACAGTTTGCACTGGTTAAGTTTTTTGCGCCGTTGCCGGGGATTGAGTTTTTCTTATTTTTTCCAATATCGATTCAAAGTAATCTTGGTTTTAATTCAGAATTTTATTTTTATATTTTTATTTATTTCTTTTTTTTTATTTTATTACATTTTTTTCCTATTTTTATGGTGTGTTTTTTTTGTTGGATACGCAGTGCTAGAACCCCGTGCCATTATTCCTTTTGATCTAGAGATTGAAAGAATGCTCAGAGCACTAAGGAAACAGAGGGTACTAGCCATGGAGATCGGACAAGATAATGCGTAGCCACGTACCCTGAAGGATTATGTACGGCCAGTTGTGAATGACAACTATTCGGGTATCAGATGCCAGCCTATCAATGCCAACAATTTTGAGCTCAAACCCGCACTAATGAGCATGGTGTAGTAGGCCCAAATTAGTGGATCACCACTTGATGATCCCAATATCCATCTAGCGATATTTCTGGAGATTTGTGATACTGTGAAGATCAATGGTGTTACTGAAGACACCATTAGACTGAGATTCTTCCCTTTCTCTTTAAGGAACGAAGCAAAAGGTTGGCTATAGTCTTTACAACCCAAGAGTATCACTAGTTGGCAGGACATGGCAGAAAATTTTCTTGCTAAATTCTTTCCACCTATAAAAATAGCTTAACTCAGGAGTGAGATTAGTCAATTCAAGCAACATGATTTTGAATCTCTCTATGGAGCATGGGAAAGGTATAAAGATTTGATTCAACGCTGCCCACAACATGGATTGCCAGATTGGTTGTCGATTCAAATGTTCTATAATGGGTTGAACAGGCAAACTCGGACTTTAGTTGATGCTATGTCTAGGGGAACTTTGATGTCAAAGACACCTGAGGATGCTACTTCGCTTTTGGAAGAAATGACCTCAAATAACTATCAATGACCAACTGAAAGAACTACGGATAAGAAAGTTGCTGGAATTCATGAATTGGAGTCGTTTGCTGCACTTTCAGCTCAAGTTGCTTCTCTGCCTCATCAAATTTCAGCTTTGACAACCCATAGGATACCACAAGGTGCAAAATATAGGCAAGTACAAGTAGGACAAATCCGAGCAATGAAGTGAGTCATGAATAGGTTCAATACATCAACAATCAGAACTACAACTATCGGGGTAATCTGGTGCCGCAGTATTACCATCTAGGGCTTGGTAGTCATCAAGGTGAGAAGAAGATGTCACTCGAGGATGCCATGATATCTTTTGTTAAGGAGAAAAAAGTAAGGTTTAAAAAGACAGATGCATGGCTAGACAACATCGAGACTCATTGCAATTATATGGGAGCCGCCATGAAAAATCTTGAAATGCAGTTTGGGCAACTGGCCACGACTATAAATTCCCAACAAAGAGGAACTTTTCCTAGCAACACATAAGTGAATCCAAAGGAACAATGCAATGTCATCGCACTTAGGAGTGAAAGAGAAATTGAGAAGTCACCAGCAAGGGAAACCATGTCCACACCTACAACTCAAAAGAATGGCCGACGCAAGAAAAAAGGGAAAGAAGAGGAGATTTTGGATGATACACCAGGAGAGACTGACACGTCACTAGCAATTTCATTTCTTGACAATCCTTTTATTCTCTCTACTCTACTTTCTTATCCTCAACGTTTTCAAAAACAAAAATTAGATAAGCAATTTTCTAAGTTTTTGGATATTTTAAAGAAAATTCACATAAATATTCCTTTTGCAGATGCCTTGGAACAAATGCCAAATTATGTCAAATTCCTGAAAGACATCATTTCCAAGAAAAGAAGGTTGGAGGAGTTCGAAACAATGAAGCTTACCGAGGAGTGCAGTGCTATTCTTCAAAAGAAATTACCTCAGAAATTAAAAGATCCAGGGAGTTTACTTTGCCTTGCACTGTTGAAAATTCATTTTTTGATAAAGTTTTATGTGATCTTGGTGTTAGCATTAATCTTATGCCACTTTCTTTTTGCAGGAAATTGGGACTTGGAGAGATGAAACAAACAACCATTTCTTTGCAACTAGCAGACCGATCCATCAAGTATCCATGTGGAATCATAGAAGATGTATTGGTAAAAGTGGATAAATTTATTTTTCCTGCTAATTTTGTGGTGTTAGATATGGAGGAAGACCAAGAAGTTCCACTAATTCTTGGCTGACCATTCTTGGCCACTAGAAGGGCTTTAATTTATGTTCAAAAGGGTGAGTTAACATTTAGAGTGGAGAAAGAAGAGGTTATGTTCAAAATCTACCAAAACATGAGATTCTCAGAAGATCCAAGCACTTGTTTTCTGAAATTAGGAATAGCTTCCCAAGAGGGGGGTGAATTGGGACTTTAAAATTTTATTTCCCTTTTTAATTATTTTGTTTTATTACTTCAAGTAATACTTAAACGTAACCACAAGATTAATAAACTCAACCAATGAACAAGATAATTAACCACTCAATAAATAATAAGAAAATTTCCTGTACTAGTATAAGATTTGTGTTAAATAAAATCTTATGCACAATTCCTCCCAATATTCAGCTTTTAAACAAACTTTCAGATTAATAAGTTAAGAATGATTAACCAACGTAGTCCCTTTCAGTTTCCGCAATCAATGCTGATCAATCCAAAACAAATTATCTTCCGGTCTATTTAATAACCAAATACTTAGATTTTTTCCATTTTAGAACAACCACACAGATTGTAAATATTGCTGAAAAATAAAGAGTAGGGAAGAGAAAGAATAACACGAGACTTTTACGAGGTTCGGTTTCAACACAGCCTACGTCCTCACCCTTGGCAAAACCTACCAAAGGATTCCACTATTTGCAGTTCCTTTACTAGGCGGAACAACACCGATTACAACCACTCCTTTGTTAAGGCTAAAGCCTACCTTCTCCAAAAAGTATACCCTCGTTTGGTCAACAATCCAACAACCTGGAATCGTCCAAAATCTATAATAAAAACAATAAGAAGATTGTGTACAAAGAATGCTCACACAAAGAGCAAGTTAGTACAATTCAAAACTATGTACTTCAAAAGTTTAAATATCAAGAATGAAATACATTTTTGAAGCTTAACAAAGATTTCACCAAACTCCCTTTTCTCCAAATGAGAAATTAGCAATATAACTTTAGGGATTGATGATCAAGAATCTCAGAATCACAGCACTTTCAGTTTGCAAAAGATGAACAAGATGAAACTTTTAAAGCAAGAGAGCTTATGAGAGATTTTCAAAACTTTGGTGTATTTTGATTTAGAAAACCATGTATTTATAGGCATTCAGATGAGTTTCCTTGTTGCTAAAGTTTCCTTGGAGTATTTCCAAGTTTTTAGAAAGTTTGGAGCCCAAGCAACTGATATTTAAAATATTAAATTTTAAAAAAATTTGTCCGTTAAACAGTGTTCAGATGACTAAAGAGTCGGGTTCAGTCATCTGAAGTTCCTGAATCCTTAAAAAAAAAATTAAGTGGATACAGGGTCAAATGACCGAAGAGGAGGTTCAGATGATCGAAGAGTCGGGTTCAGAAGACCGAAGTCCAAGTTCAGTCATATGAACTGCTACTGCCTATTGAAGTTTCTTCCTAAAAAATCTTCGGACATCTAAACTTATTCTTTAGACGTCTGAAGATATTCTTCAGTCATCTGAAGTTGAAGCTCACTAACTTCTTTTCTCATTTTTTTCTTTTAGTGTTAAAAACTAATTTGCTCTCTTTCTTTTAAACTTTATAAAACTTATTCAGGGATTTTTAGAAAATATCTAAGTCCACATAATCCCTAAGAAAGTTTCAAAAGATATTTCAATAAATATTTAACCCTTGAAGTACTTACATTTGTTTTCCTAAAAATCTTATTTGCTAATCTTTGAGATCATCCATTTCCTTGTTGCTTTCAAAGTCCATTGGATGTTTGCATGAGCTTGTTGTAGCTTCCCTTGCTTTGATCAATATTAAGCTATACTAAGCTTCTTCTTGACTCTCTTTGAAGGTCATCAACCTTGATGATCCACAATAATCCTTGTTTTCCTGAAACATCAAAACTTTACTTTTCCAAGTTAAAATGTCATTTGTTTGTTATCACCAAAACTGATTGAAAAGCCTAGTTAGGCCAACATTTTCGAGTAGATGTCATTCAACAAGGTGTAGAAAAAATATTTCAAAAAGATGTACCAGTTGATCACCTAGAACGATCCTTGTAGCAGATTACAACACAGTAGAATGTGGGGAGGCTAGAACCTATGGTAGCAAAGACGGATTTTGTAATCTCTAAAGAAAAGTTGCAGCAACCTATATCTCTAGAGTTGAAGCAATTCCATGAGCATCTTCGTTATGCTTTCTTAGGTGATGCATATGAAAATGCATAAATCTACAAAGAGAAGACGAAGAAGTGGCATGACAAATAGATTCTTAGGCGTGAGTTTGCTCTAAGACATTAGGTTCTACTCTTCAACTTACGATTGAAACTCTTCCCAGGTAAGTTAAGATCAAGATGGACAGGTCCTTATACAGTTGACAAAGTTTTCCCTTTTGGAGCAATAAACTTGAAAGACAAGATATGGAATATATTTAGAGTTAATGGTCAGAGATTGAAACACTACTATGGAAAACAAATGGAGAGGAACTGTGCATTTATTCCTCTTGGAGATCCTGGTTGATGAAGATTGCAACGTCTTGTTGGAGATATTAAAACAAGCGCTTATGGGAGGCAACCCAAAGAGTTTTTTTTGTTTATTTCTTTTATCTTTATTACTTTATTTATTTATTTATCTATGAACTTTTGAATAATTTAGATTTTTGATGCAGGTTTATTTGGCACGAGTACAGAGCTGAAAATTTAATTCCTCGACGGATTCACCAATTAGTCAGGGAAGTTTCTTTCTTTTCTTCAATCTTTCTCGTTTTTGAAGAATATTGAAAAAAAAAAAGTGTGAATATGGATGATTAGGCCATGTGTGACACTACTTATGCCCTTCATATACTTACACATAACCTAGGAGTACACACTTGGGTCATTTATGTGTCGTTTCTATTTATATGGCTAAACTAGGAATCGTAACTCATTGAAAGTTAATTGGGAGTTCAATTGTGTTAATCTTGCTATATAGACTCTTGTATCTACATGGTATCTCTTGAGACTTAAAAAAATACATGTTCACGTGACTTGTAGCACTGAGGGTTCCTTGTGAACACTGAGAGAGTGCTTGTGGCAACTGTGACACCTTATGAGGTACTGTTGAGTAATTTATCATTTTTTTTTAGTTTTTGACGTCAACTCAGAGTTCATAAAACTCATCTTTCCCTATTTTTTTTTTATAGGTATTCTTTGTACACTAGTCTTGGTTTTTGAATTGTTAGCCTAGGGGTGATATCTAATAGGGAGATAGAAAATGAGCAGAAGAAAGAAAAAGAGAAATAGAAATACCCCAGCAGAGGTGAAAGATTAATACATGCTCCACACAACTACAACAAAAGTTAGGGACAAGACACATGTTATCTACATATAAAGACTCTTCACCCACCGAATGTCTCAGATGTATTCACATCTGGTTTGTGAATAAGTTGATCTAGGATGGTCTTGGTTGGATATGGCGAGTAGGAGAGAAGATGCTAGGATGAAGGACCCGACACCTCGTAAATAGGTTGGATCCTTTTCAGACTAGTTCACTCCATACATTTAGCGTTTGTTCCTTACAATATGTGGGATGTTTGATCATGACACTCCTCCTTATATATAATGAGTGAACTCATCCTTTTTGAGTGTTTTTGAGGGTATACCAGTTAGGCCGAGTCAAAGCGACATTCCTTTAGGTGTCCACGGATATCTTAGGTGTAACGAGTCATACACATTGCACATGTCTCGAGAGTTTTTCTATTTATACTCGAATTTATATGACTACATTAACTCTCAATTGTGATTGCTGGTTAATTTTATATGAGTATACTTTTCTTAATGGCGCTATAATGATGAAACTACATGAGTGATTAGCGTTAAAGTTGTGTGAATTGTGTATGAATAAGCTTATGTGCACTTTGGTGATATTCCTGTATGTGAAATGGAATGGTTGTGCTGCATGTGCGTTCATTCATTGAAATTTAAAGATATTGCCCTAAATTGCATTCACGTTATTAGCTACGAACTAGCAAAACGCTAGTTGGGGGGTGTGATACGTGCCACAGTAGCATAATTATGACTTTAATATCATACATTAAATATTACAATTTTAATTAAAATGCCTAATTATGTTTGATATTTCAATATTGAACTCATTTGAGATAATTATCCTATTTTGTAGACAATTTACGGATGCTCGTGCTTTATTATTGCAGGATAATTTTTGGATCTTAAAGTAAAAAAAAAAAATGCACATGTATACATGAGCTAAAGTCTGAATCAAGATCGTCGCATGCACTACGCGGTAAGCATGAAGAGGTGTCGTGTACATGAGCACCAAAAGTACGCGCCAAAGGCTCTCTTGGACATTTAGAGAAAAATCAAAAGAGACAAATATATGTGTGTATGTGTAGTTTGGAAAGATGCAATTGGACAAGTCAAAGATAGTGGGCTTTGAAATATATATATATATATATATATATATATGAAATTGAAAAAGTCAAAATTGGTGGCTTGGAAACACAATTTTGAAAAGTCCAAAATTGTGGGCTGTGGGTGTGTGAGTTAAGAAGTAAAGAACTCAAAGGAGAGTGGGCCGTGCATGTGGATTCGTAAAGGAGAGTGTGCGCTAGGCCGTGGGAGTGGGTGATGTGACCCACGCATGCAGCCCATGCGCTGGAGGGCTTACGAATGGATGCGCTAGGGGCGGATGTTAGGGTTGGAATATTGGAGACTTAAAAGAAAAGAAACTTTTTTTTTTTTAGAGGGAGACACAGAGGAGGCCTAAGAGCATACTGGGGAGGCCCCACACACACACACACACACACACACACGTAAGGAGAGGATTTTTCTTCTTCTGGGAAGCACACGCAGAGGAGATAGGAGGCCACAGAAAGGAAGTCTTTCGGCTGGTGATTTTCTTTTGGGGTTCTGTGCAGACAAAAGACATGAACAACAAGGTGGTTTGCACTAAGCTCAAAAATTAAAATCTTTTTGAGAACCGGAAAGCAGCGAACAACGGCAGTGCTTAAGGTGTTTGCGACGAGCGACGACGGTGCTGTGAGTGTTGATTTTTCCTCTACTCTCTAAATAAAAGAAAACATGGTGAAATCTTTATTGTTGGATTTAATTTTCGGAATGAACTAAATTTTTGTATTCTAGGAAAACGATGTAGCCAGTTTTATACTTACTCTTTGATGCTATCTAAAGTAGTTTTCATTAATGTTTGTTTGCGTTATTCTGTGTCTAATGCTTTTAATTAACTTTTTATTAATTAAATGATTTTAGTCTTGTGATTTTCTATCGAAATGGAGGATTATAGGATAGATCTTGAATAATTCAGCGTAGGTAAATATAGAGATCGAAAGACTTGTATGAACTTACGTAGCATTAAAAATCGAGGGTCTTATTGCGTTCTTACGTTATTAATTTGCATAATCTTATGTTAAATAATAAACAAGAATAAGTTCTGATTGGCTATCGAAAGAGGCTTTTGGAAAAATTGGAGATTTGCTAACAAAAAGAGAATACAATTTCAAATTGGTTAGATGAGTAAAGCATAGTAAGAAATTAGGTGAAATCGGTTTCCTAAAAGTTTTTACCATCAGTAATTTGATATGTGGCATCCAGTTTTAAATTCTCTTGAATAGTTTATTTAAAGTAGCTTCATTTAAATTTCGCAGTCTACAATTATTAATTTTTCTAAATAAAATTAAGGTTATTATAAATTCGGTACTTGGTAAAATTAAGACATCAATCCCTGAGGACGATACTCTGCACATTATTATATTATAAAACTATGATATTGTGCACTTGCAGTTTGCATCGGTTACGGACGTTCTAAGATCAAGGTGGAGGAATCAGATATATTTTTCAAGTCCTCCTATAATCGCCAAGGTGAAGATTGTTGCATTTGTGTGTGGCTCCTATACTTGGTGGGGCTCATAAATAAAGGAAGAAAAACATATGGATGAATTCATTGGTGCAGTGCAACAGGGACTCGTCAATGAGTAGATACCGAGAGTCAAAAAAATGCAGAAGTTCTGAGATACTGAGAGCAAGAAAATCAAAATTCAAGGACTCGTCGACGAGTGGACGTCTCTCTCTCGTCGATGAGTGCCCTACTCGTTGACGAGTGCTCTCAGGGCTACGAGAAAGAATTCAAATTTTGAATTGGAACGTTGGGACGGCTCGGTATTTGGAGGGAAGCCTCTGAGGGGTTGATAAATATGTCTTTCTAGGCGTGTTTTGATTGTAGAGAAATCATTGCATCTTTTTATTGTGTAACTTTCTTTTTCATAGTGAAACCTTTGTCGAATTGCTCTCGTGGATGTAAGTTTTGCCGAACCACGTATATTTGTGTGTTGATTCTTGTTATTTGTCAGATATACTGAGTGTTTGAATTATACTTGGGTGCTTCATTGTTTTGTTGCGTTTTATATTTCTGCTGTGCAATCCCATACTTGTTTTTACAAAAAAATGAAATAATGATAGTTCTCCCTTTAGAGGGTTAAAAGCATAAAAGAAGAGAAAGCCCAAAAAGCACCAAATCCTGGTTTGACAATTACCATGAATATACAACTTATGCATTTCACCTAACATCTAATATGCCTATTTTTTTGCAAAAATGTGATCGATGAAATGCATATTCACTAAATGTTTGTTAGTGAACAATTTACTTTATCCAAAGATTGTGGTTGATAAACAATATATAAGTTAAGATGGTATCTAGATACGATCTGATGCAAAATGAGTTAGTCATGGAAGCTTCCCACGATCTTAGCCACTTGACATTACTAAGCATTTTATTTTGTTCTAAAGCATTCTCTATTCTACGGGGCTAAGTTTTCCTATTTGATGAGCCAAACTACTGGCGCCAATATTATATCCTCATGACGCGACAATAGATTGTAACATCACTTGCAATCAAGGAAAAAGTAGAACTTAAAAGGCCTTGAAGGTCACCAATATTATGGCGCATATAATGACTTTATGTATATCATAATTCCATAAACTTAGAGATATCATTAATTTGAATCAAGAATTTTGATAGAACAAGAAGGAAAAAATAATTAAAATAAAATAATATCAAAATGAAATTTTCATTCTATTTTCCCTCTATCTCAAACATTATCAAGAATAAAAAAATTTACTCAAAATTCTACGACTTCATTTAAATTTTAAAATCTAAGAAATACAAGGTTAAAATTTTGTTGACTAATTTACTATTTATTTTAAATTTCTTTTATAATCAAATTAAAAAAAAAAAAAGAAAAAGAAAAACCAATTCCCTGATTTCTTGTTCCCTCCTAACTTGTTTTCCAAGTTGCAAGCTTTGGATAATGTTATCTATCCATGAGCACATAGCGAGTGGTCTCAGCTATCAGCAATCCCTACAGCTGAATGTAAAAGTTGATGCAACAATTAAATAGGTACAGCTACTGTGATGCATGGTTCTCCAAGCCAAGTCTCATGCTAAATTAAATGTTAATAATATATAAAATTAATATGACCACATGACGAGTGTCAATGATTGATTTGGTATTTAAAAAGTTTATTGTTTAAATCAAGTAATGTTAAATTAAATGTTAATTATATATAAAATTAATTTTTTTTCATTGATTAACATATATTTTCTTTTCTTTTTAATTTTCTTTCATAGCTAAATATGAGAAAGGAAATTAACTTATGGATCAATTCTTCGTTTTTTTTTTTTTTTTTAACTATATCAAATACAATTCAAAATAAAATTTTATTTAATTTTAATTTAAAATAAAAAAAATATTGAAGCATTGTATGGAGAAAATGAAACAATGATCTTCCGTTATTTGATTTTCTTTATAATCACCAAACTTCAATGATAGACTTAATGCATAATTCATGACTGTATGTGCACCATAGTTTCATAAGCTTACAAACTTTATTAATTTGAATCAAAGATTTTGTTGGAATAAATTTAGAGAAAATAAAATCATATTAAGATCAAAATTCTCATTCTACTTTTGATGTCAAATGTCATTGTCCTGTAACCAAACAGAGACTTTTCACTTTGGCATCAAACTAGTTGTGGTCCTGTAGGTTCATAAATGTTTTATTGATAGAAATTTTAGACAATGATATACAGTTAAGAGTCACCATAGTTGACTGTTAGAGCATCAATCATCATATTACAACGGTGAGTCCGTAGACACCCTCATTTTATCTAGGCCTTATATAACATAAAATTGGGTAAAATTTATTAATACAATAAAGAAAAAAATATAGAAAAATAAAAAAAAAATACAAGAAAAATGAAAATTTTAGATTGAAAATTTTAAAATATATATATAAGGTAAAAAAATGAAATAAAAATTGTTGGCTAGCATCTTCAACTTCAAACCTGCAAGCACAAAAGAAAATTATGCAATTAGACATGTGAAAATTATGAATTAAAATATGTGAGTCAATTTGAATTAAATGATTGATCAATTAGGTGTTAATTGATCCAATCAATGTTAATTGAGTGATCCCCTAGAACTATAAATGGTGGACTTATGAGGGATGGAAGACACATAGATAGACAGAGGCTGAGACAGAGAGAGTAAATTGTTTATTAAGAGTTTTTAAAAGGATTGTGAGGATCAAGAAGAGCTGGGAGTTGGTAGGCTTGAGATTCAAAGGTGAGGAGCATAAAGGTTAAAGGAAAGGTGGTTCGAAGGGCACTTAGAAATTATGCAAGCGCAAAAGGAAATTATGCAATTAGACACGTGAGAATAGTGAATTAAAGCATGTGAGTCAAGTTGATTTGAATTGTTGGCCAAATTAGGTGCTGATTGATCTAATCAATGTTAAATTGAGTGATCCCTTAGACCTATAAATAGTGATCTTGTGAGGGAAGGAAGACATACAAATAGATAGAGGCTGAGACATAGAGAGTAAATTGTTTATAGAGAGTTTTTTAAAGGATCGTGAGGATCAAGAAGAGCTTGGAGTTGGTAGGCTTGAGATTCAAAGGTGAGGAGTAGAAAGTTGAAAGGAAAGGTGGTTCAAAGGGCAAGTGTAGCAGAAGAGAATTCAAGAAGGCACGAGAAAAGGAAGAAGGAGTTGCAAAAGTCAAAACTTAGGGACAAAGGTAAACGTTGATTCATTAGGTATTAGTTTTATTTTAATATTTGGAAAATGCTGAATTTTGAACTCAAATTTCAATAATTAGAGTCCATGTTTAGATAAGATAAAAATTCAGATTTTTCCTAGAAAATTCCAAATAAATTTAGGTATCTGACCCCAATTTAGAATATCTGGATCCGGGTGCTGATCCGGATTCGACTCAAAAATTTGAGTCAAACAGACTCAAGTCCTAGTCAACTGACCCGACTCAAGTACCCAACCTAGGTCGCACTCAAACTCTTTTACCCAAGTCGATATTGACTTGGGTTAGCCTAGCCCAATTAGCCTATTTCCTTTCTTTCATAGCCCAAATGGACTTGACTTTAATTTAGTCTAGTAAAAAAACTATTCCCCAATTAGCTTGTAGCCCAAGTTTAAATCTAACCTGAAATGGGCCAACTAGGAATGATCTAAATTGAGGCTAACCTAACTAACTTGCGACCCAAATGGGTGGCCCAACTTAAATCCATCATGACCAAGCCTAAACTTAATTAACCTAACCTAGCTGACCTTGACTTTTCACCAGAAACTAACTGTGACACCCTGATTTTTCTACCATTTTTTCCTTTTAAAAATTAAATATATATTAATCAACAATGATCAAATAACTCTGATACCATATATCATACATAACCCAACCCAAAGTGGGTACCGGGTAATCAGTCCATCAAACCTACTATCCACGCAACGGAATACATATTGTGTCTGGGTTCAAAATACAATACCTTCCAAAATACAATACAATACCAGAGTGCTATAATCTCCACACACATATACATGTACATCCCCAAAAATCCATAAGTACTCTAGGGGTTACACAACATACCCCAACTCTAACACTACCCTGAATACTAGGGTATCACAGTCGCCGCTACCTCGAAGCTCTCTCTACTAGCCTGTCTCGGTTTCCTAAAATGTTTAGATTCTGGGTGAGACACCTCTCAGTAAGATGGAATAAATTATTGACAGTGTGTGGCATATGAGTTTTAATATATCATCACATTCATTTAAATAATTATAACAACTGAAAAAATATACCGATATGTACTCATAATCACATATATATAAAACATAGTGTCATAAACTTTCATATCATTTTTATAATCATATACATAAGCTATCATATCTCAAATCATATTCATTCTCGTCCACTTCTCATATCATATACAAACTCATTCATTTCTTATATCATATACGTACTCTTTCATTTCTCATATTCATAATCATACTATTTCATTTCTCATATTTATAATCACATTCTAGTCAATGGGTATCCACCAACATATAGCACAATGCGTCTATAACCCATGGCATTTCATTTCTCATATCATTTCTCATTTTCACAGTCTAGCTCATGAGTATCCACCAGTATAGAATACACCGCGCGTCTATAACTCATGGTTGTTCATTTCACTTTTTACTTTTTATAAACATTTTCTAACTCATGAGCATCCACCAGTATAAAATACCCTACACATCTATAGTTCATGGTTGTTCATTATCTCGTTTGTAATGAGAAACCATCCTGAGGATAATCACATCGTCATGTATTCACCCCATATGACCGGGTTATGCAGCCCAAAGGCTTGACCTAACCACGGTTGGCCTACCTGGTTGAAACAAAACAAGGAACACATCTGTAGCAAGATTGGCCTACCCAATCTTGATGTGGACCCTAGGGAGTAACACAGACCTTCACAAGCCCAATAGACTGTCTCGCCACACTCTGTACCAAATGTGCAATTGCACTAATCACAAATACTGGCAACGGTACTTTGTTCTGTATACTATGGTCTATCAAGGTTCTCATTTCCACTTTTCTATATTCACATTTCATTACATCTGCATATCTCATCATATCAGTATTATTCTCATCATTTCTGTATCATTCTCATCATATCTGTATTCATTTCATCTCATATTTGTATGTATCTTAATTCAACATTTCTATATAAAACATCTTTGTGCATAACACGTATATCATCATTTCAATAAAAACATATTTGTATCTCACATTTTATCATATCTCTATAAAAACATATATGTATATCATATTTCATCATTTCTCTAAAAAACATATCTCTATATCACATATATCATCATTTATCAGTAAAACATATATGGGTTTCGCATATCTTCATATCTATATAAAACATATCAATTTATCTCATACTATCATATCCATACAAAAAATGTATTCGTATATCTCATAACATCATTTCTATATATATATATATATATATATATATATATATATGTATCTCATTTCATCATATTCCCAGTATAAAGCAGTCATTCCATATTCCTTATGCCACACAATATTAGACTGTTAATCATAATATAATATTCACATGGAAATATCCATATTATAGTTTCCAAAACTATATACCATATTCGCATTTCACATACTTTAATCAATCATTTAATTTCCCAAAAACTACTGTTATAATTTATTCCCCTTACCTACTTACTGATATGGTGATTGCTAATATCTCTAAACTCACGCCCACGGTGTTTGGAGCTCAAAATCCTAAAATCACTTATCCTCAGTTCAATCAACATCAACCTCTGAATTATAATCATTTAAATATCTCTAGGCCCATTATAATGACCTGCTTATCTTACTATATAATCAACCACATTAAATACCCTGATGCCAATAAGTAATGATATAGCGATATCAACTCGAACCCTAGCGTAACAGGGTCACACCTGTTATACATAGCCGACACCTAAGCAGTAGTAAATATAATATTCATCCACAATAACAGTACTAGAGCTATTCAAAATCCACAATATTTCTGTAAAAGTATATGTACAATCCCCAAAAAATCCAAAAGAAAAAACTAGAATCATACACCAAAAGCCAGCTAATCCTAACTCAAAAACTCACCCTCATAGCAGGGTAGTAAAAACTACCTCTAAAGGCACAGAGCTCGGTCCGCCTGTCTTTTTGGGTTTCCTGAAATAATTTTAAGCTAGGGTGAGATACCTCTCAGTAAGGGAAATAAACTAAATACAGTTGTGTGGTAACATGAATATTTGCGTATTATAATAAATATACAGTACATATTACATGCCTGAAAACACTGATAATATCATAACTGAATAAACATACAATTTCATAGTTATACTGAATCATGCTGTATTTCAATGTTCATAAAATCATCTGCTATAACTAGTAGTACTGAAATATACCCAAGATGAATAACTAGTTTGTATCATGTATTACCCCCTATGACAGGTTGTGCAGCCCGAAGGCAGGACCCGACAATGGTTGGCCGACCACTGCCGAGTCAAAATATCTGTAAGTATGATGGGCACCCACACCCTGGTTCAGACTGCTAGGTGGACGTCTACAACTCTACACTAAAAACCACATCGACTATCCATCTCCCACCCCCTCTACTGGCAGGGGTGGTTAACACAAGTCTAAACTAAACTAAATTGTATAACTACGGTACCGTACTCCTGAAAACTGATCTGAACTATCATCCGGGTTCTGATAACATATAGTATATGATCATATACTGTTTTAACATAAATAGATTGATAACATTTTCTGAATTCTATCATAACATAAATAATCACGGCTTTACGTCGGATAACATACATAACTGCGGCCTTGCGCCGGATTTAAATCACGGCCTCGTTCCATACATATTATGCATACTAATCTAAATAAATGTACTGTTTATCATAAGTGCTGAAATCATGATTTCCTATAATATATATGATTTTTTTGAAAATAACTATAAATATGTTTTTTCTGTAAATCTAACTTAACACAATACAATATATGTGAAATAATATTCATGCCACACAAACCGAATAAAACCATGAATTCTGTTCTGAAATCACGTTCCTGATATTTTATACTAAAAACATATTCCGGTGTACCAGGAGTATTTTTCCCAAATATACTCTTACATAAAATGTGTTTTTTGAAAATTAATATGCTATTAAATAATAATAGTTTTCATGAAAAATTACTACTTTAGTTTACTCCCTTACCTAACTACTGGAAAGTCCTTAAAACTACTAGTCCTGCACCCGCAAAGTTCCTCGTTCAACACCCTGAAAACAACTTTGTCCCAAACAAAACTTCAGTATTTCTTCAAATGCTATCTTTTCTACAATTGTAGGAATGTCAAATACTCAGTAAAAAGTCATACCCTGAACCTGGGATGAAGTCCATGTTAGCCCCACCAACGATCTACTCCATCAAACTTGAAGAGAACTTCCCCAGGAGTAGAGTGGCGGCTTCAAATCATCGATCTAGCAAAGAACGGACCCAAAATCTTAGAGAGAAGGAAGGAGAACCAAAGAAGAGAGAGAGAGAGAGAGAGAGAGAGAGAGAGAGAGAGAGAGAGAGTTCTTCGCATGAATTCTGTGGTGAAAACCGAGCTCAGACTATTTATACACTTGCACTCGTCAATGAGAAATGTCACCTTGTCGATGAGGCCATAAAGGGAGTTCATCGACGAACGCTTATTCCTTGTCGACGAAATTTAGAACTGAAAATAGCCCCTCAATAACTTCTCATTGATGAGACGCGTGTCCACGTCAATGATCCCATCAAGCGTGTTCATCGATGAGACCCTGTTGAATTCCAAATTTACAATTTCCTTTTCTCTAGTCCTCCTATTATTTAATTAATATAATTCACCGAGTTTCTACATTCTCCCCTCCTTATAAAAATTTTGTCCTTAAAATTTACTATCCATATGATTCACCATCCCCTAAAGACAAACAGTCTACTTATTTTATTACTTACTCTCACTTATGACATGACCAATATCATGGTTACATTCAAAGTTCTAGGAGATTACATATACAAAATAAAATTCTCACAAAACTAAAATACTACCTACTAACTAAACTACTAAATGTACTAACTAACCCGCAAGAGAAACATTACATAACCACTTACACTTTTCCTGATTAAAATTGAACCCTACTAAACAAATGCGGATATTTTTGCTTTATCTATTCCTCGAGCTCCCAAGAAACTTCTTCTACCATATGGTTTCTCCACAAAACTTTTATTAGAGGAATCCTCTTATCACGCAATTCCTGTTCTTTCCTGTCTATAACCTACACTGGCACCTCCTCAGAAGCTAGTGAATCATTTAGCTTTAATTCACCATAACTGATTACATGAGAAGGGTTTAGGGCGTATTTCCTCAATATGGAGAGATGGAATACGTCATGTATCATAGACAACACAGGTGGTAAGGCTAGCCTATAGGCAACTAGCCCCACTTTCTCTAGAACCTCGAATGGGCCAATAAACATAGTGCTAAGTTTACCTTTCCTTCAAAATCTCATAACCCCCTTTAATATAGCTATTTTCAAAGACACATGATCACCGATATCAAACTCTAATTTCTTGCAGCGGGTATCGGCGTAACTCTTCTGTCGGCTCTAGGCTGCACTAATTCTATCTCTAATGAGCTGAACCTTATCATGCGCTTGCTACACCAACTCTTGTCTCATAACTCGTTGTTCTCCCATTTCATCCCAGTATAGAGGAGAACAACACCTTCTACCATAGAGCACCTCAAATGGTGTCATGTCAATGCTGGCCTGATAACTGTTATTGTACGCAAATTCCACCAGCGGTATAAACTGGGTCCAACTACCCCTAAAATCCAGCACGCATGCTTGAAGCATATCTTCTAATATCTGAATCATCCTCTCATTCTGACCATCTGACTGAGGATGAAACGTCGTGCTGAAAGATAACCGAGACCCTAGAGCCTCCTGCAAGCTCCCCCAAAATCATGATGTGAAACGCGTGTCTCAATTTAACACTATAGACACTAGCACACCGTGAGAACAAACTATCTCTTGAATATAAATCTCTTCTAGTTTGTTAATGGAGTATCTGATCTTGATGGGAAGGAAATGAGTGGTTTTGGTCAAACAATCTACAATCACCCAGATTGCATTCTAGCCATGGAATGCCAACGGCAGCCTTGAAACAAAATTTATAGATATGTGATCTCATTTCCACTCTAGGATAAAAAGTGGCTGCAACTAGCCTACCGGCCTCAGTGCTCAGCCTTTACCTACTGGCACGTCAAACACTGAGCTACATACTCGACAATCTCCTTCTTCATACCACTACACCAATAAAACTCTCGCAGATCCCTACACATTTTCATGCTACTGGGATGAACTGTGTATAAAGATTTGTGAGCCTCCTCTAGGATGATCATCCTAATATCAGCATTAGAAGGAACACATAATCTAAAATGGAACCACAAAGCCCCATCATCTGTAATATAAAACTCATCTCCTTGACCACCCTGTACTGTGACCATTACCTCTGCTGATTTTGGATCCTCTTTCTGAGCATCTTTAATCCTTTCCTGCAGAGTAGGCTGCACCACTAAGCTGGAAATACATACCTAAGGATCACTCTTGACCAACTCTATGCCGAGTCTCTCCAGATCCATTAGGATCAGATACCGAATCTCTATAGCTTCCAGCACTGGTCCCACAGACTTCCTGCTCAACTCATCAGTTACCACGTTTGCTTTTCCTAGGTGGTAACTGATAGTGCAGTAAAAATATTTAATAAGATCCAACCACCTTCTTTGCCTCATGTTCAGTTCCTTTTGAGTGAAAAAGTACTTTAAACTCTTATGATCAAAGAAGATTTTACATCGCTTGCCAAACAGGTAATGCCTCCAAATCTTTAATGCGTGTACTACTGCAGCCAATTCAAGATCGTGGGTAGGGTAGTTATTTTCATACTTTTTCAACTGCCTGGAAGCATACGCTACCACCCTACCATGTTGCATTAATACACAGTCAAATCTCTTCAAGGACGTATCACTATAGATAAGAAAACCCTCACCCCCTAATGGGATGATCAACATTGGTGCCGTGACAAGCCTTTGCTTCAATTCCTAGAAACTCTGCTCACAACTATCGTCCCATTGAAATCTGACGTTCTTCCTAGTCAGTCACGTCAGAGGCCTTGATAACGTTGAGAATCCCTCAACAAAGTGACGGTAATAACCAACCAGTCCCAAGAAACTCCTAATCTCCTGGACATTCCTCAGTCTATCCCAATTCACCATTGCATCAATCCTGCTGGGATGCACAAAAATTCTATCCCCTAAGATAACGTGCCCCGAAAACGCAACCTTCTCAAGTTAGAATTCACATTTGCTGAATTTGGTGTACAAGTTCTTTTCCCTGAGCGTTTGTAAGATTTGCCTTAAATGCGTCTCATGCTCCTTATAGCTCCTCAAATAGGTATATCATCAATAAAAACAACAACAAACTGGTCTAAATATTGGTGAAAAATTCTATTCATCAAATCCATGAATATTGTAGGAGCATTCGTCAGACCAAAGGCATATTAAGAAACTCATAATGCCCATACTTGGTCCGAAATGTCTTCAAGACGTCTTCCGCTCTAACTTTCACTTGATGGTAGCTTGATCTGAGGTCAATCTTAGAATAAACCCATGTACCCTAGAGGTGATCAAATAAGTTGTCTATACAAGATAGAGGATACTTATTCTTGATTGTCACCTTATTAATTTTCCTATATTCTATACACATCCTCATGGACCCGTATTTCTTCTTCACAAATAATACTAGAGCTCCCCACGAAGATACACTGAGTCGTATAAAACCTGTTGGCCAAGTTAGGCTTTTAAATCTTGTTTTGATGATAACAAATGAAGCTGGTATAACTTGTTTGTTGAGTGATTTTGTTTTAGGAATACTTATCTCAACACAAGAGAAAGACGCTATGAATTAAAGCATCATCAAGAGAACAAGTTGTGCATTAAAGTTATATCAAGAGAACAAGTTACGAATATCAAGAGAAAGCTTCAACAAATTTTTCAAGCAGTAAAGAAAAAGACTTGAAGCCTCAGTACTTAAAAGCTTAAAGATAAAATGGGGAATTGAAGTCAAGAGGATTATCAAAGACTTGAAGTATTATGCTTATTGTAAGTACTTCGTATCAAATGACAATTTAGAGAATATGAAGCTCTTTAAGGGACAAATATGGACTTAAGAAACTTATTTTTAAATCCCTAAAATATTTTATGAAAAATCAAATCATAAGTGTAAAATTGAAATTGAAAAACCAAAAAGAAAAACTAGTTTTTTGTCTGTCCAACCAACTAACAGCCGACTAACCCTACAATTTTTGAACTACCTAGTCGCTTGTCTAGCTGATTGACTTCACGGGTTTTGTTTTTTAAACCCCAATGGAAAAATTTTAAAAATTGGTTTTTCAGAATATGAACGTTGTAAAAACTTGGAAACTACTCAAAGACACTTAGGGAACAAGGAAACTAAGCCAAAAATGCCTATAAATACTCCTTTAAACTTAAGAATTCAATCATCCAAGTAATTACTTAGCTCTCTTGAAATTAAAGCATTCAATCTCTCAAAGCTCTCTATTACTCATACTTTATCTGGGAGAAAAGTTCTGAAACTCTGCTGAAATATCAAAGCCACGGTTCATACTCTGAATTTTATTATTCAAAACGAACTCTTGGTGATCTCTAAACACTTGATCTTCATAGTTTCTTTATTGTTTATTTGATTGAAGTATTGATTGCACTCTAACTTATATAACTCTACTCTGTTTTGAGAGTTTCTTTTGTACACAGATCATTATAGCAATCTTATTGTATTGTTGACGGTTCAAGGCTTGTTTGGATCATTGTACCAAGTAAGGATTGTTCAGTTGGAGAGGTTTCTCTCCCTAAAAAGAGGAAATTTATGTAAAGGCCTGCTCTGCCTGGTAAAGAGCATACTTAGTGGAATCCTTTGGTGGAATTGACCAAAGGTGAGGACGTAGGCTGGGGATAAATCGAACCTCGTAAATCTCGGTGTTCTTCTTCTCCTTACCCTCTTTACTTTCCGCATTATATATTGTGTATATCAAGTGCAGGTTGCATAGCTTATACATCATATTCAAGGAAATCTCTTGATTTAAGAAAGTACGTTTTAATTAACCATTTGCAGAAACTCACAAGGGAGTACGTTGGTTAATTTGCGAAAATCTTGGTTAAGAGATAAAGCAATAAAAATTCATTCAAAATAGGCTTTGCAAAACAACTGCAGGACTTCTATCAAAGGGAAATATTATTCTTGAATGATTGGTTGAGCTTTGATTGGATTATATTTTGTTTTAAGTTTGTGGTGTGATTTAGTTTAGATTGTAAATTGATCAATTTACTTTTATAGTGTTGAATTAAAACAAGTAAGAATTAAAAAAAAAAAAGTAAGTTTAATATAAATATTCCAATTCACCCCCCCCCTCCTCGGTAGCTATTCCAAATTTCAAAACCCTTATTAAGTAAATCTTGCAACTGATTCTTTAATTCTGCCAACTTTGCTAGCATCATTCGGTAAGGTACTAGAGATTGGTGTTGTACCTGAAAGAAAATAAAATAGCAAAATCTACCTCACTATCAAGTGGCAAGCTTGGTAGCTCATTTAGAAAAACATCTGTGAACTCTTTTACCACTAGCATACTAGTGAGCTTCAATTCATTTCCTAACATTTCCTTCACAAAGGCCACGAACCCTTAACAACCATTTAGGAGCAGTCTCCTCGCCTGAATAACTAAAACTAATTGAGGTGGGGATTGCACTCGTGACCCTATTGTAGACACCCCATTTTTACCCAGACCCGATATGATTATTATTATTATTATTATTATTTACATTGTTATTATTACTTCATTTTTATTTCTATTTTTATTTTTTGCTATAATTATTATTATTATTATTTTATTATTGTCATTTTTACTATTACTATTAGTATTATTATTATTATTACTAGTCTTATTATTATTATTTTATTGATAGTATCTTTATTATTTTTACTTTTACTACAATTATTTATTTATTATTATTATTATTACCTTATTGATTTTATTATTATTATTATAATAATTATTATTACTATTACTATTTTCATTATTACCATAATAGTAAAAGCAAAAAATAAAAAAAATAAAATAAAATCAAAAAGGAAGTTTTTTTTAGGGTTTACAGAATTTTTTTATATAAGGGGGCCATAGCCAAGCCAAAGAGGAGGAGGCACAGACTAAAGAAAGAAAAACCTTACCTTGCAGTCTCGTGCGGCGGCAATGGAGTCGTTGGCATTTGCGCAGTCAACTAAATGAAACCAATCGAGCAACGATTTCTTATCCGATTAATGCGAAACTTTATGAGCCGTATCACCGCCGCAGCAGTGGAGTCATTAGCGTCTGCGCATCCAACTGGACGAAGCCAATCGAGTGGCGATTTCTTATCCGATCAATGCGAAATTTTACACGGTCGTTTCTAACCCTTTCTTATTAATTTTCACCGTTCAGATTCTTTTTTTGAGTTTTCTCCCTTCGTGTTAATTTCTTGCACAGCCGTATCACCACCGCAGCAGTGGAGTCATCGGCATCTGCGCATTCAACTAGACGAAGCCAATTGAGCGGCGATTTCTTATCTGATCAATGTGAAACTTTACGAGGTCTTTTCTAACCCTTTTTTCTTAATTTTCACCGTTCAGATTCGTCTTTTGAGTTTTCTCCCTTTGTGTTAATTTCTTGCAAAGTCGTATCACCGCCGCAGTAGTGGAGTCATCGGCGTCTGCGCATTCAACTAGACGAAGGCAATCGAGTGGCGATTTCTTATCCGATCAATGCGAAATTTTATCAAGTTGTTTCTGACCCTTTTATATTAATTCTCACCATTCAGATTATTATTTTGAGTTTTACAATTTCATTTTAATTTATTACACAGCTGTCTCACCGCCGCAGCAGTGGAATCGTCGGTGTATGCGCATTCAACTAGATGAAGCCAATCGAGCGGCAATTTCTTATCTAATCAATCTGAAACCTTACTCGGTTGTTTCTAACTCTCCCTTGTTAATATTTACTGATTTGATTAATTTCTTTGAGTTTCATTTCTTGGACAACTTGTCCACACACAAACAAACACACACATGCACGTGTGATGTTTTTGTAATTTGTTTATATATATATATTTTTTTTCTTCTTAATGTTATTTTGTATATATATTGTATTATTATTGTTTTATTTGTTCTAATATCTAATGTTTGGGGTTCTTTTTCTTTTTTTTGTAATCATTATAATATACTTATTTTTATTGTTACATATTATTTAGGATGTTTTATTGTATAGACATTATTTAGGCTTTTTGATGTATTTAGGATATTTGTCATATTTATTGTTCATACGGTATTTAGGGATTTTGTTTATTATTTATGATTGTAATATTTATGCACATCTAGGATTCTTGATTATTTACATTATTTTCATAATACGACCATTTAGGGTTTTGGGTTATTGTTTTATTTTAGGGTTTTGGCTATTTCACGTTATTAGGGTTTTGAGTAGTGTTTTATTTAATTTACTTTATATTGCTATTGCGTATATATTGATGTTCATTATTGTTTATTATTTATTTATTTCTTGTATACGATTGTATTATCATTTTGTCGTGTTCATAACATTGTTGTGGAATTTTTAATGCTATAATATTTATATGAATAAATGATATTTATATTTAGCAACTTAGAATTGTAAGTAGCATTATACATTTAATTTAGTATTTTAGGTGACCGTGTACATTTAGTAATATAGCATTTTAGGTAATATTATATATTATTATTATATTTTTAGTATGTTAATATACAAGGTATTAATTATTATGGTAAGTTTAATATTTTAGGTAATATTTTTGGTGTTTTGGTATCATGCTATTATATGGTATGTTTAGTATATATAGTATTATAGTAATCTATTACGTATTATATTATTTGTGGATATTTATTATTATTATCATTATGGTATATTTAAGTATTTTTGTTTATAACGCACATGTAGTATTTTAATATTTGCTCATTATCTTAGTCTATATTATTGTTTATATTCTACTATTATTGGTATGTTAGATATTTTAGCTTCTATTATATATGTTGATTAGTACGTATTTTGGTATCCTAATATTCTAGTTTATTACTATTTTATTTACTTATTTATTATGTTTAAATTATTATATCTATTATTAAAACCTCCCATACTAATATTTTCCTATAAAACTTTTACTTACAATTTTAAAATGTGGGAGCGTATTTTCTTAAATAATTTTGATTTTAATCCCTATGATTTTATTGCGAGGGTATGAGCCTTTGGGCATCACGTACCCTAAGCTCTGAGGGAATATATGTATATATTTATTTATTTATTTATTTATTTTTCCTATGTATTTATAAAATTATAAAAAGGAGTAATTTAAAGAATTGTTAGATTGACTTAGGGATAATTTCAAATTAATTAGGTACCGTTCGTAAGAACGGGCGCGTAGGGGGTGCTCGTACCTTCCCCTCGCGTAACCGAACTCCCGACCCCAACTCTGGTAATGTAGACCGATTCTACCCCTAACGGGGTAGTAATCATGTGTTCTAACCGCACTAAAGGTTAGTGGCGACTCCTACACCATATTTTTCCTGAAAATATTAAAATGATTTTTAATTTCGCCGCCCGGGGCACACGCGCTCCCGGGACGTCGCGACACCTATAAACCTGAATTCTAGTCTTCCCAAAGGTCTGAATATCACTTCTCTTAACTGGTAATCTATACTGGTAAAGTTAGCTTCCAGCCAATCCATGCCGAATATTACATCGAACCCGTGCATGCCCAGCACTATCAAATTAGTCGGCAAGACTTTCCCCTAGAATTCAAGTGGACAACCTTGGAGCACCCTACTACACCTACTGACCCGGTCGGTGTAAATACTAATAGTTCGATGTCTAACAACTGTGTTTCTACCTCACATAACCTAATGCACTCCATAGACACGAACGAGTGTGTGGCTTCTAAATCAAACAATACAACAACTTTAAATGAAAACATGCCAACCATACCTGTCACCACGTCGTCGGCTGTCTCAGCATCACACGACGTCAAGGTGTAAACTCTCATTGTTGTCGTATTCCTTTGATGACTTCCATGAGGCGCTTAATAGCCTCCTCGAGCAGGTCTAGGAGTGGGAGCAGCTCCAATTTGAGCATGGAAATCTCTCATCATATGCCCTGGCTCCCCACATCGGTAGAAAATACTTTGCTCGACATGACACTCCCCCGAGTGTCTCTTCACACAAGTTTGACAAGCTGAGAATGACTGCATACCCTGAAACCCGCAATTCCCTGACTCTTGCCTCCAATCCCTATAGTAGCCACCTCTTTTCCATGAACCCCGACTAGACCCTTGCTGGGAATCAAAAGGTGTGGATCTCTTTCTCTATTTCTACTCTTCAGCCTCCAACTGCTCTCCGGCTTCTGCCATAGCTACTCTGTCTACCAGCTCAACAAAATCTTACAATTTCAGTATCGACACTTGCTTATATAATTCTCTCCTCAAACCTCTTTCAAACTGTCTTACCTTCTTTGTCTCATCTGGAATAATGTATGGGGCAAAGCGAGATAGCTCAATGAACCTCGCCACGTACTGTTACGCCGTCTGCAGTCCCTGCTTCAAATTCAGGAACTCCTCTAGCTTGGCTTCTCTAGACGAGGCTAGAAAGTACCTATCAAAAAATATCTCCTTAAATTGTTCCCAAGTCATCTCCGAAAGCACCTCCCTCTATTGCTCCAGAAGTTTCACTATTGTCCACCATCTTTCGGCCCCTCCATTCAGTTTATATATAGCGAACAAGACCCTTTACTCCTCAGTATGTTGTAGCACTACAAACACTTTTTCAATCTCCTGCATCCAGTTTTCAGCGATTGCAGGATCAATTCCTCCTAAGAAAGCCAGAAGATCCATCTTAATAAACTTTTCAATCGAACTATTGTGGCCTGTAGATAGACCACCCTGCTCTCTGGAGTTCTTAGCAATTTTAGTCATGACTTGTTAAGCTACGCTGCGTAATACTGTGTCTGAGTCACCACCAGCAGCACCCGAGGGCCCAGCACCCTCATTACCACTAGCATGGGCGCTACTACCTCTAGGGTCCCTTCTGAAAAGACAATAGACTTAGGTTAAGACCCTATTACTATAACATATCATCTAACTAGTATATTATATCCTTAACGGATCTATTATCCCTGATCTTAATTTAAGGTTCAATCCTGTAACCTAAATACCCAACCCGACAATAGTTTACTATGACTTTCCTGAAATCGTCACCCCAGGAAAGACACACAAACCATCACGGAAGTCCTGCATCTAGACTACAAAACCAAACCTCAAATTCCCTTATCCTAAACTCTGGTATTGTTACCACTGCATTCTAGAGTCTACAGAACCTAGAATCCCAGGCTCTGATACCAAAT
This sequence comes from Malania oleifera, assembly GCF_029873635.1. Lineage (NCBI taxonomy): Eukaryota > Viridiplantae > Streptophyta > Magnoliopsida > Santalales > Ximeniaceae > Malania > Malania oleifera. The sequence goes on along the minus strand of NC_080429.1, from coordinate 27,260,818 downwards.
TCTAATGACCTGCTTATCTGACTATATAATCAACCACATTAAATACTCTGATGCCAATAACTAATGACATAGTGATATCAACCCAAACCCTAGGGTAACGGGGTTACACCTGTTATACACAGTGGACACCTAAGCAGCGGTAAATATAATATTCATCCACAATAATAGTACCAGAGCTATTCACAATCTACAATATTTTTGTAAAAGTATATGTACAATCCCCAAAAATCCAAAAGACAAAACTAGAATCATACACCCAAAACCTGTTGATCCTAGCTAAAAAACTAACTCTCCTAGCGGGGTAGTAAAAACTGCCTCTAAAGGCGCGGAGCTCAATCCGCCTGTCTTTCTAGTTTTCCTAAAATAATTTTAAGCTATGGTGAGACACCTCTCAGTAAGGGAAATAAACTAAATACAGTTATGTGCAACATGAATATTTGCGTGTTATAATAAATATGTAGTACATATTACATGCCTGAAAACATTGATAATGTCATAATTGAATAAACATACAATTTCATTGTTATACTGAAACATATTGTATTTCAATGTTCAAAAAATCATCTTCTATAACTAGTAGTACTGAAATATACCCAAAATAAATAGCTAGCTGGTGTCATGTATTACCCCCCATGACGGGTTATGCAGCCCAAAGGCGGGACCCGATAATGGTTGGCCAACCAATGCTGAGTCAAAATGTCAGTAGGTACGATGAGCCCGCCACACCCTAGTACACTGAAAATCACATCAACTATCCATCTCCCACCCCCTCTACTGGCAAGGGTGGTTAGCACAAGTTTGAATTGAACTGAATTGTATAGCTACGGTACCGTGCACTTGAAAATTGATCTGAACTATCGTCTGGGTTCTGATAACATATAGTACATGATCATATACTACTTTAACATAAATAGATTGATAGCATCTTCTGAATTCTATCATAACATAAATAATCACAGCCTTGCACCGGATAACATACATAACTGCGGCCTTGCACCGGATAACATACATAACCGCAGCTTTGCGCCGGCTATCAATCATAGCCTTGTTGCATACATATTATACATACTGATTTGAATAAATGTACTATTTATCATAAGTGCTGAAATCATAATTTCTTGTAATATATTTGATTTTTCTGAAAATAACTGTAAATATGCTTTTTCTGTAAATCTAACTTAACACAATACAATATGCGTGAAATAATATTCACGACACACAAACTGAATAAAATCATGAATTCAGTTCTAAAATCACATTTCCTAAAATTTTACATTAAAAACATATTCCAGTGTACCAGCAGTATTTTCCCAAATATACTCATACATAAAACATGCTTTTTGAAAATTAATCTACTATTAAATAAAAATAATTTTCATGAAAAATTACTACTTTAGTTTACTCCCTTACCTGACTATTGGAAAGCCCTTATAACGGCTAGTCCTGCACCCGCAAGGTTCCCTGCTCAACACCCTCAAAACAACATTGCCCCAAAAATTTAGTATTTCCTCAAATGATATCTTTTCTACATTTGTAGGAATGCCAAATATTCAGTAAAAAGCCTTACCTTGAACCTAGGATGGAGTCCAAGTTAGCCCCATCAATGATCTACTCCAGCAGACTTGAAGAGAACTTCCCCAGGAGTAGCATGGCGGCTTCAAATCGTCGATCCGACAAAGAAAAAACCCAAAATCTTAGAGAGAAGGAAGGAAAACCAAAGAAGAGAGAGAAAGAGAAGTTCGTTGCCTGAATTCTATGGTGAAAACCAAGCTCAGACTATTTATACACCTGCACTCATCGATGAGACACGTCACCTCATCGACGAGGCCATGAAGGGAGTTCGTCGACGAACGCTTATTCCTCGTCGGCAAAATTTAGAATTGAAAATAGCCCCTCAATAACTTCTTGTCGATGAGACGTGTGTCCACATCAACAATCCCATCAAGCGTGTCATCGATGAACGCACTGCGTTTGTCAATGAGACCCTGTTGAATTCTAAATTTACAACTTCTTTTTCTCTCCTCCTCCTATTATTTAATTAATATAATTCATCGGATCTCTGCACCCATACGCTCCATTTAATCAATTAAATACCAAAATTTAACACTCTTACCTCAAGTTTGGAGTGGTGCCTGGAAATCTTAAAACTCAAAATTGCTCTGATCAACTCATTAAGGGTCACTCCTAGGACCTTGTGGGGGTGTCTGATTGTCGAATCAAGCTGAATTTGGAGTGAAATTGAGGAAAGAAGGGAGAGGGTTTCGTAGGAGAGAGAAGGAGATATATATTCAGAATTGAAAATAGCCCCTCAATAACTTCTTGTCGATGAAACGCATGTCCACATCAACAATCCCATCAAGCATGTTCATCGACGAATGCACTACATTTGTAGACAAGACCCTGTTGAATTCCAAATATACAATTTCTTTTTCTCTCCTCCTCCTATTATTTAATTAATATAATTCATCAGATCTCTGCACCCATACACTCCATTTAACCAATTAAATACCAACATTTAACACTCTTACCTCAACTTTGGAGTGGTGCCTAGAAATCTTAAAACTCAAAATTGCTCTGATCAACTCATTAAGGGTCGCTCCTAGGACCTTGTGGTGGTGTCTGATTGTCGAATCAAGCTGAAATTGGAGTGAAATAGAGGAAAGAAGGGAGAGGGTTTCGTAGTAGTGAGAAGGAGATATATATATATATATATATATAAAGAGAGAGAGAGAGAGAGAGAGAGAAAGGGGGAGAGAGATTTGATTTTAAATTAAAAAATGGCTTGTGGATTCCCTTTAATTCAGAACTACCAAATAAAGCCTTTGACGATATCTCAAACCTTCGATGGTTTGGATTTTAACCCCCCTCCATTTTTACTATTTTACCTTTACTAGGCCGCGGTTACACAAAACTGTCGACGATTTTCTAGTCTCCCACCAAACCGTCAATGGTTTGGTTTATACCAAACCTTTTTCCACCTTTTCTTTATTTTTCTTATTATTATTTTTTTCGGGTCTCTACATCCTCCCCTCTTTACAAAATTTCATCCTCAAAATTTGCTATCTATCTCATGTATCAATCTCTGAGGAAAAACTCACTACAATTTTATTAATTACTCTCACCTATGGCGGAGGAATATCGTGGTTACAAGGGAGGATCTTGGGAGACTACAATCATTCACATAAAAGAGAAACTCTCCCAAAGCTATTTATAAACAAACCAACAACACTAACCATTCTACACTATACAAGTCAATATACATACATTGTCATTTACTTTTACTTTTATTAGGTCAACTCTGGGTTCCACTTAATAAGTGTTGATATTTTTGGCGCATCTTATCCTCCAATTCCAATGAAGTCTCCTCAACTGCATGATAGCGCCATAGCACTTTTACTAATGGAATTTTTTTTGTACGTAGCTCTTGTTCCTTTCAATCTAGAATCTACACTAGCACTTCTTCATAAGATACGGTATCACCAACGTAACGACCCAGAAAATATTGATATTCAAATATTAAAGAGAGAGGAAAAATGGAAACAAAAATAGAAAGAGGCAGTAGACTTCGCGTTCATCGACGACATCATATTTTAGGGATAATGATAATAAATTTCAAGGAATTTCCAGGGCTTCGTCAATGAGTACATAAGAAAATTCGTCGATGAATACAGGGCCTCATCGACGAGAAAGTACCGAGAGGGGTTCTGGGGCAGCCTGAATTTCTTCGACGAATACAGGGCTTCGTCGATGAATTTAATAAAGGACTCGTCAATTAGGTGATGTGTCTTGTTGACAAATCTGACAGTATAAATAGAGGAAAACCGGGATTTTTATCCATTTACCAACGCCTCTCTCTATCTCCTCTCTCTCTCGCCTCTCTCTCTCTACGACTCTCTCTCACTTCTCTCTTCGTTTTTGGGCCCTTTTCTCCCTGGATCGAAGATCCGAGGCTACCACGATGCTCCAGGCGAGATTTTATACAAGTTTGCCGAAGCGGATTGTCTAGGAAACGAAGTTGGATTTCATTCCAAATTCAGGGTAAGGTCTTTTATTTAGTTTTTGACTTCCTAGCAGTTATAGGAAATGATGTAGGCTAGGAAATACTAATGTATTGTTCTGGGGGATTGTATTTTCAGGATGTTGAGTTAGGAACCCTGCGGGTATAGACCCAGAATTTTATAGGGGCTTTTCAAAGCTAAAGTAAGGGAAATATGTTATGTTAGGAATTTTAATAAAGTTAACAGAGATTTCATAGATATATATATTCATACCAGTTTATTATACAGTTATCATAGAATATGAGTTTAAATGATTGTGTGGCCTAAGTGATTTTCATGAGATGAAGGAATTCATACTATACTGAATACGCAAATATAGATAGCATGTACAGTTTATATGGTTTTCCCCAATATATGGAGTTATACAGACTATACAGATATAGATTTATGTTTGCAGAGATTATACAGAGAAATTTACATGCATATACAGTCTTTATATGAATAGTTTTATGAAACAGATAAAAACATATATACATATACATGCATATAGTTTTACTCAGATCAGTGTTTATATTACAGCTTCATACATAACAGTATATACAGAGTTATAGTATACCATGTTTCCTATTACCATAACGTACAAAGTATACAGACAGAGTATATAGATAGAGTATACAGATAGATATACAGAGGTAGCATCAAGATGCTATGGATACAATATACAGAGATTACAACATTTACAGTACAGAAAGATAGAGTTATGGTAATTTTGGAAACATGATGAAGAAAACAGTAAAATAATATATGTGTATATATGTATATAGCATCAGATCCCTGTGGAAAGATTACAAATAGATACAGTACAGATATAGATTACAGAGCATGGTACCGTTGCTAGATACAGATAGAGTGTAACCACATATCTTAGATAGTGTGTGGGTACCATTAGCCGTGCTCGGAGAGTTTGTAGCTCCCCAGTTCACTGGGTTGAGGGGGCCGGTTTGAGGAGGTAGCAGCCAATCCCGCGCCTAGGAGAGTACGCAGTTTGGCTGGGCTGAGGTAGACTAGAGCATATTGACTTATCTGGAGGGCGGACCATATAAAGTCCCGCCTACGGGCCGCACAACCCTGTAATGAGGGGTCAAATCATGACGTACAGAGTCCTAAGGATAAAGCACAATTATGTATATGTATATAGTATTATAGTATATGATGAGTATAATATGATATTATCAATATGAAAAGTAGAAAATACAGACGATACAATATATTTTAAATTGAGAAAGATAGACATACTTGAAAGATGTATTTTACAGATTGTTGCATTACAATTCAGTTGCTATTTTTAAAAGTATTCTTACCTTAGCTGCCACACACTAGTAATAGCATATTTCCACTTACTGAGCGTCGACTCACCCCATTATTGTAACATTTTTCAGGTGAGCCAGTTAGGCGAGCAGATCAAGCTTGTGGATAGAGAGAGTGTTTGATCACCCTGGTTTAGGGTGAGTTTTTGATAGAGTTGGGTATATTTTTGAGTAGATGATGATAGAAGGGCATTTTTGTATGGCTATGTTTGTAGATACTGGATTCTGGTGTTGTTTTGTATATATGTAAATGATTGTATGATTTGTGTTTCCGCTACTTAGGTATGAATGTTGATACATAGACATATATATAAAAAAAAAATGGTAAAAATTTTGAGGTCATTACAATTTGGTATTAGAGCCTAGGTTGCTAGGTTCTATAGACTCTAGAGTGCTGTGGAAAACAATACTAGAATATAGGGAAAGATTTGAGGTTTTATTCTGTGATCTGGATATAGGATTTCGTGATTATTTCTGTGTTTTTCCTGGGGTGACGATTTCAGGAAAACCATAGTAAACTGTCGACGAGTCATGTGTTTGGATTACAGGATTGGATTTTGGGGTTAGGAGTAAGAGGGATAGTTAATAGAGGATTTGGAGTTTTAGTTGAATAAGTTGGGTCTATAGGAAGATAGAATTTTGAAACAGTATTCTATGTGTTTGCAGGATGGACTCAGGAGGCAATAGCGCTCACGCCAGTAGGGATGATGGAGCAGGTCCTTCTGGCACAGCAAGTGGGGATTCAAATGCTATGCTACGTAGTGTGGCCCAGAAGGTCATGGCTGAGATAGCACAAAGAACTAGAGAGTAGGGAGGTCCATCCTCAGCTCAAGGATGTACCATAGTGAAATTTATGAAGACGAATCCACCAGCTTTTTCTGGAGCGACTGATCCTATAGTTGTGGAGAACTGGGTGCAGGAGATAGAGAAGATTCTAATAGTACTCCATTGCACTAATGAGCAGAGAGTTTTATATGCTAGATATAGGCTGGCAGGCGAGGCCGAGAGATGGTGGGCAGCCACTAGGTTGTTGGAGGAGCAGAGGGCTATACCAGTGCAGATGACCTGGGCTTGATTCAGGGACATGTTCTTTGATAGATATTATCCTACTTCATTTAGAGATGCTTGAGTACAGGAGTTCCTGAGTCTGTCCTAGGGGTCGTTGACTGTCTCACAGTATGCGGCGAGATTTATTGAGTTCTCTCGTTTCTACCCCTATGTTGTTCTCGATGAAGCAAAGAAGGCTAGAATGTTTGAGAGAAACTTGAGGTGTGATATTTACAGGCAGGTGGCAGTACTGAGGATCCAGGATTTCTCAGAGTTGGTAGACAGAGCCACTATAGTGGAAGAGAGTTTATTTAGAGAGATGAAGAAATAGAGACAGAGGAAGAGGACTGGGCCCTTGAGTTTTTAGGCGGGTCCCAGCCGAAGCCCTTGGAGAGAAGGTAGATCTGGCGGAGGCCAGAGACAGATGGTAGAACATAGGGGATTTCAAGGCAGTCAGCCTCCCACCATTTGTAGCAGATGTGGACGGAGACACCCGAGTGAATGTCGATTTGGGGAGAATGTTTGCTATCGCTGCGACCCGATCATATAGCTCAATCATGTCAGATGCCGTCGAGTTATGCACAGGCTTCCAGACCATTTTAAGGTGGATATCAGGCACCCCGCAGTGGTCAGCAAAAGAACACTGCGCCGGCGAGGGTTTATAAGCTGACACCAGGAGACGCTGAGATGGCTGGGGACGTTGTCACAGGTACTCTTACTGCTTTACCATATAGAATGATTATTTTGTTTGATACAGGTGCTACCCACTCTTTTATATCGGCAAGATATGTGAAAATAGCTGTAATAGAGACTCAACCATTAGATATAGAATTGTTTGTGGGTATGCCGATGGGATCTATGATTAGATGTAGGAGGGTACTTAAGAATTTTCCAGTAAATATTCAGGAGAGAGTGCTGCTAGCCGATCTTGTGGTCCTATATATGCTAGGGTTTGATGTGATACTGGGCATGGATTGGTTAGCAACTTATCACGTAAGTATTGATTGTCATCTAAAGGAAGTGATTTTTAGACCCCCAAGCGAGTCAGAATTTAGATTTACGGGTTCACGTGTACGTGCCTCACCACAGCTAGTGTCAGCTATTCAGGTGAGGAGATTGTTACAGGGTGGTTGCCAGGGGTATGTCGCATACATAAAGGAATTTCCAAAAGAAGAATTGGGGCAAGCTGACATACTAGTAGTGAGGGAATTCCCAGATGTATTTCCTGAAGAATTGTCTGGTTTGCCACTAGATTATGAGATTGAGTTTAATATAGACTTGTTGCCAGGATATGAACCAGTATCTAAAACACCATACCGTATGGCCCCAGCTGAGTTAAAAGAATTGAAAGGTCAGTTACAGGAGTTACTAGATAAAGTTTTCATCAGGCCTAGTGTGTCGCCCTGGGGAGCGCCGGTTTTGTTCGTGAAAAAGAAATATGGAACTATGAGATTGTGCATCGATTATAGAGAGATAAAAAAACTGACAGTCAAGAATAAATATCCTCTCCCTAGGATCGATGATTTATTTGATCAGCTCCAGGGGACCCAGGTCTACTCTAAGATTGATCTGCAGCCAGGTTACCATCAGGTGAAAGTTAAAGCAGAGGGCATTTCAAAGACCGCATTTCGTATCAGGTATGGGCATTACGAGTTCTTAGTGATGCCATTTGGGTTGACTAATGCACCAGCGGTTTTCATGGATTTGATGAATCAGGTATTCCACCAGTATTTGGACCAGTTTGTGGTTGTGTTCATTGATGATATACTGGTCTACTTGAGGAGTATTGAGGAGCACGAGCATCATTTGAGGTTGTTATTGCAGATATTGAGAGAAAGGAAATTATATGCAAAATTCAAGAAATGTGAGTTTTGGTTAAGGCATATTACTTTTCTTGGCCATATGATCTTAGAAGCAAGAGTATCAGTTGATCCGAGCAAAATAGAGGCAGTGGTGAATTGGGAGAGGCCGGGAAATGTTCAGGAAGTCAAGAGTTTTCTAGGATTAGTAGGTTATTACCAATGCTTTGTGGATGGTTTCTCCAGGCTATCAGGTCCATTGACACGACTTACGAGAAAAAATGTAAAATTTGAATGGACTAATGACTGTGAGCAGAGTTTTCAAGAGTTAAAGCAGCGGTTAGTTTCAGCTCCAGTACTAGCTATTCCATCAGGGGAGAATGGTTTTGTGATATACAGTGATGCCTCTTTAAAGGGTCTTGGATGCGTGTTGATGCAGCACGGTAGGGTCATTGCTTATGCATCCAGACAATTTAAAGAATATGAGAAAAATTATCATGTCCATGATTTAGAGCTTGCTGCAATGGTGTACGCTCTTAAAATCTGGAGGCATTATTTATATAGTGAAAAGTGTGAGATTTTCACGGATCACAAAAGTCTGAAATATTTCTTTACCCAGAAAGAATTAAATATGAGGCAAAGAAGGTAGTTAGAGCTTATTAAAGACTATGATTGTACGATTAATTACCACCCAGGAAAAGCAAATGTAGTGGCAGATGCCCTGAGTAGGAAATCAGGGGGATCCGTGCTGGCAGCTATGGAGATTCAGCACTCGATTCTAGTGGACTTGGAGAGGCTCAATATAGAATTGGTAAAGGAGAGTCCTCCAGGTAGTTATTGCCAGCTTAGTGGTTCAGCCTACACTTTACGATAGGATTAAGGCAGCTCAGGGTGATGACGCAGAGTTGGCAGCAGTGATGGCTAGAGTACGTGATGGACAGGGTGAGGAGTTCGGCATAGCAGATGATAGAGCTCTGCGATTTCGTACTAGACTATGTGTTCCTGTAGATGCTGAGATCAGGAGGACTATACTGGAGGAGGCTCACAAATCCCTACACACGATCCATCCCGGCAGAACTAAAATGTACAAGGATCTGCGAGAGTATTTCTGGTGGAGTGGAATGAAGAGAGAGATAGCCGAATTTGTTCAGTAGTGCTTGACGTGTTAGCAGGTTAAAGGTGAATACCAGAGACCAGCAGAACAGTTGCAACCGTTGTTTATTCCAGAGTGGAAGTGGGACCACGTTTCAATGGATTTTGTTACGGGATTACCACCGGTGCGGTAGGGATTGAATGCAATTTGGGTAGTTATTGATCGATTAACGAATACTGCTCATTTCATCCCTATTAAAATTGGTTATTCCATGGGCAGATTGGCAGAAATATATGTTCAGGAGATAGTTCGTGTTCATGGAGTACCAATATCCATAGCCTCAGACCGAGATCCTCGATTTACTTCACGATTCTGGAAAAGTTTTTAGGAGGCTATGGGTACGCAGCTAGCTTTTAGCACCGCTTTTCATCCCCAGACTGATGGTCAGACTGAGAGGACCATTCAGATACTAGAAGATATGCTTCGTGCTTGTGTACTTGATTTTGGAGGCAGTTGGATCCAGTTTATGTCGTTAGTTGAGTTTGCTTATGATAATAGCTATCAAGCTAGTATCGGCATGGCTCCATACGAGGCATTATTTGGCAGGAGATGTCGTTCTCCTCTTTTCTAGGATGAAGTAGGTGAAAGATGAGTTTTGGGTCTCGAGATAATACAGCAAGCGTCCAACAAAGTTTGATTAATTAGAGAAAGAATCAATACAGCACAAAATCGGCAGAAAAGTTATGCAGACACTTGCCGCTGAGAGTTGGAATTTGATGTGGGAGATCAAGTATTTTTGAAGATAGCTCCTCTGAAAGGAGTTATGAGGTTTGGGAAGAAGGGCAAGTTAAGCCCTAGATTTATTGGCCCTTTTGAGATACTTGAGAGAATAGGGCCAGTAGCCTACAGGTTAGCTTTGCCGCCAGCTTTGGCTCGTATTTATGACGTGTTTCATGTTGCCATGTTATGGAAATACGTCCCAGACCCATCTCACATCATTAGCTACGCAGAGATAGAGCTTAAGGATTCATTGGCATATGAAGAAGTACCAGTACAAATTTTGGATAGGAAGGTTCAGACTTTACGTACTAAAGAAATGCAGTTAGTAAAAGTTTTGTGGAGGAATCACGCTATAGAGGAAGCTTCTTGGGAGCTCGAGGAGCAGATTTGACAGAAATACCCACAGTTGTTCTAAGAGATATATAGGTACTCGGGTAAAGCATAATAGTTAGATAGGTTTCCTTTTGCAAGTACATGTATAAGATTTTAGCTAGTAGATAGTTTTTAGTTTTATATATGTAATCTCCCAGAACATAATATGTAACCACGGTATTCCTCCACTACAAGTGATGGCAGGTAATAAAATAAGTAGACCCCTTTTTCTTTTATAGAATGATGAAGTGTATTGATGGGATCCAGCTAGTAAATTTCGAGGGCCAAATTTTATAAGGAGGAGAAAATGTAACAACCGATAAAATATTGATATTTAAATATTAAAGAGAAAGGAAAAATGGAAACAAAAACAGAAAGAGGTAGTAGACTTCGCGTTCGTCGATGACATCGCATTTTAGGGATAATGATAATAAATTTCAAGGAATTTTTAGGGCTTCGTCGATGAGTACATAAGAAAATTCATCGACGAATACAGGGCCTCGTCGACGAGAAAGTACCGAGAGGGGTTCTAAGGCAGCCTGAATTTCGTCGACGAATACAGGGCTTCGTCGACGAATTTAATGAAGGACTCATCGACGAGGTGACGTGTCTCGTCAACGAATCTGGCAGTATAAATAGAGGGAAACTAGGATTTTTATCCATTTACCAACGCCTCTCTCTTTTTCTCTCTACGACTCTCTCTCACTTCTCTCTTCGTTTCCGGGCCTATTTCTCGCCGGATCGAAGATCTGAGGCTACCACGACTCTCTTGGTGAGATTCTCTGCAAGTTTTCCGGAGTGGATTATCTAGGAAATGAATTTGGATGTCATCCCAAATTCAGGGTAAGGTCTTTTATTTAGTTTTTTACTTCCTGACAGTTATAGGAAATGATGTAAGCTAAGAAATACTGATATTTTGTTCTGGGGGATTGTATTTTTAGGATGTTGAGTTAGGAACCCTGTGGGTATAGAGCCAGAATTTTATAGGGCTTTTTAAAACTAAGGTAAGGGAAATATATTATGCTAGGAATTTTAATAAAGTTAACAGAGATTTCATAGATATATATTCATACTAGTATATTATACAGTTATCATAGAATATGAGTTTAAATGATTGTGTGACCTAAATGATTTTCATGAGATGAAGGAATTTGTATAGCTTTTATAATGTATCATACTATACTGAATACAAAAATATAGATAGCATGTACAGTTTATATGGTTTTTCCCAGTATATGGAGTTATACAGACTATACAGATATAGATTTATATTTACAGAGCTTATACAGAGAAATTTACATGCATATACAGTCTTTATATGAATAGTTTTATGAAACAGATAAATACATATATACATATACATGCATACAGTTTTACTCAGATCAGTGTTTATATTACAGCTTTATATAGAACAGTATATACAGAGTTATAGTATATCATGTTTCCTATTACCATAACGTACAGAGTATACAGACAGAGTATACTGATAGATATACAGAGGTAGCATCAAGATGCTACGGATACAGTATACAGAGATTACAGCATTTATAGTACAAAAAGATAGAGTTATGGTAATTTTGGAAACATGATGAAGAAAACAGTAAAAGAATATGTGTGTATATATGTATATAGTATCAGATCCCTGTGGAAAGATTACAAACAGATACAGTACAGATATAGATTACAGAGCACTGTACCGTTGCTAGACACAGATAGAGTGCAACCACATATCTCAGATAGTGTGTGGGTACCGTCAACCGTGCTCGGAGAGTTTGCAACTCCCCAGTTCACTGGGTTGAGGGGGCCGATTTGACGAGGTAGCAACTAGTCCTGCGCCTACGAGAGTATGCAGTTTGGCTGGGCTGAGGTAGAGTAGAGTATATTGACTTATCTGAAGGGCGGACCAGATGAAGTCCTGACTACGAGCCGCACAACCCTGTCATGAGGGGTCAAATCATAACGTATAAAGTCCTAGGGATAAAACACAGTTATGTATATGTATACAGTATTACAGTATATGATGAGTATAGTATGATATTATCAGTATGAAAAATAAAAAATACAGACGATACAGTATATTTTAAATTGAGAAAGATAGACATGCTTGAAAGATGTATTTTACAGATTGTTGCATTACAATTCAGTTGCTATTTTTAAAAGTATTCTTAACTTAGCTGTCACACACTAGTAATAGCATATTTCCACTTACTAAGCGTCGACTCACCCCCATTACTCTTACATTTTTCAAGTGAGCTAGTTAGGCGAGTAGATCAGGCTTGCGGATAGAGAGAGTGTTTGATCACCCTGGTCTAGGGTGAGATTTTGATAGAGTTAGGTATATTTTTGAGTAGATGATGATAGAAAGGCATTTTTGTATGGATATGTTTGTAGATACTGGATTCTGGTGTTGTTTTGTATATATGTAAATGATTGTATGATTTGTGTTTCCGCTGCTTAGGTATGAATGTTGATACACAAACATATAAAAAAAAAAATGGTAAGAATTTTGAGGTCATTACAACCAAGCTCCAGTGCCTCATAACTGATCACATAGGAGGGATTTGGTACTTATTTCTTCAACATGAATAGATGGAATACATCATGGATTCTAGACAAAATTGGTGGTAAAGCTAACTTGTAGGCAATTGGACCCACTTTTTCCAATATCTAAAATGGTCCAATAAACCTAGGGTTTAGCTTACCCTTTTCCCAAATCTCATAATCCCTTTCATCAGTGCAACTTTCAAAAATACATGATTCCCCACATCAAACTCTAACTTTCACTGGCAAGTATCTGCATAACTTTTCTGCCAACTCTGAGCTGCTCTAACTCTATCTCTGATGAGTTTGACTTTATCATAAGTCTGTTGTACTAACTCTAGCCCCAAAATCTATATTTCCTCAATTTCATCCCAGTATAATGGAGTTCGGCACCTCCTGTCATACAACGCTACATATGGTGACATCCTAAAGCTAGCTCGGTAGTTTTTATTATATGCAAATTCAACTAATGGCAAAAATTGTATCCAACTACCTCCAAAGTCTAGCACACATGCTCGCAGCATATCCTCTAGTATCTGTATGGTTTTCTCTATTTGTCCATCAGTATAAGGATGAAATGTTGTTCTAAATGTCAACTAAGAAGCTATGGTTCCTTACAAACTCCTCCAAAAATGAGATGTGAACATGGGTCTCGATCTGATACTATGGACACTGGCATGCCATGTAATCTAGCTATCTCTTGTATGTATAACTCTATCAGTCTACTCATGGAATAGTTAACTTTTATTGGAAGTAAATGGGCACTCTTCGTCAATCGGTCAACGACTACCCAGATGGCGTCCTGTCCATGTAATGCCAGTGGTAACCCAGTGACAAAGTCCATTGAAATGTGTTCCCACTTCCATTTAGGAATGTGAAGTGACTGCAACGTTCCCGCCGATCTCTGATACTCAACTCTTACCCACTGACATGTCAAACACTGCTCTGCATATTGGATAATTTTTCTTTTCATATTACTACACCAGAAGGATTCTCATAGATCCCTGTACATCTTAGTACTTCCAGGGTGCACTATATAAAGGGATCGATGTGCTTCCTCCGAGATAATTTTCTTAATCTTAGCATTAGTAGGTACACACAACCTAGAACAAAACTTCAAAGCTCCATCATCTGAGATATTAAACTCTACTCCCTGACCATTCTACACTTATCCATAATCTTTACTAACTCCGTATCTTTCATCTGAGAAGCTTTAATTCTTTCTTGTAAGGTGGATTGAATTACCAGATTGTCAATGAATGCCTAATGATTGCCCTCTATCAGTTCCACACCAAGCCTTTCTAAATCCATTTAGATTGGATGTTGAGTCACCACTGCTGACATTAATGAGCCCACTGATTTCCGACTCAAAACATCAACTACCACATTAGCCTTTCCTAGGTGGTAACAGAAGGTGCAGTCATAATCTTTAATTAACTCTAACCACCTCTTTTTTCTCATATTTAACTCCTATATGAAAAAGTATTTCAAGCTCTTATGATCTGTGAAAATCTCACACCTACCTCCATACAGATAATTTCTCCAAATTTTCAATGCATAAACCATTGCTGCTAATTCTAGATCATGGCTAGGGTAATTCTTTTCATATTCTTTAAGCTATCAGGAAGCATAAGCTATAACTTTTCCTTGCTACATCAGGACACACCTGAACCCTTTATGTGACGCATCACTGTAAATTACAAAACCTTCTTCTCTCGAAGGAATCGTCAGAACCGGTGTAGTGATGAGCCATTGCTTTAATTCCTGGAAACTCTATTCCTATTCATCGGTCCACTCAAACTTCCCACCCTTCCTGGTTAGCTTTGTCAATGGGCCCAAAAATTTGGAGAATCCCTCTACAAACCTACGGTAGTATCCAGTCAATCCCAAGAAACTTCTGACTTCCTACACATTTTTTGGTCATGCCCAATCCACTACTGCCTCAATCTTGCTCAGAACCACATTAATGCCACCCGTGGATATCACATGTCCAAGGAAAGTAACTTGCTTCAAATAGAACTCACACTTATTGAATTTGGCATACAACCTTCTTTCTTTCAACACCTGTAAAACTATCCTCAAATGTTCCTTGTGCTCTTCAGGGCTCTATGAATACACCAGAATATTATAAATAAAAACAACAACAAACTGATCCAGGTGCTGATGGAAGACCCTGTTCATCAGGTCCATAAACACAACAAGAGTGTTTTTTAGTTCAAACGGCATAACCAGGAACTCGTAATGGCTATACCGAGTTCTGAATGTTGTCTTTGGAACATCCTCTACCTTAATCTTCACTTGATGGTAATGGGATCGTAGATCAATCTTAGAGAATGTTTGTGTCCCTTGAAGTTGGTCAAACAAATGATCAATGTGGGGTAGCGGGTATTTATTCTTGATAGTCACTTTATTAATTTTTCTGTAGTCGATACACATTCTCATAAACTCATCTTTCTTTTCACAAACAATACCGACGCTCCTCAAGGTGACACCTTGGGCCTGATAAACCCCTTGTCTAACAATTCCTATAAATGTTATTTAAACCCTTTTAACTCCATCGACGCCATTCTGTATGGCGCTTTACAAATCGGCACTGTTCCCGGAGATAGGTCAACAGCAAACTCTGTCTCACGATCAGGAGGCAATCTCGGCAAATCCTCCCGAAACACATCAAGAAAATCCTCTACTATTGGGATATCTTTCAACTTTAACTCCCTTTCCGGCACTTCCTTAACACAGGACAGGAATCCCTAGCATTCCTCCATAAGAAATCTCCTCACCTGAATAGCTAATAATATCTATGGTGGGGTGCACACACATGTCCCCACAAATTTGTACTCCTACTCTCCTAGAGGTATGAATATTACCTTTTTTTTTATAACAATCAATACTGGCATAGTTAACAGCTAGCCAGTCCATTCCCAGAATTATCTTGAAGCCATGCATATCTAAGACTACTAAATTAGCTGGCAAGGACCTTGCTTGAATGCAGATTGGATAGTTTGTGAGTACCTTCCTACACAGCACTATGGTCCCAGTCAATGTAGTTACTGACAAACTAAAATCTAGTGGCTAAGTTTCTGACCCACAAAACTTGATAAACTCCTGAGCGATGAAAGAGTGAGTCGCCTCTGAATCAAATAAAACAATAGCTTTATAAGAAAAAATTAAAACAATACCTATCACTACATCACCGGCCACCTCAACGTCTCCTGGTGTCAAAGCATAGACCCGCACCTAGATGGTGTTCCTTTACTGACCGCCTCGAGGTGCCCGGTTATCTCCTCGATATGGTCTAGGAGCAGGTGGGTTAGCTAGCATTGCTCAGAAGTCTCTTGCTATTTGGCCAGGTCAACTGTAGTGATAACAGATCACCTTTCTGACCCGGCAGTTTCCTAGATGTCTCTAGTGGCACCTAGGACAAAGAGGGTGCAATGGTCTACCCTATATAGCTTGTCTCCTGTCCACTGCCTATAACCTCCTATGCTACCATGTCTCTAAAAGGCCCCTGGTTAGTTCCTGGCTAAAAATATGGAGGCGTGGGCCTCTTTTTCTAGCTCTGTGCTAGGGCATCTCTCTATAGGCTGGACTCTATAATTATAGCTTTATCTACCAGTTTTGAAAAATTCAGGACCTGAAAGCTTAATACCTGCTCATACAAACCCTGCCTCAGGCCGCTTTCAAACTTTTTCGCCTTCTTTTCCTCGTCTGACACCAGGTTTGGACCAAAATAAAATGACTTGATGAATCTGGCGGCATATTGTTGTATCGTTATATGTCCTTGGTTCAAACTCTAAAACTGTGCCGCTTTAGCATTTCGAGTAGTAGCATGGAAGTACCGCTTAAAAAATATCTCCCTGAAGTGGCTCCATGTCATAGTTATAGACTTAGGCCTCTACTCCTTCCATAATCTCATTGATCTCCACCAGTGTTTAGCCTCTCCTGTCAATTTAAATGTGGCAAACAAAACTTTCTGATCATCTGAACAAGAGAGAACTGCCAACGTCTCCTTAATTTCTTGGACCCAATCCTCAGCCTCGAATGAGTTGGTTGAAAACTAAGGTGTAGTCCCAAGAGGGGGGTGAATTGGGATTAAATTTTTTTTTTAATACTTTTCAAGAATCCTTAATATCTTTTAATTCTTTTAATGAATTCTTGAATTCTTGTTGATTTATCCAATACACAACAAAAGCTTATTTACTTGTTTAGCAAAAGCTTATTTACTTGTTCAATAAACCAACAACTAAAGTATTCAACACAACACAAGTAAATAAAACTTAAACAATCAACCAACCATTCAACAATCAAAGTGTCCAATCCACAAATACCCAATCAAGATAGCTTTTGGCAATTTTTAGCTTTTCAAGAATTCAAGATATTTTCTTGTTTCCAACCCTGTAAATATATGTAAGCTCTGTGGTAGTGAAATCAATTCTTCAAAGCAAACCAAAACTCAAATTCCCACTAACTCAAAATTTAAATAAAGTCTTAGTTAATTTTTATTTGGGTGTTAACCGATCAACATATTTCCGTTGAGGTTTTCGCAAAGTATTGATCAACCAACGTACTCCCTTTCGGTTTCTGCAATTTCAAATCAAAATTAAACTTAAGTTTACTTAATTTCCAAATTACGTAGTATTTATGATTAAGAAATTAAATCATCCACGCATTTTATATGTTTGCTGGAAATTAAAGAGAGTAAGGGAAAGAGAAAGACACTGGGTTTTTACAAGGTTCGGCTTATCCCCAACCTACGTCCTCGCCTTAGGAAAATCACATAAGGATTCACTATACCAGTTCCTTTCGGAGCATAACAACACCATTACACACTCCTTCAATAGGCAAGAGCACCACCTCTCCAAGTGATACCCCACACTCGATCACTCCTTCAATAGGCTATGTACCTCTTCAAGTGATACCCCACACTTGACCAACGATCCAACAACCCAAAATCATCAAAGAAATAAGAAACAAGAGCTGCGTACAATAATGCTTTCACACAAAGCGAATTAGTACAATTTTAGACTATATACTTCAAAGTAAATCAATATGAAATTGAAATTGAAACTCAAGGGAGTTTATCACCGATTAATTCTTTCAATGATTGAAAGCTTTAGATTTGAAGCACAAGATCAGTGATTGAAAGTCAGCAACACTCAGTAGAATTCGTGCACAATATGGTAGCAAGAGCCTTTGAATGATGAGAGCAATTGAGAGAGATTAAGAGCTGAATTTGATGCTTAGTGTTTAAAACCAGTGATCTTAAGGCTATTTATAGACTTGATAAAATGAATTTACTTGATCCCCAAGTTTACTTGGAATAGTGCCCAAGTTTTAATTAAGTTTGAGCCCCAAGCAATTTGATTTAAAAAAAATTTCCGTTATAAAAATTTAAAATTTCTCATGTGGCAGTAGCCTGTCACCTTTTGGTCAGGCACCTACCAATAAATACACAGTTTAATTTCAAAGTCAGTAGGTGGCAGTCGCCTAGCGAAACCCAGTCAAGCTTCTCAATTTGCCTCATCAGGCGTCTGTCAGGGTCTAGGTAGTAGCCTAACAACGTTCTGTCTGTGCATTTAAAAAACATTTAAATTGTCAGCCTACTAAGGATTTCAGTTAGGCTGCTGTCAAGTACAAGAATACTGTTTTTAAGATATTTTTGTGAGAACTCTTTTTGCTTCTCAATTCTTGGAATTTTAATTTGCTTACTTAAAAAATATGTTCCAAGATTAAGTTTTAGGTCTCTAGGTCTCTTACACCTAATGAGCTTTAAAGAATTTCATATTTGAGTATACTTGAAATACTTACAAAATATGTCCTATAGACTCATTCAACTCTTCATTTCTTGCACTCCTTAGTCCTATGCTTTATTGTTCTTCAAGCTTTCATTCTTGATCACTTGAATTTGATGTAAGCTTTTGAAAACATTCCATGTGATCATTTTCTTCAACCATCATTGAATCCATGCTTTAGGCTTCATATGATCATCCTCCTTTGAAATATATGCTTTTATGAATCCTTTTGAAAACTTGACCTTGCTTCATGGTTGTGTCCTGAAATGTCATCACTTATATTCAACTCTTCATTTCTTGAACTCCTTAGTCCTATGCTTTATTGTTCTTCAAGCTTTCATTCTTGATCACTTGAATTTGATGTAAGCTTTTGAAAACATTCCATGT
Source organism: Malania oleifera (assembly GCF_029873635.1). Lineage (NCBI taxonomy): Eukaryota > Viridiplantae > Streptophyta > Magnoliopsida > Santalales > Ximeniaceae > Malania > Malania oleifera. The sequence continues at coordinate 27,241,642 of NC_080429.1, read as the reverse complement.
GATCATTTTCTTCAATCATCATTGAATCCATGCTTTAGACTTTATATGATCATCCTCCTTTGAAATATATTCTTTCATGAATCCTTTTGAAAACTTGACCTTGCTTCATGGTTGTGTCCTAAAATGCCATCACTTAACCAAATATATTAAATTCCACTTGTTTGTTAGCATCAAAATAGGATGTTAAACCTTGTAAGGCCAACAGGTCGGCCCCTCCGGAGAACGACGGGAGATTCATATGTGTGAACTTCTCAATAGTGCAGCTTCACTCCCCTGAACTCCTAGCCATCTCTATCATCACTTGCTAGGTGACACTTCATAACACCGCATATGGATCTCCACCGCCCATACTGGAAGCCCTTGCATCATCACCTCCAGCATGTGCATTACGACTTCTAGGGTCCATCTTGAAAATGGAAAAAAAAAAAAATAGTCTTAGAATCCTATCATCGTAACGTAACTAATACACACATCTGACTAAAAACCATAAAATATACTTCTATAACTATTCATATTAACATTCTCATATTTCCCAATTTAAGATCCAGTCTTACCACTCTGAAACAAGAACCAGCAATAGTTTACTATGACTTTTCTAAAGTCGTCACCCTAGAAAAATTACAGAAACCACCATGACATTTTTTGCCTCTATCTAGCCTGCAAGAGAGAACCCGAAATTTCAATCTTATCCTCCAACAATGACTGACTCATATCCTAGTCTACCCATCTCCTACTCTTATCAAGATCCATTCCTATACTCTAGTATTGTATTCCGTTGAAGTCTGCATAACCTAGCAACCTTGGCTCTGATACCAAACTGTGGTGCCCTAATTTTTCTACCATTTTTTAATATATATATATATATATATATATTAATCTATAATGATCAAATAACTCTTATACCATATATCATACATAACCTGACTCGAAATGGGTACAGGGTAATCAGTCCATCAAACCTACTATCCACAAAGAAAAATATTTATAGTGTCTGGGTCCAAAATACAATACCATCCTTAATACAATACAATACCAGAGTGTTATAATCTCCACACACATATACATGTAAATCCCCAAAAATCCATAGGTACTCTAGGGGTTACACAACATATCCCAACTCTAACACCTACCCTGAATACCAGGGCATCACAGTCTCTTCTACCTCGAAGCTCTCTCTGTTGGCCTGTCTTGGTTTCCAAAAATGTTTAGACTCTGGGTAAGACACCTCTCAGTGAGACAGAATAAATTATTGACAGTGTGTGGCACGTGAGTTTTAATATATCATCTCATTCATTTAAATAATTATAACAGCTGAGAAAATATACCAATATACACTCATAATCACATATATATAAAACATAGTGTCATAAACTTTCATATCATTTTTATAATCATATACATAATCTTTCATATCTCATATCATATTCATACTCTTCCATTTCTCATATCATATACATACTCATTCATTTCTTATATTATATACGTACTCTTTCATTTCTCATATTCATAATCATACTCTTTTATTTCTCATATTCATAATCACATTCTAGTCAATGGGTATCCACCAACATATAGCACAATGCGTCTGTAACCCATGGCTGTTCATTTCTCATATCATTTCTTATTTTCATAGTCTAACTTATGAGTATCCACTAGTATAGAATACACAACGAGTCTGTAACTCATGACTATTCATTTCACTTTTTACTTTTCATAAACATTTTCTAGCTCATGAGCATCCACCAGTATAAAATAAACTACGTGTTTGTAGCTCATGGTTGTTCATTATTGCGTCTATAATGAGAAACCATCCTGAGGATAATCACAATGTTATGTATTCACCCCACATGATCGGGTTGTACGGCCCGAAGGCTGGACCTAACCGCGGTTAGCCTATCCGGTTAGATCAAAACAGAGAATATGTCTGTAGTATGTTGGCCTACCCAATCTTGTTCCGGACCCTAGGGGGTAACACAACTCTTCACAGGTCTAATCGACAGCATCGCCACACTCTGTACCAGATGTGTGGTTGTACTAATCATAAATACTGGCAATGGTACCATGCTCTGCATACTATGGTCCATCAGGGTTCTCATTTCCACATTTCTGTATTCATATTTCATTACTTCTGTATATCTCATCATATCAGTATTATTTTCATCATTTCTATATCATTCTCATCATATCTATATTCATTTCATCTCATATTTGTATGTATCTCAATTCAACATTTCTATATAAAACATCTTTGTGCATAACACGTATATCATTTGTTGGCCTTATAAGGTTTAAAATCTTGTTTTAATGCTAACAAACAAGTGAAACTTAACATTTTGGGTTGAGTGGTGATATTTTAGAACTCACAAGGATCACATATGTGAAAGTAAGGTCAAAGTGCTCACAAAGATCAAATGAAACTTAAAAGAGTCAAAGCATGGATTTAAAGATGATATTTTAAGGCTTGAAGAAAATGAGGACATGGATGATTTGTTGAAAGCCAAAGAAAAGTTAGAAGTCAAAATAGCCAAAAAGAAGCAAATCAAGAGAGCTCAAAGAAAGACAAAGCATGAAGACTCAAGTACCTAGAATGTGAAAAGTCTTAGAAGTTTTTATGTAAGTATTTTAATACTTAAATATCGTTTGAAATATTTTGAAGTTCTTTTAGGAGTAATACATGGAATTAGAGACCTATTTTAAAACCCCGAAAAATATTTTATAAAAGAGCAAAGAAAGAGAGCAAAACAAATTTTGGAAACTAAAAAAAAAAAAAAAACCCAGAAAGTGTACTGCTCAGAAGACTGAAATTATTGCTCAGAAGTATGAAGATTCAAACTTCAGAAGACTGAAGTTTAAGTTCAGTTGTCTGAAGAATTACTTCAGAAAACCGAAGATTAAGTTCAATCGTCTAAAGATTTATTGGTGAAACACAGAAACAGGAAGAAGCACATCAGAAGAATGAACTTTAACTTTAGTCATCTAAACTCGAAACTTCAAAAGTTTGAACCTCAACTTTAGACGTCTGACCTTGTGTCCAGTTCAATATTTTCAGTGCTTTAAGGAACTTCGATCATCTGATCCTGATACCTTAGACGTCTGAACACTGTTAATGGGCAAATTTTTTAAATGTTTTAAATTTGAAATATTAGTTGCTTGTGCCCCAAATTTTCTTAAAACTTGGAAGATACTCCAAGTAATCTTGGGACTACACCTTCGTTTTCAATTGGTTTCAGAGCAGGGTTATAACAAATCCTAACAAGTAGTTATATAAAGATCTATATGGCACACTTAGGCGTAGCTCCCTTTGGAGAGGGCCAATCCTCAACCTGGCCACCCATCTTTTGTGGTTTGAACTATACCTTTTGGAAATAGTGTATGAGAATTTACTTTCAAATCATGGATTGGAAAGCTTGGGAGGTTGTCATGGATGGTGATCTAATTCCTACCAAATTAGTAGATGGAAACCAAATCCCTAAGGAAAAGGAGGACATGACTGAAAGAGATCATAAAATGTTGCAAATAAACTCTAATGCCATGAATGCATTGTATTGTGCCCTTGATATGAATGAATTTAATAGAGTAATCGCTTGCAAATCAGCCAAGGAAATATGGGACAAACTTGAGGTAACCTACGAAGGCACTATTGATGTAAGGGACAATCGAATTGATATGCTTACAAGTGAATATGAAGCTTTTAAGATGAGCCCAAATGAATCTATAACTAGCATGTATACTAGGTTCACTCACATAATAAATTCCCTAAATGCCTTAGGAGAAACCTACACTACTTATGAGATGATAAGAAAAATTCTTAGAGGGATGCCACCTATATAGGAACCAAAAGCCACTGCCTTAACGGAAGGAAGAAATTTGAAAAGCACCTCCTTAGATGAACTTATAGGTTCTCTAATCACATATGAAATGACAATGAATGAAAGGAATGGTAAAACCAAAGCCCAAGATTCTATAGCCTTCAAAGCTTTAAAAGAAAACTCTAGTAGTGAAGAAGAGATGGATGAAGATGATCTAGCCTTCATATCTAAGAAACTTGCCAAGATACTAAGCAAGAAGAATAAATTCAAAAGAAAAATCCGAAACTCCAAATCAGATGAAGAAAAAACTAATACAAAGAAATCAAGAAATAAAATCCCCACATGTTATAATTGCAACAAAGCTGGACATATAAAATTGGAATGTCCACTACTTAAGAAAGATTCTAAGAAGAAAAACAAAAAGGCCATGAAAGCCACTACTTAGGATAGTTTGAGTATAAGTAGTTCGAAATGTGAATCAAATGATCAAGAGATTGCTTATACTTGCCTCACGGCATGGGATGATGATAAAGAACATTGTTCCTCATCCAAATCATATGGTAGTAATTCATCTAATGAATCCAATGATGAAAGCATATCATCTTATGAAGAGTTACAAAATGATTTATTCATAGTATATAAGATGCTAATCAAAGTAACTAAACAATACACGTCATTGAAAAACAAGAATGATGGAGTGATGAAAGAGCTAGAATCAATTAAGCTTGCTGAAAGTGATAAAGATTCAAAAACTCAAGAAAATAGAAAATAAGTATGAAGTTGTAATAAAAGAATTAGAAGTTAAAAATCTTGCTGAAAAAGAAAAAGACTTGAAAATCAAAAAATTAGAAAGTAAGAATATAAAGATGATAGAAGATCTTTGATCCCTATCCTCTATGGAATATGAAAAAGACATATATTTCTAAATTAGAGGATAAGATCGGAAAAATGTCTTAAAATCAAGAGAAAGGTAAAAATATACAAAATTCAGAAATCAATAATCTCAAAAGTCAAATTGAAGATAAAGAAAAGATTATTTACAACTTCATAAATGGTAAGGAAAACTTTGACAAAATGATAGGCTCACAAAGGATGACCTTAAACAAAGAAGGCATTGGATTTAATGGGGTTGAAAATACAAAGAAAAAAAATCTTTACATGGGTTATTTTTCAAAAGCATCCAAAGATTATGCTCACACATCTTCTAATGCCTGCACTAACACCATATGTTACCTATGCAAGAAAAAGGTTCATATAAAGTTTGAATGTCCATTTAAAAGAAAGAGTGTGAAAACTAAACAAGTATGAAAAGTAAAAGGAACATCCCTTGTTGAACCTACCGGACCCAAGAAAGTATGGGTACCTAGATAAAAAGCCTTGTATGGAAAATCTCAAAGAAAATTTTAAAGCTTATTGACGTTTATTAAATTGAAACCAATAAAAACAAAAATAACATTGTTGGCCAAAATCATAGGATGATTCGTACAAGCCTTAACTTGGAAAGTATTAAGATTCGGAAAAAAATATGAAGTTTGGAAATTCATATGAAAACAAAAGAAAAGCAAAAATTAAGCTTATTGCATGAATATTTTGATTAAGAAAAAGTTTTTGAATAGAATGAGAGATATTTGAGAAAGAGAAACACTTGAGCAATATTGTAGTACAATACAAATGATAATGATATGCTCCCTGCTTACATGATATGCTGATATGCTATATGCTTCTATGCTAAAATGCTAAAAGTACCAAAGACATATGTATGATCATGACTTAACTTATGATGTATGGCTCACTATATTGCAAATTAAGCATGCGATTATTGAGCATAAGCATGAATTTTGATATGAGATTAATTCTTGACCATGTATGCTAATGATAAATCACGTGGATAAATTTGTTTGTCTTGTGCTGCTCTTTATATTGGTATCTATAAGCTATAAAGGATATAATATTAGTATTCTTAGTATCCATGAGCTATGCATGATGTGATATTAGCTTTGGTATGTATAAAGTATATTGGTGTCCGTGAATATTTTAATTAGTATCACAATTTAAAAAGTTCAATTAGTATCACAAATCATAAGTTCAATTGGTATTTGAGCATGACAAGCATAATTATATCCATGAGCATGTTATGATGATAATGATATGATATTGGTATTTGAAATTAGTACTCACGAGCACATACATGATATATTTGAAGTATGGAATGATAAACTTATAAGCATAATTGGTATCAAATCTGAATATATTAAATGCAAGGAGAGTGATATGACTTATTGCTTGTATTATGATTCCTCCCTAATTGTCAATTGGTATCATATGAAGTTTTCAAATTGGTATCATGAAATAAACAATTGGTATCTGAATTATTTTTAATTGGTATCATAAATTAATAAAATTTTTAAATTGGTTTCATGACTATTTGACTATTGCAACACACTACACATGCCATATTGAAAAATAATGAATTGAGTGTGTATATATACTTGATATGCATGTTTGATATTCATATGCTCAAAACGTGATTTTTGATATCCTACTTTTTTGATTAATATCAAAAGGGAGAGTAGTTTTGAGCAAAAATTGAGCTTGGTATACCGAAAATTTGGAAATTTTGAAAGGGGGAGAAGTATTTGATATTGAATGATCTTGAACTTGAATAATGTGATGAGCATGATAGTAAAAGAGTTTTTTTTTTTTAAATTGACCATGATTTTGTTAAGTTTTTCAAGATGATGTTTATTGAAAGGGGGAGTCTTTTTAAGGCTCACTCGAATTTTTGCTCATTGTTTGTCATCATCAAAAAGAGGGAGATTGTTAGTCTTACAAGGCTTAAAATTTTGGTTTGATGTTAACAAACAAGTGGAACTTAATATTTTTTGTTAAGTGGTGCTATTTTAGAACTCACAAGGATCACATATGTGAAAGTAAGGTCAAAGTGCTCACAAGGATCAAATGAAGTTTAAAAGAGTCAACGCATGAATTTAAAGATGATATTTTAAAGCTTGAAGAAAATGAGGACATGATGAGGACATAGATGATTTGTTGAAAGCCAAATAAAAGTTAGAAGTCAAAAGAGCCAAAGAGAAGCAAAGCAATAGAGCTCAAAGAAAGACAAAGCATGAAGACGCAAGTACCTTGAATGTGAAAAGTCTTAAAAGTCTTTATGTAGTACTTTAATATTTAAATATCGTTTAAAATATTTTGAAGCTTTTTTAGGGGTAATGCATGGACTTAGAGACCTATTTTAAAACCCTGAAAAATGATTTATAAAAGAGCAAAGAAAGAGAGCAAAACTAATTTTGGAAACTAAAATAAAAAAAACTAAAAAGTGTACTGTTCTGAAGATTGAAATTATTGCTCAGAAGTATGAAGATTCAAACTTCAGAAGACTAAAGTTTAAGCTCAGTCATCTGAAGAATTACTTCAAACGACAGAAGATTAAGTTCAGTTGTCTGAAGATTTATTGGTGAAACACAGAAACAGGCAGAAGCACATCAGAAGACTAAACTCTTACTTCAGTCGGAGAGAGCAAAACAGATTTTGGAAACTAAAATAAAAAAACAAGAAAGTGTACTACTCAAAAGATTGAAATTATTGCTTAGAAGTCCAAAGATTCAAACTTCAGAAGACTGAAGTTTAAGATCAGACATCTAAAGAATTACTTCAGAAGACCGAAGATTAAGTTCATTCGTCTAAAGATTTATTGGTGAAACACAGAAATAGGCAGAAGCACATCAGAAGACTAAACTTTGATTTCAGTTATCTGAACCCAGAACTTTAGAAGTCTGAACCCGATACCTCAGATGTCTGAACACTGTAAGCGGGAAAATTTCTTAAATGTTTTAAATCTGAAATATCAGTTGCTTATGCCCTAAATTTTCTAAAAACTTGGAAGATACTCCAAGTAATCTTGGGACTACACCTTAGTTTTCATCATCATTTCAGTAAAAACATATCTGTATCTCACATTTTATCATATCTCTATAAAAACATATCAGTATATCATATTTCATTATTTCTCTGAAAAACACATCTGTATATCATATATATCATCATTTCTCAGTAAAACATATTTGGGTTTCTCATATCTTCATATCTGTATAAAATATGTCAATTTTTCTCATATTATCATATCCATACAAAAACATATTCGTATATCTCATTTCATCACATTCCCAGTATAAAGCAGTCATTTCATATTCCACATGCCACACAATTTTAGACTGTTAATCATAATATAATATTCACAGGGAAATATCCATATCATAGTTTCCAAAACAATGTATCATATGTTGACCTTATAGGTCATATCCCGTTTTGATTATAACAAATACTATTGTATTTAATGGTTGATGAGTTTGTGTGCAAGACCACTCAGAAGTATCATATGGTGCACGCACGTGGGCTTAAGGAAGACAAGGACTCAAAATGTTTATTCATTGTAATTTATATTTATCATTTTGGATATGTAATAGTAACATAGGAACATGGTCTGTAATAATTAATTGTCTTACCTGCATGGTAGGATTGATAAGCTCAAGACCATAGATGGACCTTAGGGGATCACCCTGTCGACCGATGCCGGATTTTTTCGGTATCCTCAAAAAGGCCTAGAATGACCCAATGACACTCATACATGCACAAATATCTATCTATCTATATATATATATATGGTTAAATGGAATTGGTGATAACATAAGTAAACAGAACCGAACTGCACTTAAGTTGCATGTTCGGTCGACCGTACTACACAAGTACAATATCTCTCGGTCGACTGAACTGGTCACCAGGTCAACTATTTGACCACTGCCTGGTCGACCGAACTTGCTTAGTTCATTCTCTCCCGGTCGACCAAACTCCCTCAAAGTCAACCGTTTGACCATACGGTCGACCAAGCCCCAAATGTAAGCCAACGCCTTGGTCGACCGAGTTCCCAAGTGTGAGAATTCAATGCTCCGGTCGACCAAATTACTTAGTTCAAAAGCTCCCAAACAACTGAACCATGCAGGAAAAAAAAAATCGTCTTTGTAACCCAGTTAACCGATGAACTTTCAATTCAATTTCTACCCGATAGACCGAAGTTACACAACTCGATCTACCAAACCCAACTTCAGTCGACTAGTGCTCTCGGGTTGCCCTAATATTTTTACTGCGATTAAAATAATAAAACAGGGTTAATTTGGTTAAATTGTTTTAAAAAATTTATAATAATTCCCTACATGTTCTGAACGGTTATAATTTTGGGGAACTCTATATATACCCCTTCATTTTCAAAAATTAGTGTAAGATTAGAAAAACAATTAGCAAGTTTTTTCTAATTTTCAAAAGCTCTATTTCTCACATTCAATCTTCATTTCTTCATTCTTACTCATCGTCATTGCAAACCTTACTAAGTAAGAGTGTGATTGTGAGTTTCTAGTTAAGCTTATACTCTCGTTAGTTCTAGTTGATTAAGATACATTTTTGTCCGAGAGTAAGCTTGAGTTTTTCTAGGAGACTTCATTAATAAGTCTTCCATAGGAAAACTTCGTAGAACTTGTGATTTTTGCATCATCATTGCAATACTCAAGAGTTCGTATTACTTTTTGTTTGTGAAATACTTTCTTACGAACCGTTTTCAAATATCTAGTGTGCTTATTTTTTAGAAAAATACTATTGGGATATTTTGTTGTGAAGATCTTTGTCATTGTACCTTTTGATTGATAATATCATCTTTACACAAAGATTAAATAATTTTTGATAACCGATGTCAAATATCTTGTGCGGTTTATTTTTAGAAAAATATTTGTTAAAGGTATTTGAAAGTGTGCTTGAAGATATACACTATTTTACAAATCAACCTAAAATATCTCTTGTGATTTATTGTGAGAAAAATATTTGTTGAGAATATTTGAAGCGTGCTTGAGATTTTTATTTGTGCATTGTGATTGAAATCATTATTTGACACAAAGATCATATCATATACACTCTTACGCACTGATTGCAATATTTGCATAAATATTTGAGAGTAGATACTTAGACTACACTGAGCTTATCAAATCCTATCTTTTGGTAGTGTATTGATTATACTGTGCATATTGTAGAACACATCTGCTTAGTTGACAAGAACATTTGTTGTATACAAATTTTATTGAGAAATTTGTTGTATTCCAGGCGTGGCCTAAGAGGGCAGTAATCCAGTTTGGAAGGATTGTGTAGGTTGAGGTTAGCCATGTGTTAATTGACTTGATTGTAAAGGTTGAGATCAGTCCTGTGCTAATTGACCTGGTTGTTTAAGTGCCGCTTCACCCGTTAAGTGAGCCTATAGTGGTAATCCTTGTGCTTGTTAGCCAAGGCGGGGACATAGGCAATTTGGTCGGACCTCGATAACATATTGTGTGTATTGTTTACTTTTACACACTTTACTTTTACTACACATGTATGTTTATTTGTTGATTGCATAGACTGACCCTATGTTGTATTTAATCAATCATTTAATTTCCCGAAAGCTATTGTTATAACTTATTCCCCTTAGCTTCTTACTGAGAGGGTAATTGCTAATATCTCTAAACCCACGCCTGCTGCGTTCGGAGTTCAAAACCCTAAAATCACATTTTCCTAATTCAATCAACATCAACCCCAAAATTATAATCATTTAAATATCTCTAGGCCCATACACTCCATTTAATCAATTAAATACCAACATTTAACACTCTTATCTCATCTTTAGAGTGGTGCCTGGAAACCCCAAAACTCAAAATTGCTCCGATCAACTCATTAAGGGTCGCTCCTAAGACCCCGTTGTGGTGTCTGATCATTGAATCGGGCTAAATTCGGAGCGAAATTGAGGAGAGAAGGGAGAGAGTTTCGCAGGAGAGAGAGAGAGAGAGAGAGAGAGAGAGAGAGAGAGAGAGAGAGAGAGAGAGAGATTTGATTTTGGATTACAAATATGGCTTGCTAATTCCCTTTAATTTAGCACTACCAGACAAAACCGTCGATGGTTTCCCAAACCGTCAACGGTTTTCTGGTCTCCCATCAAACCATCGACGACTTGGTCTATACCAAACATTTTCCACCGTTTCTTTATTTTTATTATTATTTAAAATTTTTGGGTTTCTACACTGACCCTAACCCCAAATGCTAAGTTTAATTCAAATCTAAGTATAACTTTATCCTGAGTTAGGACCTAACTCAATCAACCCTAAAACTCATTTGGATCCTAAGAAAATACGGGAAAACTCAAGAAAATTCATGATAAATACATAATAATAGGAAAAGAACAAAAAAAAAAAAGAGAAAAAAGGGGGGGGGGGGGGTTATCTTAGGGCTTGGGTTAATCAAATGTCATTTGCTTTCTTCTATGGATTGAACTTGCGAAAAAAAAACAAAAAGGTGAGATTCAAGGGAAAGGGAGAAAATGAAAACAAAGAAAAGGACATGACCTACCATCAATTAATGTTGTCAATACTAGTAGGTACACAAGCATAAATTATTTTCCAAGTCAAGTCAAGTCAACTCAGCCTTATCAAGTTTAAATCCTAATAATTAGTATACTTTTTGGGCTCTAGAGCGTATGAAAAAAAAAAAAGAAAAAGATGAAAGATAAATTACATTTTATTATATAAATTAAATTTGACATGTTTTCAATGGAAATAACAATTTCACATTTTATTTCACGAAGAAAAGAAATCCCACCAAAGAAATCACAAACTATATATATATATTTAAAGCTGCTTTTCCAATCTAAAACTTCAAAAGGATGAGTCCAAAAAGAAGTACGAAAAAAATTTCTCTCCCAAAGTAATCTTGGAGAATTGAGAAATTAAAATTTGGAGCCTGCTAATAGCTTCGAGTGTATATTAAAAAAATTTTGATCATATAAAAATATTTAGATTTCAAATTTATGAGTTATCTTTTGTGGATAAAAATTGTAAGGTTTAATGGATCAAAATGAATAATATCTCATCATAAAAAATATTATTTATTTGTTAACTGTCCTTAAAGGACAATTTTATACCTAAATCAAAATTATAAATGAATCATTCATACTTTATATATTACATGCAATTTTGCCAAAAAAAAAAAAAAATTATTACATGCAATTTTGGAACCCTCAATGTTACCTAAGTTGCACAACACAAAAAGAAATAATAAGCATATTTCTAAGTGATCACGTTGCCAAAAGATAAAATTATAAGCATATCTATCGATTGATTCATGATTAATGTGAGATAAAAGGAGATCCATAATTCAACTTTTTTAATAAAAAATAAAAATATATGATTAATATAAAATAATAATTATAATATGTGTATGCTTAATTAATTCACCATCACAGTTGTAAGAAAGTAAAGATCTTTTATTCTTTCCTCTCCCTTAAATATGACCACACGTGACGAGTGTCAATGATGGATTTCGTATATAAAAAGTTTATTGTTTAGATCAAATAATGTTAAATTATATGTTAATAATATACATATTTAAATTTTTTTATGAAGCAATGTTATATGTTAATAATATATAAAATTTATTTTTTTATTGATTAACATATATTTTATTTTCTTTTTTACTTTCCTTCAAAGCTAAATAGGAAAAAGAAAAAAAAAACTTATATTTTCCTTTCCTTTCTTAAAAAATTTTCCAAGTTCCAACTATATATCTTTAAAGAGTTTCCTAATTTGCTAACATATGCATATTAAATTCTAAGAATTCAACTGAATGAAGGATTTTGCGAGAGAAAATAAAAGAAAAATGAAGAAGTTATAGATCAATTCTTGTCATTTTTTTTTTTACTATCTCAAATACAATTAAAAAATAAAATTTTATTTAAATTTAATTAAAAATAAAAAAAAATATTGAAGCATTGTATAGAGATAATTAGAAAAAATAAAATCATATTAAAATCAAAATTCTCATTCTACTTTTTCCTCTATCTCAAATACTATTACAAATAAAAAAAAAATACTCAACATTGATTATTTTCCTATATTTAAATTCTAATAAAATAAAAATTAATTTTTTTCATATATATATATATATATATATATATATATATACATATTGTTATTAAATTTTTTTTAAAAAAATATGAATCCCTTTGTATCTTTTTCTTCCTTATTTTTTAACTTCCAAAATCTTGACAATGTTGTGTGCTTTGTTGACAAACAGATCTTAACTGTAAGCAATACTTTGATGCTAAGGGTTCGTTGGATTACGAATTTTATTTAATGAAAGAAAAGGCAAATAAGAATAAAATTTATTTTTAATCTTTTTTTCTATAACAAATACTATATTAAAAATAAAATTAAAATAACTCCCTTGTTACGGTGATGCTATTGATAATAATAAATTTTATGTGAATATATTACATAATAATAATAATAATAATAATTAAAGGGTGGCCACAGCAAGGAATGTTATTTACAGGGAGGTGACGTGTCAAAAATCATTGGTACATGGCATGATTCATATGCACAAGTAAATGTTAGGATTGGGTCTGAATAACGGGGCATTGAAATTTGAAAACTGGGGAAATGGTTGGTTGCGCTAGCATTGAAATCATGAGCTAGGGTCATCTAGTCGTCGCCGTGGGGGAAGGAGCAAATGAATCCTTGATTTGATTGGGCAACAATAAAATAAAAATTTCTCTACAATTGCTTCCAAAGTCAAGTCACTGCAGCCATGGAAAGCGAGTCTGACAACTACAGCCAAGTTATTTTGTCTTGTTGGGTTGGAACCACCCTTGCGATTGATGGATTGGGATTGGTGTCACAAGTTTATAAGGAACATTGCATCCGTGCGCATTAAACGTTCAAAATTGGGGAAATGGTTGGTTGCTAGCTCATTGAAAATTGGGGAAATGGTTGTTGGATCATCTCCAAAATCTAACGATTATGTTGTATCATATATATCTTTGTAAGTCATGAGAAAATATAGGCCGGGATTGCTTGTCATTTTGTGCAATGAGAGTTAGAGAGGGGATTATCTCTAAGAAGAGCTTTTCTTCAACGGGTTGAAGGTGAAGGGGTGTACATGAGATCTGGGATCGGGGAGAGACTGATCAGATCTTGTATTACCATCATTTCATAGTGAATTTTTCTTTAGGTGCACGCTTCGTGAACATAAGCAACCTTACTAAACCATGTAAAATCTCGCGTCTCTATTTTTTTGTGTGATTTATTTTGTTAATCGGAAGATTAAAATCGTTGCGCGTCAACAAGTGGTTTTAGAGCACTGTTTCAATTGGGTGCAGATCTGATAGATCATATCAGATTGAAAGAAATTTTTTGGATCTAAAGTTTTTCTGCGAGAGTGCTCAAGATCGGAGCAGTTCGTTCAGATCAGATTGAGGTACGCGAAGATTCAGATTAGGTGTCAAAAAATTATTTTGGAAATTTTCAATTGAAGGAGGATCATTTTTCAATTAAAGGTGTGAAAAAAAAATTCGAAATAGAAAAAAATTTCGCAGATGAATAATATGATGAACAGTACTAGAATGGGGTGACAGACCCAAATTCAGAATCGGGTTAGGTCGGAGCGCGAGTCGAGGTACAAATCCTCCCCGTGGAGCGCTGACGTCATGCTGACGTCACACTGACACAGAAGCTGATTGCGGGCGCCATTGTTGACATCATCCTAACAGGTGGTGACGTCAGAGGAGAGAAGAAAAAAAAAAATTTAATGGCGAGTACTTTGACTGCCAAGTTCGAGGTGGAGTCCTTTAATGGGAAAAAAAATTTCAGTCTGTGGCAGAGCACTGAGAAGGATGTGTTGGTCTAATAGGAACTGATTAATGCACTTTATGGGAAAGATAAGAAGATAGAGACCATGTCAGATGATCCATGGGAGGAGCTGGAAATGAAAGCGGTAAGTACCATTCACTTAAGTTTAGCTCTAGAAATTAAATACAGTGTGTTGAATGAAACATCATCAGCTGAGCTTTGGGAAAAAAAAAATTAGAGAATATTTATATGTCTAAGACCCTAGTTAACAGATTGTATTTGAAGAAACGGTTGTATCAGTTGAGGATGACTAAGGGCACAGAAGTAAGAGACCACCTCAATTATTTCAATAAGATAATAACACAGTTGCTAAGTTTTGAGGTAAAAATTGAGGAGGAAAATAAAGAATTGATTTTGTTGTATTCGCTTCCTAGTTCACTTGATACTTTGAAAACCACACTACTGCTAGGCAATGAGGCTCTTACAGTTAATGAGATGACTGTTGCCATTCTAAAGAGTGAGAATTTTCACAAACCAGATCATTCAGGACATGGAGAAGGGTTGGTGGCTAAGGGTGAGTCTAGCCAATAGCGGGGCAGGAGTTCTAGCAAGGGTAATTGGAATCGAGGGAAATCTCGATCCAACTTTAGGGGTAAGAGTGGGAACATGAGGAGTGGTTGTTTTTATTGTGGGAAAGAAGGACATGTGAAGAAGGACTGTCTAAGGAGGAAAAGAGATTTAAAGGAAAAGAATAGGAAGAAGATTGAGCAGACTACTTTAGTGGAGAGCAGTTCACCAGTTTCTAATGAGGATCTTTTGGTTGTTATTACAACTTCCAGTTACTTAGCCGATAGTTGGACTTTGGATTCAGCATGCTCATATCATATGTGTCCATAAAGGGACTGATTTGCCTCCTATGAGCCAATCTCTGGAGGGATAGTGTTGATGGGTAATGATGCTTCCTATGGTATTCTAGGTATTGGAACAGTTAGAATAAGGATGTTTGATGGTGTGGTTAGAACCATCAGGGATGTGAGGCATGTTCCTGATATGAAAAAGAATATGATTTCCTTAGACTCTTTGGACAATAATGGTTTCTCTTTTTCAGTTAAGGATGGTGTGCTAAAAGTGGCTAGAGGTTCACTGGTAGTAATAAAGGGTCATCTGAGGAACAATTTGTACACTATGGTGGGTAGCACAATGATAGGTGGAGCTACAGATAGTACCTCTTCAGATACAGATACAGATGACTACTTTGTAACATATGAGGCTGGGTCACAATGAGTGAGCATGGTTTGCACGAGCTGCACAGGCGGAACTTATTGGAAGGTAATTATTGTTGTAAGCTTAAGTTATGTAAATACTGTTTATTTGGCAAACAGCGTAGGGTGAGTTTCAAAATAGGAAAGCATACAAGCAAGGAGGTGCTGGAGTACATTCATTCAGATGTATGGGGTCCAGTATAGGTACATTCTCACAGTGGTACTATTTATTCTATCTCATTTATTAATGACTTTTCAAGGAAAGTCTAAGTGTATTTTCTGAAGCATAAAAGTGAGGTATTCAGCAAATTTAGGGAATGTAAAGCTCAGGTAGAGAAGCAAATAGGGAAACAAGTGAAGTTTTCTGAGATATGACAATGGACTGGAGTACAAAAATAGCCAGTTCATTGACTTCTATAAGGAAGAGGGGATCACTAGGCACTATAAAGTTCCACATGAGCCATAAAAAAATGGGGTGGCTGAAAGGATGAATAGAACATTACTAAAGAGGGCAAGGTGTATGAAGATTCAGGCTAATCTGCCTAAGTCATTCTAGGAAAAAGTAATGAGTATAATATGCTACCTCGTAAATAGGTCTCCTTCTGCAGCTATTAACACAAAGGTTCCCGAGGAGGTATTGACAGGTAAGCAAGTAGATTACTCTGTGTTGAGAATACTTGGTTATCCATCGTATGTACATGTGCATGAACAAGACAAATCAAAGTTGAACTCTAAGTCCAAACCGTGCGTATTTCTTGATTTCAAAGAAGGAGTGAAGGGATATTGGTTGTGGGACCCCTATAGCACAAAAGGTGTTCATTAGTAAGGATGTGGTCTTTGATGAGGAAGCCATGTTGAAAGAGAATGCTGATAAGAAGGTGGAGTCTGATTCAGTGGGAGTACCTATTCAGGTGGAGCTGGACAGTGTTCTGAATTTAGGTATAGGTAATACTCAAACTACTGTTGTTGATTCTATTGCACAGGATACAGTGAGATAGACTATAGTTCCTCGAGAAATTTCTCAAACAAGTGATAGACGTAAGCCTACAAAGCTAGCCACCGACAGAGAAAGGAGGAATGTTAAGCCTCCAGCTAGGTATGGGTTTAAGGACTTAGTTGCATTTGCTCTGATTATTAGTAGTGGAGATCCTTCTGATTTTTAGGAAGTAGTTCAGAGTTCTGAACGAGATAGTTAACTTGGAGCCATGGTTGAGGAGATAGAGTCTCTTTATAAGAATGACACTTGGGTGCTAGTTCAGAAGCCCAAGGACAAGAAACTAATTGGTTGTAAGTGGGTTTTCAAAAAGAAAGAACCTACTTCAAAATCAAAAGGAATAAAATATAAGGCTAGGTTAGTAACTAAAGGATACAAACAGGAAGAAGGTATAGATTATAATGAAATATTTTCTCTTGTTGTTAAGCATGCTTCTATTGAATCCTTGTTAACATTGGTTGTTATGCATAATTTAGATCTGGAACAGATGGATGTAAAGACAACTTTCTTTCATGGTGTGCTGGAGGAAGATATCTTTATGGAGCAACTAGAGGGGTTTGTGGAACAAGGTAAAAAGCACCTGATATATAAGTTGAATAGGTCTCTTTATAGTTTAAAGCCATTCCCTAGGCAATGGTATAAGAGGTTTGATTCTTATATGTTGAGGATTGGGTATGTTAGAAGCAGTTATGACAATTGTGTTTACTTTAGATTGCTTAACAGTGGTTTATATGTAATCCTTATGTTATATGTGGATGACATATTGATTGCCTCTAATAGTACTGATGAGTTGAATCTGTTGAAAGCCAAGTTATAGGATGAGCTTGAGATGAAGGATCTTGGTGTAGCTAAAAAGATCCTTGGCATGGAAATAAGGAGGGACGGACAACAAAAGAAGTTGTGGCTGTCACAGGATAAGTATATTGAGAAGGTGTTAGAAAGGTTTAACATGGATAAGGCTAAACCGGTAAGTACACCTCTAGCTGCTCATTTTTAGTTGTATGCTAAACTGTGTCCTTCTACTGATGAGGATAAGTTGGATATGGCTAGTGTGCCTTATGCCAGTGCAATAAGGAGTCTAATGTATGCTATGGTATGTAGTAGAGCAGATTTTTCACATGCAGCTAGTTTGGTAAGCAAATATATAGCTAATCCAGGTAGAATGCATTGGAATGCGGTGAAATGGATTTTTAGATATTTGCGTGGCACTTCTGATTATGGTATCATGTTTGAAAGTACTGATGTGATTACGCACTTAAACTGCTTAATTAGGTGTTTTAATTCATGTATTGAGGTTTATATTTTTAATTAAATACCTAATTACTCTTAAAATTTTAGCATGGTATCCTATATATAATATTTGGGTTTTATTGAGTAAATTATGAATTTTTTGTATTTTTTATCGCAGGGCAATTATTGGAAGCTAAAATCGATGGTACTTCATAATCTATGTGTAACTCTCTCATCCGACCTTTGATTCTAATGATTCAAGATGTTGTAGAAAGATAATAAAATGCTCTATAATTTTCATGTTTTGCATTTTGAGAAATACTAGCTTCATCAAGGTTGAAATCGAACATGAAGTTACCATACGCTGTTTTATGGATTGTTTCGGCATTACTCCGTAATCTGGGCGAAACTTTCTTTTCCGAGCTCCGATCAAGATGATTCAAAATTCTGGAGAAAGCTGAGAAAGAAATCTACAACTTTCATGTTTCGAACTTTGAGAGGTACGAGCTTTAGTATAGTTGAAGTTGGACGTGAAAGTGGAGGGCAAATCGAGTGCTTTTGAAAAAAGAAAAGAAAAAAAAAATATATATATATATATAAGGTGATGTAACCCGGCCATATAACTGGGTCCTCTTAGGGGCATGGGTGATACGTTGGGTGAAGGAAAGAAGGAAAAGAGTAAAGAAAGAAAAGAAATAAGGGGGCTTTTGAAAAGTCAAAGAGGGTTAGGTTTTTTAGAGTTTTTTTTTCTTCTTTTTGTCTTAGTGCTGGCACGACGAGGCCGGGGAGGAAGCGCAAGGAGCAGCTTTGTTGCCAACTTCTACACGGCCTGCTATCTTCTCTCTCTCTCTCTCTCTCCTTGAATTTAATCTTATGGTTAAGCTTTTAGTTATTTTTTTTTAAGTTAAAGTTAGGATTGAATAATAGTGTTTATTTTAAAATTATTATGTTTATTTTAATTTATTGTTGGAGAATCCTTCTAGTAGATTAATTTTTATTTAATCTCTCTCTCTCTCTCTTTTTATGTTACTTTAATATTTATTGGAGTATTGTTAATTTCAATTTGTTTTTTCTTGCTTTAAAATAATTATTGAGCTTCAAATTGTGGCCGGTTTATTAAGTAGTTTGTTTTCTTTTTCTTTTTCTTTTTTTATTTAAACATCTTTGTAGGATTTGAATATTCACTTTGAGTATCTTTTTTATTAAAGTCATCATTTTTATTTTGTTTAATCTTGTTTGTGCTTGTTATTAAATTCGGTATTTTTATTTAGTTGAACTTTATTTATTAATTAGTTTAGTTTGTTTTTTTTTTTTTTTTTCAGTTGGATGATTATAGAGTTTATTTACTTCGTTGTTCTGGTATTAAGTCTGACATCTATTTAGTTATTTTTATGCATGTTAATCTTTTAGTTAGGAGTCATAAATTAAATTTCTCGTTATTTTAATTTCGTCAAAAAAAAAATCTCAAACATCGCAAGAATTGAATTTGAACTGTGTTCAGTTAACTTTTTTTTTTTTTTATTACAAAAAATTTGGAATTAAACTGCATTTCCTGAGGAGACGATTTGGTCGTTGGGCTAAATATTATACGATAGAACTCCTATACTTGGGATAGCTTCCGAATTACTCATTTTTCGAGTGAGTCAAGTTTTTGATGCCATTGCTAGGGAATGTCAGTTTCAGTTTCAAACTAGTATTTTTCCCATTATTTTTTTCTCATGAAAAAGAAAAAAAAATTGAGTTTTGAAAAAAAAAAAAAAATTGGCTACACCTGCACCACGCACGCTTATGGATTTTTTGCAGCCCACACGAACCACACAACCATCTTACATCATATTACCTGAGAATGCATAAAATTTTAACATTAAGTCTGAAATGATATCTCTAATACCTTAATTTTATAGGATGAAGTATGAAAATTTGTATCAGCATTTAATTAATTTTGAGTTTGCATGTGTTACATTCATAGATGGGGCTGCCACTTCTACACGACTAGACTCTCCTCTCTCTCTCTCTCTCTCTCTCGCTCTCTCTCTCTCTTTGAATTTAATAGTGTAGAATTAATTTTTATTAAGAATTTAGTTTATTTCAATTCTAAGTAGGGATTAAATTTTTTTTAAGTTCTTTAATTTAAGAATATTATTATTAGATAAATCTTTGCTCCATCTCTCTTATTTTCTCTCTCTTTCATTCTCTCTTTAAGTTGTGTTTTAATTTAAATCTTGGAATTTTTAATTTCTGTCTGGTTATTATTAATGTTCTGTTTTTAATTTACGTTTTGTTAAGATTTCGATTGTGTTAAAAATTTAATTTTGGTTGCATTAGTGGTTGATTAAAGATTTTAAGGTTGAATGTTTCATTTGCATAATAAAGTTTTCATTTTTAGGCTTTTGTCCGAAATTTCAAACGTAAGTTTTATTCCCTATCTGAATGGTTGAATATAGGATTATTTTTCCGCAATTAATTTTGTTACCACCTATTTTATTGTACTTGTTTCCTATTTCTTGTCGTTAATTTAGTACATGTTAGGTTCTTAAATTAAATTTCACGTTGTTTTAGTTTTGTCATAAAACCTCAAAAATCCTAGAAAACTGAATCTAAACTATATTTAGTAAATTTTTTATTTTCTTAATTTTTTTTTAGAATTACACGAGTTTAGAATTAAAATACATTCTCTGAGGAGACCATCTGGCCTTTGGGCTGAATATTATACGACAAAACTCCTATACTTGAAATAGTTTCCGAGCTACTCATTTTTTGAGTGAGTCAAGCTTGTGGCGCCGTTACAATGAAATGTCAGTTTAGTTTCAAATTAGTATTTTTTCCGTTATTTTAATTTTTCTCATGAAAAAGAAAAAGAAAGAAGAAAAAAAGAAGAAAAAAAATTAAGTTTTGAAATATATATGGCTGCACCTATACCACGCATGCTTATGGATTTTTTGCAGCCCACACGAACCACACAATCATCTTACATCATATTGCCTGAGAATGCACAGAACTTTAACATTAAGTTTGGAATGATATCTGTGATACCTCAATTTTATGGGATCGAGTGTGAAAACTTGTATCAGCATTTAACTGATTTTGAGCTTGCATATGTTACATTCATAGATGAGACTACTACTAATTTGGCAATTAGATTGCGTCTATTTCCTTTTTCATTGAAAGACAATGCTAAGATGTGATTTAATTCTCTTAAGCCTAATTTTATTTCTAGTTGGACCGATATGCAAAACAAATTTCTACATAAATTTGTTCCTTTACGGAGAACTCAATTTTTGCAGGAATAGATCAGTCGATTCATACAAGGAGCTGATGAGACATTTCATGAAAGTGGAAGAGATTTAGAGATTTGATTAACATGTGTCCCCACCATGGATTTGAATCATGGCATCTGGTCAACTATTTCTACATTGCGTTGACTCCTGAATCGAAACAGTTCATTCATACTATGTGTTCAGGATATTTCTTCGACAAGGAGCCTAATGAGGCATTGGATATTTTGGATCATTTAGCTGACTATGCTCAGCAATGGAACACTTAGATTGACAGAAGACCAATTGCAGATCAACCATTAGGAGCAATACATGGTGGAGAGTGGAATGAACTAAAAGATGATTTTTGTGTTGAAGCACATCTTGCTGAACTCACCAGAAGAGTAGAGGCTATGGAGATGGAGAAGGAGAATAGTACAGAACATCTTTGGAATCAACCTTCCCAGTCCTATGCACCCCCTAATCAGTCGCCATATCATCAGGCTACTTTTCAAAAGCAGTATCAGCCACAACAGATCTCCAAGAGTTATGCACCTTCAAGAGTGCAATCTAATTCAGCACCTGCTCCACTGGAGAAGTCTCTTGAGGATGTCTTTCAGCAGTTCATGCAAATTCAAGTCACAACTAGCAATCAGTACACTCAGGCCATAAATGAATTGCAGAACACCATTAATGAGATGAGCACATAGTTGAATATCTTAGAAAAAAGGGAATTTGTGGTAGAACCTCAGTCTAATCCTCAAGAATACCAGCACCAACAACAACAAATACATAATGTTTCTCTTGAGGTAGCGGAGGCCGTTATTACTTCGAGAAGTGGAAAATAAGTTCTCTAACCTGAGATACTCACTGACAGACCAACAGTTGTCCCGACACTTGAAGTTACAACTGAGATAAATGAGGTTAAAGAATCAGAGGAAGCAAGTCCAAAATTGAAGAAGTCAATTAACATGGAGAGCGAGATCAGTAAGGAGTACCAACCTGTGGTACCTTACCCTCAAAGATTGACATTCGTTGAACCATCATTCCCTACTAGACTAAATGTCAAGGAGTGCAATGTCGAAGCGAATTCTCGCAGTGGTACGGTGATGGGTACACTCGATAAAGAGGGTGAGCAGACTGGTGAGAATTTAACTTTCAAGGAAACAGATAAAACTTTTAATGTTAATGCTTTTGACGAACCAAAGATAACTGTTCTGACACCTATGCCTCAAAGACCGGTTCTTAAAGAAGTGAAATCCCTGAAAAATATACTGAATAACGATCTCTTCTTGTTAAAACAAGGTCATCTGCACATGTTTTATCTAGTATCTTAGAACATATTGATTTATTTGAGGTTAACTTTTGTGCAGGTAACAAGACAGATTCGTTGTGGCGACTCAAATTTGGAGGCTCGTCGGTTCAATTTATAGACCTGCACCCACTAGATGAAATTCCTCCAGAGCCTTCGCCAGACAGATTGTGATGCTTTTCTTTCCCTTCTTTTCATTTTGTTTTACCTTATTTTATTTTTAGTTAATTTTCAGGTACATTTTTCTGTAGTTTCATTTTTTCTTTTCCATTACTTCTCTATCCAGGTACGTTCTACTTCTCTCGTGCACATCTTCTCTATCTCCCCTATGCTTTTACATTGAGAACAATGTTCCACTTTAATTGGAGGGTGATAATTTGCATGTGATACTGTGCACGTCTACTTGCTAGGTTTTATATTAGAAAAAAAAAAACAAGAAAGAAAGAAAGAGTATTGAGGATAAACGATTATGTCATTATTAACACTAACATATACCCTTCACATACTTGCATATAACCTAAAAGTTACACATTTGAGTCATTTATTTGTAGTTTCTCTTTATATGATTTTATAACTCCATGAGGAATTGATTGGTAGTACACTCGTGTTAATTTGGCTATATAAGCTTTGGTATTTACATGGTATCTCATGAGGCACATTCATGTGATTCATTGCACTTAGGGTTCCTCATGATTACTGAGAGAATACCTGTGGCAATTATGACACATTGTGAGGTATCTTTAAGCTATTTATCATCATTTTGAGCATTAACGTCAAATCAAAGTTCATGAAACTCAGTTTTCTTTTCTTCTAGACGATTCTTTGTACACTAGTCTCTGTTTTTTATTTGCAAGCCTAGAGGTGACATCTAGTGGGGAGATAGAAACCTAAGTCTTGTAACCTACTCAAGATGTGAAGGCTGAGCCACCCCTAGAGATAGACTTAGTTCATGGACTACTGTTCAAGCTTAATTCCCATTGGTAGTATGAAGATAATAAAAGAAGTGTAATGATTTTCCTAATTAACCAAGAAAAGACAGAAATTGAAGAATGAGCAGAAGAAAGAATAAGAAATAGGAATGCACATGAATGAAGTAAAAGGTTAATACCTGCCCCCACATAAATACCTCAAAAAGTCAAGGACACGACACATGTTCTCCACGTATGAAGATTCTTCATCCGTTTAATGCCTCAGATGTATTCACGTCAAGTTTGTGAATAAGTTGATCTAGGGTGGTCTCGATTGGATATGACGAGTAGGTGAGAAGATGCTAAGGTGAAGGACCCGATACTTCATAGATAGGCTAGATCCTTCTCAGACTAATCCACTCCATACATTTAGCATTTATTCCTTACAATATGTGGGAAGTTTGATCGCGACACTCCTCCTCACATATGACTAGTGAACTCATTCTTTTTGAGTGTTTTTGAGGGTATACCAGTTAGGCCAAGTCAAAACGATCATTCTGTAGGTATCCACTGGTATCCTAGGTGTAATATGTCACACACATCACACATTCCTCGAGATTTCACCTATTTACACTCGAACATATATATGACCGCATTAACTTTGAATTGTACTATTGGTTAACTTTATGTGAGTATATTGTTCTTAAATGCTATATAATGATGAAACTCGCATGAATGACTTACTAAGGAGCTATGTGCATTGTATATGATGAGTTTGTGTGAAATTCGGTTATATCCCTGTATGTGAAATGGTATGGTTGTGTCGAATGTGCATTAATTTCATGTTCGCTGGAGTTAGTATTTGTAGACACAGCCCTGGAATTCAGTTATGTTATTTATTAAAGACTAGCAAAACGTTAGTTCTGGAGTGTAATTACGCGCTTAAACTGCGTAATTAGGTGTTTTAATTCATGTATTGAGGTTTAGATTTTTAATTAAATACCTAATTACTCTCAATATTTTAACACGGTGTCCTATTTATAATATTTGGGTTTTATTCAGTAAATTATGATTTTTTTGGTATTTTTTATTGCAAGACGATTGTTGGAAGCTAAAAACCGATGGTACTTCGTAATTTATGCGTAACTCTCTCATGCGACCTCCGATTCCAATGATTCAAGATGCTGTACAAATATAAGAAAACACTCTACAATTTTCGTATTTTGAGTTTTGAGAAATACTAGCTGCATGAAAGTTGAAATGGAACGTGAAATTACCATACGCTGTTTTATGAACTGTTTCGGCATTACTCCATAATTTGGGCGTAACTTTCTCGTTCGAGGTCCGATCGAGATGATTCAAAATTATGGGGAAATCTAATAAAGAGATCTACAACTTTCATGTTTTGAACTTTAAGATATACGAGCATTTTGATGAGATAAATTTTTTTTTTTTATGTAGTTTGAACTTAAGTATTTTTTAATGAAAAAATAATCGCCAAAATTATATAGATAAGCTAATAAATGAATTAATTAATTGATTGACCTATTTATACACAGAACAACCAAACGTGATAAATGCTACCCCAAGTCAAGTCTATGTTTCCTTTTACAACATCTTAATATTTCCATAAAAATAAGTCATGTATTGAATTAAATAATTATTGACTCCATATTTTCAATTATATATACGAATATTGTTCAAGAAGTGAGGCAAAATTGTGAGGCCCCATGATTAAAGTGAACAATATTTTGCTAGAATTATTAGAATTTATTAATCTCTCCTAAACTTTTAAAAATATTATAAAGAATTTTTTACATGAAAAAAATATCATTATTTGAGAGATAAAAAATAAAAATAAAAGTAGTGCCTATTTTTTACGTAACAAAAATATCACTACTTTTCTGTGTCAATGTACACCTTATCCTAAAGAATTTTATTATTCATCATTTAAAAAAAAAAAAAAGTTAGCAAATGGTATGATATTTCATTATTTTAAAATGAGTTATCTTTTATTTAATAAGTTTCAATAAATCATAAAATACTATATCATTTATGATATTATTTCGGATACTTTTCTTATGCCAAAGCTGCAGTTGCTTTACATATGTAAACACAAACGAAGCTCCAAAGGAGGTCATCACATCAAATGCATGCAGGGGCATTTTCGTAATTATCAGAAATAAAAAAATAAAACTATTTGTTTCAGCATTTTTTGTTGGTATTTATTATTTCATGCAAACGTTTTCTGCAGTCCATGTGCGCTTCCGTATTTCATAAAGGTGTATTCTTTGTATTCATGAAAAATCCCGAACTAAATAACCGAGTGCGTTTGTTGGTTTATAAAATATAAATTTAAATTTTTATAAAAAGATATAAAAATTGAACCAAAAGTCATCCATGCAACAATTAATGAATGGACAGCAGCAACCCAATAAACAGATGCTTCCAGGAACAAGCATCCAACCTAGACCATCAAAGCATGACCAAATAGCCAATAGGGCCCATCTACTTATTTCATTTAAAACATCCCTTTCTCCATTATCTATAAATACCACTCATATGCCTTACCCTCTGCATCCCAATCCTAGCCACCCATTCATTTTCTGTACCCAGCAGTCTTTATGTAGGAAAACTAATGTCTACCCACCCCCGGTTTCTTTCCTTCCTTCTTTTCCTCCTCGTCATCCACCTCCTCTTTCTTGCATTCCCACCTCCTCCTCCTTCCCATTGTGCTGCTTTTGTTTCTGCTTTAGTCACCACTACTTCTGAAACAAACGCTTTGGTGGCATGGAAGGCGAGTCTTGACAACCACAGCCGATCTATTTTGTCCTCTTGGGTTGGAGCCGACTCTTGCAATCAATGGATTGGAATTGGATGTCACAAGTCCATAAGGAGCATTACATATGTAAACCTCACGAGCCTTGATTTGAGAGGTACGCTCCATAGTTTTAATTTCTCGTCCTTCCCACACCTCCAAAAGCTTGATCTTAGCAACAACTCCCTCTTCGGAGACATTCCCTCGAATCTAGGAATGCTTATATCTCTCACTCACCTAGACTTGTCAAGTAACAACATCACAGGGCCAATCCCAACTACTATAGGAAACTTGGGCAACGTGACCAACCTATACCTTCATATCAACATGCTTTCTGGATCTATTCCTCGAGAGATAGGAATGCTTAAGTCTGTCGGTTGGCTATACTTGTCAAGTAACAAACTCATAGGGTCAATCCCAGCCACTATAGGAGACTTAGGCAACGTGAACACTTTGATCCTTCGGGACAACATGCTTTCTGGATCTATTCCTCAAGAGATAGGAATGCTTAAGTCTCTCAGTTGGCTAGAATTGTCAAGTAACAAACTCATAGGGCCAATCCCAACTACTATAGGATACTTGGGCAACTTGACCAACTTGTACCTTCAAGGTAACATGCTTTCTGAATCTATTCCTCGAGAGATAGGAATGCTTAAGTCTCTCAATCAGCTAGACTTGTCAAGTAACAAACTCATAGGGCCAATCCCAGCTACTATAGGAGACTTGAGCAACTTGTACTACCTATACCTTTATGACAACATGCTTTCTGGATCCATTCCTCGAGAGATAGGAATGCCTGCGGCTCTCATTGATCTTCAATTGTCAAATAACAACCTCACAGGGCCAATCCCACCTACTATTGGAAATTTTACTAGGCTCGCCACCCTATTTCTGCATCAAAATCAGTTATCAGGCCTACTCCCTCCAGAGATGAATAATCTCACAAATTTGAGGGTAGTGAGTTTTTCTGATAACAAATTTATTGGCCATATTCCAAACAATATATGTCTTGGTGGTTTGCTTGAGAAGCTTATTATAAGCGATAACCATTTCACAGGTTCCATTGCAAAAATCTTAAGGAACTGTACTAGCCTAGTTAGGGTGAGGCTAGACGGGAATCAGTTCAATGGAAACATATCAGAACATTTTGGCATCCACCCATATTTAACTTATATGGATTTGAGCAACAATAAATTCTATGGCGAGCTTTCTCACAAGTACTGGGGGCAATGCTACAGAATGTCGGCCCTAAAACTCTCCAACAATAAAATTTCAGGTGAGATTCCTCTTGAACTTGGCGAAGCTACAAAACTACAACTGCTTGACCTCTCCTCAAATAACCTTGTTGGGAAGATCCCAAAGGAACTTGGGAGATTGACATCAATGTCAGACCTTTTGCTAGACAACAACATGCTTTCAGGCACTATTCCATTAGAAATTCTAATGCTTTCAAGTTTAGAAGTTCTTAACATGGCATCAAATAATCTAAGTGGCTTAGTTCCAAAAGAAATAGGGGAGTATCCAAGATTGCGGATCTTGAATATGCGTAATAACATATTTGAAGGAACTCTGCCATTTCAAATTGGCAAGTTAGAAGTTTTGCAATTTCTTGATCTGAGCATGAATTTGTTTGTTGGAGAGATACCACAGCAAGTTGGTGAATTGAATAAGTTGGAAACATTGAATCTCTCCCACAATGGATTCTCCGGTTCAATTCCATCCACCTTTGATGATCTCATTGCCTTGATATCTGTCGATGTATCCTACAATAAGCACTTAAAGGGCCCTATTCCTACGGCCAAGCCCTTTCAAATTGCTCAAATTGATTCCTACAGAAACACAAGCTTATGTGGCAGTGTCCTAGGTTTGAAGGCTTGTCCCCTCTACGATCAGCCGCATTTCTGACAAAAAAAAGGGGAACAAAATCATGATCTTGACTATAGTCTCCATAATGGCAATAGTATTTGTCATACTCATTATGATTGGAATTTTTTTTCTCCTCAATTCTGGAGAAAAGAAAATGGATAACCAACCAAGGGAAATGCAAAATGAAAATATTTTTGCAGTCTGGAGGTATGACGGGAAGATGGTTTACGAACAAATAGTCGAAGCAACAGAGGGATTTAATTCTAAGTATTGCATTGGAGTAGGAGGATATGGAGTTGTTTACAAAGCGAAGTTGCCTAGCACTGGCCAAGTTGTTGCCGTGAAGAAACTTCATCCTTTACAAGATGATGAGTCCATGGACAATTCAAAAGCTTTCGAAAGTGAGGTTCGAGCATTGACGGAAATATGCCATCGAAACATTGTGAAGCTTTATGGTTTTTGCTCACATGTAGAGCAATCACTTCTTGTTTACGAGTTTATAGAGAGAGGAAGCTTGGGGAAGATGCTAAGCAATGGTAATCGAGAACAAGCAATGGAGTTGAATTGGAGTAGGAGGGTAAATGTGGTGAGAGGAATTGCAAATGCTTTGTCCTACATGCACCATGATTGTTCACCCCCCATAATTCATCGTGACATATCCAGTAACAATGTTTTGTTGGATTTGGAGTACGAAGCTCATGTGTCTGATTTTGGGACTGCTAGGCTTTTAAAGCCTGATTCCTCCAATTGGAGTTCATTGGCTGGGACAATTGGATACACAGCTCCAGGTAATTATTTATTCTCTATCTTCACCTTCCTTTCTAGGTTTCAATGCAAAGTAATAAGAACTATATACAAAAAGAAGTACAGAATAAATCCTTTTTAAAAAAAAAATTTATGAAGAGATTATAATTTTTTTATTTTTGTGTTTTGCTACAATGAAAATATAAAAATCTATAGAACTTTTAAAAAAAAAATTCTTAAACGTCTGTCCCTTAATTGAAATTCGTAATTAGTTCCCACATTTGAGTATTTTAAAAGGATATATTTTAAAATATTCTTAACATTTTAAGCTATGATCATTAGCCTTGAAAAAAAATTTTCTTGTTAAGCTATGATAAACTTAAATGTGTTTTATACAACTAGTTTGTGATAATGTTAAATTTATTCATTTCATTATGTTAAATAACCTTTGGTCTCTATTTTAAAAAATCAATACAAGGGCGAGCAACGAGATCCAAATAAAGGATCTTATTTAATGCACATCCAAGTAAAGGATCTTATTTTATTAAATGTATTTTCAATGATTAACTCGCAATTTCCCTTACCCTATATATCTCAAAACTCACTATTAGGAGTTGTGATTAACATCTCAACATTCGAATTCTAATGGATTGGCACATGTCCGTACCCAAAAAGGATACAATTTGTATTTTCTTTTATAACGAATCTTAATTTTGTTACAATTGTGATTAAAAGACTAATAGACATGATGCCAACCTCTTTTTCAAACAGAACGTTATTCAAAACTTGGTCTCTTTATGCAACAATAATAGTGTATAATAACAACCTTTATGAGTAAATGTAAGAAACTATAATTAACTAAATAAAACAATCTTTTGCATGCAGAGCTTTCCTATACGATGAAAGTGACAGAGAAGTGTGATGTTTATAGTTTTGGAGTAGTGTCAATGGAAGTAATTATGGGAAGACATCCAGGTGATCTCATCTCATCTCTACCATTCTCCTCGTCATTACCATCAACATCATCATCATTATCCACTCACCATGTACTGTTGAAAGATGTGGTAGACCAACGCCTATCACCTCCTACAAGTAAACTTGCAAATGAAGTGGTCCAGATTGTGAAGGTAGCATTTGCATGCTTGTACTTTAATCCTCAAATTCGACCAACAATGCGACAAGTTTCACAAAAATTATCAATTGAAACGCCACATCTGCAGAAGTCATTCTCCACACTTACACTGGATAACATCTTGGCAACAGATATCTTACTAGGTAAACTTTTGAGAATGCCTTTTGTTCGTACTAGATGATAATTTTATAAACTTTTTTTTTTGTTGAAAAGGATAATTTCTCTTACCCCTTCAGTCCAAGGTTAGCATGACTTCTAAGAAAGGAAATTTTCTATTTTGACCTCACTCATTTGTATGGTTGCACAAGCATATATATAACAATAAAAAAAAAAAAAAAAAAGACAGATATAAAAGAGGTATAAAATAATTGATTTTTTTTTTTTAAAGTATAAAAGAATTATAAATTTTTTTTATATTTCTCTAACAATAAAGCTTACTTAAAATATATATTTCTTTATATATTTCACCTAGACATTGCAGTGTTATGCATTAGTGTTATGCATCCTAAGATTTCATGATGTAATATCAAGCACAACTAAATTATTGGATAAATAGTTTTTATCCAATAATTATCTCACATCACTTAACCTGCATTAATATATTGTTATTACATGATGAAATCTTATACATAACACCGGTGCTTTGATCAAAACTGAATCTAAATTTAGTTTATTTTCAATTTTTTAGACAATTTTAAGGCCCCAACTCCTCTGCGATGCATTAATCCATACAACACCAGTGTTATGCATCCTAAGATTTCATCATGTAACAAGCGAGAAGATTTCATTTTTAATGATCTCACATCACTTAACCTGCATTAATATCTTGTTATTACATGATGAAATCTTAAACATACATAACACCGCTGCTATGCATCAATGCATATCTGAGCAATGGAAACCATACTTTAATATTAGGCACAACTAAACTATTAGATAAATAATTTTTTATTTTAGCCAGTTAAATGGTAGTTTAGTCAATTCTTGAACCCCCAAATTTTTTGTTATTAAATTAAGATTCTTTTCTCAATAATAATTTTTGTTGTATGTAGATTCCATATCTGCAAATACTCCCTTTATATTTGATGAGGTAGCACAAATTTTGAGATTTCCTTAAGTTGAACTAGTAATTTGAAAACATTTACTTGAAATTATTGTAATTATATGTCAATCAAAGGATCTTTTGAATTTTTCAAACAACAAAAGTGCATCTTGTTTTTTATTTTTCTAAATTAGTAGAGGAAAATTAAAACAAAAACATCTTTTTATTGTTTTGCTTTATATAATTTTTGAAAATTTGAAAATAAGATGTGATTTTGTAATTATTTGGAATTCTAAAAATGAAAAATGAAACTTCTTTTTGAAACAAAATTACAGAACTAGATGTACTCCCAAATAATTAATGCATTTGAATTTTTTTTTTTAAAAAATCAGTAAAAAATAAAATAATATTTATAAATATTTTGATAGCAAATTACAATTTAGAAATTGCAATAAATTTATTTGTATTTTTTTTGTTGGAAGAAGTCATTTAATAAGATTCTTTTATAAAAAATAGATCAATAAAAATTTTTCTTATCAATTTTTTTTTATCTATAATGATAAATAAATATTAAATTTAATAGTTCATGTCATGTTAATTAGATCATTCCTATCATATCATATAATATATTTTAAAATTTTGTTTTCCATCCAAGTGGTGTCATAGGAATATTTCCTGTGTATGTTTATGTTTATTAAAAAAAATATAATTTCTATAAATAAATTAAATATTCATACTTTAATATTTATAAATTAAGTTTTGAATATATATTATTAATTTTTTAAAAAATATATCCAAATTATATTAAGAATTATAAAAATATTTAAACGATAATAATATTCACATGCAATCACATGCATTGCACATGACTCATTGACTAGTTTGTAAATGTATTCCTACTCTTAAAACAAAAGTAAATTAAAATACCTAATCGATCATATCTCAGGTGAGTCATGCCCACATGTCTACTTAGATTAAAGTAATATATAAATATATTCATGTTTTGATTTCTCAAGTTAAAATTTTTGCATTTTTCGTCCTAATATTTCTACTTATTTTCAGTTTGTAATCTTATTTAAAAATTTTGAAAGCCAACAATGAAGAACACGTTTAAAAGTTTAAGACAAATCACTAACACTTGTGTTTGGAAGCATGGTTTTCAAGTTTTAGATTTGGATTTGAGTGGATTTAAACAAATTTCAATACAATTTTATATTACATTTTCTCCAAATTCAATACAACTCAAAATTCAAGACCTCTCCAAATATAGGTAAAAGTATATTAAAACCTAACTTTAACATTTAATAGAGAAAAGGTAAACTTGATATCAGCAATCATACTTCAAATATGTCTTTAATAGCAATTCTCATGAACACAAAAAAATAATAATAATGAGAAATGCATAGCTACTTATGTAAAATCTTTATAGTACGTCAAATTTATCAGTACATTTGGCACTAACTGTTAGTCAGTTAACTGTAAGGGAACTAAGGTTATCTATCTTGCTACATGTCACCCTCGCATCATTTGGCCCCAACTATTTATTAAACTACTTATGAATTAGTTTTCTTGTGCTTGGTTTCGTAGGTAGCTACCAATCTCACCCTCCCAGTATAACTTTCTCTATGAAATTTTATCGATCTTACATGTCATAATAACCAAAATGTCCATGCTTCATGTATCCTAAATTTGGATATGATTTAGGGGGATATCATGTGTTGGTTTTCAATTTATAGATATTCTAGCTCGACGTATTTGAGCAATGGTGATATCAAGCAACAAGGATGACTTGAAGGATCTTTTTGCGAAGCTTGCTTACACAGTGGAAGTGACAATGTTTATAGCTTTGGAGTCATATCAGTGGAAGCAACTATGGGAATGAACTTGAGCAATCTCATCTCATCCCTATTATCGTCGTATGCTCATCATATACTGCTGAAGGATGTGGTACAATAACACGTATCACTGCCTACCTGTGAGGTTGAAGATAAAGTGGCTCTGTTGTGAAGGTAGCATTTGCATGTTTTCGCCCTAGTCCTCAATTTCAACCAAAATGTGACAAGTTTCCCAAGAATTAACAATAGGAAGGCCATCATTGTGCATGTCATTCTCCATAGTTACATGGGTGATTGCTTAGATGCAAGTACCCAACAAGGTGAACTTTCGCAGACATATTTGTTTCTTTTCTTATTTCCATTTTTTTTACTTTTGTTCTCCATTGTAATTTGCTTCTTAATTTGCATTGCAAGGGTTATTTTAAAATGTTGGATGGTTTGCTTGATCCTTTTTCATTGGCTATGTGCATGGCTAGTTATTGTGTACTTGCTGTTAGATATAATTTTGGTTTGTAATAATCATATGTTTAAATAAGAAGTTATGAATACTCGCTTGGTAATGTTATTTCTTATTGTGATATTAGTGCTACCATTCTAGCAACATAGTTGTGAGATTATAGGAAGTAGAAATTAGTGTCATACTGTCATATGGGCAAGCGATGCGGGTGATCCCCATGGCCCAAGGCTAGAAGGAGCTGCTTTTGGATCTATAGAGAGATTCATCATATTTGGTTACACAACCAGCCCATTCTCCATATCAAAACCCTCTGAGTTCCTTCCCTTGATTCAAGCCTTGAAACTTTTTATGACCATTTGCTAAGACTGTCCTTTCTATGGCTGCAATTGGATGGAGTACTTCTAAATCATTATGATTGCTAAAATGACAGGATTTAAAACCCTTTTCGACACTTCCCAAGTGTTTAAAAATCCTAGTTTGGGTACTTCAAATACATGCTTTATATATATATATATCCACCAATCACCGCCTACTAGCATTTGTATGTTTTCATCCTAGTCGTCAATTTCAACCAAAATGTGAAAAGTTTCCCAGGAACTAACAACTGAAAGGCCATCATTGTGCATGTCATTCTCCATAGTTACATGGGTGATTGCATGGATGCAAGTACCCAACTGGGTGAAATTTCGCAAACATATTTGTTTCTTTCTTATTTCCATTGTTTTTACTTTTTTTCTCCATTAGAATATGTTTCCCTATTTCCAGTGTATTATGTTCGTATTTGGGAGGACTATTTTAGTTGTTGGATTGTTTGCTTAATCGTTTTTTATTGGCTATGTGCATGGCTGGTCATTGTGTACTTGCTATTAGATATAATTTTGGTTTTGTAATAATCATTATGTTTAAATAAAATGTTCTGAATACTTGCATGGCAATGCAATTTCTTTTTGTGATATCAGTGTTGTCATTCTATCAGCTTAATTTTGAGATTATAGGAAGTAAAAATTAGTATCATACTATCATATGGGCAAGCGATGCAGGTGATCCCCATGACCCAAGGCTGGAAAGAGCTACTTTTGGGTCTATAGAGAGATTCTTTATATTTGGGTACAGAACTAGCCCATTCTCCATATCAAACCCCTCCGAGTTCCTTCCCCAGATTTAAGCCTAGAAATCTTTATGACCATTTGCTAACACTGTCCTTTCTATGGCTGCAATTGGACAGAGTACTCCTAAATGATTATGATTACTAAAATGACAGGATTTAAAACCCTCTTCGACACTTCCCAAGAGTTTAGAAATCCTAGTTTGGGTACTTCAAATACAGGCTTTATATATATGTATCTCGCCAATCATTATATTATTTTCACTTTGCACAGAAGCCAACACAGATTGCACACTAGAACATATTTCCACTAAAAATTACCTTCAGATTCTACCAACATACTTTTGAGTTTTGATTGTCAAATTGAAGCCAAAACTTCAGTACTTCACATAAAGGGCCCTCACAGATTTTCTTATTACTACCCTACAAACGTCACATACTCAAAACCCAATTGCCAAAATTTCAACAACTGTTAATAAAAAAAAAAAAAAATTACTTGAAAACACATCAAAACCCTTCAAGATTTCACCGATTTGCGACAAATAATAGGGCATCGAGGCAAAAACATATAGACAAACAGTTGGTGGGCATGAAATGGAAATGCAAGAAAGGAGGAGATGATTACTCTAGGCACGCAATGACAGTGGCTTGCCCTCGCAAAGCCTCAACCTAACACGTCGTGCAGTTGATCAAAGAGAGCCTCAACCTAACATGTTGTGCAGTTGACCAAAGAGACAAATCTCAGTGTTTCCCAAATGCCCTACTTCAATTTGTTGAGTTCTAAAGACATGGAGAACTCTACTGCGCGATCGTTATAGTTTATGATGCACCGATCCATCTTTTTGGGTGAATGTGTTTCACAGCTGACAAAAATCAATCGGAGAAAAGGTTATTTATTCGGCTATGATTTGGAACTCGCAAAGTACATATTTTCTAGCCCTTAAAAAAAGAAAATATTGATCTTCAGCAACGGTTGGATGTGGCTAAAAATAACATATTAGGTGGGGGAAAAAAAAGGAAAATGATGGACAATGGGTTCCCGATTGACCCGAGTGTGAGTACTATGTAAACTCAAATCTACCTATTAATAAACGGGTCATAAATGGGTCATCCATTTAAAAAATATAATTTATTTATTTTAATTTTTTAAAAATATTTTATATAAAATGACTTATTTTTTATTAAAAAAATGCTCCTTCATTATATTATTAAATAGATCATAAATGGGCCACCCGATAGTGACCCGACTCGAACTTGGTTAACCCATTTAATAAACAGGCTGAATCCGGGTTAACCCATTTATAAACGATTTAGCTTATACTAAACCCAAACTTGGTTTAAACGGGCAGGTCATGGGTCACCCGTTGGGTTTCGACCCATTTTGTCACCCCTAGTTTTAGTATGTGCAACAGTATGAATTTCCACCAAATTCTTGCTACAAGGGCCCATGTTATTATAGGCCCACATTACATAGTATCTTAGTTTTGAGCCCAACTCTGATAAGAATTGAGATATTGTCTATTTCGATCCACTAACCTTATGAGTTTACCATCAGTCAAATGATGAATCTCTCTATAAGCCATCAACACACACTTTTATATAAATCTA
Organism: Malania oleifera; assembly: GCF_029873635.1. Classification (NCBI taxonomy): domain Eukaryota; kingdom Viridiplantae; phylum Streptophyta; class Magnoliopsida; order Santalales; family Ximeniaceae; genus Malania; species Malania oleifera. The sequence continues at coordinate 27,205,560 of NC_080429.1, read as the reverse complement.
AAGTTTCCCTAGTACACATACCACGTAGAACTGTGATAGTTTCTCCCATCCCATCTCTAACATCTTCATTAGAGTGGTTTATACCTTTATTTACGATCCACTCATATAATAGTAATCCCCAAGGTAGTTCTAATACTAAATGTAATGATTTTATGCCCAACTCCTACGGTATTATCCGCTTTAGTTCACTGGCTCCACAAGTTTGTCGCATAAAAAGTGTCTAGCGTAATTGGAGTTCAAACCATCCTAAAAGTTTAAAATCTTCTTAGTACGCATCCGATATGGAACCGTAACACATAACACTGTTTGAAAAATAAAATATGAGCATGTTTAGCTTAATCATAAGAAACATTTTTTAATTTTTATTTTTAAATAATTATAAAAAACTATCTCTTATTTTTTTCCCCTTGTGGTATTATCATATTGTGAAATTATAAAGTAAAATTATCAATAAAAAATAACTTCAAAACTTATCACGGGAAAAAAAAAAAAAACGTAAAACTATTAGAAGGATACACTATACCCAATACTATTCCTGTACTTTTATATGTTTGGCAAATTCTATTGTATTTGGCAATTAAATTTTAAATTTCAAATTTAGATTTGTGTGTAGTTAGACTAATGTTTTATATAATTATAGATTCTAATTTCTATAAATTCACAAAAGTTCAAATTTAAATTTGAAGTTTTAATTCTAAAGTTGTAAACATAGGATTAAATTTAGAATCTTGGATTTGGATTTGGTGAGTTTAGACGAAGTACAATGCATAATTATATTAAATTTTGTATGGATTCATACAAAACCAAGCTCAAGAATTAAAATTATTCTACCAAACACTACCTTATCCTCTCATATTTAGGGTTATGTTAATTTGATCCTGAAATTTTTTATTTCAACACTTGTGTAACTATCAAATTACAATTCGATCAAAATATTATGGAACCAAATTTACACAATCCTCAATACTAAAATGCTTTTTTTTTTTTTCACTTTTTTATTTTCAAAATTCAAAAGTTTTATGTTTTTAATTTTTTTTCATTATGTAATGAAATAGCATGAGCATTACATTTTTATTAATGTTGAAGAATGATGCAAACTAAATGCATTCTAAAGGGCACACCAACAACTGAATTCTAAAACTTTTATTTTAGAAGTTTTGGATTTTAATTTTGAAGATGCCCAAGAGGGAGATAGAATGGAGAACTTCCAATTAATTGAGGGAAATAAACTGTCTAAAAACTATAACATTGTAAAATATCTTTAACTAAAGAGTTTAACCTCTAGCAATTCTTTACTAAGAAAATTTTATGAGTCCATTTGGATCAAGGATTTTGATGGAGAATAAGAAAAGAAAAGAAAATCTATATGAAATTCATTTTTCATTATATTTTCTTTATATACCAAAAAATACTAAAATTAATTATTTCAATATAGTAACAAATTAAGAAAAATCAAATGTTAATGACGCCTAAAATCAAAATTTTATTAATTGATTTGATATATATTTTATTTTCCTTCTTACTTTTCTTGATAAACAAACAAGAAAAAAAAATTCCTCCATATTTTCCTTTTCTTTCCATCAAAATTTTCAGGTTCCAAGCAAGGCCTAAAAGCTCTTTTCATCTTTATCATCATATGTTTTTTTTTTTTTTCTCTTCTTTTTAAATGAACAAAAGCCATTGAAAAGTAAGATGTATTCCCAAGAGGGGGGGTGAATTGGGTTTGTAAATTTTTCTTTTTATAACCTTTGGTTTTTATTTAATTCAACAACTTAGTTTAAGCAATCACACACAAGTATTTGATTTACAATAACCAATACCTTATCCAAGATTGAATATGAAAGATGAAAAATTGAATATACCACACCAATCAACAAGGTAAGCTTGATATCAATGTATGAACCATAATATAAAATTTAGCAAGCTTCCAATAATGGATTTCAATATCAATTACTTGGATTTAAGAATATGACCAATTAAGATGTTAATGAGCTTTTGATATTTATAAACGTACTCCCGTTACGGTTTCCGCAAGGTATCAATCACAAACTTCCTTTTAATAAGGTTTCTGCAATGCTCAATTAACAAATTGATTTCAGCAATTTATATTATCATCCACGCAATTTATATATATGTAGAATTTAAAAAGCTTTAAGGAAAGATATAGAAACATGGGATTTTTACAAGGTTCGGCTATTCCCGCCTATGTCCTCGCCTTAGGCAACGACCCAAGGATTTCACTATACCACTCCTTTAACCGGGCGAAGCAAACCATTTACAAAACACTCTTCCAAGTAGGATGGAGCCCTTCTCTCCAAGTGATACCCCATGCTCAGTACAACGATTCTATACCCCTCAATCATCAAGAAACCACAAGAGAAACAAGAAACAATTTGATGTGCAATGACACTTTCAAAAGAGCTGATTAGTACAATTGAATGCACAACAAATATACTTCAATTAAATATCAATATAGAAAGAATTGAAGCTCAGAAATTTATCACCAGGTTCTTTCTTAGAATTGGATTTCTTAGTAATTGAGCAATGAACCATGCGATTTGATTAGTAAGAATTTCAATAAAAACTTCGGCAGAGTATTTGCAATAAGGTTTTGAAGAGTATGAACAATATAGCTTGATTGCTGATTGTAATTGTTGTTGTCTTGAATCTTTAGGGTTTCCCATGCATTTAAAGATGGAAAAGGCTTCTATTTCGTGTTTCCCAAGTTGCTTTGAGTGTATCTCAAGTTATTACAAAATTTGGGGTTCAAGTAATCAAATTTGGAAATTTTTCTTTGCTATTTAAATTTGACTGTTACGAAATGTAGTCGACTAGACTATCGGGGTCACTAGCCTAAACTCATGGGTCAATCGACTGGACCTATTCTATTCTGTTTACCCAATTTATTTAAGCATAAAAAGGTCAGTCGCCCTTTTTGATGATGACAAATAATGAGCAAAAAAAAAAGTGAACCTTAATAAGGCTCCCCCTTACAATAAGCACACTCTTAACAATATTTGGAAAGTCAAACAATTATTCATATGATGGTATATCAGATCTATGACTATCAACAATATATGTCTTAGGTTTGTCTCAGTTTTGCTCAAAAGTTCTCCCCCTTTTGACATCAATTAAAAAGAGATAAAAGAGTAAGCTTGTTAGCTTTGGTGCAATCCCAAGAGGAGGGGGGGTGAATTGGGTATTTAAAATTTATCGCTTAGGTTAAACCAGATAAGCAGTATTACTTAACCTAGAGTCTATCTAAGCAAATGTAAACCTAATCATTTACAATATAACATACACGTGCAGTAAGTAAATTGCGGAAATGTAAAGAACACGCACGATATGTTATCGGGGTTTGGCCAACTGTGCCTATGTCCCCGCCTCTAGCTCACAAGTTAGAAGATTCCACTAATAGCTCACTTAAGGGTGGAGCGGCACCGTTTACAACCAGGTCAAATTAACACAGAGCTGACCTCAACCTTAACCAGGTCAATTAGCGGGGCTGACCTCAACCTACACGCCTTAACAGGACGACGCACCTAGCTTTCCTAACCGGGTCTAAGCCAATCCGGGACTATTCCAGGGCTAGTCTCCCTCTTTAGGCCCGTGCCTGGAAATACAATAGTATTTGAAATACAATCAAACGGTACAATAAATAAGCTTTCAAGTAAAGCAGATGTGTACCCAAATGCGCGCAATATAATCAATACACTACCAAAAGATAGGATTTGATAAGCTCGATGTAGTCTAAGTGTTTACTCTCAAATATTTATGCAAATATAACAATCAGTGCATGAGAGTGTAAATGGTATGATCTTTGTTTCAAAATAATATTTCAGTCACAATGCACAAACAAAGATCACAAGCATACTTCAAATATCTCAACAAATAATATTTCTCAATATAAACCACAAGAAATATTCAAAGATGGTTTGCAAAAATATTTATTTGATCTTTGTATTAAGAAGATATTCTCAATCAAAAAGTATAATAACAAAGATCTTCAACACGCAAGCAAATATCTCAAAATATTTTTCTCAAGATAAAACACAAGAGATATTTGAAAAACGATTTGTAAAATATTTTTCGCAATCAAAACTCAATATGAATTCTTGAGTATCGCAATGAAAATGCAAAACTCAGAAGCCCAAGGAAGTTTTCCTATGGAAGGCTTATTTATGAAGCCCCCTAGGAGAACTTGTAGCTTACTCTCTATGAAATACAGATCACAAATAAAACCACCAAAAGAGAGTTTAAGCTAGGTGAGATAAGCGCAAGAATACACTTACAAGGAGGTATTTGCAATATAAATGAGTAAGAGTAGGAGTTTTAAAGTTTGAATATGAAATATGGGCTTTTTGAGATTGAGAGGATTTTGGCTAATTATATTTGCTAATCTCTTGCTAAATATTCCAAATGAGGGGGTATATATAGACTACCCTTAAAATATAACCGTTAAGGACACATATAGGATTATTAGGAAAGTTTTATTATATTTTAACCAAGTTAACCCCGTTTAAAAATATTAACCAAGGTAAAAATTAAGGGGCAACCCGAGAGGTCCGGTCGACCAGAAATGGTTCGGTCGACCAGGACTCAAATGGCTCGGTCGACTAGGGGACTTTTGAACTGAAAGGCTCGGTCGACCAGAGAGGACGATTTGCCAATTTTCTGAGTTTCGGTCAACCAGAGCATTTTGAACTGCCTGGCTCGGTCGACCAGACCGTTGGGAATTCTCCTGAGAACCATTCGGTCGACCAGGTAGTTGTAGTACAAAAGCTCTCGGTCGACCAGGGCCTTTTGAACTACCAGTTTTGGTCGACCGAGTGGTCAATCTTTGACCCAATGGAGCTTCGGTCGACCAGGGCCTTTTGAACTACCTTTGTTGGTCGACCGGGTGGTCAAATTTTGACTCAGAATGTCTCGGTCAACTAGGCCAAAATGAACTGGCTTGGCTGGTCGACCGAAAGTGCATCGTGTGTGCATTTCAGTCCCGTATTGAGGCAAGCAAGCCCTATTCAAGTGTCTAACACATATATGTGAAAGTGTGAGTGTCCTAGAAGCACTTGGGGTCCAATTTGAAGACACCGAAAAAGGTCCGGTTTCGGTCGACCGAAGGGTGTTCCCTAAGGTCCATCTATGGTCTTGAGCTTATCGATCCTACCATGCAGGTAAGGCATTAATTATTACAGACCATGTTCTCCTAATTACTATTACAGACCCAAATAAATGATTAAATTACAATACAACATAAATAGGGTCTTCAGGTCTTCACTTCATGGGTCGTGTGCGTGCACCATAGGATACGTTCGATCGATCCTGCACACAAACTCATTAAACCATTAAATACTAGAGTATTTGTCATAATCAAAACAGGGTATGACTCATAGGGTCAACAAAGCTTATACATACTAGGACAATGATTAGAATGGAGCAGAAAAAACAGAGAATACCATTGATTATGTTATAATGAATGAGTCCAAACAAAACATAACATATTAATAACATGCTTCGAAGAGATAAGCAATAAAAGCAATAAACATGTAAAAGCAAAATAGTGCACAAAGCTATTTTTAGTACAAATTCAAAATGTTCAAATAGATCTAAGCGTCTCCAGCATCTTCATTATCATCATCAAACTTATCATCTTCTCCTTCTTCTTCATCTCCTTCTTCACTTCCATCAGACTCAGCTTCCATTGGAGCCTTTCCACGTGAAGAGGAAGTGACAGTCACGTGCTGTTCAATTTAGCCAAGTCTCTAGTCTAGAGAAGTATAGTGTGCCCGAAGAGAGCTGTAGTTAGTACGCATTTATGTACAAAAGTCTGTGAACTGGTGATGATAAGACATAAATCATGAAGGTGCATCAAGCTGAGGTGCTGGCTGCTGAACATGAGGTGGAGCTAGTTTAGCAGCTTGTCTTGGTTGTTTTCCGCCTTTTTGAAACCAACCTTGCTTGTGTTTTTCATATCCTATTTGTTTGAGTGTTGTGGAGGAGAAAATATCATGTCGAGTTCGTTTGATAAACACCTCAGTGGGAGAGGTTACCTCAAGACAAGCAAAGAGGAGATTAAGAATTCCACCATAAGGTAGAGTTACACAATGAGCTTCCAATCTTGAGAGCATCCACTTAAGAATTAAACTTGATAATCAAACTTCTTTCCTTTCAACAAGCACAACATATCAAATAATTCCAAACATGACATATAGTCATAAGAACCATTGTGAGGAAGAATATTATAGGTGATAATCTTTTGAAGAATCTGTGCTTGGAGGTTCAATTGCTTGTATAGTGGAGGATTTCCAAAGTAAATTGGAGCTTCAGTCATGATAAGTGGCAGGAAAGGGTAAAATCTTGCTCCATAATCCACGATTGCCAAAAGTTAGGACAATCAAATTCTCTTTGGTGAATATGGAAAATAGGGGCCAAGGATTCTGGAGTAGGGGCAATAAATTTTCCCATAATTTCAGTAGAAATTACCGACTCGCCTTGAACTAAGTTTGTGTAAAATATTATAACTAAGTTTGGATAAAGTCCTTTGGCTTGATACTTGACAAAATTTTGTTATTCTATGTTCTTAAATAAGGGTAGGATATTTGAAAATTTTGTTTCAAAGAACGTGGTATCCAGAATCTTACCAAAGATCGGCTCCATAGTTCAAAGGTGATTGCAATACCATTGCTTGGCGTGAGGAGCAACAAGAAATTTCTCAATACTTTTGTCATCCTTTCCTGAAGTAGAACCATGATTTTCCGTGTTTTTTTTTCTTGGCATTTTGATTTTAGAAGAAATTAAATAGTGAAAACCCTAGAAATCTTGAGGGAAGGATGTGGGAAGATGAAATTCACTATTTGATCAGTGAATTTTGAGTGTAGAATCACTTGAGATCAAATAAGAATGAGTTTGGGTGAGTGAAGAGACAAAGTCAATTGACTGGAGATCTGAAGAGTTAGGGTTTCGCGCACTTTAAGTATTTAAACTCCCGTTAGTCAGTCGACTATAGTTGAGGTCAGTCACCTGACATTTAACGCATTTTAATTTTTTTCACACAGTAGTATGTCAGTCAACTGGGGTCCAAAGGGCCAGTCGCCTGACCTTACTGATCCTAAATAATTGAGAGAGTCAGAACGAGTTCAGTTGACTGGGGCTTAAAGCTCAGTCGCTTGACCTCACCTATCTTTCAAGTTTTCTCTTAGCACTCATCATGTATCCTTCTAAACAACTTCCCTATTGTGTAATAATCCTAGTTCTCTTCTAATAGATATGAATCGATTTTTGAAAAGAGGTTTGATAAAAATATCCGCCCATTGGTCACTTGTATTCACGAATTCCAAGATAATGTTTTCTTTTTGCACATGGTCTCTTAAGAAATAATGTCTTATGTCTATATGTTTGGTTCTTGAGTGTGATATTAGATTCTTAGAAATATTAATGGTGGTAGTATTATCACACTTTATAGGTATAGTTGAATATTCCAAATTGTAATCCTTTAACTATTGTTTCATGTAAATAGTTTGTGCACAACAGCTACTTGCTGCAACACACTCAACTTCAGCAATGGATAGTGCTATGGAATTTTGTTTCTTGGAGAGCCAAGACACAAGAGATCTTCCTAGAAAGTGGCAAGTACTACTTGTACTTTTTCTATCAATTCTACATCCAGCATAATCAGCATTCAAATAGTTGATCATCTCAAAGTCAGTATCCCATAGACCCAAGTCCATAGTACCTATTAGGTATCTTAAGATTCTTTTAATGGCTATTTGGTGAGATTTTTTTTGGGGTTGCTTGAAATCGAGCACACATGCACACACTAAACATTATATCGGGTCTACTAGTGGTCAAATATAGTAGACTTCCTATCATTCCTCTGTAATACTTCATATCTACCGATTTTCCTGTTTCATCTTTATCAAGACTTTTAAATGAACTCATTCGGGTTCCTATCAGTTTGCCACTTTCTTAAGCATATCTTTTATAAATTTTGATTGATTAATGAATGTTCCATTTTTAACTTGCTTGATTTGAAGTCCTAGGAAGTAAGTCAATTCTCGCATCATACTTATTTCAAATTCTTCTTGCTTACATTGTGCAAAGTTCTTGCATAATTTTTCATTTGTAGCACCAAAGATGATATCATCTACATAAATTTGGATGATTAGCATATCTTTATTGTTAGTCTTAATAAATAATGTTCTATCAACCTTTCCTCTAGAAAATCCTTTATCTAACAGAAATCCACTTAACCTCTCATACCAAGTTGTAGGAGCTTGTTTTAATCTATATAGAGCTTTTGTTAATCTAAATACATGGTCAGGGTTGTTAATATCCTCAAAACCTGGAGGTTGTTCCACATAGACTTCTTCATTTATGAATCCTTTTAAGAATGCACTCTTCACATCCATTTGATATAATTTAAATTCTTTGTGAGATGCATAAGCTAATAACATTCATATTGCCTCCATTTTAGCTATGAGAGTAAAGGTTTCATCATAGTCTATTTCCTCTTCTTGATTATATCCTTGAACTACAAGTCTAGCCTTGTTACGCACTACTATGCCATTTTCATATTTTTTATTCCTAAATACCCATTTGGTTCCAATTACCGAATGATCAGTGGATCTAGGAACTAAATCCCATAACTTATTTCTTTCAAATTGATTTAATTCCTCTTGCATGGCAACTATCCAAGAATCATCACTTAAGGCTTCTTCTATGTTCTTGGGTTCTTCTTGAGATAGAAATACGTAGTGGTTACATAAAATTTTCAATTAGGATCTAGTGGATACGTCACATGAAGGTTCACCAATAATTTGGTCTTTAGGGTGACTTTTTACATATTTCCATTCTTTAGGTAGCTCAGTTTGTTCGAGGGCCGGGTTCTATCATCCAAGGTTGAACTTGGTTCAATATTGTCATCTTTTATTTCTTGAATATTTAAGTCATCTAGATTTTCCTTAATTTCAATTTCTTCAATATCAGATGGTTTGGAGAATGGATTTCCTTCATCAAAGGTTACATGTATAGATTCTATGACGATGAGAGTCCTCTTGTTATATATTCTAAACGCCTTGCTATTCAATGAGTATCTTAAGAAAATTCCTTCATCTGATTTCACATCAAAATTTCCTAAGTTATCTTTATCATTTAATACAAAGCATTTACATCCAAATACATGAAAGTAAGATATGTTAGGTCTTCTTCCTTTCCATAATTCATAGGGAGTCTTATCTAGGTTTGATCTTAAGGACACTCTATTCATCACATGACATGTTGTGTTTACAACTTCAGCCCAAAAGTAATTAGGTAAATTATGCTCATTAAGCATTGTCGTAGCCATTTCTCGAAGAGATCTATTTTTCCTTCGACAACTCCATTTTGTTGTGGAATTCGAGGCGCTGAAAAATTATGATTTATTCCATGTTCATTACAAAATTATCAACTTCTTTATTTTTAAATTCTCTTCCTTGATCACTCCTAATGTTTAAAACTCCATACCTTTTTTCATTTTGAGTCTTTTGCACAAATTTATTAATATGTTGCAACCTTCATCTTTGAAAGCTAAGAAGAGTACCGGGCTAAACCTAGAGTAGTCATCAACAATGATGAAAACACATTGCTTTCCTCCTAGACTTTGTGTCCTAGTGGGGCCGAACAAATCTAAGTGGATGAGTTCTAAGGGCCTATTGTTTGAGATATGTTTCTTCTTCATTTCGTCATTCTTACTCATCATCATTGCAAACTTTACTAAGTAAGAGTGTTATTGTGAGTTTCTAGTTAAGCTTATACTCTCGTTAGTTCTAGTTGATTAAGATACATTTTTATCTGAGAGTAAGCTTGAGTTTTTCTAGGAGACTTCATTAATAAGTCTTCCATAGGAAAACTTCGTAGAGCTCGTGATTTTTGCATCATCATTGCAATACTCAAGAGTTCGTATTACTTTTTGTTTGTGCAAATAACTTTTTACGAACCGTTTTCAAATATCCAGTGTGCTTATTTTTTATAAAAATACTTTTGGGATATTTTCTTGTGAAGATCTTTGTCATTGTACCTTTTGATTGATAATATGATCTTGATACAAAGATCAAATAATTTTTGATAACCGATTTCAAATATCTTATGTGGTTTATTTTGAGAAAAATATTTGTTAAAGGTATTTGAAAATGTGTTTGAAGATATACATTATTTTACAAATTAACCTCCAATATCTCTTGTGATTTATTGTGAGAAAAAAATATTTGTTGAGGATATTTGAAGCGTGCTTAAGATCTTTGTTTGTACATTGTGATTGAAATCATTATTTGACACAAAGACCATATCATATATACTCTCACGCACTGATTGCAATATTTGCATAAATATTTGAGAGTAGACACTTAGACTACACCGAACTTATCAAATCTTATCTTTTGGTAGTGTATTGATTATATTGTGCATATTATAGAACACATATGCTTAGTTGAGAAGCACATTTGTTGTACACAAATTTTATTGAGAAATCTATTGTATTCCAGGCGTGGCCTGAGGGGGCGGTAATCTAGTGTGGAAGGATTGTGTAGGTTGAGGTCAACCCTGTGTTAATTGACCTGATTGTAGAGGTTGAGATCAGCCCTATGCTAATTGACCTGGTTGTTTAGGTGTCGCTCCACCCGTTAAGTGAGCCTATAGTGGTAATCCTTGTACTTGTTAGCCAAGGCGGGGACGTAGACAATTTGGTCGAACCTCGATAACATATTGTGTGTATTGTTTACTTTTATGCACTTTACTTTTACTGCATGTATATGTTTATTTGTTGATTGCATAGATTGATCTTAGGTTGTGTAATACTATTGTTAAACCAATTGACCTAGGTAATAATTTTTAAATTCTCAATTCATCCCCCTCCCCTTTTGGGGTTGCACCAAAACTAACACCATATTCGCATTTCACATACTTTAATCAATCATTTAATTTCCCGAAAGCTATTGTTATAATTTATTCCCCTTACCCACTTACTGAGAGGGTGATTGCTAATATCTCTAAACCCACGCTCGCAGCGTTCGGAGTTCAAAACCCTAAAATCACATTTTCCCAATTCAATCAACATCAACCCCAAAATTATAATAATTTAAATATCTCTAGGCCCATACACTCCATTTAATCAATTAAATACCAACATTTAACACTCTTACCTCAACTTTAGAGTGGTGCTTGGAAACCCCAAAATTCAAAATTGCTCCGATCAACTCGTTAAGGGTCACTCCTAAGACTCCGTTGTGGTGTCTGATTGTTGAATTGGGCTGAATTCAGAGTGAAATTGAGGAGAGAAGGGAGAGGATTTCGCAGGAGAGAGAGAGAGAGAGAGAGAGAGAGAGAGAGAGAGAGAGAGAGAGAGAGAGAGAGAGAGATTTGATTTTGGATTACAAATATGGCTTGTTGATTCCCTTTAATTTAGCATTGCCAGACAAAACCGTCGACGATTTTCAGGTCTCCCATCAAACCATCGATGGTTTGGTCTATACCAAACATTTTCCGTCTTTTCTTTATTTTTATTATTATTTAAATTTTTTGGGTCTCTACACTGACCATAACCCAAATGCTAAGTTTAATTCAAATCTAAGTATAACTTTAACCTGAGTTAGGACCTAACTCAGTCAACCCTAAAACTCATTTGGATCCTAAGAAAATACTGGAAAACTCAAGAAAATTAATAATAAATACATAATAACAGGAAAAGAACAAAACAAAAAGAGAAAAAAGAGGGGGTTATCTTAGGGCTTGGGTTAATCAAATGTCATTTGCTCTCTTCTATGGATTGGACTTGTAAAAAGATGACCAACACCAATTAATGTTGTCAACACTACTAGGTACACAAGCAATCAATGAATTAATTAATTTAATTAGCCTAGCTGCAGTGAGTACATGATAACTTATTTTCCAAGTCAAGTCAACCCATCCTTATCAAGTTTAAATCCTAATAATTAGTATACTTTTTGGGCTCCAGAGCGTATTAAAAAAAAAGAGATGAAAGATAAGTTACATTTTATTATACAAATTAAATTTGACATGTTTTCAATGGAAATAGCAATTTCACATTTTATTTCACTAACTAGCCAAGGCATTATAATGAAATGAAGAAAAGAAATCCCACCAAAGAAATCACAAACTATATATATATATATATATATATATATATATATATATATATATATATATATATATTAAAGCTGCTTTTCCAACCTAAAACTTCAAAAGGATGAGTCCAAAAAGAAGTAAGAAAAATATCTCTCTCCCAAAGTAATCTTGGAGAATTGAGAAATTAAAATTTGGAACCCGCTAATAGCATCGAGTGTATATTAAAAATATTTTGATCACATAAAAATACTTAGATTTCAAATTTGTGAGTTATCTTTTGTGAATAAAAATTGTGAGGTTTAATGGATCAAAATGAATAATATCTCATCATAAAAAATATGATTTATTTGTTGACTGTCCTTAAAGGACAATTTTATACCTAAATCAAAATTATAAATGGATCATTCATACTTTATATATTACATGCAATTTTACCAAAAAAAAAAAATTTATTACATGCAATTTTGGAACTCTCAGTGTTACCTAAGTTACACAACACAAAAAGAAATAATAAGCATATTTCTAAAGTGATCACATTGCCAAAAGATAAAATTATAATCATATCTATCAATTGATTCATGATTAATGTGAGATAAAAGGAGATCCATAATTCAACTTTTTTAATAAAAAATAAAAATATATGATTAATATAAAATAATAATTATAAAGTATATGTGTATACTTAATTAATTCACCATCACAGTTGTAAGAAAGTAAAGATCTTTTATTCTTACCTCTCCCTTAAATATGACCACATGCGTGACGAGTGTCAATGATGGATTTCGTATATAAAAAGTTTATTGTTTATATCAAGTAATGTTAAATTATATGTTAATAATATACATAATTAATTTTTTTATGAAGCAATGTTATTATATAAAATTTATTTTTTTATTGATTAACATGTATTTTATTTTCTTTTTTACTTTCCTTCATAGCTAAATATGAAAAAAAAAAAAATTAACTTATATTTTCCATTCCTTTCTTCAAAAATTTTCCAAGTTCCAACTATATATCTTTAAAGAGTTTGCTAACTCGCTAACATATGCATATTAAATTCTAAGAATTCAACTAAATGAAGGATTTTGCGAGAGAAAATGAAAGAAAAATGAAGAAGTTATAGATCAATTCTTCGTCTTTTTTTTTTTTTTTTTTACTATCTCAAAAACAATTAAAAATAAAATTTTATTTAAATTTAATTAAAAATAAAAAATATTGAAGCATTGTATAGAGATAATTAGAAAAAATAAAATCATATTAAAATCAAAATTCTCATTCTACTTTTTCCTCTATCTCAAATACTATTACAAATAAAAAAAATTACTCAACATTGATTATTTTCCTATATTTAAATTCTAATAAAATAAAATTAATTTTTGTCACAATTATATATATATATATATATATATATATTGTTATTAAGTTTTTTTAAAACAAAAATTAAATCCCTTTGTATCTTTTTCTTCCTTATTTTTTAACTTCCAAAATCTTGACAATATTGTGTGCTTTGTCGGCAAATAGATCTCAACTGTAAGCAATACTTTGATTCTAAGGGTTCGTTGGATTACGGATTTTATTTAACGCAAGAAAAGGAAAATAAGAATAAAATTTATTTTTAATCTGTTTTTCTATAACAAATGCTATATTAAAAATAAAAATAAAATAACTCCCTTGTTACGGTGATGTTATTGACATATTCATAAGAGAGATTAGTTAATTAATTAATTATGTGAATATAATAATAATAATAATAATAATAATAATAATAATAATAATAATTAAAGGGTGGCGACAGCAAGAAATGTTATTTACAGGGAGGTGACGTGTCAAAAATCATTGGTACATGGCATGATTCATATGCACAAGTAATGTTAGGATTGGTCTGAAGGGGATTGAATAATGGGGCATTGAAATGGTTGGTCGAAATAATGAGCTATGGTCGGTCGTCTACTCGTCGCCGTGGGGGGGGCGGGGGAGCAAATGAATCCTTGATTTGATTGGGCTACAATAAAATCTTTACAAATGCTTACAAAGTCGAGTCACTACAGCCATGGAAAGCAAGTCTTGACAACCACAGCCAATTTATTTTGTCCTGTTGGGTTGGAACAACGCTGGCGATAGATGGATTGGAATTGGTGTGATAAGTCCACAAGGAACATTGAAGTTTTTCCCATTTTATCCTCTTTTTTAATATTTCTCGGAATAATTCTGACGTAATCTCGCTACTTCAAGTAGCGAGATTTGTCACATGTCATTCCCATAAAAATATTTTTTAATATATTTTTTTAAAAAAATGATAAATTAAGAAATAAATTCTTATATATAATAAATCGATTTATCATTATTATAATAATAAATGATAAATTTATTAAACAGAAGAATTTATTTTTCGATTTATTATTTTTTAAAAATATATATTAAAAGAATTTATTGCATAATAAATTGAAAATTTGAACTTTATTTAAGTTACCAATTTTAATTGTACCTGAAATTAATATATATATATATATATTGACACAACAAAAAAAATTACTTTAATATTTATTCAATTAAATTAGGGGATATTTTAATTCAATTAAATTATCAATTTTTGGGATTTTTTTTTTTACAAAAATTAAAGAACCAAAGCAATGCATACAAGGTAAGAATTACAGATAATTATATGGATATTTTAGAAAATTTTAAAATAGTGTAATATATATATATATATATATATATATATAATAATTTTATAAATGATTTTGTATTTTCAAATTTGAATAAATCTTCATAACTTTTTATTATTATTTCTTAAATTAATAAATATAAAAAGGGGAGAGACGCAAGTATTTTCTTAAAATAAAATTTATTTTGGATCGTCATAAATATTGTTTTGCCCGCGGTCAACGGCTAATTTCAAATAATTATTATATATATAAATTTTCCAATCGCAGGACGGGTATAGAAAGTTTCCCAAAACGTTCCCGAGTTATAAATGTTAATTACTCAAAACTAATAATAAATGTTAAATTTATTATGTAGAAAAATTTATTTCCCGATTTATCATTTTTTAAAAAATATATTAAAAGAATTTATTTTCTGATTTATCATTTTTTAAAAATATATATTAAATAAATTTTTTTTTTTTGGAATGACACGTGGCAAATCTCGCTACTCCAAGTAGCGAGATTACGTCAGGGTTATTCTGAAAAATATTTTCCCAAAAAAGATATTATTTAATATATTTAAAAAAAGGGGATAAAATGGGAAAAAACTCAGGAACATTGTATATCGGTCAAGTCTATGGGCAATAAAATTTTGAAAATTGGGGAAATGGTTGGTTGCTAGCTCGTTGAAATAATGAGATATGGTTGGTTGCTAGTTCATTGTCCCGCATACATTTATAAATTTTTTACTTTCTATTAGCAGTTTTTCAGTTCTCCAATTCCATAGCAACACAGCAATTTATCAACATCAACAACTCAGCAATCTTGGTTTTAATTCTGTTATACAACAGATTACTAGCACGCACAACAGATTATCAACAAGCAGCAGTTATATATTAGTTACAGCAGAATTTTCTTAGTTATAAATTTTATTCTTCTGTTGTACAAATTCAGTTACGATTATATGTATAAAAAGACATTATGTAATGTTTTTCATAAATTGAATCAGATGAGAATTCTTCATTCTAGTTTTAATATGGTATCAGAGCATTTCTAAACTTCCTCTGTATTCTCTGCAATTTTTTTTCGAAGCTTTATTGTTGTTTTCATGGGATCTTCGTCTACCTCTAATTCATCCATAGTTGATGATTTTACTAATCCCTATTTCTTACATCATGGGGATAATCCAGGCATAACTCTTATCACTACACCTCTCAATGAAACAAATTATCACACTTGGCATCGTTCCATGATCAAGTCCTTCATGCCAAAAATAAACTTTCCTTTATTGATGGTTCTCTTCCACAGCCAGATGTTAATGATCCTCTTGGATCTATTTGGGGACGCTGCAACTCCATGGTTGTCGCATGGATTACAAATTCATTATCAAAAGACATTGTTTCTAGTGTCATATTCTCTGACAATGCAGGTTGGATCTGCAACAGAGATTTCCAAGAAGCAGTGCTCCGCGTGTCTATCAGTTAAAGAAATCGATATCAGGTCTTTCTCAAGGTCAATTATCAATTACTCAATATTACAGCCATCTGAAAACACTTTGGGATGAACTTCAAGCTTATCGTCCAGCTCCTCATTGTTCTTGTTCACCATCATGTTCCTGTGGAGCACTTCAACAAATTTTTGATCGTGAACAATTTGATTACACAATTCAATTTCTTATGGGATTGAATGATTCATTTTCAGCCATAAGAGGACAACTATTAATGATGGATCCTCTTCCTACTATTAACAAAGCATTTTCTCTTCTTCTTCAAGATGAAGGCCAACGACAGCTTATAGCAACTTCTATTCCAATTTTTTATTCCGCTGCCATGGCTACGAATGCTTCACCATCATCTGTGAATTCAAAATTTTTCAAGAAAGACAAGCCTATATGTTCTCATTGTGGAATTTCAGGTCATACTATTCACAAATGCTACAAAATTCATGGTTTCCCGCCAGGTTTTAAATTTATTAAATCAAAAAGAGGCAATTCTTTTGCAAATCAAGCCATTTCAGAGACTCCTGTTTTGCCTTTTACTCAAGAGCAATGCAATCAATTGTTAGCTCTTCTTCAACCATCACCTGTTTCATCCTCAGCTTTGGCTGCGTCATCTGTTTCTCATGGTAGTTCTTTAACTTCAATGTGTATGACAGGTATTTCTTTTAATTGTTCTTCTTCTCTATCTTCTTCAAATTCCTAGATCATAGACACAGGTGCAACTGATCACATGGTTAGTGATATTTGTTTTTTAACTACTATCACTTCTTCGATTAAATCTTTTGTTAATCTACCAAATGGTACCCGTGTGTCTGTCACTCATATAGGAACTGTTATGTTATCATCATCTTTAATTTTACATGATGTTCTTTGCATTCCTTCTTTCAATTTCAATCTTATTTCTGCAAGCAAACTATCATCAGCCTCATCTTGTTGTCTAATTTTCTCCTCTTCTTTCTGCTATATTGAGGACCTGCGGCTGTGGAAGACGATTGGACTGGGCCAACTGATTAATGGTCTCTATTATCTACTTCCTTTTTCAACTGGAACTCATTCAGTTACATCTGTTGTTAATTCTTCTTTTTCAAATAATGTACACCAGTCGTTTGATCTTTGGCATCAACGACTAGGACATCCATCTCATAGTCGTTTACATATGTTGAGCAAATATATTTCATTTCCTCCTTCGAATAATCATCCTGTTTGTAATATTTGTCCCCTTGCGAAGCAACACAGATTACCATTTCAACATAGTCAATCTGTATCAACTTTTAATTTTCAATTAATTCATGCAGATATTTGGGGTCCTTTTACAATTCCTTTTTCCAAGGTTTTTCGTTATTTTTTATCCATTGTTGATGATTATTCCAGGTGTACATGGATTTATCTCATGAAGTGTAAATCTGAAACTCGTATGCTACTTCATTCTTTCTTTGCTTTAATCAAAAACCAATTTCAAGCTGTTGTTAAGATTATACGAACTGATAATGGTCCTGAATTCAATATGACTGAATTTTATCATTCAAATGGCATCATTCATTAAAAATCCTGCGTTGCTACTCCTCAACAGAACTCAGTTGTAGAAAGAAAACATCAACATTTGCTCAATGTTGCAAGAGCAATTCGTTTTCAAGCACATCTACCATTAACTTTCTGGTCTGATTGTGTTTTAGCTGCTGCATATATTGTAAATCGTACCCCCACTCCTCTTTTGTCAAACAAAACTCCTTATGAGATTCTTTTTGCTAAACCTCCTTCATATTCTCATATGAGAGTTATTGGTGCACTTTGTTTTACTTCTACCCTTCCATTTAATCGTCATAAATTTGAAGCTCGTTCCCACCCTTGTATTCTTCTTGGTTATTCTTTTGGCATAAAGGTTACAAGTTATTTGATTTACAAACTCATCAAATTTTTGTTTCTCGGGATGTCAATTTTTATGAACATATTTTTCCTTTTGCTGTCTTACCATCTGACTTTTTTGCAAAACCATTAAATTCAAATACTGTTCTTCCAGTTCAACCATCAGATGTTGATCTTAATGATTCAATTTTTTCACCACACGTTCCATCTTCATCTGATACTTTCATACCATCATCCACAATTTCTAACTCTACTTCAGTTCCACTACGAAATTCAACACGATCACGTAATCCACCTTCTTACCTTCGTGATTATCATTGTTCTCTGGCCAGAAATTTTAACTCAGTCCTTTCTTCTTCTCACAGCTCTCTTCAGCATTCTTCAGGTAATCCCTATCCTTTATCCTCTGTTTTATCATATAATCATCTTTCTCTAAATCATTCTTTTGCATTAAATGTATCTGTTCAATCTGAACCTAAATATTATCATCAAGCTATCAAGATTCCTGAATGGTGTGATGCTATGAATGCTGAAATACATGCACTTGAGGACAACAAAACCTGGTCTATTACTTCTTTGCCTCCTGGTCACAAGCCTATTGGTTGCAAATGGGTGTATCGAATAAAGTTTAATTCAAATGGTTCTATTGAGCGATTTAAGGCTCGATTGGTAGCCAAAGGATTTAATCAAACAGAGGGTATTGATAATTTTGAAACATTTTCTCCAGTTGCTAAAATGGTTTCTATACGTTGTTTGTTAGCTGTTGCTGCATCTAAAAATTGGTTTGTTCATCAGCTTGATGTGAATAATGCATTCCTCCATGGTGATTTATTTGAGGAAGTTTACATGAAAATACCACCTGGTTATGGAATTCAAGGAAAGAATGATTTGGTTTGCCGACTTCATAAAAGCATTTATGGTTTAAAGCAAGCATCCAGGCAGTGGTTTTCCAAGCTTACTACGACTTTAATTGATTATGGCTTTCATCAATCAAAATCTGATTTTTGTATTTTTATTCAGAAGTCTGCCACAGTTTTCACAGTTCTTCTAGTATATGTTGATGACATTATTCTTGCAAGCTCCAGTATATCATCCATCAATGCCATTAAACATTTTCTTCATTCAACTTTCAAAATTAAAGATCATGGTTGCTTGAGATATTTTTTGGGTCTTGAGGTAGCTCGTTCCTCTAAAGGATTTTTTCTTTGTCAAAGAAAATATGTTTTGGATATTTTACAGGATACTGGTTTCCTTGGTTCTAAATCTGTTTCATTCCCCATGACTCAATATCTCAAGTTCTCTCGTACTGAAGGTGACTTACTACCGGATTCTTTACTGTATCGTCGCCTTGTTGGAAGATTATTATATCTTACTATCACAAGACCTGATATTGCTTTTTCAGTTCAAGTTCTTACGCAGTTCATGGATAAGCCTCGGTTACCTCATCTTCATGCAGCTTATCGTGTTCTTCGATATCTGAAATCATCTCTTGGTCAGGGTTTGTTTTTTAGTGCTTGTTCATCTCTGAAACTTACAGCTTTTACTGATTCTGATTGGGCAAGCTGCCCTGATTCTCGCCGATCTGTTACTGGTTTTTGTATATTTCGTGGTAACTCTCTTGTTTCATGGCGATCAAAGAAACAAACAACTATTTCCAGATCTTCTGCTGAAGCTGAGTATCGAGCTATGGCAAGCACTTCTTGTGAACTTACTTGGCTTGTTAATCTTCTCAATGATTTGGGTGTTTCAGTTTCATTACCCATTTCTTTATTTTGTGATAATCAGGCTGCTATGCACATTGCTTCCAATCCTGTTTTTCATGAAAGAACGAAACACATTGACATTGACTGTCACTTAGTTCGAGAGAAGGTTCAAGCTGGTTTTTTAAATCTTCTTCATGTCTCTACTCATCACCAGTTAGCGGATATTTTCACAAAAGCTTTAGGTTTTGCTGTTTTTCATCATATTTTGAGCAAGATGGGTGTGTTGAATTTATTCCCCAGCACCATCTTGAGGGGGCGTATTAGCAGTTTTTCAGTTCTCCAATTCCATAGCAACACAGCAACACAGCAATTTATCAACATCAACAACTCAACAGTCTTGGTTTTAATTGTGTTATACAACAGATTACCAACACGCACAACAGATTATCAACAAGCAAGCAGTTATATATTAGTTACAGCTGAATTTTCTTAGTTATAAATTTTATTCTTCTGTTGTACAAATTCAGTTACGATTATATGTATAAAAAGACTTTATATAATGTTTTTCATTAATTGAATCAGATGAGAATTCTTCATTCCAGTTTTAATACTTTCATCAAACTAATTATGGTCCGACGAGTTCACTAATGTACTATTGATAGAAATTTTAGACAATAATATATAACTAATAGTCACCATGGTTGATTGTTAGAATATTATAATAGTTCGTAGACATCCCATTTTATCTGTATTAATGCAATGAAGTGAGAAAATATGGAAAAATTAAAAAATACAAGAAAAATGAAGTTTTTATATTATATATATATATATATATATATATATATATATATTCCCACATTTTTCAACTTCCAAAGTAGTTGTTGATGTAAGCCAACCAATTAACTAATTATTTGACAACTACTCTAATAAATGTCTCTCCAAATTTTAGATAGCTTGTTAGCACAGTACCATAGTCATTGATGTAAGCCAACCAATCAATTAATTATTTGACTACTCTAATAAATGTCTCCCCAAGTCAAGTCCAAATTACACCTTAATTGAGGATTAGATATTAGAAACTTAGAATCCTTTACTTAAAATGTTTGTGCAGAAGAAATATCGAAATGATTTTGATGAGACAAATTATTTTTCTTTATGTAGTTTGAACTTAAGTATTTTTTAATGAAAAAATAATCGCCAAAATTACATAGATAAGCTAATAAATGAATTAATTAATTGATTGACCTATTTATACATAGAACAACCAAACATGATAAATGCTACCCCAAGTCAAGTCTACGTTTCCTTTTACTACATCTTAATATTTCCATAAAAATAAGTCATGTATTGAATTAAATAATTATTGACTCCACATTTTCAATTATATATACGAATATTTTTCAAGAGGTGAGGCAAAATTGTGAGGCCCCATGATTAAAGTGAACAATATTTCGCTATATTAATCTCTCCTAAAATTTTAAAAATATTATAAGAATTTTTTACGTGACAAAAATAACATTATTTGAGAGATAAAAAAAATAATAGTGCCTATTTTTTACGTGACAAAAATATCATTACTTTTTTGTCTCAATGTATACCTTATACTAAAAAATTTTAGTACTCATCATTTAAAAAAAAAAAAAAAAAGCTCGCAAATGGTATGATATTTCATTATTTTAAAATGAGTTATCTTTTATTTAATAAGTTTTAATAAATCATAAAATACTATACCATTTATGATATTTTTTCTGATACTTTTCTTATGCGAAAGCTGCAGTTGCTTTACATATGTAAACACAAACGAAGCTCCAAAGGAGGTCATCACATCAAATGCATGCAGGGGCATTTTCGTAATTATCAGAACTAAAAAAATAAAACTATTTGTTTCAGCATTTTTTGTTGGTATTTATTATTTCATGCGAACGTTTTCTACCGTGCATATGTGCGGCTTCTGTATTTCATAAAGGTGTATTCTTTGTATTAATGAAAAATTTTCAACTGGATAACTAAGTGCATTTGTTGGTTTATAAAATACAAATTCAAATTTTTATAAAAAGATGCAAAAATTGAACCGAACGTCATCCATGCAACAAATAATGAATGGGACAGCAGCAACCCAATACGGGCCCATCTACTTATTTCATTTAAAACATCATTTCCATCTCCATTGTCTATAAATACCACTCATATGTGTTTACCCTCTGCATCCCAATCCTAGCCACCCATTCATTTTTAGTACCCAGCAGTCTTTATATAGGAAAACTAATGTCTACCCACCCCCGGTTTCTTTCCTTCCTTCTCTTGCTCCTCGTCATCCACCTCCTCTTTCTTGCATCCCCTCCTCCTTCCCATTGTGCTGCTTTTGTTTCTACTTTAGTCATCACTACTTCTGAAGCAAACGCTTTGGTGGCATGGAAGGCGAGTCTTGACAACCATAGCCGATCTATTTTGTCCTCTTGGGTTGGAACCGACCCTTGCAATCAATGGATTGGAATTGGATGTCACAAGTCCATAAGGAGCATTGCATATGTAAACCTTACGGGCCTTGAGTTGAGAGGTACGCTCCATAGTTTTAATTTATCATCCTTCCCAGACCTCCAAAAGCTTGATCTTAGCAACAACTCCCTCTTCGGAGACATTCCCTCGAATCTAGGAATGCTTATATCTCTCACTCACCTAGACTTGTCAAGTAACAACATCACAGGGCCAATCCCAACTACTATAGGAGACTTGGGCAACTTGACCATCCTATTCCTTCATATCAACATGCTTTCTGGATCTATTCCTCGAGAGATAGGAATGCTTAAGTCTATTGGTTGGCTATACTTGTCAAGTAACAAACTCATAGGGTCAATCCCAGCTACTATAGGAGACTTAGGCAACATGAACACTTTGATCCTTCGGGACAACATGCTTTCTGGATCTATTCCTCAAGAGATAGGAATGCTTAAGTCTCTCACTTGCCTAGAATTGTCAAGTAACAAACTCATAGGCCCAATCCCAACTACTATAGGATACTTGGGCAACTTGACCAACTTGTACCTTCAAGACAACATGCTTTCTGAATCTATTCCTCGAGAGATAGGAATGCTTAAGTCTCTCAATCAGCTAGACTTGTCAAGTAACAAACTCATAGGGCCAATCCCAGCTACTATAGGAGACTTGAGCAACTTGTACTACCTATACCTTTATGACAACATGCTTTCTGGATCCATTCCTCGAGAGATAGGAATGCCTGCGGCTCTCATTGATCTTCAATTGTCAAATAACAACCTCACAGGGCCAATCCCACCTACTATTGGAAATTTTACTAGGCTCGCCACCCTATTTCTGCATCAAAATTAGTTATCAGGCCTACTCCCTCCAGAGATGAATAATCTCACAGATTTGAGGGTAGTGAGTTTTTCTGATAACAAATTTATTGGCCATTTTCCAAACAATATATGTCTTGGTGGTTTGCTTGAGAAGCTTATTATAAGCGAAAACCATTTCACAGGTTCCATTGCAAAATTCTTAAGGAACTGTACTAGCCTAGTTAGGGTGAGGCTAGACGGGAATCAGTTCAATGGAAACATATCAGAACATTTTGGCATCCACCCAAATTTAACTTATATGGATTTGAGCAACAATAAATTCTATGGCGAGCTTTCTCACAAGTACTGGGGGCAATGCTACAGAATGTCGGCCCTAAAACTCTCCAACAATAAAATTTCAGGTGAGATTCCTCTTGAACTTGACGAAGCTACAAAACTACAACTGCTTGACCTCTCCTTAAATAACCTTGTTGGGAAGATCCCAAAGGAACTTGGGAGATTGACATCAATGTCAGACCCTTTGCTAGACAACAACATGCTTTCAGGCACTATTCCATTAGATATTCTAATGCTTTCAAGTTTAGAAGTTCTTAACATGGCATCAAATAATCTAAGTGGCTTAGTTCCAAAAGAAATAGGGGAGTATCCAAGATTGCGGATCTTGAATATGCGTAATAACATATTTGAAGGAACTCTGCCATTTCAAATTGGCAAGTTAGAAGTTTTGCAATTTCTTGATCTGAGCATGAATTTGTTTGTTGGAGAGATACCACAGCAAGTTGGTGAATTGAATAAGTTGGAAACATTGAATCTCTCCCACAATGGATTCTCCGATTCAATTCCATCCACCTTTGATGATCTCATTGCCTTGATATCTGTCGATGTATCCTACAATAAGCACTTAAAGGGCCCTATTCCTACGGCCAAGCCCTTTCAAATTGCTCAAATTGATTCCTACAGAAACACAAGCTTATGTGGCAGTGTCCTAGGTTTGAAGGCTTGTCCCTCTACGATCAGCCGCATTTCTGACAAAAAAAAGGGGAACAAAATCATGATCTTGACTATAGTCTCCATAATGGCAATAGTATTTGTCATACTCATTATGATTGGAATTTTTTTTCTCCTCAATTCTGGAGAAAAGAAAATGGATAACCAACCAAGGGAAATGCAAAATGAAAATATTTTTGCAGTCTGGAGGTATGACGGGGAGATGGTTTACGAACAAATAGTCGAAGCAACAGAGGGATTTAATTCTAAGTATTGCATTGGAGTAGGAGGATATGGAGTTGTTTACAAAGCGAAGTTGCCTAGCACTGGCCAAGTTGTTGCCGTGAAGAAACTTCATCCTTTACAAGATGATGAGTCCATGGACAATTCAAAAGCTTTCGAAAGTGAGGTTCGAGCATTGACGGAAATATGCCATCGAAACATTGTGAAGCTTTATGGTTTTTGCTCACATGTAGAGCAATCACTTCTTGTTTACGAGTTTATAGAGAGAGGAAGCTTGGGGAAGATGCTAAGCAATGGTAATCGAGAACAAGCAATGGAGTTGAATTGGAGTAGGAGGGTAAATGTGGTGAGAGGAATTGCAAATGCTTTGTCCTACATGCACCATGACTGTTCACCCCCCATAATTCATCGTGACATATCTAGTAACAATGTTTTGTTGGATTTGGAGTACGAAGCTCATGTGTCTGATTTTGGGAGTGCTAGGCTTTGAAAGCCTGATTCCTCCAATTGGAGTTCATTGGCTGGGACAATTGGATACACAGCTCCAGGTAATTATTTATTCTCTATCTTCACCTTCCTTTCTAGGTTTCAATGCAAAGTAATAAGAACTATATACAAAAACAGTAGAGAATAAATCCTTTTTAAAAAAAAAAATTTATGAAGAGATTATAATTTTTTTATTTTTTTGTTTTGCTACAATGAAAATATAAAAATCTATAGAACTTTTAAAAAAAAAATTCTTAAACGTCTGTCCCTTAATTGAAATTCGTAATTAGTTCCCACATTTGAGTATTTTAAAAGGATATATTTTAAAATATTCTTAACCTTTTAAGCTATGATCATTAGCCTTGAAAAAAATTTTCTTGTTAAGCTATGATAAACTTAAATGTGTTTTATACAACTAGTTTGTGATAATGTTAAATTTATTCATTTCATTATGTTAAATAACCTTTGGTCTCTATTTTAAAAAATCAATACAAGGGCGAGCAACGAGATCCAAATAAAGGATCTTATTTAATGCACATCCAAGTAAAGGATCTTATTTTATTAAATGTATTTTCAATGATTAACTTGCAATTTCCCTTACCCTATATATCTCAAAACTCACTATTGGGAGTTGTGATTAACATCTCAACATTGGAATTCTAATGGATTGGCACATGTCCGTACCCAAAAAGGATACAATTTGTATTTTCTTTTATAACAAATCTTAATTTTGTTACAATTGTGATTAAAAGACTAATAGACATGATGCCAACCTCTTTTTGAAACAGAACGTTGTTCAAAACTTGGTCTCTTTATGCAACAATAATAGTGTATAATAACAACCTTTAGGAGTAAATGTAAGAAACTATAATTAACTAAATAAAACAATCTTTTGCATGCAGAGCTTTCCTATACGATGAAAGTGACAGAGAAGTGTGATGTTTATAGTTTTGGAGTAGTGTCGATGGAAGTAATTATGGGAATGCATCTAGGTGATCTCATCTCATCTCTACCATTCTCCTCGTCATTACCATCAACATCATCATCATTATCCACTCACCATGTACTGTTGAAAGATGTGGTAGACCAACACCTATCACCTCCTACAAGTAAACTTGCAAATGAAATGGTCCGGATTGTGAAGGTAGCATTTGCATGCTTGTACTCTAATCCTCAAATTCGACCAACAATGCGACAAGTTTCACAAAAATTATCAATTGAAACGCCACATCTGCAGAAGTCATTCTCCACACTTACACTGGATAACATCTTGGCGACAGATATCTAACTAGGTAAACTTTTGAGAATGCCTTTTGTACATACTAGATGATAATTTTATAAACTTTTTTTTTTGTTGAAAAGGATAATTTCTCTTACCCCTTCAGTCCAAGGTTAGCATGACTTCTAAGAAAGGAAATTTTCTATTTTGACCTCACTCATTTGTATGGTTGCACAAGCATATATATATATATATAACAATAAAAAAAAAAAAAGAAGGACAGATATAAAAGAGGTATAAAATAATTAATTTTTTTTTTTAAAGTATAAAAGAATTATAAATTTTTTTTTTATATTTCTCTAACAATAAACTTACTTAAAATATATATTTCTTTATATATTTCACCTAGACATTGCAGTGTTATGCATTAGTGTTATGCATCTTAAGATCTCATCATGTAATATCACGCACAACTAAATTATTGGATAAATATTTTTTATCCAATAATTATCTCACATCACTTAACCCGCATTAATATATTGTTATTACAAGATGAAATCTTATACATAACACCGGCGCTATGATCGAAATTGAATCTAAATTTAGTTTATTTTCAATTTTTTAGACAATTTTAAGGCCCCAACTCCTCTGCGATGCATTAATCCATACAACACCAGTGTTATGCATCCTAAGATTTCATCATGTAATAAGCGAGAAGATTTCATTTATAATGATCTCACATCACTTAACCTGCATTAATATCTTAAACATACATAACACCGCTGCTGTGCGTCAATGCATATCTGAGCAATGGAAGCTATACTTTAATATTAGGCACAACTAAATTATTGGATAAATATTTTTTATGTTAGCCAGTTAAATGGTAGTTTAGTCAATTCTTGAACCCCCAAATTTTTTGTTATTAAATTAAGATTCTTTTCTCAATAATAATTTTTGTTGTATGTAGATTCCATATCTGCAAATACTCTCTTTATATTTGATGAGGTAGCACAAATTTTGAGACTTCCTTAAGTTGAACTAGTAATTTGAAAATATTTACTTGAAATTATTGTAATTATATGTCAATCAAAGGATCTTTTGAAATTTTCAACAAAAGTGCATCTTGTTTTTCAATTTTCTAAATTAGTAGAGGAAAGTTTTTTTTTTTTTTTTTTTTTTAAAAAACATCTTTTTATTGTTTTGCTTTATATAATTTTTGAAAATTTGAAAATAAGATGTGATTTTGTAATTATTTGGAATTCTAAAAATGAAAAATGAAACTTCTTTTTTGAAATTAAACAAGTCTTCTACTTTCTAGCTTTATAATACAAATATTAGAAAGTGAAAAATAAGCTATTATTTTTGTAATTGAATTAAAAAATAAAAACAAAAAATAAAATAAGTAACACTTTTGACATTTTTTTTAAAAAAATTGTGGTTTCTAACACCATTTAGATAGATATTAACTTTTGAAAAATAAATTTTAGAAACAAAATTATAGAACTAGATGTACTCCCAAATAATTAATGTATATGAATTGTTTTTTTAAAAAAATCATTAAGTAAACAAAAAATAATAATATTTATAAATATTTTGATAGCAAATTACAATTTAGAAATTGCAATAAATTTATTTGTATTTTTTTGTTGGAAGAAGTCATTTAATAAGATTTTTTTTATAAAAAATAAATCAATAAAAATTTTTATAATCAATTTTTTTTATCTATAATGATAAATAAAAATTAAATTTAATATTTCATGTCATGTTAATTAGATCATTCCATCATATCATATAATTTATTTTAAAATTTTGTTTTCCATCCAAGTGGTGTCATAGGAATATTTCCGGTGCATGCTTATGTTTATTAAAAAAAATATAATTTCTATAAATAAATTAAATATTCATACTTTAATATTTATAAATTAAGTTATGAATATATATTATTAATTTTTTTTAAAATATATTCAAATTATATTAAGAATTATAAAAATATTTAAACGATAATAATATTCACATGCAATCACATGCATTGCACATGACTCATTGACTAGTTTGTAAATGTATTCCTACTCTTAAAACAAAAGTAAATTAAAATACCTAATCAATCATATCTCAGGTGAGTCATGCCCACATGTCTACTTAGATTAAAGTAATATATAAATATATTCATGTTTTGATTTCTCAAGTTAAAATTTTTGCATTTTTCGTCCTAATATTTCTACTTATTTTTAGTTTGTAATCTTATTTAAAAATTTTGAAAGCCAACAATGAAGAACATGTTTAAAAGTTTAAGACAAATCACTAACACTTGCGTTTGGAAGCATGGTTTTCAAGTTTTAGATTTGGATTTGAGTGGATTTGAACAAATTTCAATACAATTTTATATTACATCTTCTCCAAATTCAATACAACTCAAAATTCAAGACCTCTCCAAATATAGGTAAAAGTATATTAAAACCTAACTTTAACATTTAACAGAGAAAAGGTGAACTTGATATCAGCAATCATACTTCAAATATGTCTTTAATAGCAATTCTCATGAACACAAAAAAATAATAATAATGAGAAATGCATAGCTACTTATGTAAAATCTTTATAGTACGTCAAATTTATCAGTACATTTGGCACTAACTGTTAGTCAGTTAACTATAAGGGAACTAAGGTTATCTATCTTGCTACATGTCACCCTCGCATCATTTGGCCCCAACTATTTATTAAACTACTTATGAATTAGTTTTCTTGTGCTTGGTTTCGTAGGTAGCTACCAATCTCACCCTCCCAGTATAACTTTCTCTATGAAATTTTATCGATCTTACATGTCATAATAACCAAAATGTCCATGCTTCATGTATCCTAAATTTGGATATGATTTAGGGGGATATCATGTGTTGGTTTTCAATTTATAGATATTCGAGCTCGACGTATTTGAGCAATGGTGATATCAAGCAACAAGGATGACTTGAAGGATCTTTTTGCGAAGCTTGCTTACACAGTGGAAGTAACAATGTTTATAGCTTTGGAGTCATATCAGTGGAAGCAACTATGGGAATGAACTTGAGCAATCTCATCACATCCCTATTATTATCGTATGCTCATCATATACTGCTGAAGGATGTGGTACAATAACACCTATCACTGCCTACCTGCGAGGTTGAAGATAAAGTGGCTTTGTTGTGAAGCTAGCATTTGCATGTTTTCGCCCTAGTCTTCAATTTCAACCAAAATGTGACAAGTTTCCCAAGAATTAACAATGGGAAGGCCATCATTGTGCATGTCATTCTCCATAGTTACATGGGTGATTGCTTAGATGCAAGTACCCAACAAGGTGAACTTTCGCAGACATATTTGTTTCTTTTCTTATTTCCATTTTTTTTAACTTTTGTTCTCTGTTGTAATTTGCTTCTTAATTTGCATCGTGAGGGCTATTTTAAATGTTGGATTGCTTGATCCTTTTTCATTGGCTATGTGCATGGCTAGTTATTATGTACTTGCTGTTAGATATAATTTTGGTTTGTAATAATCATTATGTTTAAATAAGAAGTTATGAATACTCGCATGGTAATGCTATTTCTTATTGTGATATCAATGTTGTCATTCTAGCAGCATAGTTGTGAGATTATAGGAAGTAGAAATTAGTGTCATACTGTCATATGGGCAAGCGATGCGGGTGATCCCCATGGCCCAAGGCTGGAAGGAGCTACTTTTGGATCTATAGAGAGATTCATCATATTTGGTTACACAACTAGCCCATTCTCCATATCAAAACCCTCTGAGTTCCTTCCCCAGATTTAAGCCTAGAAACTTTTTATGACCATTTGCTAAGGCTGTCCTTTCTATGGCTGCAATTGGACGAAGTACTTCTAAATCATTATGATTGCTAAAATGACAGGATTTAAAACCCTCTTCGACACTTCCCAAGTGTTTAAAAATCCTAGTTTGGGTACTTCAAATACAGGTTTTATAAATAAATAAATAAATAAATATATATATCCACCAATCACCGCCTACTAGCATTTGCATGTTTTAATCCTAGTCCTCAATTTCAACCAAAATGTGACAAGTTTCCCAAGAACTAACAATTGAAAGGCCATCATTGTGCATGTCATTCTCCATAGTTACATGGGTGATTGCTTGGATGCAAGTACCCAACTAGGTGAAATTTCGCAAACATATTTGTTTCTTTCTTATTTCCCTTGTTTTTACTTTTGTTCTCCATTGTAATATGCTTCCCTATTTCCAGTGTATTATGTTCATCATTGGGAGGGCTATTTTAGTTGTTGGATTGTTTGCTTAATTGTTTTTTATTGGCTCCGTGCATGGCTGGTTATTGTGTATTTGCTATTAGATATAATTTTGGTATTGTAATAATCATTATGTTTAAATAAAATGTTCTGAATACTTGCATGGCAATGCAACTTCTTTTTATGATATCAATGCTGTCATTCTATCAGCTTAATTTTGAGATTATAGGAAGTAGAAATTAGTATAATACTGTCATATGGGCAAGCGATGCAGGCGATCCCCATGACCCAAGGCTGGAAAGAGCTACTTTTGGGTCTATAGAGAGATTCATTATATTTGTTACAGAACTAGCCCATTCTCCATATCAAACCCCTCCCAGTTCCTTCCCCAGATTTAAGCCTAGAAATCTTTATGACCATTTGCTAACACTGTCCTTTCTATGGCTGCAATTGGACAGAGTACTCCTAAATGATTATGATTACTAAAATGACAGGATTTAAAACCCTGTTCGACATTTCCCAAGAGTTTAGAAATCCTAGTTTGGGTACTTCAAATACAAGCTTTATATAAATGTATCTCGCCAATCATTACATTATTCTCATTTTACACAGAAGCCAACACAGATTGCACACTAGAACATAGTTCCAATAAAAATTACCTTCAGATTCTACCAACATACTTTTGAGTTTTGATCATCAAACTGAAGCCAAAACTTCAGTACTTCACATAAAGGGCCCTCACAGATTTGCATATTACTACCCTAAAAACATCTCATACTCAAAACCCAATTGCCAAAATTTCAACAACTGTTAATAAAAAAAAAAAAAAACAATTACTTGAAAACACATCAAAACCCTTCAAGATTTCACAGATATGCGACAAATAACAGGGCATCGAGGCAAAAACATATAGACAAACAGTTGGTGGGCATGAAATGGAAATGCAAGAAAGGAGGAGATGATTACTCTAGGCACGCAATTACAGTGGCCCGCCCTCGCAAAGCCTCAACCTAATATGCTGCGCGGTTGATCAAAGAGAGCCTCAACCTAACATGCTGCGCGGTTGACCAAAGAGACAAATCTCAGTGTTTCCCAAATGCCCTACTTCAATTTGTTGAGTTCTAAAGACATGGAGAACTCTACCGTGCGATCGCTATAGTTTATGATGCACCGATCCATCTTTTTGGGTGAATGTGTTTCACAGCTGACAAAAATCAATCGGAGAAAACGTTATTTATTTGGCTATGATTTGGAACTCGCACAATACATATTTTCTAGCCTTAAAAAAAGAAAATTTTGATATTCAGCAATGGTTGGACGTGGCTAAAAATAACATATTAGGTGGGAAAAAAAAAAGGAAAATGATAAAAATAATTAAAGTGTGACTATTATGTAAACTCAAATCTGGGTCATAAATGGGTCATCCATTTAAAAAATATAATTTATTTATTTTAATTTTTTTAAATTATTTTATATAAAATGACTTATTTTTTATTAAAAATAATGCTCCTCCATTATATTATTAAATAGATCATAAACGGGCCACCTGACAGTGACCCAACCTGAACTTGGTTAACCCATTTAATAAACGGGCTGAATTCGGGTTAACCCGTTTATAAACGGTTTAGCTTGTACTAAACTCAAACTTGGTTTAAACGGGCAGGTCATGGGTCACCTGTTGGGTTGCGACCCGTTTTGTCACCCCTTGTTTTAGTATGTGCAATAGTATGAATTTCCACCAAATACTTGCTACTAGGGCCCATGTTATTACAGGCCCACATTACATAGTATCTTAGTTTTGAGCCCAACTCTAATAAGAATTGAGATATTGTCTGTTTCGATTCACTAACCTTACGAGTTTACCAACAGTCAAATGATGAATCTCTCTATAAGCCATCAGCACACACTCTTATATAAATCTAAAGTTTCCCTAGTACACATCCCATGTAGAACTGTAATAGTTTCTCCCATCCCATCTCTAACATCTTCATTAGAGTGGTTTATACCTTTATTTACGATCCACTCATATAATAGCAATCCCGAAGGTAGCTCTAATACTAAATGTAATGATTTTATGCCCAACTCCTGTGGTATTATCCGCTTTAGTTCACTGGCTCCACAAGTTTGTCGTATAAAAAGTGTCTCGCGTAATTAGAGTTCAAACCATCCTAATAAGTTTAAAATCTTCTTAGTACATATCCGATATGGAACTGTAACACATAACACTACTTGAAAAAAAATATGAGCATGTTTAGTTTAATCATAAGAAACATTTTTTAATTTTTATTTTTAAATAATTATAAAAAAACTATCTCTTATTTTTTTCCCCTTGTGGTATTATCATATTGTGAAATTATAAAGTAAAATTATCAATAAAAAATAACTTCAAAACTTATCACGGGAAAAAAAAAAACGTAAAACTATTAGAAGGATACGCTATACCCAATACTATTCCTATACTTTTATATGTTTGGCAAATTCTATTGTATTTGGCAATTAAATTTTAAATTTCAAATTTAGATTTGTGTGTAGTTAGACTAATGTTTTATATAATTATAGATTCTAATTTCTCTAAATTCACAAAAGTTCAAATTTAAATTTGAAGTTTTAATTCTAAAGTTGTAAACATAGGATTAAATTTAGAATCTTGGATTTGGATTTGGTGAGTTTAGACGAAATACAATGCATAATTATATTAAATTTTATATGGATTCATACAAAACCAAGCCCAAGACTTAAAATTATTCTACCAAACACTACCTTAATCTCTCATATTTAGGGTTATGTTAATTTGATCCTGACATTTTTTATTTCAACACTTGTGTGACTATCAAATTACAATTCGATCAAAATATTATGGAACCAAATTTACACAATCCTCAATACTAAAATGGCCTTTTTTTTTTTTTTTTTTACACTTTTTTATTTTCAAAATTCAAAAGTTTTATGTTTTTAATTTTTTTTCATTATGTAATGAAATAGCATGAGCATTACATTTTTATTAATGTTGAAGAATGATGGAAACTAAATGCACTCTAAAGGGCACACCAACTACTGAATTCTAAAACTTTTATTTTAGAAGTTTTGGATTTTAATTTTGAAGATGCCCAAGAGGGAGATAGAACGGAGAACTTCCAATTAATTGAGGGAAATAAATTCTCTAAAAACTATAACATTGTAGAATGTCTTTAACTAAAGAGTTTAACCTCTAGCAATTCCTTACTAAGAAAATTTTATGAGTCCATTTGGATCAAGGATTTTGATGGAGAATAAGAAAAGAAAAGAAAATCTATATGAAATTCATTTATCATTATATTTTCTTTATATACCAAAAAATGCTAAAATTAATTATTTTATTATAGTAACAAATTAAGAAAAATCAAATGTTAATGACACCTAAAATCAAAATTTTATTAATTGATTTGTATATATTTTATTTTCCTTCTTACTTTTCTTGATAAACAAACAAGAAAAAAAAAATTCCTCCATATTTTCCTTTTCTTTCCATCAAAATTTTCAAGTTCCAAGCAAGGCCTAAAAGCTCTTTTCATCTTTATCATCATATGTTTTTTTTTTTTTTTTTTTTTTATATTATTTTTAAATGAACAAAAGCTATTGAAAAGTAAGATGTATTCCCAAGAGGGGGGGTGAATTGGGTTTGTAAATTTTTCTTTTTATAACCTTGGTTTTTATTTAATTCAACAACTTAGCTTAAGCAATCACACATAAGTATTTGATTTACAATAACCAATACCTTATCCAAGATTGAATATGAAGGACGAAAAATTCAATATACGACACCAATCAACAAGGTAAGCTTGATATCAATGTATGAACCACAATATAAAATTTAGCAAGCTTCCAATATTGGATTTCAATATCAATTACTTGGATTTTAGTATATGACCAATTAAGATGTTTACGAGCTTTTGATATTTATAAATGTACTCCTGTTACGGTTTCCACAATGTATCAATCAACGTACTTCCTTTTAATAAGGTTTCTGCAATGCTCAATTAACAAATTAATTTCAGCAATTTATATTATCATCCACGCAGTTTATATATATGTAGATTTTAAAAAGCTTTAAGGAAAGATATAGAAACATAAGATTTTTATAAGGTTCGACTATTCCCGCCTATGTTCTCGCCTTAGGTAACAACCCAAGGATTTCACTATACCACTCCTTTAACCGGGCGGAGCAAACCATTTACAAAACACTCATTCAAGTAGGATGGAGCCCTCCTCTCCAAGCGATACCCCACGCTTGGTACAACGATTTGATACTCCTGAATCATCAAGAAACTACAAGAGAAACAAGAAACAATTTGATGTGCAATGACACTTTCAAAAGAGTTGATTAGTACAATTGAATGCACAACAAATATACTTCAATTAAATATCAATATAGAAAGAATTGAAGTTCAGAAATTTATCACCGGGTTCTTTCTTAGAATTGGATTTCTTAGTAATTGAGCAATGAACCATGAGATTTGATTTGTAAGAATTTCAGTAAAAACTTCAACAGAGTATTTGCAATAAGGTTTTGAAGAGTATGAACAATATAGCTTGATTGCTAATTGTAATTGTTGGTGTCTTGAATCTTTAGGGTTTCCCATGTATTTATAGATGGAAAAGGCTTCTATTTCGTGTTCCCCAAGTTGCTTTGAGTGTTTCCCAAGTTATTACAAAATTTGGGGTTCAAGTAATCAAATTTGGAAACTTTTCTTCACTATTTAAATTTGACTGTTACGAAATGCAGTCGACTAGACTATCGAGATCAGTCGCCTGAACTCATGGGTCAATCGACTGGGCCTATTCTGTTTACCCAAATTATTTAAGTATAAAAAGGTCAGTTGCCTGACCAGAACAGAGTCGCCCTTTTTGATAATGACAAATAAGGAGCAAAAAAAAAAAAGTGAACCTTAATAAGGCTCCCCTTTATAATAAGCACACTCTTAACAATATTTGGAAAGTCAAACAATTATTCATATGATGGTATATCAGATCTATGACTATCAACAATATATCTATGACTATCAACAATATATGTCTTAGTTTTATATGTCTTAGGTTTGTCTCAATTTTACTTTGTCTCAATTTTGCTCCAAAGTTCTCCCCTTTTGACATCAATCAAAAAGAGATAAAACAGTAAGCTTATACATACTAAGACAAAGATTAGAATGGAGCACAAAAAACAGAGAATACAATTGATTATGTTATAATAAATGAGTTCAAACAAAACGTAACATATTAATAACATGCTTCAAAGAGATAAGCAATAAGAGCAATAAGCATGTAAAAACAAAATGGTGCACAAAGCTATTTTTAGTACAAATTCAGAATGTTCATATAGATCTAAGCATCTTCATTATCATCATCGGACTTATCATCTTCTCCTTCTTCTTCATCTCTTTCTTCACTTCCATCAGACTCAGCTTCCATTGGAGCCTTTCCACATGAAGAGGAAGTGACGGTCATATGTTGTTCAATATAGCCAAGTCTCTGGTCTAGAGAAGTATAGTGCGCTTGAAGAGAGCTGTAGCTAGTACGCATTTTTGTACAAAAGTCTATGACATGCTGATGATAAGACATAAACCATGAAGGAGCATCAAGCTGAGGTGCTGGTTGCTGAACATGAGGTGGAGCCGGTTCAGCAGCTTGTCTTGGTTGTTTTCCGCCTTTTTGAAACCAACCTTGCTTGTGTTTTTCATATCCTATTTGTTTGAGTGTTGTGGAGAAGAAAAGATCATGTTGAGTTTGTTTGATAAACACCTCAGTGGGAGAGGTTACCTCAAGACGAGCAAAGAGGAGATTAAGAATTCCATCATAAGGTAGAGTTACACAACGAGCTTCCAATCTTGAGAGCATCCACTTAAGAATTAAACTTGATAATCAAGCTTCTTTCCTTTCAACAAGCACCACATAACAAAGAATTCCAAATAAGACATATAGTCATGAGAACTATTGTGAGGAAGAATATTATACGTGATAATCTTTTGAAGAATCTGTGCCCGGAGGTTCAATTGCTTGTATAGTGGAGGATTTCCAAAGTAAATTGGAGCTTCAGTCATAATAAGTGGTAGGAATTCTTCTGGGGTAAAATCTTGCTCCGTAATCCACGATTGCCCGAAGTTAGGACAATCAAATTCTCTTTGTTGAATATGGAAAATAGGGGCCAAGGATTCTGGAGCAAGGGCAATGGATTTCCCCATAATTTCAGTAGAAATTACCGACTTGCCTTGAACTAAGTTTGTGTAAAATATTTTAACTAAGTTTGGATAAAGTCCTTTTTCTTGATACTTGACAAAATTTTGCCATCCTATGTTCTTAAATAAGGGTAGGATATTTGAAAATTCTATTTCAAAGAACGTGGTATCCAGAATCTTACCAAAGATAGGCTCTGTAGTTCGAAGGTGATTACAATACCGTTGCTTGGCGTAAGGAGCAACAAGCAATTTCTCAATACTTTTGTTATCCTTTCCTGAAGTAGAACCACGATTTTCCGTGTTTTTTGTTCTTGGCATTTTGATTTTAGAAGAAATTAAATAGTAAAAACCTTAGAAATTGTGAGGGAAGGATGTGGGAAGATGAAATTCATGATTTAATCAGTGAATTTTGAGTGTAGAATCACTTGAGATCAAATAAGAATGGTTCGAGTGAGTGAAGAGACAAAGACAGTTGACTGGGGATTTGAAGAGTTAGGGTTTCGCACACTTTAAGTATTTAAACTCCAGTTAGTCAGTCAACTGTAGTTGAGGTCAGTCACCTGACATTTAACACATTTTAATTTTTTTCACACAGTAGCATATCAGTCGACTGGGGTCCAGAGGGTCAATCACCTAACCTTACTGATCCTGAAAAATGGAGAGCGTTAGAACGAGTTCAGTTGATTGGGACTTAAAGCTCAGTCTCTTGACCTCACTTATCTTTCAAGTTTTCTCTTAACACTCATCATGTATCATTCTAAACAACTTTCCTACTGTGTAATAATCCTAGTTCTCTTCTAATAGATATAAATTGATCTTCGAAAAGAGGTTTGATAAAAATATCCGCCCATTGGTCACTTGTATTCACGAATTCTAAGATAATGTCTTCTTTTCGCTCATGGTCTCTTAAGAAATGATATCTTATGTCAATATGTTTGGTTCTTGAGTATGATATTAGATTCTTAGAAATATTAATGGCGCTAGTATTATCACACTTTATAGGTATAGCTGAATATTCCAAATTGTAATCCATTAACAATTGTTTCATGTAAATAGTTTGTGCACAACAGCTTCCTGCTGCAACATACTCAGCTTCAGCAATGGATAGTGCTATGGAATTTTGTTTCTTGGAGAGCCAAGACACAAGAGATCTTCCTAGAAAGTGGCAAGTGTCACTTGTACTTTTTCTATCAATTTTACATCCATCATAATTAGCATCCGAATAGATCATCTCAAAGTTGGTATCCTTAGGATACCATAGACCCAAGTCCATAGTACCTATTAGGTATCTTAAGATTCTTTTAACGGCTATTTGGTGAGATTTTTTTGGGGTTGCTTGAAATCGAGCACACATGCACACACTAAACATTATATCGGGTCTACTAGCGGTCCAATATAGTAGACTTCTTATCATTCCTCGGTAATACTTCATATCTACCGATTTTCCTGTTTCAACTTTATCAAGACTTATAGATGTACTCATTGGGGTTCCTATCGGTTTGCTACTTTCCATATCAAACTTCTTAAGCATATCTTTTATAAATTTTGATTGATTAATAAATGTTCCATTTTTAACTTTCTTGATTTGAAGTCCTAGGAAGTAAGTCAATTCTCTCATCATACTCATTTCAAATTCTTTTTGCATACATTGTGCAAAGTCCTTACATAAATTTTCATTTGTAGCACCAAAGATGATATCATCTACATAGATTTGGATGATTAGCATATCTTTATTGTTAGTCTTAATAAACAATGTTCTATCAACCTTTCCTCTAGAAAATCCTTTATCTAATAGAAATCCACTTAACCTTTCATACCAAGTTGTAGGAGCTTGTTTTAATCTATATAGAGCTTTTGTTAATCTAAATACATGGTCAGGGTTGTTAATATCCTCAAAACCTAAAGGTTGTTCCACATAGACTTCTTCATTTGTGAATCCTTTTAAGAATGCACTCTTCACATCCATTTGATATAATTTAAATTCTTTGTGAGATGCATAAGCTAATAACATTCATATTGCCTCCATTTTAGCTACGAGTGCAAAGGTTTCATTATAGTCTATTCCCTCTTCTTGATTATATCCTTGAGTTACAAGTCTAGCTTTGTTACGCACTACTATGCCATTTTCATCCTTTTTATTCCTAAATACCCATTTGGTTCCAATTACCGAATGATCAGTGGATCTAGGAACTAAATCCCATAATTCATTTCTTTCAAATTGATTTAATTCCTCTTGCATGGCAACTATCCAAGAATCATCACTTAAGGCTTCTTCTATGCTCTTGGGTTCTTCTTGAGATAGAAATATGTAGTGGTTACATAAAATTTTCAATTAGGATCTAGTGGATACGTCACATGAAGGTTCACCAATAATTTGGTATTTAGGGCGACTTTTTACATATTTCCATTCTTTAGGTAGCTCAGTTTGTTCGAGGGCCGGGTTCTATCATCCAAGGTTGAACTTGGTTCAATATTGTCATCTTTTAATTCTTGAATATTTAAGTCATCTAGATTTTCCTTAATTTCAATTTCTTCAACATCTGATGGTTTGGAGAATGGATTTCCTTCATCAAAGGTTACATGTATAGATTATATGACGATGATAGTCCTCTTGTTATATATTCTAAACGCTTCGCTATTCGATAAGTATCCTAAGAAAATTCCTTCATTTGATTTCACATCAAAAATTTCACATCAAAATTTCCTAAGTTATCTTTATCATTTAATACAAAGCATTTACATCCAAATACATGAAAGTGAGATATGTTAGGCCTTCTTCCTTTCCATAATTCATAGGGAGTCTTATCTAGGTTTGATCTTAAGGACACTCTATTCATCACATAACATGTTGTTTACAGCTTCAACCCAAAAGTAATTAGGTAAATTATACTCATTAAGCATTGTCCTAGACATTTCTTGAAGAGATCTATTTTTCCTTCGACAACTCTATTTTGTTATGGAATTCGATGTGCTGAAAAATTATGATTTATTCCATGTTCATTACAAAATTATCAACTTCTTTATTTTTAAATTCTCTTCCTTGATTACTCCTAATGTTTAAAACTCCATACCCTTTTTCATTTTGAGTATTTTGCACAAATTTATTAACATGTTGCAAGCTTCGTCTTTGGAAGCTAAGAAGAGTACTGGGCTAAACCTGGAGTAGTCATCAACAATGATGAAAACACATTGCTTTCCTCTTGGACTTTGTGTCCTAGTGGGGCTGAACAAATCTAAGTGGATGAGTTCTAGGGGCCTATTGGTTGAGATATGTTTCTTCTTAAAGCTTGTCTTAGTTTGTTTTCCAATTTGGCAAGCATCACATATTTTATCTTTTGTAAATTTTGTACTGGGTAGTCCTTTGACTAAGTTCGTTTTGGCTAACTTAGATAACAAATCCATACTAGCATGTCCTAATATTCTATGCCACAACCAGCTAGCTTCATTCATAGCTGTTAAACATATAACTTCTTGAGATTTAAGATTTTCAAAGTTTATGTAATACACATTATCAATCCTATTTGCAGTGAATAAAGTATCATGTTTTTCTCTATGTTCAGCTATGCATTTTTCTTTTTTAAATATTGTGTCAAAGCCTTTATCACTTAATTGACTAATACTAAGTAGATTATGTTTTAGTCCATCTACCAATAACACATCACTAATAGTTAGGGATGATTCTTTACCTACCTTTCCAATGTCAATAATTTTACCTTTGGCATTATCTCCAAATGTGACATGTCCTCCATCTTTTGGCATTAATGAGGAAAACTTAGATTTATCACTAGTCATGTGCCTTGAACACCCACTATCCAAGTACCATTTTTCTTTTGATGGAGTGGACCTAAAAGCATACCTACAAGAAGGGTTTAAAGGTGTTACTTTTGGTTCCCAAACCTTCTTAGGTCTTTTTATTTCAATTTTAGATTTATTTTTAACTTTCCATGCTTTCTTGACTCTTACATTTTTTCTCTTGTAAGGACATTCAAATGACGACAAACTGATGATGCATTGCTTTTAGAATAGTTTGACCGGGTCAACCATCTATTGGTACACACAGAAAGACAGGACCCAGATTCGCTCTTGGAAAAGCTTGGCCAACGCTTTCATGGCTCAATACTGCCACCTGACTGAAATGCCGCCAGACCGAATAACCCTGCAAGTGATGGGGAAGGGGTCCACTAAAACATTCCATAAGTACGCATGTAGATGGCGAGATATGACCACTTAGGTGATCCCTCCAGTAGACGACAGGGAAGCAACATCTTTGTTCTTGAATACACTGAAAGAACCCTATATGGACACCTTTTGGGATCAACCCCCCACGACTTTATTGATATTGTGGCGGCTGGATGAAGGATTGAGGCTGCCACCAAAATAGATAAAACCGAAGGCTCAAATTTAGACTTAGGTTCAAACAAAAGTGGGCTGACAAAAGGGAGGCAGGGGAAGCCCAGATGATTGAAAGGTATCCCAGCCAAGGAAGCAAGACTCAATGGGTAAATCAGAATGCTACTAATCAAGTTGTGCAGCTGGTTGCACGAGCCCAAATAGTTTCCTTGGTGCCTATGCTCCTTCCTAGACAGTAGAATGTTCAAAACATGAAAGGGATGCCTCTAGTGAAGAAGAAGAAAGTGAAAATTTAGCATATCCCAATGACATATGCAAAATTACTTCCGCAATTGATGAAAAGTCACTTGGTGGTCCCAATAACAAGAGTGTCGATACAACCCCCTTACCCAAAATGGTATGATCCAAACATTTGATGTGAGTATCATGCTGGAATAATAGGCCACTCAGTTGAAAAATATTGGCCTCTCAAAATGCCTCTAGTGAAGAAGAAGAAAGTGAAAATTTAGCCTATCCCAATGACATATGCAGAATTACTTCTGCAATTAATGAAAAGTCACTTGGTGGTCACAATACCAGGAGTGTCAATACAACCCCCTTACCCAAAATGGTATGATCCAAACGTTCGATATGAGTATCATGCTGAAATAATAGGTCACTCAATTGAAAAATATTGGTCTCTTAAGTACAAGGTACAAGCCTTAAGGAATGCAGGGTGGTTGTCTTTTGACGAAAATGCACCTGGTAATCCAGTGCGTACCCATGTTGAATCATCAAGAAAAGGAAGTACTCAAGAAGACTGACTGATTATCAATGAAAAGTTGAATCAAATGAGTGTTATGTGTAATGGACAATGGCTTATAAAATCTTAATTGAATTGTTTGGAGTTTTAAATTGAATGAAATGCATTTCAATCTCATCACATCGTCTTATGCCGAACTTTGCCTATGTTAGCTTGCATTTTGTGCGATAACAACGGAAATGATTTTACCATGACA
This sequence comes from Malania oleifera, assembly GCF_029873635.1. Taxonomy (NCBI): domain Eukaryota; kingdom Viridiplantae; phylum Streptophyta; class Magnoliopsida; order Santalales; family Ximeniaceae; genus Malania; species Malania oleifera. The sequence goes on along the minus strand of NC_080429.1, from coordinate 27,163,687 downwards.
AGGGACTTGGAGCTAGTAATTGATTTTGGGAAACCATTCAAAAAAAAGGGGGGGAAAAAGAAAAAAGGAAAAATGAAGGAAAAGCTTCCAAGCTAAAATTTGTCAAGGACCCCTCTGCAAAATAAAGACAAGGAGTTGTGTTGATTGAGAAGACATAAACGACTTATCAAGCTTCACATCTGCTCAAATCGATGAACAAATTGGTGTTTTAAAAGTATGATGATTATGTCCCAGTCAAATGAAGGGTGGCCATATTTGGTCGTCTAGTTTTCCCTGAAAAAACCAAATTGTCATTTACCACTTGCTAACCCACTAGAACCTATATATATATATATATATGTTAAACCAACTTTTTTCTCAAAAGTTAGTTTACCATCAATTTAACCTGGGTTTCGGTCTTCTAAAGTTTGACAAGTCGTTTAAGGCAATGGTCACTACCAAAGGGACGGTAGACCATTTTATGCTACCCAAAAGAAGATCGAAGAAGAAATCCCTTGCAAGTCCTCTTGAGTCTAAAAGAATTCAATTCTTGATTAACCCGTCAAATGATCACACCCCACACTGGGGCAGTTTTAAAAAAATTAGTCTCAATTGAGCTCCCAATGAACATGATGCTAAAAAATCCTCCATAAAAAGGGAAAGCAAAAAAGAAGAAAATGAAAAGGGACATGCTTAAGATATTATCTTTGACCAAGGATTACCCTTTTTAAGTTCAGCAAAGTTTGAATCGTATTGTCCCCTCTTCTTCCTTTAACCAAATTCTCTAAGCCTACATTACGGTCCAAATGAAAGACCTGACGAGATTGACATACATTGTTGTCTCAAATGATTTTTCAGACTCAATATTGAATCTGAATTATGTAATGACCTAATCCTGAAAATGTACTTAGGCAACTTGTTAAAAAAAAACAAGTTCGGTCAACACTTTGCAAATGTTACTTCCAAAATTAGGGCAGAATTTTTTGTTATGGGATGAGATTTTTGAGCCTTAGTTTACTTATTCTTGTTAAAACCTAAATCCCTAGCCTACATTTCGTCCCGTGTCTTAAAGTCCACCCCGAGATTGGAATATTGATCAAATTACTTAATGGACACTAGTTCTAATTCAAGGTAGAAAGCTTGAAATAAGAAGAAAGAATCTCTGGCCGGTGATGCGGTGGAGGAGTTATGCTTAGGAGGCTGATATAAAAAGAAAAAGACAAAAAATAAAAAAAATAAAAAGGGGGTTTGCTCATTAATATGATACCCTAAGCTAGTAGCAAAGCTACAAAGTACTAGTAAAATTGTTTCTTGTTAAGCAAGCACTGAAAGTCAAGTGAAAACAAACAAGTTCGAGCATTCCTTTCTGAGGTTGGGTTGTTTGTTTGCATATTCATTTTAAAACCATTAAGGATGCGATCCAAAGAAAGTCATTTTTTTGGAATGCAAGATGGGCAGGGTTAGTCACAAATGAATGTAACTGGGGCAGATTCCACGACAAATTTCAGCAAAACTGATTCAGGGCATCAATACTGGATTGGAATTCAAAGTTGATTTTTTTGATTATGGGCATATTGGGGAAAGAAAACCTACACATCATCATACATTTCATGCATTGCATAAAGAAAAAGAAAAAAACATATATATTCTCAAACACATAGCAATAGGCATACACCCTTGCATCATAGGTAGCAACATGCATACATCACATTACATCATCTCTCCGTACTTGTTTGGATAGACTTTTGTGCATCTGTTTTCCATCCTGGTTTAAGAAATCCTTGTTAAAATTGGGGCAGCTGTCTCAGGCTTTAATTGATTCATTAGCTCTGAAACTGAGGCAATTGACCCAGTCTGAATCTAGTCATCCTCTCTGAAACTGGGGCACTGCCACTGACCTAGTCCCAAAATGATTCATTTGCTCTGAAACTAGGGCACCTGATTCAGGCCCGTATCATCTGTTGGGAAGTTAGGACCCTGACCCTGGTCCAAATTTGTATTATCCTTCTTGAAATTGGGGGCAGTTGATGTAAGTTTTCCTCCCATCTCGATTGTTTAAGCCACTTCTTCATGGTCATGACCAAATCAGTAAAAAAAAAAAAAAACAAAACAAAACAAAAAAACAAAAAAAACAAAAAAACAAAAACAAAAAATTCTAGTTAGAAAATCCTCTAGCTATCTTAGAGGCATGTGGCTAGTTATTTTTCCAATCAAACCATTTTTCCAATCAAATCATTTTTTTTCCAGCCAAATCATTTTTCCAATCAGAAAATACCCTGGCTATCTCGGAGGCATGTGGCTTTGTTTTCAAATCCGAATAGTCATTCCCCAAGAAAAATCACCTCAGTTGTCTCGGAGGCATGGGGCTTTGTTCTCAAATCTGAATAGTCATTCCCCAAGAAAAATCACCCCAACTGTCTTGGAGGCACGTGGCTTTGCTCCCAAATCCAAGCGGTCGTCTTCCCATTAGAATTACTCAGACTATCTTGGAGGCATGTGGCTTTGTTCACAAATCCGAATAGTCATCTTTCAAGGAAACTCACTTTGACTGTCTTGGAGGCATGTGGCTTTGTTCCCAAATCTAGGTAGTCATACTCTCATTCCCCTGTGATTCCATGCTAGCCACTAGCCCTCGCTGATTAGCCAGCCAAAAACCAATAAATAACTTCTTAGAGAATTGTGCAACATTCCCATTTTGCCTTGGCTCCTTTTCTCCCACCCCCGGATTGACAAAAACAATACCTAATTGATCAAAGCTGCAATCTCGTTAAAATAGATGTCTTTTTTCTTTACAGTCTTATTGTTACAAATAACATAGGAGAGTTCCTACTATTACTTTAAAGCAACAAAGTTTATAAAAAGGGGCATCTGTAGACACCCCAATTTTAACTAGGCAACCCTGAGGAGACCTGGCGTAACAAAATTTGACTTCAAATCCCATAAATTAGAGGATCCTTTCAAAAAATCAAATCGAGTCCTTTTCAAAATTAAAATTCTTTTATTCGAGTCACAATGTTTTTTATGAAAAAATGAGTCCCGATTATTTTCAAAAAATGAGTTCCGGATATTTTCAAAATAGAACTTAAATCGAGTCTTTTAATCTAGAAGTTGAGTTTTCAATTAAGGTCCTTTTAATTTTAAATAAAGTCTTGGAATTTTTAAGTTGAGTCTTTTAATTTTAAATTCAGTCTTTTAATTTTTAATTGAGTAAGAATTTTTAAACTGAGTATTTCAAATTTTTGGAATGAAGTTTTTAAATTTCAAATTGAGTTTTTAAATTTTTGAATTGAGTTTTTTATTTTTAAATCGGGTCTTTTGATTTTAAAATCGAGTATTTTATTGAGTCGTTTTTTTCGTTGGGTCCTTCTATTTCCAAGAGTCAAACTTTATTTTTTTAAAAAAAATCGGGTCCTTTTGGGAAGATAAAATTGGCCAACAAAAGATAACTATATAAGAAATTTAAAAATAAAAAAAGAAGGAAAAAGCTTGTGCGAGTAATGAAAGCTATTAGGTGATTTCCTTCCCTTCCAAATATTCGCCAATAGAATTGCAATGATAAGAAGGGAACAAATTTCAGGGGGGAATTTTTCTTCTATAACCAACTTTTGGCGCGAGTTGCGGTCTCCCTATAAAGGGAGTCCCGGCGCAGATCTGCATGGAGGACACGGATCACTCGTCACCTTCAGAGGGAGGTCTCCATTCACTATTCAGGCACGCGGGGGTCACTCTCCATTCGCGGGCATTGTTCATTCAGCACCTCACGCAGCCTCTCCTCCATCTTGATTTCCCTATTCTCCATTCACTCTCCTACACAGGCCACCACCACTGTTCGTCATCTCGGCAGCACCACCCTCAGCCGCGAGCTTCAACACCACTGGCAAGTGTCGTAGCACACCTCCATTCGCAGCTCCCATCATCACCGTTATCCCTCACCCAAAAAATCCATCTCCCTCACCGTCACAGAGAACTATAACACCAGAAGTTCACCTCTCCTCCTCCATCAATCTCCATTCATTCTCCCGGCCACCGTCTCCGTCGCCAAATCTGATCATCATCGTCTCAACCTCTGCCCGTGCTCACCATGTCCCGCTGCTAACCGCCTAATCTTGATCGTTGTCTGCACCTCGACCCTCTCCCAACCTCTCTTTCCCTTTCCCTCTCCCTTTCACAACAGTAAACTAGTGAATAGGCCATACCCATCCCTCTGTGACACAGCACGGGTGGCATCCGCCATATAGCGTATTGGCGCCTCTCCCTCACCACAAACCACCACGTGCCGCCATCACTGTCGGTGCTCCTCCGTGTGAATGAAGATCTTCACAAACCACGGAACCAGCTGGTGAGCACCAGCACACCGGTCACCACTGCTCTCCTCTCACCTCTCGCTAGCCGTCGTCGCCTTCACCGGCTGCCCACAAACACACCTGCGCACACACTAAAACACAGAGAGTACTAACTCCCACCCCACCATATCACACACATTTACACACACTGAATACACATCTAGAAACGCATTTACACACACTGAACACACATTTACACACGGTAATACGTACAAAAACACAGACACATGCCACACGCAACAAAACACACATGGTTGTGAAAACACCACAGCACACCTACGACCGGCTTCCTTACGCTCCAATTACAGCTTTGGGAACCTTTTCATGTGCACCCAAACAGCCACTGGGCTTCATAACACTCACGCACACACTCACAATCTCTCTCACTTCGCTCTCTCAGGCCAACGTCATAGCCGGTTGAGTGCTTAGAGCCGTCCACCATCATCGACCATCTCTCTCGTAGCTACCCCTTCCTTCCTAATCCTCAAATAGTCGTGAATAATCTCACGGCACAACATTGGCTAGCAACATGTCTGGCTCCAACCTCTCCATTCACGACCACCAAAGCTGCCACAAGGCCATTCCCTCTTCACAGCACAACCGCCATCCTCCCAGCTGCATTTTCAGCCATCCACGGCACCACCGTCACCCTACACACATCCGGCCATAGCTTCGGCAACTAATCTAGCGACCTCCATTCTCACATGCGATGATGGAGCCTACTAGTGCTTGCGAGGTGGTAACGGCTTGACGGCTCGCAGCATCACAGGAAGGTGGCAATGGCGGGTTTTAAGACCGATGAAGTTAGCTCGCATAGATATGGCAAACTTTGGATTATCCGGCAAGATTCCACCGGACTCCACTGGAGAACCCAACATTGTTGAATCTATTTTGAACAAGCCCCACGGCCAGCTGCTCCTCACGGCCATGTAGAAATTTTCGTATACTTTTACATCTCTCCCTCGCCCTTCTGCTTGCTGTGAAATTTGATTTGTAGGAAGGGTGTTTGATGAAATGACTCAAAGATATGTTGATTCTTAGGGCTGTTGGAAGCTTCAATTATGGGATATTTACTCAGTTTTGATCTTGAGGTTTCTGGAAGAAGGGTTGGAGAAAAATCTGAGGCATCAAATTCTAATCTGAATGTTGAGCTTTCCACATTTTGAACGCAGAACTATTTTCATGAATTAATTCTAGTTGAGCGTGTTTCAATTATTATCTCAAGACTATGAATTAATTCTAAGAACTGTAGACCACACATCCCCTCCACCACCTTCTTGATAAAATTCTCAAATCAGTGTTGTTTTTAGACCATATATGTGCTTGAATGCTAAACACCTACCACCTATTTGATAAAATGCCTGAACTAGACTAGTCTAATTATGTTTCCTTGGTTTCCATAGTGTTAGTTTTATTGTAATCCCAAGAGGATTAATCCCCTGGGTCAGTGTACTAGCAACAGTATTACACAAGTTTAAGGTCAATCTAGTGTGTATGCGATAAATCAATATATATTTAGCAGAAATTAAACTGCATAAGTAATCTAATTAAACATGCACAATAAAGCGGTAAGAAAGATAACACCAGATATGTAACACCCTAGACCCGCCAAGTGGGGCCCGGAGGTCACGTGTCATATTCACTTGTTTCTAACATCATATACCTCAATCATGCAGCGGAAGTAAAATAAGTACCCTCAATTCAAATACCAAAGTCCATCTATAAAACATGAAATATTTACAACAACTGTTTATATTACATTCCAAAATTTTTTTTTTTAAAAAAAACATAACTTTACACTAACTACCATTACAAGCACTCTGAAGTTTACCAAAAAATACTACCCTGCCCTAAAGCCCTAAGCTCGACCTCTTGATGAACCTGAAAATATAATCATCCACTAGGGTGAGACACATCTCAATAAGGAAGAACAAATCATAGCAGTGTGTGTGGCAAAGTGTTTAAATATTACAAAATATATATTTGTTTGCCATTCACCATCAATCGCGGCTAAGAAACACAACAATAATATCAACATAAATCTCTGAGTTCATACCCACATTTTAATATGCATAAATTTTGATTTCTGATTCCATACTCACATTCATAATTATTTTTAATAATACCCGAGAATAAGGAAGATGAGCCGCCCATACAAGTAGATTCCCTCTCCTCTAATACCAGCATCAAAGCACTCACCTTACTCAGTAAGCCCTCGGGCTATGTATATAGACAAAGTCTCCAAAAATAGAGAAGGTTACCCACCCATACAAGTAGCTTCCCTCTGCTCTAGCATCAACTGAAAATACTAGGGCACTCACCTTTCTCAGCAAGCTCTTGGCAGAAAGTTTACTTTGTCATATATATATACATATAATGAAATTAATAAATAACATGCATCTTATTAGATCCCATTCAATATAAACAATACATGGTCCACACAGGACAAACATCATCACATGGTCCACACAAGACTAGTCCACAGAAGACAAATATCATCATAAAACACATCGTAGCCCTCAAAGGAACCACTAACCAACAGTACAAATCCCCATGACCTACTCATAGTATATTAGTAGAACAACCTTCTCAGGCCTACCAATGCTTTACCCCAATATATAATGACAATATACGAACTCCTCAAACCTGCCGATGTATATCGTGATTACATCTAGGCAATATAACAAACTCCTCAAGCCCGCCAATGTTATATTATGATACACACAAACAACCACACAAAAATCCACACACATGCCACATTATTTGTCACCCAGCAAACTCAAGCAGCCAGTATTCACAACATTTAATATTTACCATAAATTGTACTCACCGCAAATCAATAGTTAAAAAATCAACAGTAAATTCATCATTTTGTACTCACATCAGCCAGTAAAATTATGAAAATTATATTCCTACCACACAATTTCTTTTCCATATATATATATATATATAATCAGAGGTTAATGTTTTTCTAAATGTTCAACTAATCAAATAAATCATACTTAAATATAAATATTTTATATTCTTAAAGTAACCAGTTTAAACTTAAAAAAAATTCCTACTATAATAAATTCCCTCACCTGTTTCCTAGATTACACCTGCGAAAACCCCAAAACAACGCCAACGATACTCACCCGGACCCTAATTTAAAAACTCGAATTTATCAACCCAAACTTCAACAAAATGCTATTTTGTCACTCCCTAGACCCTATACATTCCATACTAACAATATAACTTAAAATATCCAACTTACCTTGATTTTGGGATGATTCCCAAACTCCTCAAAATGAAATTGTGTTTCAGCTAAGTTGTAGAGAATCTCCCTAAGATCAACGTGGTAACTTTTGATCATTGAACTAGGGAGAAACAGAGCCAAAATCTTAGAGAGAAGGTGGGAGGGCCGTTTTCTAGAGAGAGAAACATAAGAAGAACAATTTCCTCGCTGAAAATGTGATTTTCGTATATTTATAGGTGGATGGCCACATGGCCTCGTCGATGAGATACATGGCCTTGTCGACGAGCCCAAGAAGACCATTCGTCGACGGAACCGAGGGTTCGTTGACAAATTTCAAAATATCTGAAACCTCTCTCGGTAAATACTCATTGACGAGACACAAACTCATCAAAGAAATTCAGAAGACCACTCGTTGACGAGAAAATCAATGTCGTCGGCGAGTCCCTACTTGATTCTTTTAAAATCTCTTTCCCCCCTTTCTTTTATTTTTCCCCTATTCCATTTATTATCTTCCTTATTATTTTAATAGTTAAAATTTTTCGGGTCGTTACATTCTCCCCTCCTTAAAATAATTTCTTCCTTGAAATTTGTTAATCACTTATTTTCACAACCAAAAAGCTAACTAAACACATTCATACATTTCAATCAAATAAAACATATGTAACACCAAAACATGCAAAATCAAACAAAATTAATACTCATGTTAACGTAGACATATTACTTGTGCCTTTAGTATTGTCCTCCTTATGTGTACCCAACATATAAACACGTGTCGGGGTGCCACTGCTGCGAGGTATCGGGTTGTTCCTTCTATTCTGATCAGGGGCGGGTGCATTGGATGGTGGACTACGACAATCACGAGCTATGTGCCTGACTCACTCTAAAAATAAGCAGCTTGGAAGCTATCCAAAGTATAGGAGTTACGTCGTGTAATATTCAGCCCAAAGGTCAGATCATCTCCTGAGGGAATGCGGTTTAAATTCCAAATTTTATGTATTTCCAATCGAAAATAAAAAGTTACTAAACTCAATTCAGATTTAGGGTTTTCAGGATTGTTTGAGATTTCTTTTGACAAATTAAATGAACATGCAAATTAAACCCTAACCTTAACATGGACTGATTTCAATAACAAAACACGGAAATGCTACGTTAACAACTGAACAATAATTGAAACACGCATTAAATTAAAAATGATAACTTTAATACATAAGTTAAACACAACCCTAAAATAAACTCATTCAAATACAACTTCAATAAACACCAGATTTTTTAGTGAAATCAAGAACTCAGACTCAAAATTAAATCTTTAACCACTAAACAATAATTAAACACAAAAAAATGGACTCCAATTAAATTGAACTTAAATGAAATCAAACTCACAAAGATTCAACTTTTAACAAGATAACCAATCTATATCCTAAGGAGAAAATATTTTTTTTAAGAGATCAAACCGAGACTAAACACTCAACTGAACACTAAATAAATACGGAGAAAAAAAAGAGAGATTGACTTTATTAAAAATACCAAAACAAGATAAAAGAAACAAAATTAAAATTTTAATTAAATTCTACTAACAAATAAAATATGACAAATATTCAGTAATAATCTTAAGAACAAACTAAAACTAAAGAAAAGAGAAAGAAATAAAGAGAGAGAGAGAGAGAGAGAGAGAGAGAGAGAGAGAGAGAGAGAGAGAGAGAGAGTAGTACCCGTGAATGAAGCACAGCTGGTTGGTCGTGAGCAGTAGGTCTCTTGGTGGCTAGTATCACTTCAGGTGGCTAGAGCAGCTCTCAAGTGTGGCTAGCTGGAGCTAGAGCAGCAGCAGCTATGGAGAAGGGAGGCAGCCATAGGGGCTGAGGAAGCTGGTAGCAGCAGGAGAGAGGAGCTTCAGTTGTTCTAGAGAAGCAGCAGTAGCTTCAGGGTTCAGCAGATGGATTTGTTGTAGCAGCTACAGGGAGCCTAGATGGTTGGCTGTGTGGGGACGGAAGACTAGCCACGGCAAGGAGGAAGAGAGATAGGAAAGGAGAATGGAAAGGGGAAAGAGAAGACTGAGAGAGGGAGCTTGTACGTAAGAAAGGGGAAGGGAGAGAAGGAAAGGTCGAGAGAGAAGAGGTAAGGATGGGAGAGTGAGAGTAAGGGAGAAGGAGAGGGGAAGGGGTGGGGGGGCGTGTGAAGGAAGAGAAAAAGAAAATTTATAGGAGGGAGAAGGGTTGCGACCTACCCAGCGAGGATACCCGACTCGGCTGCATCCACAATTACGTGAATGATTTCAAAAGCGGTATCCACATTACTAACTTCAGCAAACATGAAATTAATGCCCATGCAACACAATCATATCGTTTCACATACAAGAATATAATTGAATTTCACACAAGTTCGTTCATATTCAATGCACACAACTCTGAAGCACGTCACTCATGCAAGTTTCATCATTTTATAACATTTAAAAACAGTATACTCTCATGAAGTTAACCAGCAGTACAATTCAAAGTTAATTTGGTCATATAAGTTCGAGTATAAACAGGTGAAATCTCGAGGAGTGTGTGATATGTGTGACTCATTACACTTAGGATACCAGTGGACACCTACAGAACGGTTGTTTTGACTCGGCCTAACTGGTATACCCTAAAAAACACTCAAAAATAATGGGTTCACTCATCATATGTGAGGAGAAGTGTCGCGATCAAAATTTTCACATATTGCAAGGAACAAACGCTAAATATACGGAGTGGACTATTTTGAAAAGAATCTAGCCTATTTATGAGGTGTCGGGTCCTTCACCTTAGCATCTTCTCACCTACTCGCCATGTCCAATCAAGACCACCCTAGATCAACTTATTCACAAACTTGGCATGAATACATCTAAGGCATTAAATGGTTGAAGAATCTTAATACGTGGAAAACATGTGTCGCATCCTTGACTTTTTGTGGTATTTCTTTGGAACAGGCATTAGCATTTCATTTCATGTGCATTTCTATTTTTTTTTCCTTTTCTTTCTTTTGCTCATTCTTCATTTTCTGTCTTTTCGTGGTCAATTAGGACAATCATTACACTTTTATTATCTTCATACCATCAATGGGAATTAAGCTCGAATAGTGGTTCATGAACTAAGTCTATCTCTATGGGTGGTTCAGCTTTCACATCTTGAGTAGGCTACAAGACCTAGGTTTCTATCTCCCCACTAGATGTCACCTCTAGGCTAACAAATCAAAAATAGAGACTAGTGTACAAAGAATCGTCCAGAAGAAAAAAAATTGAGTTTCGTGAACTCTGATTTGATGTTAACACTCAAAAGGACGATAAATAGCTCAAGGATATCTCACAAGGTGTCATAGTCGTCACGGGTGTTCTCTCAGTGCTCACAAGGAACCGTAAGTGCAATGAATCACATGAATATGTCTATTTGGCCTCATTAGATGCCGTGTAAATACAAGAGTTTATATAACTAGATTAACATGAGTGTACTACCAATCAATTCGTCATAGAGTTGCAAAGTCATATAAAGAGAAACTACACATAAATGACTCAAGTGTGTAATTCTTAGGTTATATGCAAATATATGAAGGGTATATGTCAGTGTTAATTATGACATAATTGTTTATCCTCAATGCTCTTTCTTTATTTCACTCGAAAAATGAGTAGCTCGGAAGCTATTCCAAGTATAGGAGTTATGTTATGTAAAATTCAGCCCAAAGGCTAGATCATCTCCTCAGGGAATGCGATTTAATCTCAAATTTTACGTTTTTCTAATCGAAAATAAAAAGTCACTGAACTCAGTTTAGATTCGAGGTTTTCTGGATTTGTTTGAGATTTCTTCTGACAAATTAAATGAACATGTAAATTAAATTCTAAATCCTAATATAAACTGAATTAAATAACGAGAAATAGAAAACTTACATTAACAACTTAACAAAATTAAAACATGCTTTGAATTAAAAATGATAACTTTAATACGTAAATTAAACACACAACTAAAATAAACTCATTCGAATACAACTTCAATAAACACCAGATTTTTAGCGCAATCAAGAACTCAGAATCAAAATTAAAACTTTAACCATTAAACAATAATTAAACACAAAAAAATGGACTCCAATTAAACTTAACTTAAATGAAATCAAACTCACAAAGATTCAACTTTTAACAAGATAACCAATCTAGATCCTAAGAAGAGAATTTTTTTTTAATAATATAAAACCCAGCAAGTAGACGTGCACAGTGTCACATGCAAATGCTTACCCCCCCCCCCCCCCCAAAAAAAAACTAAAGTGGAACATTGTCCTCAATGTGAAAGCATATGGGAAATAGAAAAACCGTGCACGGGAGAAGTAGGGCGTACCTAGGTGGAGAAGTAATGGAAAAAGAAAAACTAAACTACAAGAAAATGTACTTGAAAATTAACTAAAAATAAAATAAGGTAAAACAAAATGAAAAGAAGGGAAAGAAAAACATCACAGTTGTTTGGTGGAGGCTTTGGAGGAGTTTCGTTTGGTGGGTGCAGGTCTATAAATTGAACTAGTGGGTCTCCAAATTTGAGCAGCCACAATAAATCAGTCTTTATACCTGCATGAAAGTCCGCCTTAAATGAATTAATATTCTTCAAAATACTAGACAATACGTGTGCAGATTGAATTTCTTGTTTTAACAAGAAAGGGTCTTTATTCAACATAGTTTTCAAGAAATTTACTTCTTTACGAACTGGTGTTTGAGGAAAAGTTGTTGAAATAGTTACCTTTAGTTCTTCAGAAGCACTAGCATTAAAAATTTTACCTGGTTCCTTGAGAGTTAAACATTCACCATTCTGCTGACCCTCTTTATCGGTTGTACCAATCATCTTACCACTATAGGGATTTGCTTCAGCATTGGACTCCTTGACATTTATTCTAGTTGGGAGTGACGGTTCCACGGCTGCCAAGCTCTGAGGATAAGGTACCACATGTTGGTATCCCTTATTAATTTCAGCCTCCTCATTAATTGACTACTACACTTCTAGGCCCGCTTCCTATGGTTTTTCTTTGACTTCATCTGTCTCAGTTGTAACTTCAGGTGCCGAGACAACTGGTTGTCTGTCGATGAGCATCTTAAGTTGGGAAACTTTTTTCCCGCTTCTTGAAGTAATGATGGCCTCCACTATCTCAATAGAAACATTATATATATATATATATATATATATATATATTTATTGTTGGTGCTGCTGGTATTCTTGAGGACTAGGCTGAGGTTCCACTAGAAATTCCCTTTTTTTCCAAGATAGCCAACTGCGTGCTCATCGCATTAGCGGGGTCTAGAAATTCATTTATGGCTTGAGTATACTGATTGTGAGTTGTGATTTGAATTTGCATGAACTGCTGAAAAACATCCTCAAGAGACTTCCCCAATGGAGCAAATGCGGCATTAGATTGAAATCCTGACAACGCACAGCTCTGAAGGGTCTGTTGTGGCTGATATTTAGGTGGGTGAGTGTCTGGATAATATGTTGGCTCATATTTATCTTCACCACTGATTGTGCTGATAGGCTGTACTATCATGGATGCCTAATTGTATCATGTATTCCATTGTAGGACACTTTCAGTTAGGTAATCAAAGAATGATAGTGTCTCATCTAATTCCTTGCTGAAGAGTTCTCTATTGCACATGGTTTGGACAAAGTGCTTGCAATCAGGAGTAAGAGTTGTATACAAACAATTAACTAACTTTCATGATTCAAACTCGTGATGTGGACAAGCACTTAGCAGATCCTTGAATCTCTCCCAGCAAGCCCGAAAAGTCTCATCACCCTTCTGCATAAACTGAATGATCTGTTCTTACAAAAATTGAGTTCTTTGTGAGGGACAAAACCAATGCAGAAATTCACGCTCCACATCAGTCCAATTAAAGATAGAGTGAGGTCTTAAATAATTAAACCAAATATGCGTCCTATCCTTCAAAGAGGCAAGAAATAAATGTAATATAATGGATTCATCAGTTCTAGCACGAGAGAATATTATAAGTCAACTCGAACTCTGTCAGGTGCCGATAAGGGCACCTAGATTTCGTCCCGTAAAACTGAGATAGCAACGACTTCTTCCTGCACTGCATCATAAAATTAAGTTCATCATTAGGTAAAGTAGTGTAAGATCATGCAATGGTGTATTGAAGCTGCAAAAAGTTCATAAGCGTGCGTGGTGTAGGTGCAACCATTTTTTTTTCAGAGCTCAATTTTTTTTTCTTCTTTTTTTCTTTTTCTTTTTCATGAGACTAATTTACTGATGGGAAAAATGATAATTTGAGACTAAGACCGACATTCCCCGGCAACGGCGCCAAAAACTTGACTCACTCTAAAAATGAGCAACTCGGAAGCTATCCCAAGTATAGGAGTTACGTCGTGTAATATTCAGCTCAAAGGCCAGATCGTCTCCTTAGGGAATGCAGTTTAAATTCCAAATTTTATGTATTTCCAATCAAAAATAAAAAGTTATTGAACTCAGTTCGGATTCGGGGTTTTCAGGATTGTTTGAGATTTCTTTTGACAAATTAAACAAACATGCAAATTAAACCCTAACCCTAACATGCACTGATTTCAATAAAAAAACACAAAAATCCAACATTAACAACCGAACAAGAATTGAAACACGTATTAAATAAAAAATGATGTAAAGCAAGGTGTAGTCCCAAGAGGGGGGGGGTGAATTGGACTTTAAAATTTTCTTTTAATTCCTTTTTAGAATTCTTGAACTTCTTTTATTTCTTTTAACCAATTTGTAACTTATTTGTTTAATTTGTTAAGCACTTAAGAACTTAGTTTCTTTATTTCATCCTTAACCATACAAACATCCAATCATTCAACCAAACCAATCAACTATTAGAAAGCAAACAACCAAGCCAATACACAACACTTATGTAATATAAAAACTCAAGATAGTTGTTTGTTTATATTAGCCAAATTTGAACCAAGCCCTGTAGTGAATGATAATTTATGCTTGCTGATGTAAAGCCTTGTATAAATAAATTTGCTTCTTTAATATGATGTGCTATATAAAATCCAATCACTCTTTTCAAAATTCAAAATGCAAATAAACTCTTAGTTAATTTATCTTTGGTATGTTAACCAAATAACGTACTCCCGTATGGTTTCCACAAAGTATGGTTTAACCAATGTACTCCCTTTCGGTTTCCGCAACCCAATATCAAAATTAAACTTTAAGTTTACTTGATTTCCAAATATACGTAATATATAAGATTTTCAATTTAACCATCCACGCAATTTAAATATGCTGAAAATAAAGAGTAAGGGAAAGAGAGAGTAACACAAGATTTTACGAGGTTTAGCTTCAACACAGCCTACGTCCTCGCCTTTGGCAAACCACCAAAGGATTCACTAAACCTGTTCCTTTATCGGGCGGAACAAACCTTTACACACTCCTTCAGTAAGCTAGAGCCCGCCTCTCCAAACAATGTCCCCTCGTTCAGTCACTCCTTAATTAGGCTAGAGCCCGCCTCTCTAAGCAATATTCCCTTGCTTAGCCAAAGATCCAAACAATCCTTGGAATCATCAATCTACAAGATACAAATCAAATATATGTGTACAAAGAATTTGCTCCTACAAGAGATGATTAGTACAACAATTCAGAACTATAAACTTTAAAGTAAATAACAATATGGAATTTAAACTTGAAGCTCAAGGAAGTATATCACCAATTTAATTCTTTCAATGGATGAAAGATTTCAGAATTGTAGCACAAACTTGGTGATTTAGAATGAACAAAAACTCAGCAAATTTCGTAGACAAGATGAGAGTGAAAGACCCTTGAATGATGAGAGCACTTGAAAGAGTTTGATATCTTAATTTGATTCTTTGTTTTCTTGGTTCATTAATTCAATGATCTTTGAGGCTTATTTATAGATTTAGAAAAGTATTAAACTTGTTCCCCAAGTGACTTGGAGTATTCCCCAAGTTTTCACAAAGTTTGAGCTCCAAGCAACCTCATTTAAAAATTTATCTGTTATAAAAAATTTCAAAACAGTCGCATGGTAGTTAACTATCCATTTGTGGTAGTCGGCTGTCCACTTAAATTAAAGGGACAGTAAGGTGGTAGTCGTCTGTCCAAACACAGACAGTCGTCTGTCAGGCTGTCAACTTCAAGCACCCTTGAGTATTTTGATCATAACGTTTTTTTTGTAACTCGAACTTTGACAAGCTTGGTGTCAAAAGAAAGCTAAGAGAAAATCCTAAAATTTTCATATTGAATACATTTTAAAATAAGGATTTATTGATAGCAAAAAATGTACATCAATGTGGATGTAGAAAAAATGACAGCAATTGGGAAATCCTCTTTTTGGTGCTTTTCATTCCAAAACCGATTCTAACCTTTTTAAAACATTTTTTGATCTTAAAAATGTTTTCCATGTTTTTTAAAAGGTATCTAGGTCCAATAATTTTACCTAACAGTTTCATGCATCCATATTAAAATTTATTTGAAGTACTTACAAAGCTTATCCTCATAAACTGATTTGACTCTTCTTTGCTTTGCTGATCTTGAATCTTTCAAACTTCATTTAGCTTTCATTATGGATCAATTATTTGATATAAAGCCTTCCATGTTCCTTGATCGTTTAATCCTCATGCTCTCATGATCTTCAAGCTTTTAATCCATGCCTTAAGTTTGATATAATCATCCTTCTTTGAAGTCCAAGCTTTCATGAATTTTTTATTCTTGCATTCATCATTGTCCTGAAAATACATCACTTAATCAAAACATGTTAAGTTCTATTTGTTTGTTAGCATCAAAATAGGAAATTAAGGATATTAAGCCTTACAAGGCCAACAAATGATAACTTTAATACGTAAATTAAACACAATGTTGATTAAGGTGTAATCCCAAGAGGGGGGTGAATTGGGTATTTTAAAAATTCTTTCAAGCTTATTTACCAATTAATCCCTCTTCTTATGTTTAACCAATTACTTATCTAGTTTAAGTGAGATTATCCATCATACATACATGCAATGTAAATAATGAAAAGCGTTGCGGGAATTAAAAGATAAAGGAAGAGAGCATGCAAACGCGATTTTACGCGGTTCAGCCAACCTGGCCTACGTCCTTGCCTTGAGCAACCCCCTCAAGGATTCCACTATAATCCCTACTCCTTAAACTGGGACGAAACTTCCCTTACATCCGCTGCTTACAAGAGGTACAACTCCCTCCTAATCCGCTGCTTACAAGAGGTACAACTTCCTCCTTATCCGCTGCTTACAAGAGATACAACTCTCTCTTCAACCTCCATTCACAAGCTAAATCGTGAATACAATGATAATATGAATTCTACAAAACACTCAATGTTGCTTCTTACAAAGCTAATGAGTACAATTGAAAATCCTAATACATATTCATATGATAAAACTTGAAGCTCACAATGTATGAAACGATACAATCGTTTATGAATGAATATGCTTCAACACACAATTTTCCTTTTTTAACAAATCTCCCAAGTAATGATATATTTAAATGCTTTGGAGAATATTAGGGTTCTAGTTCACTTTGCAAAAATGCATGAATATCTAATGTGAACTTATCAAAAGCTTTATCTTGAATATTTTATCAATCTATAAACATAAAGCTTTCTTTAAAATATTCACTCACAACCCAATCTTTGTAATATGCAAATATATATATACAATATGTATTCCAAAGATCAAAAACTAAATATAAAGTTTTCCACAAGAATCCCTCAATAAAATGTATATTTATGAGCACAAAGGATATTTAATCAAGTGTTTTATATATAAAAAATATAGATCCTTTAACTGAACGCACACTTGAATCAAAACTATTTAACCAATGATGAAGCCCTCTATCAAGTAGTGAGATTATCTAAATAATCTATTTGAAAGCAAACTCACTATCTATCACTCATCCTATTTCAACAATAGATTTTGAAATGAGAAGTTCTTTGGAAAATATATTTCAATGACAAAAGAAAAAACTTTCTCAAGTAATGATCTTGTCAAAACCAATCTTTATATGTATATGAACACTCAAGATCAATCTTTCTAATGATGTTCAACCAAACCTCAATACCAAGTTGAAATCAAGATGTACAAATGAATCCCCTTTGATTTTCTGAATCGATTTGCCCAAGCTTTATGAGTATGTGCAAGAGTGTAGGCAATCGTATAACAATGTGTACAAAGTTCTCAAATCTCTTTTCAACAAGATGTTCTCTTCTTTTCTCATTTGTTTTGGCTTATGCTCTATGGTTTATATGTTCAATATATTGATGCTTAACCCTTAGAATTAATCTTGACCATTGGATTAAAAATTATCTTGTGAGTTCTTTTAATTAAAATTAGATTTTTAAACTTTCCCGCAAGTTCAAGCTCCTAAAGTTGAGTTCAGGCGCCTGAAGTTGACTTCAGGCTACTGAAGTGCCTCGGCGAGGTTCCGTGTCACCACTAATTCTTCAGGCTACCGAACTTAATCTTTAGGCTCCTAAAGAAATTCTTCAGGCGACTGAGGTTGAGTTCAGGCTACCGAAGTGGCCAATTCTTGAATTTTTTCTTTCTAATTCAAAATTCTGCTTTGCTCTCTTTCTTGGGTCTTTTATAAAAGTACTTTCCAGAGTTTTAAGAATATTTCTAAGTCAATGAAAGTCCCCTAATGATGTTCATGAAATGCATGAGTCCTAAAGTCATTCTAGGGTATATGTTGAGCCTCAAATTAAATCATACAAAAATGTAAATATATGAGTTCTAAATACCCATTCCCATGACATTCTTGAACTTTGTTGCTTGCATTTTGATTCTCGTACTCTTTGAGTTCCATGGATCTTGCCAAGATATGTATGATTTACTTTATGGCTTCCATGACTCATTATCCTTCCGTGCATGCTTAATATAGTTCATGTTCACAAGCTCAATGCACGGATCAAATATCAAGTGATTTGTCATTATCAAAAACTGGATTGGACTCGTAGAGTCAACACACACAACTAAAATAAACTCATTCAAATACAACTTCAATAAACACCAGATTTTTTAGCGCAATCAAGAACTCAGACTCAAAATAAAAAATTTAACCACTAAAAAATAATTAAACACAAAAAATGGACTCCAATTAAATTGAACTTAAATGAAATCAAACTCACAAAGATTTAATTTTTAACAAAATAACCAATCTAGATCCTAAGAAGAAATATTTTTTTTATTTAAGAGATCAAACCGAGACTAAACATAACACTCAACTGAACATTAAATAAATACGAAGAAAATGAAAAAGAGATTGACTTTATTAAAAATACCAAAACAAGATAAAAGAAACAAAATTAAAATTTTAATTAAATTCTACTAACAAATAAAATATGACAAATATTCAGTAATAATCTTAAGAACAAACTAAAACTAAAGAAAAGAGAAAGAAATAAAGAGAGAGAGAGAGAGAGAGAGAGAGAGAGAGAGAGAGAGAGAGAGAGAGAGAGGTATCCGTGAATGCAGCACAGCTGGTTGGCCATGAACATTAGGTCTCGTGGTGGCTGGTATTGCTTCCGGTGGTTGGAGCAGCTCTCGAGTGTGGCTGGCTAGAGCAGTAGCAGCTGCGAAGAAGGGGGGCAGCTACAGGGGCTGAGGAAGTTGGCAACAGTAGGAGAGAGGAACTGTGGTTGTTCTGGAGAAGTAGTAGTAGCTTTTCGGGGTTCAGCAGATGGATCTGTTGTAGCAGCTACAGGGAGCTTGGATGGCTGGCTGCGTGGGGATGGAAGACTTGCCACAGCAAGGAGGAAGAGAGATGGGAAAGGAGAAAGGAAAGGGAAGAGAGGAGAGTGTGAGAGGGAGCCTGTACGTGAGAAAGGGGAAGGGAGAGAAGGAAGGGCCGAGAGAGAAGAGGAAAGGAAGGGAGAGTGAGATAGTAAGGGAGAATGAGAGGGGAAGGGATATGGGGGGGCTGTGTGAAGGAAGGAAAAAATAAAATTTATAGGAGGGAGAAGGGCTGCGACCAACCCAGCGAGGATACCTTACCTGGCTGCATAGCCAGGTCATATCGAATGTGTATATATATTTTCTTTTCCTTCTTTCTTCTTCTTTTTATTTCTTAATGAACGAGCCTCGTTTTGACTCTCCTAGAGCTCGTTTCTCTCAAAGCTCAAAATATGGAAATTGTAGATAATCTTCTCATCTTTCTCCAATATTTTGAATCGTCTCGATCGGAGCTCATATGGGAAAATTATTGGCAAATTATGAACTGGTATTGGTTTTAGCTCCCGAAAATTTTCCTGCAATAAAAAAAGGCCAAAAATTCATAAATTGCTCAATAAAATCCAAATATTACAATTAGGACATCGTTTTAAAATATTGAGAGTAATTAGTGTTAGCTTTACCGTGATCCCAAGAGAGGGGGGTGAATTGATATTTTTTTAAATTTAACCCCTAGGTAAACCTCCTAACAATAGTATGTTCACAACCCTATGGTTAATCTAATGCAAATAATATAAATATATTAGAAATTAAATGAAGTAGCTTAATTAATCGCACAAGCACCAAAAAGCAGTAAAGAAAAGGTGACACACAAATATGTTATCGAGGTTCGGCCAACTGCCTATGTCCCCGCCTTGACTAACCAGCACAAAGATTATCACAATAACTTGCTCACTTAAACGGGTGGAGCGGCACCTATACGAACAAGGTCAATTAGCACAGGGTTGACCTACAACCTTTACACTAATCCTTACTGGGCTGGATTACCGCCCCCTCAAGCCACGCGTGGAATCTCTCAGATATACAATCAAAAGGTACAACATAGGGGTGCTTTCACGTAAAACAGATTTGTACCACAAATGCGCACAAACACATACACCACAGATGATTTAAAATGTAAGCTCTGTGTGGTCTAAATATTTCAACTCTCAAATATGTTTTCCATTAGTGTAGTAAGTACATGAGAGTATCAATAACAATCTGTGTATTTCAAAATGTTTCAATCAAGTGTGTTCACACAAAATATCAAGCAAGCCTCAAGAATATCAATCAGAAGAATATCTTAATCACATGAATATGTATATGCTTGGATTGCAAAATGGATAATCTTTGTATTCAACAAATGATATATACTTGAATAAATATTGCCATAAAGATTAATGTAACAAACACAAATATCTTTTCACAAATAGTTCAATAAAGATTCCACAAGATATTTGAGTAAGTTTGAAAACGTTTTTGCAAAACAAAGACAAACTTCCAAAGATATTGCAATGAGAATGCAATACTCGAAAGTTCACCACAAGCCTTCTTAGGGTAGGCTTATTAGAAAAGCCTCCTAAGAATGCTTAGGTTATGCTCTCGTAAAAATCGATTTAAGAACTCATGAAATAAGAGAGCAAACCTCTAAATGAACACACTCAATATACTTACAAATGATTCAAGGAAGTGAAGAAGGTAAGTTTGAGTGGATTTTGAAATAGTATAAGCAGTAGGGAGTATTTAGCTTAAGAGAGAAATATGATTTTTGTTTTTGCTAATCGATACTTAATTCTCCCAAATGAAAGAGTATATACAGACATACGAGAATTTTTTACCGTTGGGGACCTATTAGAGATTGTTAGAAATGTTTAATAACGTTTAAAACATTTTAACCCTGTTTAAAAAATATTTAACCGCGGTAAAAATTGGGGTAACCCGAGAGGTCCGATCGACCAGAAATGTTTAGGTAAATCAAGTCTCATATGGTTCGGTCGACCATGGGACTTTTGAATTGAGGGCTTGGTCGACCAGGAGAGGGCGATTTTTCAATTTTTTGAGGTTTGGTCGACCAAGCCATTTTGAACTGGCTGGTTCGGTCGATCAGACTATTGGGATTTCTCCTGAGGACCCCTGATCGACTAGGTAGTTGGAGTTCATTTTGTCTCGATCGACCAGATGGTCAAATATTTGACCCAGGGAGGTTTCGGTCGACTGGGGCCTTTTGAACTAACTGGTTCGGTCGACCAGGGCCTTGGTGACCTATTGACCCAGGCCTAGTTCAGTCGACCAAGGCAGAATGAACTGCCTAGTGCGGTCAACCGAAAGTGCACCAAGTGTGCATTTCGGTCCCATTTCGAAACATATGAACCCTATTCAAGTGCCTAACAAACATATGTGCAAATTTGAGTGTCCTAGGGTCATTTATGTCCAAAATCAAGACACCAAAAAAGTCCAGTGTCGGTCGACCTCTGGTCGACTGAAGGGTACACCTTAAGGTCTCTCTATGGTCACTTTTAGTTTGTATTTGGTTTTGAGCTTACGAGATAAATCATACATGTGTTGTGTGTGCTTATTACAAACCAAATACCTTAATTACTATTACATACCAAATAGATATTAGATGCATTACAAAAAGAGATTTGGTCTTCAGCTTCACTTTCTCTTTGTGCCGTCAATGTATCTGCCAATGTGGACCTACACATGAACTAGATATTCATTAAATACAAGAGTATTTGTCATTATCAAAACCAGGGCGTGACCTATAATGTCAACAATTAGATATTTAATTTAAAATATAAGCTACAATGCATGAATTAAAGTACCTAATTACGTAGTTTAAGCGTGTAACCAGTGACCTGACATTCTCCCCAATGCCTCCGATTACATCTAACACAAATGGGGCGAGATGAATTCTCTCAGTAACCCCAATCAACCCTATTCGACCTCTGGCCCCCAGCATCTCAATCTCCTTTCCAGAAATCCTGTCGGACATCAATATATGAACTGAAAGATAGGGATCTCTTTTTCTGTTTTGCCTCTGCCTCACACTCCTGTATACTAATCTCAACTACCATGGTTCTGTCCACCTGCTCATAGAAACTCTAAGTCATCAATGCCACCACTTGAGCGCGTATTCTTGATCTCAATCCTTTCTTAAACATCCGAACTTTCTGTGGCTCGTCCGGGACCATGTGTGGAGCAAAATGTGATAACTCCAAAAACTTAGCCGCATATTATTGCACCGTCGTGGACCCCTGAGTAAAGTGTAGAAAATCTTCTGCTTTCGTCTCTTGGGTGGCAACCAGGAAGTATCTACCGAAGAACACCTCCTTGAAACGACTCTAGGTAATAGATGTATGCCCTGGCCATGTTCCTCTACCAATTTTGCCGACCTTCACCATCTTTTGGCCTCCCCGACCAGTTTGAAGGTGGCATATTATACCTTCTATTCCTCAATATAGTGCAGCACAGTCAGGAGTTCCTCCATCTCCTGAATCCAATCCTTAGCTACTATCAGATTTGCACCCCCTTCAAAAGCCGACGGATTTGTTTGGGTGAACTGCTAAAAAGTGCAGCTCCCAATTGCCAGTGACTATCCTTGCTCTCTCCATGCTTCCTTCCTAGCATGACGTGTTATGCTACGCAGCACTGTCGTAATGTCAATGTCATCTGCACTAGAGGTATCCACATGTATATCTCCTCTAGTATCAATGCCTTTCCCCCTAGGATCCATCCTGAAGACAAAATAGAAATAAGCTTATAATTCCTCATTTATCATATATGAAACAAGTTTCAACATGCAAAGTTACTATAACACATAAATTCCAATGCACAATTCATTCATACCATCTCAATACAAAGTTATAACACCAACACAACTACGCACTCAACCGACCTATGGTTCCAACTTACGTGCCCAAATTCCAATCTCTCAACCCAAAAATGAAACAATTAATGGATTTACCATAGTTTTCTACAAATCTTCACCCCTCGAAAAGTATAGAAAACCATCAAGGAATTACCACTTCCAAGTTTGTAGACCACTAGTCAACCTAACCTACCCACTCTTATCCCTATCCTAACTCGAACTTATGCTATGGTATTCATTATCCTTAAAGTCTGCAAGACCGTTAGGCTTTGTTACCAACTATAACACCCTAGACCCGCCAAGTGGGTCTCGGAGGTCACGTGTCACATTCACTTGTTTCTGACACAATATACCACAATCATATAGTGGAAGTAAAATAAGTAACCTTAATTCAAATCCTAGAGTCTATCTATAAAACCTGAAATATTTATAGTAGCTGTTTATATTACATTCCAAAACTTTAAAAAAAAAAAACATAACTTTATACTAACTACCATTACAAGCACTACCACAAAATACTACCCTGCCCTAGAGCCCTAAGCTCAACCTCCTCATGGACCTGAAAATATAATCATCCACTACATGAGACACATCTCAGTAAGGAAGAACAAATCATAGCAGTGTGTGTGACAAAGTGTTTAAATATTACAAAATATATATTTGTTTGCCTTTCACCCTCAACCGCAGTTAAGAAACACATCAATAATGTTAACATAAATCTCTGAGTTCATACCCACATTTTAATATGCATAAATTTTGATCTATGATTCTATACTCACATTCATAATTATTTTTAATAATAATACCCAAGAATAAGGAAGAATACTCGTCCATACAAGTAGCTTCCCTATGCTTTAATACCAGCATCAAGGCACTCACCTTACTCAGTAAGCCCTCAGGCTATGTATATAGACAAAGTCTCTAAGAATAGGGAAGGTTACCCACTCATACAAGTAGCTTCCCTCTACTCTGACAACAATTGAAAATACCAGGACACTCGCCTTTCTCAGCAAGCTCTTGGCAAAAAGTTTTACTTTGCCATATATATATATATATATATATATATATATATATACATACAATTAAATTAATATATATCATTCATCTTATTAGATCCCATTCCACATAAATGATACACAGTCCACACAGAATTGATCTACACAGGACTGGTCCATATAGGACAAACATCATCACATGGTCCATACAGGACTGGTCCACACAGGACAAACATCATCACATGGTCCACACAAGACTAGTCCACACAGGACAAACATCGTCACATGGTTCACAAAGGACTAGTCCACACAGGACAAACATCCTCACAAAACACATCGTGGCCCTCACAAGCACCACTAACCACCAGTACAAATCCCCATGACCTACCCATAGTATATCAGTAGAACAACCTCCTCAAGCCTGCCAGTGCTCTACCCCAATATATAATGACAATATACGAACTCCTCAGGCCTGCCAACATATATCGTGATTACATCTAGGTAATATAACGAACTCCTCAGGCCTGCCAACGTTATATTGTGATACACATGAATAACCACACAAAAATTCACACACATACCACATTATTTGTCACACAGCAAACTCAAGCAACTAGTATTCACAACATTCAATATTTACCATAAACTGTACTTACAGCTAATCAATAGTTCACAAGTCAATAGTAAATTCATCATTCTGTACTCATATCAGCTAGTAAAATTATGAAAATTGTAATTAGAAGTTAATATTTTCCAAAATGTTCAACCATTCAAATAAATCATACTTAAATATAAATATTTTATATTCTTAAAGTAACCAATTTAAACTTTAATAAAAATCCTACTATAATAAATTCCCCTTACCTGTTTCCTAGATTACACTTGCAAAAACCCCGAAACGACGCCAATGGTACTCACTTGGACCCTAATTCAAAAACCCGAGTTTATCAACCCAAACTTCAACAAAATGCTATTTTATCACTTCCTAGGCCCTATACATTCCATGTTAACAATATAACTTAAAATATCCTACTTACCCTGATTTTGGGATGATTTCCAAACTCCTTAAACTGAAATTCTGTTCCGGCAATCTCCCCAAGATCAATGTGGTAGCTTTTGATCGTTGAATCGAGGATAAACAGAGCCAAAATGTTAGAGAGAAGGTGGGAGGGCCATTTTCTAGAGAGAGAAATAAAAGAAGAACAAATTTCCCTGCTGAAAATGTAATTTTCACATACTTATAGGTGGCTAGCCATATGGTCTCGTCGACAAGACATGTGGCCTCGTCGACGAGCCCATGAAGACTGTTCGTCGACAGGACTGAGGGTTCGTCGACGAATTTCAGAATACCTGAAACCTCTCTCGGAAAATACTCATTGATGAGACACACAAACTCGTCGACGAAATTTAGAAGACCACTCGTCGACGAGAAAATCAATGTCGTCAACGAGTCCCTGCTTGGTTCTTTTAAAATCTCTTTTCCCCCTTTCTTTTATTTTTCCCCTGTTCCATTTATTATCTTCCTTATTATTTTAATAGTTAGAATTTTTCAGGTCGTTACAAGATATGTTATCAAGCTTCAGCAACAGTGCCTACGTCTGCGCCTTGGCTCACAAGCACAAGGATTACACTAAGGTTCACATAACGGGTGGAGCAGCACCGAATACAACCGAGTCAATTAACGGGGCTGACCTCAACCTACACAATCATTTTGGGCTAGATTATCACCCCTTCAGGCCACACCTAGAATACAACAGATTCACAATATGATTTGCATACAAAATATATGCTTCTAAATCAAGCAGATTTGTACTAGTATAATCAAAGCTTTATAGTATGATAAGATATGATAAGCTCAATTTAGTCTCAATATCTACTCTCAAATATAATGCAAGTATCACAATCAGTACGTGAGAGTGTATGTGTTAAGATATTTGTGTCAAAATGATAATGCTAATCACAAAGTGCAATAACAAAGATCTCAAACACACTCCAAATATCTTCAACAAATATTTTTCTAAAAATAAACCACAAAATATATTTGAAATCGATTTGTAAAAACTTATTTCTCAAACAAAATACAATACAAGCTCTTGAGTATTGAAATGATTATGTAAAACTCACAAGCTCAAAGAAGTTTTCCTACAGAAGACTTATTAATGAAGTCTCCTAGAAAAACTTAAAGCTTACTCTCAAAGTAAAATGAATCTCAATCAAAACAAGCAAATGAGAGTATAAGCTGATAGTTATGGTGCAACCCCAAGAGGGGGGGGGGTGAATTGGGTATTTAAAAAATTGTTGCCTAGGTTTACTGATTTCAACAACAATGAAATTTAGTCTAGGGTTGGTCTATGCAATCATCAAACACACATACACGTGCAGTAAATGTAAATTGCGGAAATGTAAAGAACACGCACGATATGTTATTGAGGTTCGGCCAACAGTGCCTATGTCCCTGCCTTGGCCACACCAGCACAAGGATTACCATATAATGCTCACTTAAACGGGTGGAGCGGTACCTATACAAATCAGGTCAATTCAAGGGGCTGACCTCAATCGAAACACCTTAACCAAGATGGTGCACCTAGCTTCCTAACCAGGTCTAAGCCAATCTGGGACTATTCCACAGGGGCAGATGTGTGCACCAATATAGTTCAGTCAATAATGCAAGCACGAATGA
This sequence comes from Malania oleifera, assembly GCF_029873635.1. NCBI lineage: Eukaryota > Viridiplantae > Streptophyta > Magnoliopsida > Santalales > Ximeniaceae > Malania > Malania oleifera. Next base: position 27,136,882 of record NC_080429.1, on the reverse strand, counting down.
TATATAAATATGCTCAGTGCTCTAATGTGTGCTAAACACTCAATCACGTATATATTTTCAGTCTAGATCTAGAGTGTATATCTAAGCAGGATTTGAAACACACTATTTGAATTTCACAAAATCATATCAGGGTTTCAAATATGCTAAGCAAGATAAATCAAACAAACTCAACATGATATTTCATTGTATAAAGCATAATGGAGTGGTTTGAAAGACTAACTTTTTATAAAGGATTTTTACACACAAAATCTAAGTTTGGGTAACTTGCAACAATGATGCAAGAACCAAACCCCTTAAAGTTTTTCCACACTAGATTTATCAAGTGAAATTGGTGGAAGAAATTTAATGCTAAACTCTCAAAGAAAATCAATCAAGCAAATAATCCAAGTAAGAGTTCTAGCAAATAAGGTTAACCACAATAGCCTTGAAATACTCACAATTCTTAGAGAAATCACAAATGAAAAATATGTGAGTGCTTGAAAGAATATTTGGCTAATATAGGGTTTTTAGGGTTTTGAGAGTTGAGAGAATTTTTGCCTAATCAAGTGTGCTAATTATTGCTAATTAAGACAAATGAATTGGTATATATAGGCAAGGAGGACTTTTTGACCGTTGGGGACACAAAGGGTATAATTAGAATTTTCTAAAAGACCATTAAGAAAATTAACCCAGTTTACCCCATTAAAAAATTCGGTAAAAATTATTTTAACCCGTGAGGTTCGGGTGCCCAGCTAGAGGTTTAGGTGCCCAAACAGACACAGTCAAGAAATCAATTTTAAAAGGTTTGGGTGCTCGAGTTGAGGTTCAGTTGGCTGAAACAAAGTCAGTAGCCAAAAGTTCGAGATTTGGGTGCCTGAAGCAAAGTTCGGTTAACCGAACCAGGTAGTTCGGTCGCCCGAGCCTCTATTTGAACGTAAACAGATGGTCACCCGAGTAGTTGAAAAGTTCTCTAAAAAGCATTTGGGTGCCCGAGGAAGATACATTCAAAAGAAATTCAGTCGCCCAAAGCTAAGTCAGTATGTTGACTTTGTTCGGTCGCCCGAGCCACTTTACACGGCATATGTTTGGTCGCCCAAACCCACTTAGCCTATTCAATTTAAGTCCATTTTTTTAGCTAGTTGTAATTCCCCTGATATGAAGATGATAATGGGGACCTTTGTGCATTTTTTTTAGAGACCTAGGGTCTGTGTAGGCACCTAAAGTCCAACTATGGTCGTTTTGAGCATACCTACCTACCATGCATGATGCAAATTATTACAAGTCATATATGCGCACAGTCCATAATAAATTACATCCCAAAATGAAGAAATAATCAAATGAATACAAAATAAAACATATATATCTTCATTCTTCGGCACGAACACCTCACGCCATCATGATATGACATTTTGTCCTAAGCGCACACAAGGTGAACCTAAATGCAATTCTCAGTACAAACAACAGCACCAAGAGTATTTGTCATAATCAAAACTGGGTGTGATCAATGAGGTCAACATGAGCTTAATGAGTTGAACACAAGAACACTCTTACTAATTGAGTTTCACAATATGGATGAGTAAGAATGAAAGTAGGATGCTTGAATATGAGAAATGAAAATTTTGAATTTCAGAGAAAAATTGCTAGTCATATTTGCTAATCTTGTTGTAATCCATGCAAATGAGGGGGTATATATAGACACCCCTGAAATTATAATCGTTTGGGACCTTTTTGGTATTTTTGGAAAAGTTTAAATAGGGTTAATAAAAATTAATAACTTTTAACCTCAATAAAATCTGAGAACCCCGAGAGGGTCGGTCGACCATTTTTATGATTCGGTTGACTGGGGTGCTTAGTTCGGTCGACCAGGATGAATTTGAATTGAGAAGATAGTCAACCAATCATAAGGTGAATTCAGAACCTCCGAGGTACAGTCGACCAGATTGAGTTCGATTAACCGAACTTGGATGTTTAGTTGTCTAAATCATTTTTCTACCAAAAGTTTGATCGACCAGAGCGTTGGGATCACCCCACGTGCCAATTTGGTCGACTAGGGTGTTGCAGCTCATTTTGAAGTCGGTTGACCGAAGGGTCAAACCATTGACCCTGGGGAGGTTCAATCGACCGAAGTGCTCTATGTGATGGGGTTCAATCGACCGAACATGCCAACTTAGTGCATTTCGGTCCTATTCTTCTTATGAAGTTGTCCCTATTCACATGATAATTAATTCTAAGACAATAGGGGACTTTTTCATATATTGTGGGTAATATGGTCAATCTAAGGCCTTTGAGCTTATTTATCCTATCATGCATGTAATGCATTAATTATTACAGATTATTGATTTTAAATATTACAGAACCAAATAATACTTAATTAAATTACAATAAATAAAATTTCTGGGTCTTTATTCTCCAAGACTTCTCATGCCATCAAGTGATCTTACTAATATGAACCTGCACACAAACTTGATAGACATTAAATACCAGAGTATTTGTCATTATCAAAACAGGTTGACCTATAAGGTCAACACATAGTGTTTGGCATTTTGGGTATTTGTTCTTACTCGAGTTTATTAGAATTGCTGCATCAAGTTTTTAGTATGTTGGTTTTGATTGGTTTGGGGATGACTAGTATAGTTCACAATACCTTGTTGATGGAAAAATGTGTTGATAATGTGGGAATTTGTCTGATATATGCAAACTGTTTGATGAAATGCCAAAGAGAGATTTTGAGTTGTGGAGTTTGAGTTTGGCACCACTTGCACACACTCATGCACACCCTAGTCTTTACACACACTCATGCACACTTTCACATACCCTCATGCATATATACATACATTCATGCATGCGCACATAGAACATCATCCATGACATTATCCATTCATGCATATGCATACCCATCACACATCATACATGTATGTATGTTCATTCTTATCCATACACACACATGTTCATGCATTACATCATCACCTGACATTGTTCATTCATGCATGCATGCATATGCATGCCCATTCACACACCATATGTAACTACCTAAAAATTCATACCATTATATATATATATGCTGTGAAATAAAATTACTCTGATACCCTTGATAAATTCTATTCTAATGTCTCGATCCTAAAGTGAAGACCAAGAATTCATGTTCATAGAAACAAAACACATATGCAACGGAAAACATAAAATATATCACCATAATTACAACACCAGAGCTCCAATATTTTTCAAGACATAAATACACATCCCCCTAAACTCCTCCACTAGATCTCCTAAGATCTACTCAAAAATACAACTCCCAAAAACACTTACCCTACAATCAGGGCAATACTAAGGTCCCCTCTATCTTTAAGCCTGATTCGCTCGTCTAACTAGATCACCTGAAATGTTTATAAATACTGGGATGAGACAACTCTTAGTAAGACGAAATGTTATAACTAGTGTGTGGCAAATGAGTCTACATGAACAATATACTTTCAATTAAACTGTAACTGAGATAACATATAAAGGTAAGATGCATCTTAACATACACCTATATTGCTTAAAATACAAGTGTTTCTGAACTTTATATTTAATCATAGTTTTAGCTATTATAATATATTTTATGTTTTGTGTATATATATATATATATATATCTGTGAAAACTTTCCTGGATGGATAACTGTATGTCATGATTTAACCCCTCAAGACAGGATTGTGCGACCTATAGGCTAGACTTAACACTGGTTGGCCTACCAGGATAAGTCAAACTGTAAACCTCTGTCGTTAGATTGGCCACCTCACAAAGGACAACCAGCGAACCTTCACCTCTCCCAAGGCACAATCGACTACTCATAAATTCCACACTCTATTTGAGATTTGTGGTTGCACTCTATGTTGTAATAGCTACGGTACTGTGCTCTTTAATCTGCTTTGGTCCATCATGATCTGATACTATATAATACTATTATATATATATATATATATATTAGTGTTTTACCACAATTTTGTAATAAACTGTGTTAAACATGATTTTGTAATTTTCTATATTAACCATGACGCTATAATAACTGTATATTTTGTATAAACTGTATTTCTGTATGTCATGGTTCTATAATTTGTATATCATGGTTCTGTAAAACATTGTATATATAAATTATTCTATAAACATTGTATATTCATAACTCTGTAAATAAAATTGTATAATCTGTATCTCATGATTCTGTAAAAACTATATAATCATAGTTTTGTAAATGTTGTGTAGAATTCTGTACTATACCCATATTCTTATGCCACACATTAATTAAAACTCATTAAATATAATATGTAAAATTGTATAATTTCTTACTCTGAATTATTCAAGATCTTACTCTGGAAACCCATAATCATATACTATATTTTATTGGTAAAAAAATCTCTAATTTATCTAGCATAACATATTTCCCTTACCAGGCTATGACAGGACCTGTTACAAATGCTATATTCACTCCCGCGATATTTAGAATTCTCAAACCCTGAAACCATGCATATTCCAGAATAATGTCACATTTTCATTTCCTGAACCTGCATATTTCCTCTATCAATGAAAATATTAACAATTGGCTATCTATTATTCTTATCTTAGTTTTTGAGGAAACAACCACAAGGATCTTTAATCCATGCCTGCGGTGCTAAGAACTCCAAACCCTGAAATTACATCAACCCTAGTTTAATCAACTAAATCTTTAGTATAATAACATCTAACACATTTCCTGGGTCCAGAAATACCTAACATCCATGTAAACTCTAAAATAATCCACTTACCATGGCTTTGGGATCATGCCCAAGAACTCCAAATCAACAATCTGCTTTGACAATCTTGTAGAGAATCATCCCCTGATCTTCGTGGTAACTTCTAATCGCTGAAATGGGGTAAATTGGAGCCGAAATCATAGAAAGAAAGAGAGAGGACCAAAATCTAGAGAAAGAAAGTGGAAAGGAGCTAAATTTCTCGCTGAAAATGTAATTTTTGGCTATATATAGGCAGCTATCCACGTGGCCTTGTCGACAAGACAGGTAGACTCGTCGACGAACCAAAGAAGGAAGTTCATCGATGAACCCATGAACCTAGTCACCGAACCTAAATGTTATGAAATACTACTCTCTGTATCTCTTCATCGATGGGACATGTGTCCTCATCGACGGGTCAAAGAAGGCAATTCGTCGACGAGCTCAGGGCACTCGTTGACGAAGCCCTGTAATTTCCTTTTAAAAATTTTTTTTCCTTCTTTTATCCTTTATTTTCTTTCCTTTACTCTTTTCCTTAATTAATTCCACAATTTAAATTGTTCCAAGTCTCTACATTCTCCCCTTCTTATAAAATTTTCGTTCTCAAAATTTGCGATTTATGTTATACACCATCCTCTGAGGAAAAAATCGTTACTTATTTTATTAATTACCCTCACTTATTGCGGAGGTATACCGTGGTTACATTTACGATTCTGAGAGATTACAATAACAAACCAAAATTCTCCCAAAACCCACTATATCCTATAAATCAAAATACAATTTATACATATATTACCTTGCACTGCATAAAATAAAATTGAGACAATATTTTCCTTACCTAAACTATTGCTGTTTCTTTTCTTTCTAATACTGATCCCCACTAAACCGATGTGGGTACTTCTGTCGTATCTCCTCCTTTAGCTCCCACGAAGCTTCCTCCACTGTGTAATTCCTCCATAGCACTTTTACCTGTGGAATTTTCTTAGTGCGCAACTCTTGTTCTTTTCTATCTAGAATCTGCACTAGTATTTATTCATATACTAAAGTATCTCTAAGTTCCAGCTCCTCGTAGCTGATCACGTGGGAGGGATCTAGGATGTATTTTCTCAACATAGAAACATGAAATACGTCATGAATCTTAGATAATGCTGGTGGTAGAGCTAATTTGTAGGCAATTGGACTCACTCTCTCAAGTGTTTCGAATGGGCCAATGTACCTAAGGCTTAGCTTACCCTTCCTTCCGAACCTCAAAAATCCTTTCAACGGTGCTACTCTCAAAAACCCATGGTCTCCTACTTCAAACTCCAACTTTTGGTGGCGAGTATCTGCATAGCTTTACACTGATTCTATCTCTAATTAGTCGAACTTTATTATATGCCTGTTGCACCAACTTTGGCCCCATAACTCGTCTTTCATCCATTTCATCCCAGTATGGTGGAGAATGACACTTTCTACCATATAATGTCTCGCAAGGTGTCATCCCGATGCTGGCTTAGTAGCTGTTATTATAAGCAAATTAAACTAGCGGCATAAACTGGGTTCAACTACCCCAAAGTCTAGCACATAGGCTCGTAGCATATCCTCTAGTATCTGGATCATCCTCTCCTTCTGCCCATCAATCTAAGGATGAAAGGTTGTGCTGATTGATGACTGAGACCCCAAAGCTTCCTACAAACTTCTCCAAAATCGTGACGTGAAACGTGGATCTCAGTCTAAAACTATAGATACTGGCACTCCATGGAGTTCGAACTACCTCCTGAATATATAACTCTGTCAGCTTGTTCATGGAGTAGTTGACTTTAATAAGGAGAAAGTAGGTGGTCTTCATCAATTGTTCTACAATCACCCAAATGGCGTTCTTCCCATGCAACGCCAGCAGTAACCCTGTAACAAAATCCATAGATATATGATCCCACTTCCAATCAGGGATGTGGAGTGGCTGCAACTATCCTGCCGGTCTCTGATGCTTAGCCTTTACTTTCTGGCACGTCAAACACTACTCCACAAACTCAGCTATCTCCCTCTTCATACGACTCCACCAGAATGTCTCTTAGAGATTCCGATACATCTTAGTGCTGCCAAGATGTACTGTGTAAAGGGATCTATGCACCTCCTCTAGGATAGCCTTCTTAATCTTAGCATCTATAGGTACACACAATCTGGTACAAAACCTCAACACTCCATCATCTGAAATATTAAACTCCTCCCCCACCCCGTTTGGCACTTTGCCTATCAACTCTTCTAATTCTACATCATTTCTCTGAGCAGCTTTAATTTTTTCTTGTAGGGTAAGCTATAGTACCAAGTTGGCAATAAATGTCTAGTGATCACTCTCTACCAGCTCCACACCGAGTCTCTCCAAATCCATCTAGTTCGGATGCTGGATCGTCAGTGCTGACAATGCTACTCTCATTCATTTTCAACTCAGAGTGTCAGCCACTACGTTTGCTTTCCCTGGGTGGTAGCTGATAGTGCAATCATAGTCTTTAATGAGCTCTAGCCATCTCCTTTGCCTCATATCCAATTCTTTCTGGGTGAATAAATACTTCAAACTTTTATGATCAGTGAAGATCTCACATTTCCCACCATATAGATAATGCCTCTAGATTTTTAGAGCATACACTACTATAGCCAACTCCAAATTATGTATCAGGTAGTTTTTCTCATACTCCTTAAGTTGCCAAGAAGCGTATGCAATAAACCTCCTATGCTATACCAATACACACCCGAGTCTCTTTAGGGACGCATCACTATATATAACAAATACATCATCTCCTAATGGAATAGATAATACCAGTGTAGTGATCAGCCACTACTTCAACTCTTGGAAGCTCTGCTCACAATCGTCGGTCCATTCAAACTTTATATTTTCCTCGTGAGTCACGTCAGTGGATCCGATAATCTAGAAAAACCATCCACAAAATGTCGATAGTACCTCGCTAGACCTAAGAAGCTTCTGATCTCTTGAACATTTCTCGGTCTCACCCAATTCACCACCGCTTCTATTTTGTTTGGATCTATTGATATGCCATTCGTGGAGATCACATGTCCAAGAAAAGTGACCTGCCTCAACCAGAATTCACATTTCTTAAACACCTATTTTCTCTCAACACCTACAATACTAGCCTTAGATGATCCTCGTGCTCAAAACTTTTCAAATAGACTACTATATCATCTATAAAGACCACAACAAACTGGTCCAAGTATTGATGGAATACCCCATTCATCAGATCCATAAATGTTCTAGGTGCATTAGTCAGACCAAATGGCATAACTAGAAACTCGTAGTGGTCATACCTAGTCTTGAAAGCAGTCTTCGGAACATCCTCAACTTGAATTTTTACCTGATGATATTCTAACTGAAGATCAATCTTGGAGTAGACCTGAGTCCCCTAGAGCTGATCAAATAAGTCATCGATTCTAGGAAGAGGGTACTTATTCTTGATCGTCACTTTATTTATCTCTTTATAATCGATGCACATTCCTAGAGTCTCATCTTTCTTCTTCACAAACAGAATTGGCGCTCCCCAAGGCGACACACTAGGCTTGATAAACCCTATATTCAACAACTCCTACAACTGGTCTTTCAATTCTTGCAGTTCAGATGGAGCCAGATTGTAGCGTGCTTTAGATATTGGTGCTAACCCTGAAAGTAAATCCATGGCAAACTCAATCACCCAATCTGGTGGTAAACTAGGTAACTCCTCTAGAAATACATCTAAAAATTCTTTGACTACTGGAATATCAGCTAATTTCAATTCTTTCTTTGGCATCTCCTTTATATAAGTTACATACCCCTGGCAACCATCCTAAAGCAGCCTCCTCACCTGAATAGCCGACACTAACTGTGGCAAGGCGCATACACGCGATCCCACAAATTTGAATTCCTGTTCTCCCGATGGTCTAAAGATTACCTCTTTTTTATGGCAATCAATGCTAGCACAGTTAGCTGCCAACTAGTCCATACCTAATATTATATCAAACCTCTGCATGTCTAATATCACGAGATCGGTTGGTAATATTTTCTCTTGAATGCCCACTAGATAATTTTTAAGTACCCTTCTACATCTCACTACTAATCTAGTCAGCGTGGCTACTGATAGCTCAACATCTAACAACTGTGTCTCAAACCCAGCTAATTTGACATATCCTGATGATACAAAAGAATAGGTGGCACCTGGTCAAATAAAACAGCAGCTTTATATGATAAAGCAATAATAATACCTGTCACGACGTCACCTACAACCTCAGCGTCTCCTAGCATCAATGCGTAAACCCTCGCCGGTGCTGTGTTTCTCTTCTAGCCTCCATGAGGTGCTAGATATCCTCCCCGTAGTGGTCTAGGGGCTGGTAAGTTCCCTGGTTGCAATTAGTAGTTTTTCGCAATGTGTCCCCGCCGTCCACACCGGTAACAAACATGCTCTCCCACATGGCAGTCACCCACGTGTCTCCACCAGTCTACTTGCCTTGGAATCCATGTCTTGTCATCTGCCTCTAACTCCCACCATATCTGTCTCTCATCCATAGGCATCAGCTAGTACTTGCCTGGAATGTAACGCCTTGGCCCTTTATACGGCCCTGATCTCTTTGTCGTCGAGGCTTTGAATTTCGGCGACAAAGCGCAGAAGGGCCTTCGTCAACGAGAACCTTGGCTTCGTTGACAAAGCCTGCTAAAATTACCTTTTTACCCTTTGTCTTGTTTTACGGGTTCGGGTCTCTACATGGAATCCTAGAGGCATGGGCCTCTTTCTCTGGCTCGGTGTTCCCATATCCCTCTGGTTGCTCTCCTCTACTACTGTGGCTCTGCCTACTAGTTCAAAGAAGTCCTGAACCTTTAAAACTACCACCTATTTAGAGATTTCCTACCTCAAGCCCCTCTCAAACATTCTTGCCTTCTTAGCCTTATCTGGGATGACGTAGGGGGCAAAGCGTGACAGCTCGATGAACTTCTCCACATACTGCTGAACCATGAGATTTCCCTGAGTCAAATTTAGAAATTCTACTACCTTAGCCTCTTTGACGGTGGTAGGAAAATAACGATCAAAGAAAATTTCGTTAAATCGACTCCAAGTTATGATCACTAGTACAGGTCTCTGTTCTTCTAGCAATTTTACGGCTGTCCACCACCTCTCGACCTCACCTGTCAATTTTTAGGTAGCATAGAGAACCCTCTGTTCATCCATACAGTGGAGCACCGTCAGTATTTTTTCAAATTCTTAGATCCAGTTTTTAGCAAATGTAGGGTTGGCAACCCCCTGAGAATGTCGGAGGCTTTATTTTAGTAAACTTCTCGATGGTACAGCTCTAGTCTGTCAATGGGCCTCCCTACTCTCTAGAGCTCCGTGCAATCTCAGCCATCACCTACTGAGCTACACTACGCAGAATAGCATCAGAATCCTCGCCACCCATGCTAGAAGGCCGAGTACCATCGTCCCCACTAGCGTGAGCACTACTATTTCCTAAATCCATCCTGCAATAACACCAAAATAATCTGAGAATCTAAACAACATAACACTGTTCTTACATTTATCTAACTAAGATATCTTTATACCACCTATCACTAATTTAAGGTACAGTCCTATCATTTGAAAATAGAAACCAACGATAGTTTACTATGGCTTTCCTGAAATCCTCATCCTAGGAAAAACATAGAAACCAACTCGAAGTTCCTGTCTTCAAATTCGAGGCATAACCCTAAATTCTCACCTTAACTTTCCAACATTAACTCACTAGAATTCTAATCTATCCCAATTTCTGTCCTCTCTCAAATCTATTCCTATACTTTGGTATTGTTCTCTGTTGTACACTCAAGTCTATAGAACCTAGCAACCTAGTCTCCAATACCAAAATTGTAACGACCCAAAAATTCATACCATATATATATATATATATATATGCTGTGAAATAAAATTACTCCGATACCCCTGATAAATTCTATTATAATGTCTCAGTCCAAAAGTGAAGACTGAGAATTCCTGTTCATAGAAACAAAACACTTATGTAGTGGAAAACATAAAATATATCACAATAATTACAATACCAAAGCTCCAGTATTTTTCAAAACATAAATACACATCTCCCCAAACTCCTCCACTAGATCTCCTAGGATCTACTAAAAAATACAACTCCCAAAAACACTTACCCTATAGTCAGGGCAGTACTAATGTCCCCTCTATCGCTGAGCCTGATCTGCTCGTCTACCTAGATCACCTGAAATGTTTATAAATACTGGGATATGACAACTCTCAGTAAGACGAAATATGTTATTACCAGTGTATGACAAATGAGTCAACATAAACAATATATTTTCAATTAAACTGTAACTGAGATAACATATAAAGGTAAGATACATCTTAACTCACACCTACATTTCTTAAAATACAAGTGTTTTTGAACTTTCTATTTAATCATAGTTTTAGCTATTATAATATATCTTCTGTTTTGTGTAAATCCATATATATATATATATATATATATATATATATATATGTTAAAGCTTCCTTGGATGGATAATTGTATGTCATGTTTTAACCCCTTATGACAGGGTTGTGCGGCCTCTAGGCTGGACTTAACACTAGCTAGCCTACCAGGTTAAATCAAACTGTAAACATCTGTCGTCAGATTGGCCACCTCAACTTAGACTACCGGGGAGCCTTCGTGTCTCCCAAGGCACAATCGACTACTCATAAATTCCACACTCTATCTAAGATGTGTAGCAACAGTACCGTGCTCTATAATCTGCTCTATATTAACCATGATTCTATAATTCTTTGTATTAACCATGATGCTATAATAACTGTATATCTGTATAAATTGTATTTCTGTATGTTATGGTTTTATGATCTCTATATCATGGTTCTGTAAAACATTGTATAATCATGGTTCTATAAAACATTATATATTCATTATTCTGTAAACACTGTATATTCATAGCTTTGTAAATAAAACTGTATAATTTGTATCTCATGATTCTGTAAAAACTATATAATCGTAATTCTGTAAAAGTTGTGTAGAATTCTGTACTATACCCATATTCTCTTGGCACACAATAATTAAAACTCATTAAATATAATTTGTAAAACTGTATAATTTCTTACTCTGAATTATTCAAGATCTTACTCTAGAAACCCATAATCATATACTATATTTTACTTGTAAAAAAAATCTCTAATTAACCTGGCATAACATATTTCCCTTATGTTGGCCTTACAAGGCTTAACATCATGTTTTGATACTAACAAACAAGTAGAACTTAACATGCTTTGTTTAGTGATGTATTTTCAGGGCTCAATGATGAATGCAAGGTTAAAGAATTCATGAAAGCTTGTACTTTAGATAAGGATGATTATATCAAGCTTGAGGCATGGATTAAAACTTGAAGATCATGAGAGCATTGATATTAAAGAAAAAGCTTCAAGAATGAAAACTCAAGTGATCAACATGGAAAGCTCAAAGATCAATGAAGCTCAAAATCTAAAGGAATATTGAAAGATCAAGAGGGATAAATCTTGAAAGCTCACATCAAATTTAGGATCATTGAAGCTTAGCAATAAAGAGAATTCAAAGCAAAGAAGAGTCAAATGAGTCTTTAGGACAAGCTTTGTAAGTACTTCAAATAATTTCAATATGAATACAAGAAGCTCTTCGGTTAATTTCTTAGACCTAGATACTTTTGAACATACTTGGAAAATATTTTTATAAGGTCAAAAATTATTTCAAAAATGTTAGAATCATTTTTTGGAATGAAAAGCACCAAAAAGAGGATTTTCCAAATGCTATTAATTTTTATACATTCGCATTGAGGTGCATTTTCCTCTATCAAAAACTCTTTATTTTAAAATGTGTTCAACATGAAAGTTGTAGGATTTTCTCTTATATTTCTTTTGAAACCAAGCGCATCAAATTTGGATTTACACCAAAAAAGTTATAATCAAAAGACTGAAGGATGCTTGAAGTTGACAGCTTAACAGACGACTGTCAAGAACTTGACAGATTACTATCTGTGCACTTTGAGACGCCTGTCTGTGTTCAGACAAACGAATGCTACCCTGCTGTCCTTTTAATTTAACTAGACAACCAACTGCCAAAAATGGACAGTCAACTGCCACACTACAGATTTTAAATTTTTCATAACGGATAAATTTTTTAAATGAGGTTGCTTGGGCCTCAAACTTTGTGAAAACTTGGGAAATACTCCAAGTCACTTGGGGATCAAGTTACATACTTTTTAAAGTCTATAAATAAGTCTCAAAGATCATTGAATTAAAAAACTAAGAACCAAGAATTCAAATCAGCATTCAAAAATTCTCCCAATTGTTCTCAACACTCAAAGGCTCTTTCACTCTCATCTTGTCTATGAAATTTGTTGATGTCTTGCTGATTCCCACTCACCAATCTTGTTCTAAAAATTTTAAATCTTTCAATCATTGAAAGAATGAATCAGTGATATACTTCCTTGATCTTCAAGTTAAATTCCATATTGTTATTTACTTTGAAGTATATTATAGTGCTGAATTGTTGTACTAATCAACTCTTTGTGTGAGCATTCTTTGTACACATCTATTTGATTTGTATCTTATAGATTGAAGATTCCAAGGGTTGTTTGGATCATTGGCTAAGCGTGGGGATATCACTTAGAGAGGCGGTCTCTAACCTAATTGAAGGAGTGACCGAACGAGGGTACATCGTTTGTAGAGGTGGGCTCTAGCCTACTGAATGAGTGTGTAAATGGTGTTGTTCTACCCCAGTAAAGGAACTGGTTTTAGTGAATCCTTTGGTAGTTTGCCAAAGGTGAGGACATAGGCTGGGTATAAGCCAAACCTCATAAAAATCCCGGTCTCACTCTCTTTTTCCCTTACTCTTTATTTTCAGCACATTTAACTTACGTGGATGATTTAATTGGTAATCATATATACTACATATATTTGGAAATCAAGTAAATTTAAAGTCTAATTTTGATTTGGGTTGCGGAAACCGAAAGGGAGTACGTTGGTTAAACCATACTTTGCGGAAACCATAAGGGAGTATGTTACTTGGTTAACATCCAAAGATAAATTTACTAAGAGTTTATTTGAATTCTGAATTTTGGCAAGAGCATGAATATTTTATTGAAAATCATATTGAAGAAGCAAATCCATATCAGCAAGCATAAATTATCATTCAACTATAAGGCTTGGTTCAAATTTGTATTCATAAGGCTTATATAAACAAATAACCATCTTAAGTTCTTACATTATCCAAAGTGTTGTATATCTTAATCTTGGCTTGGTTGTTTGCTTTCAAATTGTGGTTGATTGGTTTGGTTACTTGGTTGTTTAATTAGTTGTGTTGTTGATTGTATAAAAGAAACTAAGTTCTTGTGTGATTGACATATTAAACAAACAAGTCAAGAATTGGTTAAAAGGGATAAAAGAAGTTTAAGGATTTTTAAAAGGAATTAAAAGAAAATTTTAAAATCTAATTCACCCCCCTCTTGGGACTACACATTGCTTTTCACCTTACCTAGCTATGACAGGACCTGTTACAAATGCTACATTCACACCCGCGATATTCAGAATTCTCAAACTCTGAAACCATGCATATTCCAGAATAATGTGTCATTCTCATTTCCTGAACCCACATATTTCCTTTATTAATAAAAATATTAACGATCAACTGTCTATTATTCTTACCTCAGTTTCCGAGGAAATAACAATAGGGATCCTCAATTCATGCATGCGGTGTTCAGAACCCCAGACCCTGAAATTATATCAACCCCAGTTTAAATAGCTCAAACTTCAGTATAATAGCATGTAACACATTTATTGGGTCCAGAAATACCTAATATCCATGTAAACTCTAAAACAACCCACTTACCCTAGTTTTGGGATGATGCCCAAGAACTCCAAATCAACAATCAGCTTCGGCAATTTTGTAGAGAATCATCCTTTGATCTTCGTGATAACTTCTGATCATCGAAAAGGGGTAAATTGGGGCTGGAATCGTAGAGAGAAGGAGAGAACCAAAATCTAGAAAGAGAAAGTGAAAAGGAGCTGAATTCTCGTTGAAAATGTAATTTTCGGCTATATATAGGCAGCTGTCCACGTGGCTTCGTCGATGAGACACGTAGACTCGTCGACGAACCGAAGAAGGGATTTCATCAACAAACTCATAAACCTCATTGCCAAACTTGAATGTTCTAAAATCCTGCTCTCTGTATCTTTTCATCGATGGGACACATGTCCTCGTTGACGGGTCAAAGAAGGCAATTCGTCGACGAGCTCAGGGCACTCGTCAACGAAGCCCTGTAGATTCCTCTTTAAAATTTCTTTTTCCTTCTTTTCTCCTTTCTTTTCTTTCCTTTACTCTTTTCCTTAATTAATTCCATAATTTAAATTTTTTCGGGTCTCTACACCATACATGTGTGTTCATTGTTATCCACGCATATACATATCCATCCTTTCATGCTTATACATGCACCATGCATCACCCACACAGAAGGCAACGCGTGTTGACTTGATGGTCTTGATCGAACCTTAAATAGGTTGACCATTCCCTTTTGACCAGTTTTCTCTCCGAACTAATTGGGCTTTCTGAAACGGTATGAAATCGGTTTAGCCTTTTATTTTATTTTATATTTAAACTTTTAAAAACCCATAAAAATTCAAAAAAATCACAAAAAAATTCAGAAAACTCAAGAGAAAATTTTAAAAATATTTTTAGAACTTGATTTTCATTGTTTTTGCTTAATTGTATTTTTTTTATTTTAAAAATTTAGGAAAATACGGAAAAATCACAAAAAATCCAAAAAAATCATAAAAAAATGTTTTGAGGCCCAGAAAATTGTTTCCATCCCAAATAAGTCTGAAAACCTCCCAGAATATTATTCTTCATACTTAGAAAATCATATAAAGATTTCAAAAACCTCGAGAGTGTACTTTGTACCCTATTTTCTCGATTTTCTTATCCCGATGATTGCAATGGGAGGCATTGAGCTCTTCGGAGTACGATATGCCCCAGTTATGAGGGAATATCTATATAGTATTCATTTTGTGCATTTCTTTATTCTTTTTGAAAGGGATTAAAATAATAAGGCTTATTAAATTTATTTTGGGATAATTTTCGATTAATTAGTTACTGTTCGTAAGAATGGGCGCATAGGGGGTGCTAATACCTTCCCCTTGCGTAACCGAATTCCCAAACCTGACTCTAGTAGTGCAGACCGATTCTGCCCTTAATTGGGTAGTAACCAAGTGTTCCAACCACACTTCAAAAGGTTAGTGGCAACTCCAGCACACCACATTTTCCACGAAAATAGTATTTTCAAAATTCACCCATTTTTTCCAATTTGCAGCAGCACCCATCAAAGTTTGGCAGGTCCTGGACATCGCGACAGTCCAAATATTGAAATTTAAAATTTAACTACCAAATACAATAGAATTTTCCAAACATATAAAAGCACAAGCTACTCATTTGAGGAAAATAATTTTCATTTTCATTTTTAATTTTTTGAATAGCACAAAAATGTCACCTTATTTTTATAATTTTTAAAAAAAAAGATTTGTACATGTAAATCAAGATTGTTGAAAAATATATTTTTAGTGATTTTCTAAGTTTCTTCATAAATCTTGAAAAATTTAAAATAACGTGACAATCAATGTGTGTATTATATTGTTTCTCAAGTATTGGGTATAGCGTGTCCTAATATTTATAGGTTTTTTTTTCCTGTGATAAATTTTGAAGTTAATTTTTTTTTTTATAATTTCTCAATATCATTACACCATGAGGGAAAAAAAAATAAGAGCCAATATTTTTATAATTTTTTAAAAAATGAAAAATTAAAAAAAAAATTATTTCTTATGACTAAGCTAAACATGCTCATATTTATTTTTCAAGTAGTGTTGTGTCACTGTCCTACATTGGATGTATACTAAGGAGACCTTGGGCTTATAAAGGTGGTTTGAACTCCAACTATCTGAGGCTCCAACTATGTGAGGCGTTTTTTATAGGATAGACCTATGGAGCCAGTGGATTAAAGCGGACAATACCTCATAGGAGTAGGGCCTAAGAACGTTACATTTAGTATTAGAGTCACCTTGGGGATTACTATTATATGAATGGATCGTAAACATAGGTATAAGCCACTCTAATGAAGATGTTAGAGATGGGACGAGAGCAACTTTTACGGTCCCACATTGGATGTGTACTAGGGAGACTTTAGGCTTATAAGGATGTGTGCTGATGGCTTATAATGATATCCATCATTCGACTTATAGTAAACTTGTAAGGTTAACGAACCGAAACATACAATATCTCAATTCTTACCATAAACTATAACGATCACACGGTTGAGTTTTCCATGTATTTAGAACTCAAAAAATTGAAGTAAGGCATTTGGGAAACACCGAGGTTTGCCACTTTGATCAACCGCGCGACATGTTAGGTTGAGGCTTTGTGAGGTGGGCCACTATCATTGCGTGCCGAGAGTTATTATCTCCTCCTTTCTTGCATTTCCATTTCATTCCCACCAACTATTTGTCTATATGTTTCTACCTCGAGGCCATGTTATTTTTCACAAATTTGTGAAATCTTGAAGGGTTTTGATGCGTTTTCAAGTAATTGTTTTGTTTTATTAACAGTCATTGAAAAATTTTGGCAATTGGGTTTTGAGTAGGTAACGTTTGTAGGGTACTAATATGCAAATCTATGAGAGCCCTTTATATGAAGTACTAAAGTTTTGGCTTTAGTTTGATGATCAAAACTCAAAAGTATGTTGGTAGAATCTAAAGGTAATTTTTACTGGAACTATGTTCTAGTGTGCAATCTGTGTTGGCTTCTATGTAAAGTGAGAGTAATATAATGATTAGTGGGATATATTTATAAAGCCTGTATTTGAAGTACCCAAACTAGGATTTTTAAACTCTTGGGAAGTGTCGAGGAGGGTTTTAAATCCTATCATTTTAGTAATCCTATTCATTTAAAAGTACTCTGTCCAATTGCGGCCATAGAAAAGACAATCTTAGCAAATGGTCATAAAACTTTTCTAGGCTTAAATCTGAGAAAGGAGCTCGGAGGGGTTTGATATGGAGAATGGGTGTTAGCTCTGGTGTATTCCCAAAAGGGGGGGGGGGTGAATTGGAATTTTAAACTTATTTCCTAGGTCTACTAGTTTTAACAACAGTATAACACAACCTAGGGTCAATCTATGCAATTTAGAAATTAAACATACGTGTGTAGAAAATAAATTATGTAAATGTCAAGAGCACGTGCGATATGTCTTCGGGGTTCAGCCAACTGTGCCTACATCCTTGCCTCTAACTTGCAAGTCCGAGGATTACACTATATGATCACTTAAGGATGGAGCAGCACCGATTACACTTAGGTCAATTTAAGGGGCTAACCTCAATTGACACACCTTACCAAGATAACGCACCTAGCTTTCCTAATCGGGTCTAAGCCAATCCGGGAGTATTTCAAAGGGCTAGTCTCCCTCTTCAGGCCTACACCTGGAAATACAACAGTATGTTTCACAAACAAACTAGCATAGTGATTATGCTTTCAAGTAAAGCAGATATGTACCCAATACGTACAATATATTTAATCAATCACACATCAACTATGTAGGTAAATATAAGCTCAGTGATGTGTGTTTTTGTACAAGTTACACTCAACAAGATATGATCACTAATATGCTTAAAAGTGTTCTAATCAAGCTATTTCTTTGAAATAGGATATATCAAATCTCAATAATAAATAGGGTTTCAAAGATGCTGCAAATATTCAAGCTTATCTGAAAAGATTTTCCTTCAATGTAATGAGCACAAGAGTAGTTTGAAAAATATTATAGATTGTAGAAAATGTTTTTGCACAACAAAATCAAAGTTAAGGGAATCTTGCAATGACAATACAAAGACCCCTAAGCTTGTTAGTTTATCCGAACAAAAAATTTATAATATAGAAATATGTGGGATAAACTAAGCCAAACTCCCCAAAAATAATATCAACAATCACACAAGCAAATGGGAGTTTTAGCACTACCTAATATACACTAGCACAACCAATATGCTCTCACAATATCAAGATCTATCAAGGGAATAAATATTTGAGAGTATTTTGGGCAAAATGGGATTTTTGAGATAGAGAGGATTTTTACTAATTATTTTGGCTAATCTTATGCTAATCCTCAGAAATGAACCCATATTTATAGGTTAAGGTAAAATTTAACCGTTGGGAACCTATTGGGTATTATTAGAAAAGTTCAAAAACACTTAAGCACATTTAACCCAAATTAACCTGATTTTACCATAGTTAAAACAATTTTAACCCGCTGAGGTTCGAGTGACTGAACTATGGTTCGATCATTCGAACAGACACAGTCAGAAGAGCCAATCTTAAAGGTTCGGGTGCCTAAGTCTGGGCTCAGTTGGCTAAACCAAAGACAAAAACTTTCTGTTCGCGGTTCGGGTACCCGAAGCTCAGTTCGGTTAACCAAACCAGCAAGTTCGATCGCCTGAGGCCTTTTTGAATGCGAAGATTCAGGCGCCTAGGAAAGGTGAAAAATGACCGCTCTAAGGTTCGGTCTCCCGGAGACGCTAAGTTCAATTTGGTTCAGTCGCCCGAACCAAGTCAAACTTTTGACCGGTCAACTGTTCGATCGCCCGAGGTAGTTTGAACTACCAGGGTTCAGTCACCCAAGCTCTCACAAAATCCCTAATAATATTCAATTTCAGCACAGATTTAACACTCCTATATATTATATGAAATGTGAGCCAGTGTTGGGACCTGAGGTCATACTAGGGTCTTTACCAAGGCCGTTTTGAGATAGTCCCAAAAATCGGGCATCGGTCGACCGAAGGGTGTCCTAAAGCCATTCGGTCCCTATGGTCATTTTACGGTCATTTTGATCTTACACATACCTACATGCATGACATGCAGAGATTATTACAGATTGATATAAATGGAATTATTACAGACCCATTAAAATTACAACAAATAATAAATGTGTCTAGGTCTTCACTTCTCTTTAGGTTGTCTCATGCCATTATGAGAACCTGCACACAAACTTGGCAACCATTAAATACCTGAGTATTTTTTATCATCAAAAAAGGGTATGACCCATAAGGTCAACAATGGGTTAGTTGTGTAACCTAATATAATGAATCTCTCTATAGACCCAAAAGTAGCTCTTTCCAGCCTTGGGCCATGGGGATCACCCGCATTGCTTGCCATATGACGATGTGACACGAATTTCTACTTCTTATAATCTCACAATTAAGCTGCTAGAATGACAACACTGATATCACAATAAGAAATAGCATTGCCATGCAAGTATTCAGGACATTTTATTTAAGCATAATGATTATTACAAAACCAAAATTATATCTAATAGAAAGTACAAAATAACCAACCATGCACAGAGCCAATAAAAAAGGATCAAGCAAACATTCCAACAACTAAAATAGCCCTCCCAATGACAAACATAATACACTGCAAATAGGGAAGCATATTACAATGGAGAACAAAAGTAACAACAATGGAAATAAGAAAGAAACAAATATGTCTATGAAAGTTCACCCAGTTGGGTACTTGCATCCAAGCAATCACCTATGTAACTATGGAGAATGACATGCACAATGATGGCCTTCCAATTGTTAGTTCTTGGGAAACTTGTCACATTTTGGTTGCAATTAAAGACTAGGGTGAAAACATGCAAATGCTAGCTTCACAACAGAGCTACTTTATCTTCAACATTGCTCGTAGGCGGTGATAGGTGTTATTGTACCACATCCTTCAGCAGTTTATGATGAGCAAACGATGACAATAGTGATGAGATGAGATTGCCTAAGTTCATTCCCATGGTTGCTCCACTGATATCACTCCAAAGCTATAAACATCACACTTCCTTGTCACTTCCATTGTGTAGACAAGCTCCGCAAAAAGATCCTTTGTAATAACCCAAAAATGGTTATATAAGATTAGTGGGGTGATTTCAAAAAAATTAAATTAAATTAAATTAAATTTAAAAAAAAAAGAAAAAAAGAATAATTAAAATTTAATTGTATTAATTAAATAAATTATTATTACTATTAATTAAATATAATAATAATAATATTATATATATATATATATATATATATATATATATAATATTACTTACTTGAGGCTTCAAAGAAGCTTCAGGGTTGAACATTTCAAAATTGTAGAGAAGCAGGCGCCCCCCTCTATAACTCACGCTCTCTCTCTCACTCTCTCACTCACTCACTCTCTCTCTCTCTCTCTCTCTCTCTCTCTCTCTCTCTCTCTCTCTCTCTCTCTCTTTTTGATTTTTTCGGTCTAACGAGCGCTGATCGAAAATCACAAAATACCACCGGACTCCATTCTCCACCACCGACATTTCTACCAGAGCGGATTTGTCATAGGAGCGGCGCGTAGGCATATCCCCTGCGGTTAGGTAAATTCTCACTCTTACCTCAATTTTTCACAAATCTTAAGCCGAATTGACGATCGAACACCATCACGAGAATTTAGGGATGATTCTCTACAAGTTTAGTGGAGCAGATTTCTTGTGGGGTCGTCGTAGGCATAACCCCAAAATTAGGATAAGGGTTTGTTAAGGGATTAATTATTATTTAATTAATGTAGATTTGGAATGTTAGAATATTGGGCATTTTGAGGTTGAACTTGGGTTATTGAATTTAGGGCTCGAATGAGCGCCGTAGGTATAATTTTGGGATCCCTGCAAGCATAGTTCAGGAAACCAGGGTAAGTGGAGTATTTTAGAATTTTAATGTTAATTTGGAGTATACGAAATCTAGGAAGTGATAAACAGAAGTTATTCTGAGAGTTGAGTTAAATAATTTGGGATAAATGTGAATTTCAGGTTTTTGGGCTGCGAACATCGAGGAGCGTAGGAATTGGGTATTTTTAGCGAGATCTCAGTAAGCTAGGTGAAGGGAATAAATTATTACAGTTATTTTTTATAATTACTAATTTAGTTAATACGTGAAAATGAGAGTATGTTATTTTTCTTGAAATTATTATGATCTAAATATCACATAAATTTGTGTGGCATATGACTTATATTGAATTGTGGTGTTTTGGTATTTGAAATATAAGAGGTGATGAAAACTGATAAATACTAATGAGTATTTTCTAAGAAATGTTGAAATACGTGAAACATATGATATACTATTATGAGATAATAGAATGTGCACGAAAAATGAAGAGAATATTTTTTATTGAGATGAATTAAAATATACTGATATGAGAATTGTTTTATTGAGAAACGTTGAAACGAGGATATATAAATATATTGAAGAGTATTTTCCCAAAAATGATGGAATATGCAGTATAGAAATGTGGAAATTGAAATGTGAACATTGCAAAGTGCGAAAGCTGTATTAGAATCATTAAATACTTGGAAATGTGAGCATTGCAAAGTGTGAAAGTTACAATGGGATCATTGAAATATGATTGATAAAATGTCAATACCGCATAATGATTGCGGGTATGTGGTAATGATAACCCTAAGGGATGGATATGGAAACCCTAATTATGGGTTGTGATATTGAGCACGGTACCATTGCTAGTGGTGTTAGTGCAACCACACAGACTCGTGGAGCGTGTAGCGTGACAATCGACTGAGCTGTTTAGTAGAGTTGTTGTGCCCCCTGAGTCTAGATCAGGGCTATAGGCCAACCAGTCGTACTACAGATACGGGATATAAGATATGATATTTTGATCTATCTAGATCGGCCAATCACGGTTTGATCCAACCTTCGGGCCACACAATCCTGACCATAGGGGGAAGCATGGCGTGGAATTTGGAGTGAGACCTCGACCATGTGGTGAAGCATGGCGTAGCAAATATTCTCAGGGAAGCCATGAGATTCAAACATTGGTATACTGGTTACCAAGCACACACATGAGCTAGATGAAAGTGAAAAGGAAATGAAAATGAAAATGAAATGAAAATGGGAATGAGAAGGAAAATGTGAAAGGAAATTGTGTAAGTCAACATTATAAATAATTAAAGCGAAGTAAAACTCGCCGCCTGAGGGCTTACTAAGTAAGGTGAGTGCCCTGATAAGTATCAGTTTTGGTCGAACCCGAGTTATTCAGGTAAGAATACAAACGACATCAGGGCAAAGGGAAGTTGCTTGTAGGGGCGGGTAAGCTTCCCTATTCTCGGAAACTTCGCTGGTAAACATGAGTTTTGTACGAATGATTTTGGAAATGAAATTAAAAGCTTCTGAAACTTTTGTTGTATATCTATATGACTATATATATGGAAAGGTATATTTTTTTCAAAAGATACAATCATTGATATGTTTATATATTATGATATAATGAAACTCATATTGCCACACACTGTAAATAATTTATTCCGTCTTACTGAGATGTGTCTCACCCAAATTATCTAAACTTTTTAGGGAATAGAGACAAATCATATGATAGGGCTCCGAGATAGTATGGAGTAGATACCCTGATATACAGGGTGAGTGTTGGACTAGGGAGGTGTAATTCCCTTAGGGTTGTGTTGTTTTGGGTATGATAGAAATATATATATATATATATATATATATATGTTTATGTACAATGATACTCTGGGTATTGTATTCTGGATAGTTTGTATTTTATAACTTACGTTGTTAGGTTGTGTATGTGAAATGTCTATTTACCCTGTATCCAATGTGGGTCGAGTTATGTGTATGGTATCAGAGTTGTTGACGTGACCAATATAGGATTATTTAATATTGTTTATATTATTAAAAAAATGATATGAAAATCAGGACGTCACAGTTTGGTATTAGAACCTAGGTTGCTAGGTTCTGTAGACTTTAGTAAACAACAAAATACAATACCAGAGTATAGGAATAGATTTTGAGGAAAATAGGAGATAGTTAGATTGAAATGTGAGTCAATCATTGTGAAGGATGAAGTGAGAATTTAGGGTTCTATCTTGCAGCCTGGAGACAGAAATACCAGGGTTGTTTCTATGTTTTTCCTGGGGTGACGACTTGAGGAAAACCATGGATACTATCATTGGGTCTTGTTTCTGAGTGGTAAGACTAAATCTTAAATGGGGATTGAGGATATGGAGATAAATGGTCATATGAGAATAATTTATGAGTTATAGCATGGTATTGGTTGTGTGATAGTAAATGAATTTTGAGACCGATTGTTCCCTTTGTAAGATGGATCCAGGGAACAATAACATAAGTGTGGGAGGTGATGGAGCAGAACCTTCCAATATGGGTGGTGGATACCCTAACATAGTATTGCGTAGCGTCACCTAACAGGTGATGGCTGAGATGGTTAGGAGCTTGAGGGAGCGGAGCTACACGATCGAGTAATTCATGCGTATGCGACCCCCATTTTTGCTGAAGGAGCGGACCCACTAGTAGCTTAGAACTGGGTCCAAGACATAGAGGACATACTGGAAATCCTCTCGTGTACAGATGAGCAGAGGGTGTTATTTGCTACATTTAAATTGACTGGGGAAGTAAAGCGCTGGTGGAAATCGGTGAGACTACTAGAGGAGCAGAGGCTTGACCCTGTAGCAATGACATGGAGTTGCTTTAAGGAGATTTTCTTCGAGTAGTACTTTCCCGCTACTGTCAGCAGTGCGAAGGCATCAAAGTTTCTATTTTTGACATAGGGGCCTTTGACGGTGCAGCAGTATGCGATGAGATTCATTGAGTTGTCCCAATTCATCCCGTATTTAGTGCCAGATGAGGAGAGGAAGGCGAGAAATTTTAAGGAGGGCTTGAGGCAGAACCTGTATAAGCAGGTGGTAGGCTTAGTACATAGAGCTGTAGTGATTAAGAGCAGCTTACAGAGAGGCGCAGCAGCACAGAGCTAGGGAAAGAGGCTCATGCCTCCCGATTTTTATGCAGGGTCCAATCGAGGGCCGTGGAGGAGATATGATAGCAGAAGGGTACGACGACAAGGAGGAGGAGAATGAGTAGTACAGGGTAGATAGATGCCCCTTCCTTATCCCAGATGTATAGGAGACACCTAGGAGAGTGCCGAGTGAGGGAGGTTGTCTGTTATCAGTGCTATCAGCCTGGACATATCGCGAGAAATTGTCAGGCACTGCCAGTGATAGCGGCTACTCCTCGACCATATAGAGGAGGCTAGCAAGCACCTCGAGGCGGACAGTAGAGGAATACTGTTCCATCACGAGTTTATGCACTGATGTCAAGAAATGCTGAGGTGGTAGGAGATGTGGTGACAGGTACAGTTTCAATACTGTCATTTAAAGCTACCACTTTGTTTGATTTCGGGGTGACTCATTCTTTTATCACCTAGGAATATGTTAAGTTGTGTGGGTTTGAACCTTAGTAGTTAGATGTTAGCTTGTCTGTTGCTGCGCCGACTGGGGCTATAGGGATATGTAGAAAGGTACTTAGGGACTGTCCAGTGGGTATTTAGGGGAGGTCTTTGTTAGCTAATCTGGTAGTTTTAGATATGCATGGATTTAAGGTAATCTTGGGGATGGATTGGCTAGCTATCCATTATGCCAGCATTGACTGCCATTAGAGAGAGGTAGTGTTCAGACCTCTAAAGGGACAGGAGTACAAATTCGTGGGATCATGTGTGCACACCCCACCTTAGTTACTATTTGCCATTCAGGCAAGGAGATGGTTGCAAGAAGGCTGTCAGGGAGTTTTGGCCTATGTGAAGGCACTATCAGAAGGAGAGTTAAGGATAGAGGATATCCTAGTAGTGAGGGATTTTCCTAATGTGTTCCCCTAGGATTTGTCGGGACTACCTCCAGATTATGAGATAGAGTTTGTTATTGATCTGGTTCCTGGGACAGTGCTGATTTCGAAGGCTCTGTATAGAATGACACTGGCAAAACTGAAAGAATTGAAAAAATAGTTGTAGGAACTGTTAGATAATGGGTTTAATCGGCCCAGTGTGTCACCCTTGTAAGGAAAAATGATGGGTCGATGAGGTTGTGTATAGACTACAGGGAAATAAATAAAGTAACTATCAAGAATAAATATTCGCTCCCTCATATCAATCATTTGTTTGATTAGTTACAGGAGACATAGATCTTTTCCTATATAGACTTATGCTTTGGGTACCATCAAGTGAAATTCAAGGTGGAAGATGTTCCGAAGACAGCATTTAGAACACAGTATTGCCACTATGAATTTCTGGTTATGCCGTTTGGTTTGACAAATGCTCCGGTAATGTTTATAGATTTGATGAACAATGTCTTTCACTAGTATTTGGATCAGATTGTGGTAGTATTTATTGATGATATACTGATGTATTCGAAGAACCCACTGGAGCATGAGGAATATCTGAGGATAGTGCTTTAGGGGCTGAGAGAAAAGAAGTTGTATGCAAAGCTCATGAAGTGCAAGTTCTAGTTGGAACAGGTTACCTTCCTTGGACACGTTATGATATTTCTGTTGATCCAAGTAAGATTGAGGCGGTTGTAGACTGGGTACAACCGAAGAATGTGCATGAGATTAGAAGTTTCCTCGGATTGGCTGGGTACTACCATAGGTTTGTTGAGGGCTTCTCTAAACTGCCAGGCCCATTGAACAGATTAACCAGGATGGGAGTGAAGTTTGAGTGGTCTGATGAATGTGAACAAAGCTTCTAGGAGTTAAAGCAGCGACTCATCATTGCGCCTGTGTTGATGATTCCTTCGGGAGAAAATGGATTCATCATTTGCAGTGATGTGTCCCGTAAAGGGCTCGGATGCATGTTGATGCAACAGGGGAGAGTGATAGTCTATACCTCACAACAGTTGAAAGAATATGAGAAGAACTACCCTACCCATGATTTAGAGTTAGCAGCAGTGGTGTATGCGTTGAAGATTTGAAACACTATCTTCATGGGAATAGGTGTAAAATTTTCACAGACGATAAGAATCTGAAGTATTTCTTCATGAAGAAGGAATTAAATATAAGGCAGAGGAGATGGTTGGAGCTGATAAAGGATTACGACTACATTATCAGCTACCATCCGAGAAAGACTAATGTGATCGCTAATGCTTTTTGAGCCAGAAATCAGTGGATTCATCTGTATCTGCAATGGAGATTTAGCATCCGATTCAGAAGGATCTAGATAGGCTCGGTGTAGAGCTAGTAGAGGGCAATCACTAGGCTTTTATTGCTAATCTAGTTTTGTAGCCAACTCTATAAGAGAGAATTAAAGCAGCTCAGAGGAATGATGCACAACTAGCAGAGCTTATGGAGAAGGTATAGGATGGTCAGGAGATAGAGTTCAGCATCTCAGATGATGGAGCCTTGAGGTTCCGTACCATATTGTGCGTTCCTGCCGACCTTGAGATCAAGAGGTTTATTTTGAAGGAAGCACACTGGTTCCTATATACTGTACACTCGGGAAGCACTAAAATGTATACGGATCTCCGGGAATCTTTCTGGTGGAGTAACATGAAGAGGGAAATATCCTAGTATGTAGATCAGTGTTTGACATGACAATAGATGAAAGCTGAGCATAAGATACTTATAGGATCGTTGCAGCCACTCCACATTCCTGAGTGGAAATGGGAGCATATAGTGATGGATTTCGTCATAGGATTATCGCCAGTGTTGCATGGACAGAACACTATAGTGGGAGATTGACTGACAAAGACTACCTAATTTTTGCTGATCAGAGTTAACTACTCCATGGAAAAATTGGCTGAGTTATATATCAAAGAGATAGTTAGACTCCATGGCATCCAAGTGTCTATAGTTTCATATAGAGACCCATGGTTCACATCTCGTTTTTTTAGGAGTTTGCAAGGGGCCATGGGTTCTTAGTTGTCGTTCAACACAACTTTTCATCCTCAAACAAATGGGCAGACAGAGAGGATGATTCAAATTCTAAAGGATATGCTGCGAGCATATGTTCTGGACTTTGGAGGTCATTGGATGCAGTATTTCCACTGGTCGAGTTTGTGCATAACAACAGCTACCAGGCCAACATTGGGATGGCACCGTATGAGGCATTATATGGCAGGAGGTGTCGATCCCCGTTATACTGAGAGGAGATTGGGGAAAGACAGATTTTGGTGCCAAAGTTGATACAGCAGACTCGGGATAAAATCAGACTCATTAGAAACAGGATCAGAACAGCATAGAGCCAGTAGAAGAGTTATGCAGATACTCACTGGTGGGAGTTGGAGTTTGATAGAAAAGATCAAGTATTTCTAAAAGTGGCATTGTTGAAGGGAGTTATGAGGTTCAAGAGGAAGGGTAAGCAAAACCCCAAGTATATTGGAGCATTCAAGATTCTTGAACGGGTGGGTCCAGTTGCCAATAGGTTGGCATTGCTATCGGTCCTATCTAGGATCCATGACATATTACACGTTTCTATGCTAAGGAAATATGTCCTAGACCCTTCCCATGTGATCTGCTATGAAGCACTGGAGTTAAGTGATACCTTAGCTTATGAAGAGGTGCCAGTGCAGATTTTAGAATGGAAGGAACAAGAGTTACGCACGAAGAAGATTCCACTGGTAAAGGTGTTATGGGGCAATCATATGGTAGAAGAAGTTTCGTGAGAATTAGAAGAACATATGCACCAGAGGTACCCACATCTATTCAGTGGAGCTTAAAGTTGAGTCAGTCAATATAAGAGTGAATAATAATGTTGTATTCAGATTTGTATAGTATAACATAGGATAAATAGAGTTTTTAGTTTTGGGATGTAAATGAATTTGCGAGAATTTTGAGTAGTTGTAATCTCTCATAACCCTCTTTGTAACCACGGTGTTCTTCCGCCATAAGTGAGGATAATTAATAAAATTGAAAGTGTTTTCTCTAAGGAAGGGAAGCAGATGAATAGCAAATTTCAAGAACAAAATTTTTATAAAGAGGGGAGAATATAATAACCCCAAAAATGGTTATACAATATTAGTGGGGTGATTTCAAAAAATAATAATAATAATAATAATAATAATAATAATAATAATAATAATAATAAAATAATTAATTAATTAAATTTTAAAAAAATAATAAATAATAAATAAAAATTAATTATTATTTTTTATTAATTAAATATATTATTATTAATTAAATATTTTATATATATACATATATATATATATATATATATATAATATTACTTACCTGAATCTTCTTTTGAAGCTTCAAGATTGAATATTTCAGAATTGTTGTAACACCCTAAACCTGAAAACCCGGTTCGGTGCATTATACCTAAATAAACCGTGCTTTGTGGCTCCCCGAACCCGCCTAATGGGACCTGGGTGCTACATTATCCATTCATTTACCTGACACTTGACATTCTATTATCATTTACACAACGAAAAATAGGGTCCAACGCGTTATTTTACTTAAATCATGCTCTTTGGCGCCCCGAACCCGTCTGGTGGGACTCGAGTGCCATGTTATCCATTTTCCTATACCTGTTATTCCATTAACAATTATGCAGCGGAAACATAACTACAATCCTCAACCAATATAATACCAAAGTTTTCTATGTCTATCTACATTTCAAAATAAACCATTCATCCACCTGTATCCACATATATACATATCTCCAAAAACATAATATACAATTTCCAGTATTCACAACTCAGAAGACTAAAAACATAAAACATAAAACTTATACATCCCAAAAGTATCATCAAAGTTTATACCCTTTTTCTTTCTATATCCAAAAATGTTATAACAACCTCGAGCTCTCTAAGCTCGATCACGTGGAGGTCCTAAAAAAGATAAATTTGTATTCAGGTGAGACACATCTTAATAAGGGAAGACACAATATATTAAATCAGCATGTGGCCAACATGAGGTTTGTAAATAACATATGTATATGTATTCATAATTTGCAAATCATTATCATAATTTCTAAAATTCTTTCCTGAACTTGATCAAACACATGCAAGGTATTTTACCCACGAGAATACTTAAGGATTGGGGTGATCACCAACCCATAGAAGTAGCAGCTATCTACTCTGATACTTTAGGTAACCAATGGTCACAATTGAAGCATATCATAGTACTTACCTTACTCAGTAAGCCCTCAAGTGAAAAAATAATCTCGTACTCACATTGTTCATACAAAGGTTTACTAGCAAAGGCTCCCGAAAAAAAGGAAATTTACCCACCCATACAAGTAATTTCCCTCTTCCCTAATACGTTATGCAGTTTACTGCTACATCTTATATTTATTAGGGCACTCGCCTTTCTCAGCAAGCCCTTGGGCGAAGAGTTTACCTCGCCCATAATACATACCATGTTATACTAGCATATATACTGATACAACTGTAATACATTATTTTGTCTGTCATTATTTTGTATTTCTCATCTGTTCATGTTCTCAGCTTTAACATTTCATAGTATTTCACTTTACATGGCTTTTTCCCATTTTACATCATTCGCATTTCACATTTCATTTCCATTTCATTCATATTTTATTTCATTCTCATTTCCATTTCATTTCCTGCATTCGTACTATAGCTCTTTTCAGTTGTACATCGGTTAGTCCACATAGATATGCGCTATTCTGCTACTATAGCTCCTTTCAGCTATTCATCTGTTAGTCTATAACTCCTTTCAGTTGTTCATCTGTTTCCATGGTTACATTAACAATCGCATGCAACATAATTCATATAACATTTTCATTCTCAATGCATTTCTTGTATAACCTATATTTCATACATATAACATAATTCAACATAGAATTTTCATTTTATTTATGCCACACAATTTAACAATATATATTTCAAACATTTTTTATAAAATAAGCCAACCCTCATTTATCATTCATATACTGAAAGTATACTTTAATTTCCTTTACAATTATTCTAAAAAATATTTTACTTTCATTAGTCCATTTTCACAAATACATATCTAATAAAACAATCCTAAGTTCGGAAATCATAATTTAAACGGTTGACATTTTAAACCCATACGAAAATATATACATATATACATAACATAATCCATATATTCTTTTAATTCATAAAACCTGGTTTAATATATATTCCCCTTACATGTGTTCTTGAACTACGCCAACAGGGACCCCGAAAAGATACATGCGACGCTCACCCGAACCCTGAATCAAAAATCCAAGTTCCATTAAATCAACCCTAAATAAAATACTATTTTAACATTTCCTAGGCCCATGAATTCCCAAATATAACCAAGTTACTTAATTCCCTAAATCCCACTCTCGCTTTGGAGTGGTGCCTAGAAAACCCAAATAGAAAATTTACTCCAGCCAAAATGACGACAATCGAGATTAGGACCCCGTGGTGGTACCCAATCGTTGATTTAGCTTAAGATCTAAGGAGAAATTGAGTAAAAAGTGAGGGTTTACCTTACCCCAGGAGTGGTGCCTACGTTGCTCCCATAACAAATCCACTCCGATAGAAATGTCGGTGACAAAGATAGAAATCCAACGGTACCTTCCGTTTTTCGATTGGCTGTGTTGGCCTAATAAAGCTTACAATTCTTATTTTGATGATAACAAATTATGATATGTTTAATGTGGTTCAAGTGAAAGTTTTTCAGGAAAAAGGCAAAGCTTAAAGGAAGTGACAAAGCTCAAAATGATGATAAAGCTTATGGATTAAAAAGAGATCTTGAAGAGCATGAGGATTAAAGATAACTTGATGAAAGCTCAAAGAAAAGTTTGAAAACTCAAAGATGATGGAAGAACAAGATTGAAGAAAAAAGGATTAAATTTTTAAGGATGTTTTGAATGTAAGTACTTCAAGTTAATTTCAAGTATAAACTAATTTGAAGCTCTCATAAAATCAAAAGAAACTCAGAAATATATTTTTAAGGAAACTCTAAAAAATTTTTTAAAATTAATGAAAAGAAAGGTTTTTGAAAAAGAAGAGTTTTTGAAAATTAGAAGGGCCAGACGACTGTCCTTTTGTGGCAGGTGACTGCCAAATTAAGTGAAGAATTTTTCAAAGGGACAGTAGCATGTCAGGCGACTACCTGAACATGCCAGGCGCCTGGGTGGTCATGCCAGGTGACTGCCTTGGTTTTGGCAGACAACTGCCAGTGTTCTGTGTTGTGAATTTGTTCTATGACAAGCGACTGCCACTCGAATGTTGGCTTAAAAACTCTCAATTGGAAGATTTTTTAAATGAAGTTTTTGGATACTATTATTTTAAAAATCTTGAAAACTACTTCAAGGAAACTTTGAGGGTAAGAAATTACTCTTAAACATCTATAAATAGCCCCAAACTTCAAAGTTTTTTTACACCAAGAAATTCTCAGCAATCAAAGTTCTCCAAAAGGCTCTCAAACTCTTTTATGTTCATTCATCTTCAACTACTGAATTGCTACTGATTCAAACTCCGAAGTAAAGCTTTCAAAGTCAGAATCTTTCAAGTTTTGGAAGATACTTGGTGATTTATATTGAGTATTAAGCTTCAAATTCTTTTATATTTGAATTACTTTGAAGTATTATTGTGTTGAATGTTGTACTAATCTACTCTGCTGTGAGAGTGTTTTCTTGTACACGAACTCTTATTTATTTTGGTTCTTATTTATAGACGATTCAGAGCTATAGAATCGTTGGACCAAACGAGGGAATATCATTTGGAGAGGCGGGCTCTAGCCTAACGGAAGGAGTGTTTGTAATCGGTATTTGTTCCACTCGTCAGCGAAACTGAATTAGTGAATCCTTTGGTGATTTGCCAAAGGCGAGGACGTAGGCTGGGTATAAGCTGAACCTCGTAAAATCTTGTGTCTCTCATCTTCCTTACTCTTTACTTTTTCAGCAAACCTGCATGTATGTTTTAAATTGTTGATTCTGAGTGTATAGTTGTTAAATAAACCAGAGGATAATTTTTTTTTTTTGGCTTAATCAGTATTGATTGCGGAAACCAAAAGGGACTACATTGGTTGATCAACCTAAACTTATTAATCTGAAAGTTTATTTAAAAGCTAAACACAAATAAGAATTGTGAGTTTGGAATAAACACAGGGCTTACATAAAAAAATTAAGTTTTTGATTATCTTGATTGGTTGTGGTTGAATTGTTTTTATATTTACTCATTGTGATTGTTGACATAAAATAAAGAATTAAAATTGAAATAATTTTAAAATTCCAATTCACCCCCCTCTTGGGAAGTTATCCTAATTTCAGGCCAAATATTCTTCGAGAAATTTTAGAGAGAGAGAGAGGTGGCTGTGGAGGAGAGTTGGAGAGAGAGAGAGGGCGTGAGGCTTCTAGCCATTCAGAATGATCAAATTGAATTTGATTTTCAAATTTGCATGAAATGCACAACCACTAACCCACTAACATTATTATATTAATATCCTATATAATATCTACTTTAACTTATATCATATAATACCTTACACACACACACACACACACACACACACACATAAATCAATATCTATATATCTTTATTTCAATTTTTTCCACACTATTCCTTTTATTTTTTTATTTATTATTTTTCCTAATGATTTTAATCATTTTAATTTTTTAAATCTTTACATTTGTAGAGAAGCAAGTACTTCCCTTTGTAACACACACTCTCTCTCTCTCTCTCTCTCTCTCTCTCTCTCTCTCTCTCTCTCTTTGATTTTTCTAGCCTAACGAGCGCCAATCAAAAATCAAAAAATACTGCTGAACTCCATTCTCCCCCACCGACATTTCTACTTGAACGGGTTTGTCGTAGGAGTGGCATAGACATATTCCCTGGGGTAAGGTAAATTCTCACTCTTACCTCAATTCTTCGTAAATCTTAAATCGAATTGATGATCGGACACCACCACAAGAATCTAGGGATGATTCTCTATAAGTCTACTGAAGCGGATTTCTCGTGGGGTCATCGTAGACATAACCCCAAAATTAGGATAAGGAGGTTATTAAGGGATTAATTATTATTTAATTAATGTAGATTTGGAATGTTAGAATATTGGGCATTCTGAGGTTGAACTTGGGTTATTGAATTCAAGATTTGGGTGAGCGCCGCATGTATAATTTCGGGATCCCTGCAGGTGTAGTTTAGGAAACCAGGGTAAGTGGAGTATTTTAGAATTTTATTATTAATTTGGAGTATACGAAATCTAGGAAGTGATAAACGAAAGTTATTCTCGGAGTTGAGTTAAATAATTTGGGATAAATGTGAATTTCAGGTTTTTGGACTGCGAATGCCAAGGGGCGTAGGAATTGGGTATTTTTAGAGAGATCTCAGTAAGCCAGGTAAGGGGAATAAATTATTACATTTATTTTTGAGAATTACTAATTTAGTTAATATGTGAAAATGAGAATATGTTATTTTTCCTGAAATTATTATGATATGAATATTAGATAAAATTGTGTGGCATATGACTTATATTGAATTGTGGTGTTTTGGTATTTGAAATATAAGTGCTGATAAAAAGTGATAAATATTAATAAGTATTTTTTAAGAAATATTGAAATACATGAAATATGGTATATACTATTATAAGATGATGGAATGTGCACAGAAAATGAAGAGAATTTTTTTTTATTAAGATGAATTCAAATATACTGATATGAGAATTGTTTTATTAAGAAACGTTGAAACGAGGATATATAAATATATTGAAGAGTATTTTCCCAAAAATGATAGAATATGCAGTATAGAAATGTTTTAATGGGAAATGTTGAATAATTTGAAATGAGATATACATGTATTATTATGAAATGAATTTTGAAATGTGAATATTAAAAATGGGAATATTGCAATGTAAATTCTACAATATAAATATTGAAATGTGGAAATTGAAATGTGAACATTGCAAAGTGCAAAAGCTGCAATGGGATCATTGAAATATGATTGATAAAATATCGATACAGCATAATGATTGCAGGTATATGGTAATGATAACCCTAAGGGATGGATATGGAAACCCTAATGATGGGTTGTGATATTGAGCACGGTAACGTTTCTAGTGGTGTTAGTGCAACCACATGGACTCGTGGAGCGTGTGGCGCGACAGTTAACTAAGTTGTTTAGTAGAGTTGTTGTGCCCCCTGAGTCCGGATTAGGGCTATAGGCCAGCCAGTCGTACTACAAATACTGGATATATGATATGATATTTTGATCTAATCAGGTCAACCAACTGCGATTAGATCCAGCCTTCGGGCCACACAACCCAGACCATAGGGGGAAGCATGGCGTGGAATATGGAGTGAGACCGCGACCATTGAGGTGAAGCATGGCGTAGCGAACATCCTCAAGGCAGCCATAAGTTACAGACATGGGTATACTAGTTACCAAGCACACTCATGAGCTAGATGAAAGTGGAAAGGAAATGAAAATGAGAATGAGAAAGAAAATGTGAAAGAAAATTGTATGAGTTAACATTATAAATAATTAAAGCAAAGTAAAACTCACCGCCTAAGGGCTTACTGAGTAAGGTGAGTGCCCTGATAAGTACCAATTGTGGTCGAACCCGAGTTATTTGGGTAAGAATACAAACGATATCAGGGCAGAGGGAAGCTGCTTGTATGGGCGGGTAAGCTTCTCTATTCTCGAGAACTTCGTTGGTAAACATGAGTTGTGTACGAATGATTTTTGAAACGATATTAAAAGCTTTTGAAAGCTTGTGTTGTATATCTATATGACTGTATACATGGAAAGGTATATTTTTCTCATAAGATACAATCATTGATATGTTTATATATTATGATATAATGAAACTCATACTGCTACACACTGTAAATAATTTATTAGATCTTATTGAGATGTGTCTCACCCAAATTATCGAAACTTTTCAGGGAACAAAGACAAACTAGGTGATAGGGCTCCGAGATAGTATGGAGCGGATACCTTGATATACAGGGTAAGTGTTGGACTAGGGAGGTGTAATTCCTCTAGGGTTGTGTTGTTTTGGGTATGATAGAAATGTATATGTTTATATATAATAATACTCTAGGTATTGTATTCTGAATACTTTGTATTTTATGACTTCTGTTGTTAGGTTTTGTATGTGAAATGCCTATTTACCCGGTACCCAATACGAGTCGGGTTATGTGTATGGTATAAGAGTTGTTGACATGGCCGATATATGATTTTTTAATATTGTTTATATTATAAAAAAAATGGTATGAAAATTGGGGCAACACATCCTTCAAGTCATCCTTATTGCTTGATTTCACCTTTACTCAAGTACACTGAGCTACAGTATCTATAAATTGAAAACCCACACATGATATCTGCTTGAGTCATATCCAACTTTAGGATACATGAAGCATGGACATTTTGGTTATTATGACATGTAAGATCAATACAATGTCTTTGAGAAAATTATATTGATGCAAGGGTGAGATTGGTAGCTACCTACAAAACCAAGCACAAGAAAATTAATTCATCAGCAGTTTAATAAACAGTTGGGGCCAAATGATGTGAGGGTGACATGTAGTAAGATGGATAACCTTAGTTCTCTTACAACTATTTAACTAATAATTTGGGCCAAATGTACTGATAAATTTGAT
This sequence comes from Malania oleifera, assembly GCF_029873635.1. Classification (NCBI taxonomy): domain Eukaryota; kingdom Viridiplantae; phylum Streptophyta; class Magnoliopsida; order Santalales; family Ximeniaceae; genus Malania; species Malania oleifera. The sequence goes on along the minus strand of NC_080429.1, from coordinate 27,100,747 downwards.
GTGCTATAAAGATTTTTCATAAGCAGCTATGCATTTCTCATTATTATTATTATTATTATTATTATTATTATTATTATTATTATTATTATATGTTTATGAAAATTGCAATTAAAGACATATTTGAAGTATGATCGTTGATATCAAGTTGACACATTATAAAAATTGCAATTGAGGGTTGAGACTCACTATGATAAAGAAGAGGAGAGAATACACAACCCATATGTCATTATTATTAATAAAATTTAATTATGAATCTCCTATATCTTGTCCCATATTAGAGTTATTTGACACAAATATGCTTCTGATTTTGTTTTTGGGAGATTTTGTAGGTTCAAAATTGAAACTTAGCAGTATTGTAGGAGACAGCAGGCTTTGTTTTTATGTATCTCATCGGGCTTAGTAAGTATTAATTAATTAATTAATGCAGTTTTTTGACTAAAAATTCCTCAGTCTTGTCTTAATTTTAATACCTTAGTCTCCTTCATATTTGATTAAATAACATTGCATGTGCATTAATATTTATATTTTTACTAAAAGTTTACCTTTTCTCTTTTAAATGTTTAGTTAGGTTTTAATATACTTTTACGTTATGTTTGGAGAGGTCTTGGATTTGGAGTGGTATTGGATTTGGAGAATATGTAATATTAAATTGTATTGAAATTTGTTCAAATTCAAATCCAAAACTTGCAATCCATGCTCCCAAATGTAGCGTTAGTGATTTGTCTTAAACTTTTAAATGTGTTTTTCACTGTGTTCTTTTAAATTTTTAAATAAGATTACAAACTGAAAATAAGTAGAAATATTAGGACGATAAATGTAAAAATTTTAACTTGAGAAATCAAAACATGAATATATATAATGTAAAGGCTCAAATACGATAAATGTAAAAATTTTAGCGAGGCATTTTGGAGAATGAGTCATGCGGGCATGACTCACTTGAGATATGATTGATTAGGTAATTTAATTTACTTTTATTTTAAGAGTAAGAATACATCTGCTAGTCAATGAGTCATGTACAATACATGTGCTTGCATGTGAATATTATTATCGTTTAAATATTTTATAATTCTTAATATAATTTGAATATATTTTTTAAAAAATTAATAATATATTTTCATAACTTAATTTATAAATATTAAAGTATGAATATTTAAATTTATTTATAAAAATTATATTTTATTTAATAAACATAAACATAGGAAATTTTCCTATGACACCACTTAGATGGATGGACAACAAAATTTTTAAATATATTATATGATATGATAGGAATGATCTAACTAACATGGAATGAAATATTAAATTTAATATTTACATATCATTATACATAAAAAAATTGATAAGCAACATTTTTATTGATTTATTTTTATAAAAGAATCTTATTAAATGACTTCTTCCAACAAAAATACAAATAAATTTATTGCAATTTTAAAATTGTAATTTTCTATCAAAATATTTATAATTATTATTTTTTGTTTACTTAATGAGCAATTAATGATTTTTTTAAAATTTCAAATACATTAATTATTTGGGAGTACTTCTAATTTTGTTTCTAAAATTTATTTTTCAAAAGTTATTATCTATCTAAATGGTGTTAGAAACCACACAAAATAATTTTTTAAGATGTCAAAAGTGTTACTTATTTTATTTTTTGTTTTTATTTTTTCATTCAATTACAAAAATACTAGCTTATTTTTCACTTTCTAATATTTATATTATAAAACTAGAAAGTAAAAGTTTTGTTTAATTGCAAAAAAGAAGTTTCATTTTTTATTTTTAGAATTTCAAATAATTACAAAATCACATCTTATTTTCAAATTTTCAAAAATTATATAAGACAAAACAATAATAGGATGTTTTTTTTTTTTTTTTTTGAACTTTCCTATACTAATTTAGAAAATTGAAAAACAAGATGCACTTTTGTTGTTTGAAAATTTGAAAATGGAAAATAAAACCGTTTATCACAAGTGAATAGTGTCAAAAGGCTATATTTTTTATAATTTTTTGAAAAAAAAAATAAAAAATAAAAATTGTTTTATACAACTAAACTTGGTGTGGACTTTTCTATGACTTTCGTTGTTTAAGCAAGCTTTCTATGCATAAGATCCTTAAGTATTTTCAAATATTGTCAAAAGATCCTTCGATTGACATATAATTACCATTGCGGGATAAAATGGTGATGACCTACGACATCGCTTTTCGACTTCCGATGATTTGAAAAGGATGGAAACATAGCAGGCTTGGAGGATCCGGGGTGTACTTCGGGAGATCACTCCAATGCCTAAGTAAGGGAACGCTTCAAAGATGTTGAATGCAACAGTAAAGTGGGTTAAAAGTGAGTTACCTTGGCTTGTTTGCATCACCCTTCTTTATAGTGGCGAGGTTTGACCCATGGGGTGATCTGTCATTATGACATGGGAGCATGGATCACTCCGAAGGTTTAAAGTGCCAGCGTGGAACACTCTAGGCGTTTAAGGCACCAACGTGGATCTCTCCCTCAATTATTGGATTAGAGCTAATTGCTCTTGCCAAAGGATCTGACTTGGATAGTGATTGCTAGGTTTTGACTTCTTTTTATAAGTTGATATATTTAGGGCATATCGTTGTCCCCCCCTTAGTTTCGAAGTTTTGAACCATATTTCCAAAGTTCGAAAGTTGTTTAGCCACTTCTTTATCTACAGCTTGCCGAGTCAGATTTGGGGCGTGCTCTGCTTACCTATGCCAATCTTGTGGCGCTCCTAGCTTTGTCGAGTCGAACTCAAAGGGGCATCGGCTAGTCTGAGTTGAGGTGGAGGCGAACACAGCTTTGCCGAGCCGATTTTCCAAACTAGATTTTCATTGAGTATTTGTGCTGAGCTACTCTAGTCGAGTTGTTCTCGCCGAGCTATTTTCGCCGAGCTTTCCTTCGTGGGCAACTTTTGCCGAGCCGCTCTTTAAGGAAATTCTTGTCGAGCTGCTCTGACCGAGCTGTACTTCGTGGGCAACTTCTTCCGAGCTGCTCTTCAAGGCACTTCTTACCGAGCTGTTTTTGCCAAACTATTCTTCATGGGCAACTTCTACCGTTCTGCTTTTCAAGGCACTTCTTGCCAAACTATTTTTGCTGAGTTACTCTTCGTGGGCAACTTCTACTGAGCTGCTTTTCAAGGCAATTCTTGCCAAACTATTTTTACCAAGCTGCTCTTCGTGGGAATCTTCTACTGAGCTACTTTTCAAGGCACTTCTTGCCGAGTTGTTTTTGTCTACCTGCTCTTCGTGAACAACTTCTGCCAAGCCACTCTTTAATGCAATTCTTGCCAGACTATTTTTTCTAAGCTGTTCTTCGTGGGCAACTTCTGTCGAGCTGTTTTTCAAGGCAATTCTTGTCAAGGTGTTTTTGTCGAACTACTCTTCGTGGGCAACTTCTGTCGAGCCACTCTCCAAGGCAATTCTTGCCGAGCTGCTCTTTGTGGGCAACTTCTACTAAGCTACTTTTCAAGACAATTCTTGCCGAGCTGCTTTTCGTGGGCAACTTCTTCCGAGCCGCTCTTCAAGGCAATTCTAGTCGAGTTGCTCTTCGTGGGAAACTTCTGCCAAGCTGCTTTTCAAGGCAATTCTCACCAAGCTATTCTTGCCTAGTTGAACTTTGTGGGCAACTCTGTCGAGTCGCTCTCCAAGGCAATTCTTGTCAAGCTATTTTTGCCTAGCAGCTCTTCGTAGGCATTTTCTACTGAGCTACTCGTCGTGACATTTCTTGCCAAGTTGTTTTTGCCGAGCAGCTCTTCGTGGGCATTTTCTGGTGAGCTACTTGTCGTGACATTTCTTGCCGAGTTGTTCATCGTATCATTTCTTGCCGAGCTACTCTTTATGGAATTTTTTGCTGAACTACTCTTCATGGGCAACTTTTGCTGAGGTGCTCTTCAAGGCAATTCTCGCTGATCTATTTTCACCGAGTAACTCTTTGTGGGCATTTTCTGTCGAGCTACCCTTCAAGGCAAATCTTGCAAAGCTATTTCTGCTGAGCTGCTCGTCGTTGAGTCTATTTTGTTTAGTGAGTCGTGCTCACTTGTTGGCGGTTATATGGCCTCACGAGCTGTGCTCGTCAGTTGAGCCTTCTTTTCCTAATGATCTGTGCTCATTTGTTGGGCATTCTTCTAACCTTGTGGGCTTTACTCGTCAGTTAGGCTGATTTTGCCCAAAGAGGGAGATTTATTTTTGTAGTACTGCATAGGCTTAAGAAAATAGAATATAAAACTTCTAGTGTCATTATCCCATTTGAATCTTCATCTCCAATAGAACTAGCAAGAAAAGAAATAAAAGGCATTACCAAAAGTTTACCTAGTTAGATATTCGCCGCTAAGATGTTGCCTACAGTGAGTGTGCATAATGACTTGTACAAGGATGACTTTTCAATTAATAATTTTTTGAAACTTATCGCACAATTGGTTGAAATTGAGGATTGGAGTACATGCATGCAAATGCTAGCTTCACAATACAAACCACTTCACCTGCAAGTTCACTTGTAGGTAGAGATGAAATGAAATCACGCGGATGCCTCCCCATAGTTACTTCCATTAATACTATCCCAAAGCTATAAACATTACACTTCTCACTCACTTTCGTTGTATAAGGAAACTCTACATGCAGAAAATTCTTTATTTAGTCAATTATTTACCCTTGAAAGTTGTAATTATACTTTTTAAAATAAATGTAAATTACTAATAAACTATCTTTGCCATTTGATATCACCATTATTTAAGTATTATACTGCACATCAGCATCACCCTTATTTTAACACTGTATTGCATTATTGTATTTTATGTTTTGTTACTTTCTGTATACTTATATTACTCTTAAAAGATAATTCTTATTTTTATGGTCATTAGGGTACAAATAAAAATTAAATTGACTATTTTACCTTTTTTGTCATTGAAGTTTCTATTTTGAATTTCAATTATTTTCCTTGGATTGGAGTCTTGAAATTCAAAATATCCTTGCATTTATTCTTTTCTTAATGGATGCTAATTAGGGCATTGAATTTTATAATGGGGGAGCTCTTGGGATGTCTTGACCAAGTTTTGAATATTGCTTTTATTGAAAAATATTTTGGCATTGTGTCTTTTAAGGTAGCGTTTGGCAATATGAATTTAGAGGATTGGAGTATAATGAATAAATGGGTGTATAATGTGTTAGCTTTGGTGTAATCCCAAGACGGGGGTGAATTGGAGATTTAAAAATTTCTTCCTAGGTTAAACTAATCTAGCAACAGTATTATGCAATCTAGGGGCAATCTAAGTATGTATGAAATTGCAGATATGATATATTAACCAAATTCAATACATGCACTACAATTTCAGTATTTCTCAACAAGATACTATTAGCTTTGGTGTATTCCCAAGAAGGGGGGTGAATTGGGTATTTAAAGATTTGTCCCTAGGTCAACCAATTCTAGCAGCAGCAGCATTATACAAACCTAGAGTCATTCTATTTAATTATAAACTCAATCAACACATGTACTACATATAATGAATCAAGCATACAACATACATGTGCTGAAAATAAAAGTGCAGAAAATAAATTTGTGGTAATATAAGGAACACGCACAATATGTTATCGGGGTTCGGCCAACTGTGCCTACGTCCCCGCCTTTAACTCGCAAGCCCGAGGATTCCACTAATGCTCACTTAATAGGTGGAGCAGCACCTAATACAACCAGGTCAATTAGCATAAGGCTGACCTAAACCTTTACAAATTCTCCTTGCGGGGCGGAGAAGACCCTAACAATCCTTATGGGCTGGATTATCGCCCCCTCAGGTTACGCCTCGAATACAATAGTTTTTTTCACAAAATAACTAGTACAGTGATTATACTTCTCAAGTAAAGTAGATATGTACCCAATATAAGCAATCACATACACATCAACAATATAAGTAATGTAAGCTCAGTGATGTGAATATATGTGCAAATAACACTCAACAAGATATTATCACAATAGTGTTCAAGAGTGTTCTAAGCAAGTTGTATCTTTCAAACGAGCTAAATGATATCTCAATAGAAAATCAGGGTTTCAAAGATGTTTATCAAATATTCAAACTTAACTCAAAATATTTTCCTTCAATGTAATGAGTACAAAAGTAGTTTGAAAATATTTTATCTTGTTGAAAAATATTTTGCACACCAAAATCAAAACTATGAGACACTTGCACTAACAATGCAAATATCCTAAGCTTGCCAGTTTATCCCAACACAAGATTTATAATATTGAAATCTGTACTCCCAAAAATGAATCAAATAATCAACCATACAAATGGAAGTATTAGCACTATTTAATAAACACAAGAACAATCAATAACCTCTCACAATATCAAGATCTATCAAGGGAATAAAAATTTGAGAGTATTTTGGGAAAAATGAGATTTTGAGATAGAGAGGATTTTTGTTAATTATTTTGGCTAATCTCATACTAATCCTCACAAATGAACCCATATTTATAGACAAGGTAAAAAAATAGAACCGTTTGGGACCTATTGGGTATTCTTAGAAAAGTATAAAATGCTTAGGATATATTAATCACAAATTAACCCGTATTTACCTCAGTTAAAATAATTTTAACCTGACAAGGTTCGGGTGGTTGAACCGAGGTTTGGTCGCCTGAACAGACACATTTTTGAAAACCCTCGAAAATGGTTTGGTAGCCTGAGTTTTGGTGCGGTAACCCGAACAAAAGTCAGTAGCATTTTGTTCGTAGGTTTGGGTGCCTGGGTCTAGAATCGGTAGCCCAAACACAAGAGTTCGGTTGCCCGGGGCATGATTTGAGCTAAAATGCTCGGCAACCCATGTTGGTGAAATGTATTTTTCAAAGGGTTCGGTCACCCGGGGAAGATATGATCAAATGTGTTCGGTCGCTTGAAGCAAGGTCAAACTGTTGACTTCTCAATAGTTCGGGCGCCCGAGGTGAAATGAACTCCTAGGGTTCAGTTGCCCGAGCTCTCTCAATTTTCCCTATATTATTCAATTCTATTCATTTTTAAAACTCCTCAATTTTGTATCATATATGTGCATGAGTGTTGTCATACTAGGGTCTTACTGAGGCTGTTTTGAGATAGTCCCAAAAATCCGGCATCGGTCGACCGAAGGGTGCCCTAAGGTCATTTGGTCCCTATGGTCAATCTACGGTCATTTTAAGCTTACAAAACCTATATGCATGACATGTAAAGATTATTACAGACCGATATAAATTATTACAGACCCAAATAATATAAATTACAACAAGAAATAATCTTCAAGGTCTTCAGGCTTTACTTCGTGTGTCATCAATTGATTTGCTAATATAAACCTGCACACAAACTTGAAAGCTATCAAATATTAGAGTATTTGTCATTATCAAAATCGGGTGTGACCTATAAGTTCAACAGATACAATATCGTGTCAATCAGATATGTAGTATATAGAGAAGGGAAATTAAATCAAGTACAAACCAAAATGTGATGCAAGAAATGTAAAAGTGGCACCGAATATGATATCAAGGTTCAGCCAATCCTGCTTACGTCCCCGCTTTGGCACACCCGTACAAGGATTACACTATAAGCTCACTTAACGAGTGAAGCGGCACCTAAACAACCAATTCAATTAGCACAGGGCTGACCTCAACCTTTACAACTATGTTAAATTAACACAGGGCTGACCTCAACCATTACAAACAATCCTTACTAGGCTGAATTACCGCCTCCTCAAGCCACGCCTAGAATACAATAGTATCTCTCAATAACAAACTGGGTACAATAATTATACTTCTCAATCAAGCAGATATGTACCAAATGTAATCAATCAAATGCACATCAACTATGTAAGCTTCGTGATGTGTATCTTTGTGCAAGAAACACTCAACAAGATGTTATAACAAGTATGCTCAAGAGCGTTCTAATCAAGCTATGTCTTTGAAACAAGTTATATCAAATCTCAATAACAAATCAGAGTTTCAAAGATGCTAATCAAATATTCAAACTAACTCAAAATATTTTCCTTCAATGAAATAAGCACAAGAGTAGTTTGAAAATACTATAGCTTAGAAAAATATTTGCACAACAAAATCAAAGCTATAAGAATCTTGCAATGACAATGCAAAGATCTTTAAGCTTGTTAGTTTATCCCAACACAAGACTTACAATATTCAAATCAGTGGAATAAACTTAACTAAACTCCCCAAAATTAATATCAATAATCAACCAAAACAAAGGGAGTATTTGTAATATCTAATAAGCACTAGCACAATCAATAAGCTCTCACAATGCTAAGATGTATCAAGGGAATGAAGATATGAGAGTATTTGGGTAAAATAGGATTTTGAAATAGAGAGGATTTTTGCTAATGATTTTCTTAATCTACTTTTGTAATCCACCCAAATGAGGTCCTATATATAGACAAAAGCCAAAATATAGCCATTTGGGACATGTGGGGTATTATTAGGAACGTTTTAAAACACATTAAAAAAATTAACCTTGTTTAAAGCATTTTAACCTCGGTAAATAATTTTCAATCTGAGAGGTTTCGAGTGGCTAAAGTCAACTCAAAAATCCATTTTTAATGGTTCGGGTGCCTGAGTTCAAGCTCAATTAGCTGAGTAAAAGTCAAAATCTTTCTATCCGAGGTTCGGGTGCCCGGGTCAGTTTGGTTACCTGAATACAGGTCTTCGGTGGTTCGAGGCCTATTTTGAACTAAAATGTTCGGCAACCCGAGTTGGTGAAAAGTGTCCTTTTAAGGGTTCGGTCGCCCGAGGGAGATAGGATCAATCCTAGTTCGGTCACCTGAAATCAGGTTAACCCACTGACTTTCTAGCAGTTCAGGCGCCCGAAGTGTTTTGAACATAACAGGTTCAGTCACCCGACCTCTCATAAATTTGCCTATTAAGTTCATTTTCACTTCAATTAATTCTCTTGATATGTTAAGTGATTTTGGGGACATCTAATGTACTTGTGTATGGACCTAAAGACCTTCTAAGGTCTTTGAGGACACTGAAAAAATTTGGCGTCAATCGACCGAAGGATGCCCTAATGACATTCAGTTTCCTATGGTCAATCTACGGTCATTTTGAATTTACAATTACCTACATGCATGGCATGTAGAGATTATTTTAGACCTTTTTCCCTAATTACTATTATAGACCCAAATTGAATAATAATGAATTACAATAAAATAATCTTCAGGGTCTTCATGCTTTACTTCATGTGTCATCAAAGTATCTGCGAATATATACCTGTACATGTACTAGATAGCCATCAAATACTTGAGTATTTGTCATTATCAAAATCGAGTATGACCTATGAGGTCAACATAATGTTTGGGTCATTAATAATGATGTGAGGGTGAAATGCATAACAATGTACAAATTAATCTCAAGAAAAATAATTTGCTGGACAGAGAGTGGGAAATGATTATAGCTTAATTCCTAGAAGGTACTTTTAAAGTAGTTTAGAAGGTTGATATTTTCAACTAAACATCATAGCAGTTAATTTAAAATATTTTATAAGGCTAATGATCATGGCTTAATTACATTATTTGAAAATATTTTTAATATTCTCTTTTTCCAATACTCAAATTTGTCAAAGATTAAAGACATTTAAATGAAGTTAATTAAATATTCATAACCCTCCACATAAAAGCAGGAGTAGAAGCTTAACTTCTAATTCACATAGTGTTGTTCCACATTTAACCTGCTAATTTCTGACTTAAGCATAGAAATGATCTCTCAAAGCATATCTTAGCTTCTCAAAGAGTTCTGTATTTTCTTTTTAGGGAATCAAGATCATGAACGAACTAATAAATCGCAATCAATAATTGATTGGCTTGTGTACCTAGTAGTATTAACAACATTAATTGATTGTAGCTCATGATGTCCTTTTTATTAGTTGGGTGCATCAATTATTCTATGGATATGAACCTTTTTTGTTTTATAGAGAATATAAGTTTTTAATTTTAGGTTTGAATGCATATAGATTTGAAAAAAATATTTTATATATATATATATATATATATTTTTTAAATTCACATAAATTATAATTTAAAATCTGAAATTTGTGCTCTCAAACACTATTTAAGACAAAAATAAAATAAAATAAAAATAAATAAAAAATAAATTTTAAAATAAATAGTAAATTTGTTAACAAAATTTTAACCTTGTATTTCTTAGACTTTAAAATTTAAATGAAATCAATGAATTTTAAATAATTTTTTATTTTTGATAATATTTGACATAGAGGGAAGCTCATATATTGCCTATCAACCACAATCTTTGGAGAAAGTAAAATTGTTTGCTAACAAGCATTTAGTGAATATGCATATTGTTGATCACATTTTGACAAAAAATACGCATATTAGATGCTTGGTGAAATGCATAAGTTGTATATTCATGGTAATTGTCAAACTAGGATTTGGTGATTTTTGGGCTTTCTCTTCTTTTATGTTTTTAGCCCTCTAAAGGGAGATATGCCATTATTTCATTAAAATTTAATTACTATTGACACAAGTCATATAGAGAAATCAAATATTTTCATGAGTTGTCTTGATTTTCAAAGCTTTTGAAAGAAAAAATAATTGAATTTCAAGATTCTTGGTTCATTTTTCCATTTCCCTAAAAAATCTCGATGTTTTTGTGTTTTTAGGGGGGCTAGAAGACTTTAAGTTGAAATGCAAAAATAAGATTATGCCATCTAAGGTCTTCTTTTTGTTTGATAGGAGGGCTTGTGTCGGCTTTCTTCTCTCACCTCCATGGACATTTTTACTCTCATCCTTCCATCTCACCAAGCTGTCGGGTGTTGTTAAGGCATCTTTTGGTATAAGCAATGGTAAAATTGTTCATCAACAAACATTTAGTGAATGTGTATATCATAGATCAAATTGTGACAATAAAATAGGCATATTAGGTGCTTAGTGAAATATTCAATTGGTATGTTTATGACAATTGTTAAACTAGGGCTTGGTGATTTTTGGGTTTTCTCTTTTCTTTTGTTTTTAGCCCCTAAAAAGGTGATACACCATTATTTCATTTAAATTTAATTACCGTACATATGATTTTGTCCAGGCATCATATTGAGAAATCAAGTACCTTCATGAGTTTGGCTTCATTTTCTAAGCTTAAAAAAAAAATTCAAAAAAAATTAAATTTCAAAGATTTTGGTTCATTTTCCATTTCCCCTAAAAAATATTTAGGGGATTCGAAAACTTTATGTCAAAATGCAAAAATAAAATTGTCATGACTCTCATCACCTCACTAAGTTTTTAGGTGCCACAAAGACAGGTTTTTCTAGGTTTTATCTGATTAGGCCGATTTCCCTCTCAAGTTCATGTCCCTTATCTTTCTTGTCCTCCATCTCACCGCAAAACAAAAGGGGGAGGGGGGACGCTCGACTATGGATTGAGCATGTTGGATTTTTGTGTGGATTTTCATTTTGATTTTGAAGTTTGATTTGGTGATGTTAAGATGCAATTTCCGATTTTGAGTGAATGTCAATTTGCCCTAAATTTCATTGGCAACCATGGAAGTTGTAGACACCCCAATTTTAACCAGGCCTTTCCGAGGAGACCTCATGGCAAACCTTCCCACACTGTTTGTGGATCCCACACATCCTTGTAGGTCCCACGTTGCTTGTGGACCCCACACATCCTTGTAGGTCCCACCCTATTTATGGGCCCCACATCTCTTGGTATGCTAGCTCGGATTCCTACATCTGGGTCACGTTATCACTCTGGTACGTTAGATCGGATTCCTACATCCAGTGCACGTTATCACTTTAGTACGCTAGCTCGGATTCCTACATCCGATGCACGTTACCTTTTTTGGCATGCTTGTGTCTGTTGGCTCGAGTTCCTATAACCCTTAAATGGCTCGTGGACCCCACATTGCTTGTGGGCCCCACATATCTCCATTGGGCCCCACATGGTTTGTGGGCCCCAAATCTCTTGGTACGCAAGCTCAGATTCCTACATCCGGTGCACGCTACCCCCTTTGGTACGCTAGCTCGGATTCCTACATCTGGTGCACGTTACCCCTCCTAGTATGCTAGCTCGGATTCCTACATCCGGTGCACGTTATCACTCTGGTACGCTAGCTCGGATTCCTACATCCGATGCACATTATCTCCTTTGGCTTGCTTGCGCCTGCTGGCTTGGGTTCTTATAACCCTTAAATGGCTCGTGGACCCCACATTGCTTATGGGCCCCACATATCTCCATTGGGTCTCACATGGTTTGTGGGCCCCACATCTCCTGGTACGCTAGTTCGGATTCCTACATCTGGTGCACATTATCCCTCGTGGTACGCTAGCTCAGATTCCTACTTCTGGTGCACGTTATCACTCTGGTACGCTATCTCGGATTCCTATATCCAATGCACGTTACCTCCTTTGGCATGCTTGTGCCTGCTGGCTCAGGTTCTTATAACCCTTAAATGGCTCGTGGACCCCACATTGCTTTGGGGCTCAGCATATCCCCATTGGGCCCCACATCTCTTGGTACGCTAGCTCGGATTCATACATCCGGAGCACGTTACCCCCTTTGGTACGCTAGCTCGGATCCCTATATCCAGTGCATGCAAGCTCAGGTTCTTATAACCCTCAAACGGCTCGTAGACCCCACATGGCACGTGGGCCCCACACATCTCTCTTGGGCTCCGCACAGCTTATAGGACCCTCATATTATTATTATGATTATTATTATTATTATTATTTATCTAATTTGTCAAATGCAAGCATACTTTGTTCCCCCATCATCACTCACCACATGTCATGTTTCCTCCCTTTATCATTCTTTCTATTCTATATTCCCTTCATCATTCTTTACCCCATACTTTATTCCCCCATCATCACTCACCACATGTCATGTTTCTTCCCTTTATAAATCTTCCCAGACTATATTCCCTTCATCATTCTTCATCCCATACTTTGTTCCCCCATCATCACTCACCACATGTCCTGTTTCCTCAATTTATCATTCTTCCAAATTATATTCCTTTCATCATTCTTCACCCCATACTTTGTTCCCTTATCATCACTCACCACATGTCATGTTTCCTCCCTTTATCATTCTTCGCATTCTATATTCCCTTCATCATTCTTCACCCCATACTTTGTTCCCCCATCATCACTCACCACATGTCATGTTTCCACCCTTTATCATTCTTCCATGCTATATTCTCTTCATCATTCTTCACCCCGTGCTTTGTTCCCTCCATAATTACTCCCCTATGTCTTCTTTCCCATGCTTGTTCCAAGTTAAGTCTATAAATAGCCTTCTTATTCCAAGCACAAGGAGGAGTTCTTAGTGGTGGTAAGGAGAAGATTTTAAATATTGAAGTCTTCTATTATAAGTTTGTGAAGCTAGTTTTTCTGAGTGAAGATCAAGCGGTCAACTAACCCCATTTCCTACCGGTGCTGAGTCACCCCATTTGAAGAAGGCACTCCGTAGTGCCTCGAGTAAGAGCTCAAGAACAACTCTCGGGAAGACACTGTAGAGTGGCCCTAGTAGACTCACCGATAGGAAAAGAAGACCGGATAAGAGGAAAACGAAAGAAGATCAAGCGGTCGACTGATCCCGTTTCTTACCGATGCCGAGTCACCCCATCTGAAGAAGGTACTCCGTAGTGCCTCGAGTCAGAGCTCAAGAACAACCCTCGGGAAGACGCCGTAGATTGGTCCTAGTAGACTCATCGACAGAAAAAAGAAGACCGAAGGAGAGGAAAACGAAAGGTAAAATTAATTGATTTTCTTTTCTTGGGTTACATTCTAAAGTATAATAAACGGGGTATGAAGTTGTGAATCAAAGACTCAAGCCTAAAATTAGGTTCAATCTCGAACCTAAACTCCGTTTATCTCTCTTCAAATTGTTTGAACCTGTTGCAGCCAAAAATTGAATGACCTTCACGATCCCTGATCACGACCACCTGAAAAGAGATAAATAAGTAAGGCTTAGAGGACCCGGGGTGTACTCTAGGGGATCGCTCCGATGCCTAAGTCAGGGATTGACTTGAGAGGTTTTTTATGCAACAGTTGGCGCCGTCTGTGGGAACTTCTTGAGAGGTTTTCTCTTTCAATCCTTGATCATGACTACATCAGATAATTGAAGGTCGATGCATTGGCTCAATTAAGATCGTCCGAAATACCACCGTCCAACACCTAGACGTACTCGATGTCGTCTGATCCATCGCCAATTGGGATCCTACCTAGTGCAAACTCTTCATTCATGGAATTGGAGGGACACTACCATCAAGAACCTCCACAATCTTTTCTCCACCTATGGTGACCTCGAAGAAGCCATCGCGATCCTTGGCAAGGTCACCAGGAAAAGTAAAGGGTATGGGTTTAATTCGTTCAAGCACATCAATGACGCTTTACTCGCATTAAAAAAGCCAAGTAATAAAATTGACGGACGAATAACCGGAACCCAGCTTGCGATATTGGGAAATTCCGGATCTAATACGAATCCAACTACAATTGATGTTTCTATGCACAAGATTTATGTAGCCAACGTGCCTATTCTCAAGGTATGATTTTTTCTCCATCATACAATAATAATTTTAAAATAAAATAAAATAAATAGATGTCATAGTTTCAATGCTTGAAGATCTCTGCCTTAATGACTAATAATAATGGGATGTTCAAGATATTTAATTGATTGAACAGTGACCTATACACTAAATGCATAGTGGGGTCATGACAGCTACACTGCCAGTCAAATAAACAAAGCCAAACTTTAAAATTCGAATGGGTTAGCCGAATGTACCATGGGGTCAACAATAATGACTCTTACACATTCATGTGCACTGAACAGTGCTCTAAATAATGAATTTGAAATTACAATTGAAAATTTGAGTTGAAATTGCAATGCACACTGAAATTGCATAATTGTAGCAACTGCAATTGGAAAAACCTCAAACAGAAAAATCAAGCTCCTTAGTGACATTTGATTGAGCACCTGGAGCACAATCAGCTGAACAATCCACACCATAATCAAAACAAACAGTAACAAAATCACCGTCGTCAATGGTAGACATCTCGCAAATCTCAATCTCAAACTTCAATCTACCATTGCACTCACAACCCCAACCAACATGGGACTCACGAATCAATTGGGATACAATTGAATAATCTGAGTTTATAGACCCTACATATGACACAGATAACACAAAAATAGTCTGCGAAATCTATAACACTGCACGCTTACTTGCAGTTCCCTTTGCCATAAATGATCGAACACTTGGTGCATACACATCCAAACCCTTTGAAACAAATCCATCTCGAACCGATTAAGAATCCTAACTGATATTGAAAATACCATAACTCACATCTTTAACCACAATAAAATCAAAACTGCAAGAACTTGTCGAATTGAACAACCATCCCAGCATTATAAATTATCAAAATGTTACTGAATATATAACCCAAAAAATGAGCACAGATCATTAGGTAAGGAAGAATCGGCTCAACTGATGAGCAACGCTCGTGAGGCCAGAAGACTACCCAAAAAATGAGCACGACTCATTAGGCAAAGAAGAATCAGCCCAACTAACGAGCAATGCTCGTGAGGTTAGAAGACTGCCCAAAAAATGAGCACGACTCATTAGGCAAAGAAGAATCAGCCCAACTGACGAGCAACGCTTATGAGGCCAGAAGACTGCCCAAAAAATGAGCACGACTCATTAGGCAAAGAACAATCAGCCCAACTGACGAGCAATGCTCGTGAGGCTAGAAGACTGCCCAAAAAATGAGCATGACTCATTAGGCAAAGAAGAATCAGCCCAACTAACGAGCAACACTCGTGAGACCAAAAGACTGCCCAAAAAATGACCACGACACATTAGGCAAAGAACAATCAGCCCAACTGACGAGCAACGCTCGTGAGGCTAGAAGACTGCCCAAAAAATGAGCACGACTCATTAGGTAAAGAAGAATCAGCCCAACTGACGAGCAACGCTCGTGAGGCTAGAAGACTGCCCAAAAAATGAGCACATCTCATTAGGCAAAGAAGAATCGGCCCAACTGACAAGTAATGCTCATGAGGCCAGAAGACTGCCCAAAAAATGAGCACAACTCATCAGGCAAAGAAGAATCAGCCCAACTGACGAGCAACGCTCGTGAGGCCTAAAAACAACCCAAAATATGAGCATAGCTCATTAGGCCAGAAATGACAAAAAAGAAGAGCACGACTCATGAAACCACAAGCAGCCCAAAATGCCTCAAGAAGAGCTGCTCGACAAAAAAAAAAAAATACAATTTTCGAACTTTGGGGGGACAACTGATATACCTCAAATATATCACTTACCATAAATCTAAAGGAGACTAGAGCCCAGCATTGATGAGGGCAATTACCACCTAAGTCAACTGCTCAGGCAGAGCAATTGACGCCAGCTCCATGATGACTAGAGCAATCTACGCCAACGTTATAACAATTGGAGTGATTCACGTTTGCTCCATAATTCACTAATAAATGACACATCACCCTTGGGTCAAACTCCATCACTATAAATGGGGATTCAGAGAAGAGGCTAAGGTATCTCATTCTAAACTCTACTTTACTGTTGCATAAAAAACCTCTCAAGTCAATCCCTGACTTAGGCATCGGAGCGATCCCCCAGAGTACACCTCGGGTCCTCCAAGCCTTACTTATTTATCTCTTTTCAGGTGGTCGTGATCAGGGATCGTGAAGGTCGTTCAATTTTTGGCTGCAACAGAACCCTTGAATCGGTATGGAGCCGATTTATTGTTTTATTTAGTATGTTTTTTTTTTTTTCTTTTCTTTGAATGACTATTGATTCAAAAAACCCATAAAAATCATAAAATGACAAAAAAAATCACAAAAGTTTTTTTTTTAGGAAAAATTCCAAAAATATTTTCAAATTTTGACTTCTATGAGTTTTGTTTTAATTTTATTTGTGTTATTTTGAAGTTCGGAAAAAATATTGAAAGATCATAAAAGTCACAAAATATTTTCACACTTGGAAAAAATCACAAAAACATTTTCAAAGTCCAAGAAATCATTTTCACCCCGAATGAGCCCAAAACCTCCCAAGATTTCAAAAATGTCAATTTTCCTTACTTAAAAAAAATCCTATAAATTTCAAAATACCTGGGAGTTATTTTTTGTAAAAAAACCTATTTTCTCTATTTTTTGATCCCAATGATTGCAAGGAAGGGCGTTGAGTTTTTCGAAAGCATGATATGCCCTGATTCTGAGGGAATACTTATATGTTATTTACTTTTTATTTTTTAATATTTATTTTATAATTTTAAAGAGAAGAGTAATTTTAAAGACTAATTAAATTAATTTTTAGAATAATTTTTAATTATTCTAGTACCATTCATAAGAATGAGTGTGTAGAGGGTACGAAGACCTTCTTTTTACATAACTGTACTCTTAAGCATGTCTTTGATAATGCAGACTGATTCTAACTTTAATTAGGTAGTAATTAAGTATTCTAACCACACTAAAAGATTAGCAGCGACTACATTACACTACTTTTCACAAAAATTTAAAATTAACTTTTCATTCACTTTCTTCCACTTGGAACGTTGCGACAGAGGTAATCGTAGATTTTGGGGCGTGCGAAGCAGATTTTCGCGGAGGTTACCAGAACTTCTGCGAATGCAAATCGGTTTTCACCGCTGCAAGAATCAGAGAATGAAGGTGAAGATGGTCTGGATTTCATTGTGAATCAAGGGAGAGATCGTTGTGTCTGCCAAGAAGAGTCTGCCTCAGATTCGTGAGGAAGTTTCGAGGCTTAAAGAACTGGCCAAGAACAAATTACGAGAACAGAATGCTACCCTTGATGGTGCAAATGGAAAATCTGCTAGTTCTGGGTGGCAGATGCATTTTGCCTCGACTTCCAGTAGCAGATCCGTAGAAGTTGAGGATGATGGTAGCTCGTCTACTGATGAATCTGATAGTGGCGAAGATGAAAATCTAGAAAACTCTAAGGTGAGTGAGTCATCCTCTAAAGACGATGATGAATGTCCAGTGTCAGAATCTTTGGGTACAATACGATTGAGGTTGAGATGGAACCGACAGTGACAATTCTACTAGATTGGTGGGCAATAGTTCTCGAATTGTTGTTACCACGGCTGATGATGAAGTTTGCATGCAAGGTGCTCGACCATATGTCTCAACGGACACAGGTGAAAGATGGGGATCAAAGGGCTGCTGCGTGTGCAGATGCTGGTGCGTGCACTCAAGGTGCTCGATAAAATGTCACAAGAGACATTAATGGGAAAGGTAGGCAAAGATAGGCAGTTAAAGAGATTGCAAAAGATGGTAACTCTACCTGCACCCAAGGTGTTCGACATAATCCCACAAAGGAGCAAAAGAAGTTCTTTATGAAAGGGGACAAGAAGGTGCCTTGGGCTGAATTATTCGCTAAGAAAAGGCACCAACAAATCCCTGGATTTGTTTCAGATGGTTCAGGTGCTCGGATTGAAGCTGATGATTTTGCGCACACTGCTAAACAATGGAAGAACTGCTTGGTTGGTCACTTCGTGGGTAAGTTCCCAGGTAAAGCAGCCCTTGATTTCATTGTTGGAAAATGGAAGGTTAAGGTTAAATCTTTCATCATGAGAGTGGTTGGATTGTTTTCAAATCGAGGAAGGAGGAGGATTTGATCCATGTGCTGCAAGGAGGCCCTTATCATGCATATGGACGACTTTTAAAGCTCAAAAGGATTTCGAATTTGTTCCAATTTGAGAAAGAGAGCTTTAGTGTTTGTCAAATTTGGATTAAACTTAAAAGTCTGCCCCTTGAACTATGGGCTCCAAATGTTTTGGGGAAGATTTGTTCTGAGTTGGGAAGACCCGTACTCACCACTAATATGGAGAGGTTATCTTTTGCTAGAGTCTTGGTTGAGATTGATGTTGCCACAGAGATTAAAAGCTGCGTCAAGATCATGTTTCTAATGAACAGGTAATTTCTCAGGAGGTTATTTATGAGCAGATGCCCAGTTTCTGCAATATTTGTTCGAGTCTGGGCCATGTTGAAGAGAACTGTCCTGCCAATAAACAAGTTCAGAGCAAGATGAATGAAGAACAAGCACGTGTCATTCCTGTTGACTCTCCTTCCTGCAGTGCCAAGACAATCCAGAGTAAAGAATTACATGGGCAGGGTAATTGAGGCAGAGAGAGCTGTTTAGAATAACGCAAGTGCTGCACAGGGACAGAAGTTTGGTGAATCTGAAGTCACTAAGGCAATTTTGGTTCAGAGCATACAGCCAGGCAGTGTTGTAGTCAACCCGAGTCCTCCTGTTGTTGTTGCAATAGCTCCTGCAAAGGATGGTGGTATTGATAAAGGATTTGCTGCTCCGGTGGATAAAGGAAAACTCCTCTTGTTAGCACTAGGAGTCTTCTGAATCATGGAGGGGGTAGCCAAATAGAAATTGGGAAGAAGGTGCAGGGATAGATTGTACTTGCCTTGGCTACTCCTTCTAAGAGTAAGAAATGGAACAAGGGCACTCGGCCTCCTTGAGGTCTTTCTGTTCTTTTTCTCTTTGTTTTGAAATTTGTATGGAGTTGTTTGCTCGACATGCCCTGTTTTGAATGTATATTTTTGGATTGACCTCTATGCCCCTGGAAATGCCTAGGTTTTTGTGTAACTTTTGTGTTACTTTGATTAGGAGCTTTGGTATCCTTTGTTTTTTTTGTTGGTGGCCTTTTTGGCCAGCCTTATGATTGTATTGCCTTGCAATTGTGTTGGGGACTTGGGGACTTGGCCCCCCTCTCGGTGTATATCCGAAGTTTTTTGTACATATTCCATTAATCAATATAATTTATCATTTACCGATCAAAACAGATCTCCACCTTCATAATTCAAAGTCCTCATCTACACCACCCACATAGATTTCCAAAATATCAAAACTAGGGGTTCCACTCACTATGTGCATGCATCAGATCTTCACACTATGTGCATGCATCAGATCTCCACCTTCATAATTCAAAGTCCTCATCTACACCACCCACATAGATTTCCAAAATCACAAAACTAACCAAAAACACAAACAACAATTACCCAACCAAAGAAGAGAAAAACAAACGAAGGACTTTAAACCTTTGCGCCCTCAAATCATTTCTAGCTTCATGATAAAATTGTCCTCAATGATTATTCAATCCAAATTTAACTACTTCTAAAAGGTAAAAATAATTTTTATGGTGGTCCTCCAATGTGATAACTTTTATAATGACAAAATTGTCCTCGATGATTATTCAATCCAAATTTAAAATCTTGTTGTATCCTAAGAAATTTGATGGCTTTCAAAATTTCCGTAGGAACTAAATTTATGGACAAATGTATCCCCAGGGTTTTAAGGACCATTTTTCTTTTTTTTATTCATGGTTTCAACAGTTTTGATTGTTTTTACTTAATTATCATCTGATTGAATGATTTACTATTGTCCACTCTTATATATGACATATTTGTAATGTAAGAATAATTTCATTATCATTCCTTGCCTTACTAACTTTGTGTTATTTGTGGCTCTTATACTTCTGTTTTGATAAGCAAAGAAGGAAGGAGAAAAAACATGAAGAGGGCAATACAGCAAGCCTCGTTGACAAGGGCCTATGTTCGTCGACGAGGCGACAACAATGATTCTTCAACGAAGACTCTGAAGCTCGTCGACGAATAATTGCCGAGAACAGGAAATTTCAGAGTTCTGGCATCGTCGACAAGAGCCATGCATTCGTCGACAAAGGTTCTTCTTGGTCTCGTTGATGAAGCCCTGTGTTCGTCGACGAGGGGCGCCTAGGCTACGGTAGTTTGTCTGAATTTTGAATTTTTGAACGATGGGTGGTTGGGCAAATGGAGGGAAACCTCCGAGGAAATTCTATATATGTCATCTAGGCATATTTTGGGAGATAGGGTGATCATTTGAGAAGTGTATTGTGTATATTTTGATTTCCTTAGTGAAATTTGTGTGTCATTAGTTCCGTGGATGTAGGCTTTGCCAAACCATGTAAATCTTTGTGTTGATCTTGTTCTGATTGTGTCTGTTATTTACATTTACTTCTTGTTGTTTATTTCATTGTGCATCTTCATTATCCGATCAATTATCACAACAAATTGGTATCAGAGCGTTTGTTGTTATGGCATCAGGATCGTCTTCTGCAAGATTTGACGTTGTCAAATTTGATGGAACCGAAAACTTTGGCTTATGGCGAAGGGGGGTGAAGGATATTCTAGTGCAACGAGGAATGGCTAAAGCGATGCTTGATACTCAACTGAAAGGAATGGATGAGACAACATGGGTAGATTTGAAAGCAAAGACAGTGTCTACAATATGCTTGTGTTTGGCCGATGAAGTTCTCTATAAGGTGATGGAGGAAGATTCTCCAGCGGCTATCTCGCAAAAGTTAAAAAGTCCGTACATATCTAAATCCCTCAATAACAAACTTTTTCTTAAGTAGCGTTTATATTGGCTGAAGATAGTAGAAGGATCTAGTCTAGATCAACAAATCAATGCATTTAATCAAATCATAAGTGATCTTATGAGAGTTGATGTGAGATGAGGATGATAAGGCTTTGATGCTGTTAAATTCTTTACCCTCGACTTATACCTATGAAAATCTTGTGACCACTCTTATGTGGGGAAAAGAAACTCTTGATCTGCAAGAGGTAACAAGGGTCTTGTTAAATTTTCATTAAAGATTGAAGATATGTGATGAAGGAGAAGGACTTGTGGTAAAAGGTAGTAATGAGCGAGACAAAGGAAAGTTTAAGAATGGGTCTAATCATAAATCTTGAAATCTATCCAAGAAAAAAAACAAAATTCAGTGTTATAAATGCGGTAAAAAGGGACATGTGAAACCAAAGTGTCCAGATTGGAAGAAAGGAAATACTAATAAGTATGAGGGGATTTCAAAATCTGTGAATGTTGTTCAAGAAGAAGATTCAGAAAATGGTGATGTTCTATCAGTTTCAGCGTAGTCGGATAATCTAACAGACTCTTGGATACTTGACTTGACATGTTCTTATCACATGACTCCAAACAAGGAGTGATTCAACACTTACAGGTTAGTGAATTCTGGATCCGTTCTTATGGGTAATGGTGCTTCTTGTAAGATTGTTGACATAGGAAATGTATAGATAAAAATGTTTGATGGTGCTGTAACAACACTGTGTAATGTGAAACATATACCTGAGTTGAGAAAGAGTCTGATATCTCTTGGTACTTTGGATTGTAACGGTTTCAATTACAAGTCCGAAGTTGAAGTCTTGACGGTATGGAAAGGTAATCTAACTGTAATAAAAGAGTAGAAACTGGATGAGAATATTTACACGTTGCAGGGAACTACTGTTATAGGTGGAGTTGTAGCTATGGATGCTGAATAAGATGAAACCATCTTGTGGTATATGCGTCTTGGGCATATGGGAGAACATAGTATGAAAGAACTACACAAGTGAAAATTGTTAAAAGGTTTAAAATCATGTCAGTTGGAATTCTACAGATTTTGTGTTCCTGGAAAACAGAATAGGGCAAAATTCAGTTCAGCTACTCACAAGACGAAAAGAATTCTAGACCATGTGCATTCAGATGTTTGGAGCCCAGTTAGAGTTGCATCAAAGGGTGGACATGTGTATTATGTGAGTTTCATTGAAGATTACTCACGGAAGGTTTGAGTTTACTTCATGCGTCACAAATCTAGTACGTTTGCCAAGTTTAAGATTTGGAAGGTTGAAGCGGAAAACCTGATATGGAGGAGAATCAAATACTTAAGGTTGAATTATGGAACCAAGTACGCTGATTCTTGGTTTATGGAGTTTTGTGCAGAGCAAGGCATCAAGAGGCATTTTACAATTCGCCGAACACCTTAAAAAAATGGTGTGGTAGAACGGATGAACTCTTGCTGATACGGCTCGGTGTCTCAGATTGAATGCATGGCTATCAAAGAACTTCTAGGCCAAGGTAGTTAGTATGACTTGTTTTCTGGTAAACCGATAACTAAGGGCATCGCTAGGGGGTAAAGTGGCGGAAGAGGTTTGGATGGGAAATGCAGTAGACCACTCTGGATTGAAGGTATTCGAGTGTCCAGGCTATGTCCACGTGTCTAGTGAGGAGAGGTCTAAGCTTGACCCGAAGTCTCGTCGTTGCATCATCTTGGGATATCCAGAGGGTGTGAAGGGGTATAAGCTGTGGGATCTAGTGGCAAACAAGGTGGTGATCAGTAGAGATGTAGTCTTTGATGAGAAGGCTATAGTGAAGCGTACTCAAGAGTTTGATGATAAAAAATAGGAGCCAAAAAGTCGGGGCAGTGATGAACATGTTGTACTAGTGGAGTGGGAAGCTCAGGGCAACGAAAATGAGCATGGTTGTAACGACCCGAAAAATCTATACCATTTTTTTTATAAAATAAATTGCAAAACATAACATTATGATACTCCTATATAATCTGCTATAACATCTTAGGTCCAAAGTGAGCACTGAGGAAATCTGATTATATTACACACCTATGCAGCAAGAAAAACATATAACTGTTCATCCATATAAACAATACTAGAATTTTAGTAACTCATCCAAAACCATACACACATATATACACATCACCCCAGTATCATCTACTCAAAAATACTATCTCCTGTATACACTTACCCAACAAATAAGGTAGTGTACTCAATCGACCTCTCTATCTGTGAGCCTGATCCGCTCGCCTAATTAGATCACCTAAAAAATATTAAATCACTGGAATGAGACAACGCTCAGTAAGAGGAAATATACTACTACTACTGTGTGGCAACTGAGCTACATAAATACTATACTGATAAATATATGAAACTGTAAAAATTGATAGAAAAATATACAGTACAACTTGCATCTTTTATAATTTAAAATACAACTGTAATGTCCGAGTTTTCTACTTTTTCATACTTCTAGTATCATAATATATCTGCTGATATTCTGTAAATTTGTATACATATACATAACTGTGATATTTACCCTTGAAAACTGTACATCATGATTTAACCCCTCATGACAGGATTGTGCGGCCCGTAGGCGGGACTTAACCTTGGTTGGCCTACTAGGTAAGTCCACTGTAACTCTACCAATCCTCAACCTGGCCAAACTGCAACCTCTCCTAGGCACGATACTGGTATCTACCTCCTCAAACTAGCCACCTCAACCCACTCTCCTGGGGAGTCTACAATCCCTTTAGACACGATTGACGGAAACCTTCCACGCACTATCTAAGATGTGTGGTTGCACTCTAATCTTGTAATAGCAACGGTACCGTGCTCTGATAACTGAATATTTACTGAACTGATTAATTAGGGTCTGATATTATATAGTACTGATATACATTATTATCTTACTGTTTCATCATGATTCCAAAATAACCATAACACCGAAAGCTAATCCGAAAATACTGTAATATCTATACTATATAAACTGAATTACCATAATGTTATGGAAGATAACCATAACACCGAAAACTGATATGAAAATATTGCATTAGCTGAGTTGTATAAACTGTAATATCATAGTGTTATGACTTTAATATTTTGGAAATCATGGTAATCTGCATATGCTGTAAAATATCTGTCTGTATAAACACTGTAATTCATACTCTTATAAAATCTGATAAAACATATCTCTGCATAATAATATAAATCATACCAATCTAAAAATTGTATTGTTTCTATACTGATCTGATAAGGTCTTATAACATATTTCTAATAGATACTATAAATCATAATAATATGGAAATTGTATAATTCATATATTGATCTAATACTATCTCATGCCACACAACTACATAAATAAATATCTCAGATACTGATACTGTATTTTCTGATATATAAATAATTTCTGAACTCAATAATAATCTAGAAAAACATATAATTTATTAATAAATATTCTAAAATTTCTAACATAGCATATTTCCCTTACCTAACTGATTGGGAGGCTCGCCTCCAACTCTATCCTCATGCCCTCGGCGTACCAATCTCAAAATGTTGCAATAATACATTTATACAAATTCCTTAGTAAATCACTGAATTTTTTCCATAAAATTATCTCACTTATATTTCCTGAACATGCCTATTCACAATTTCTTAAACTTTAATGTACTTGGGCTCCTGGAAAAATACCTGCTAGGGTCCTCAACCCATGCTTGCAGGGTCCCAAAAACACCCTAACCCTGAAAACATAACACCCTAATTTTACTTCACAAAATTCTAGTATATTCTTATATATAGAATACAAAATCTTAACTCAAATAAGCCTACTAATACTAAAAATACCTAAATAATCTACTTACCCTGATTTTGGGATGGTGTTCAAAATGCCTAAACCAACAATCTATTCTAGTAGACTTGTAGAGAATCTCCACAGGATCAACATGGCGGCTTCTGATCATCAAAATGGGAAGAAACGGGGCGAGAAATCTAGAGGGAAGGGGAGAGAAACCGAGCAGGAGAGAGAAAAAAACTGAGAAGAAATGAATTTCTTCGCTGAACCGTTATTTTATGCTATTTATAAACCTCTTTCCATGTGACCTTGTCGATGAGCCACGACACCTCGTCGACAAGTCCAAGAAGGGGTTCATCGATGAACACCTAACCCTCGTCGATGAGTTTCAGGCCCCAAAAATAGCCCCTTGGTAAATTCTCATCGACGAGATACGTTTGCGTTGTCGACGAGGCCCTACTACGCCCCCCTTTAAAATTTCCTTTTTCCTCTCATTTCTTTATTATTTAATTCTCATAATTACCCGGGTTACTATATTCTCCCCTTCTTATAAAATTTCGTCCTTAAAATTTGTTATCTGTATTAAACACCATCAATTGAGAAAAATAGGCTACTTATTTTATTAATTATCCTCACTTATGGCGAAGGAATACTGTGGTTACATAAATGATTATAGGAGATTACAAATATACTCATAAAAGAAAACTTTCTCAAAACCAAAACACTACCTATCCTATGATCTAAAATACAACTATACATTGATCACTCTGCACCGAATAAATCAAAATTAACTTTATTTAATTAATACTAACTAATACTATACTCCATTAAATAGGTTGAGGTATTTCTGTCTAATCTCCTCCTTAAGCTTCCACCAAGCTTCTTCTATGACATGATTTTTCCATGAAACTTTCACTAATTGAATTTTCTTGGTGCACAATTCCTATTCCTTCTTATCTAAGATCTGCATTGGCGCTTCCTCATATGCCAGTGAATTTCTAAGCTCTATTTCAGCGTAATTGATCATGTGGGATGAGTCAAGGACGTATTTTCTCAGCATGGAAACATAAAATACGTTGTGAATTCTAGATAAAACTGGTGGTAAAGTTAGCCTGTAGGCAACTAACCCCAATCTCTCAAGTATCTTGAATGGGCCAATGTACCTAGGGCTTAGCTTATCCTTCTTCCCAAATCTCATAACTCCTCTCAGTGGAGCTACCTTCATAAATACCTTATCTCCTACGTCAAATTTTAACTCCCGGTGACGAGTATCTGCGTAGCTTTTCTGCCAAATCTAAACTACACTGATTCTATCTTTAATCAGTCAGACTTTATCGTACGCCTGCTGCACCAATTCTGGTTTCAAAACTCGCCTTTCACCCACTTCCTCCTAATACAGTGGAGAATGACACCTCCTACCATATAACGCCTCGTATGGTGCCATGCTGATGCTAGCCTGATAGCTATTATTATATTCAAACTCAACCACCAGTAGATACTAGGTCCAGCTACCCCCAAAATCTAGCACACAAGCTCGCAGCATATCCTCAAGTATTTGAATCATCCTCTTTGTCTACCCATCAGTTTGAGGATGAAAAGCTGTGCTGAATGCTAACTGTGACCCCATAGCCTCCTGAAAATTTTTCCAAAATCGTGATGTAAATCGGGGGTCACGATATATGACTATAGATATCGGCACACCATGGGAGCGAACTATCTCTTGAATATATAATTCTGCTAGCCCATCCATAGAATAGTTTACTTTGAGGGGGATGAAGTGAGCGGTCTTCATTAGTCGATCTATAACCACCCAAATAGCGTTTTGTTTCTATCATGTTGGTGGTAGCCTTGTTACAAAGTCCATAAAGACATGATCCCAATTTCACTCAAGGATGTAAAGTGGCTGCAACTGTCGCACGGGTCTCTGGTGCTTAGCCTTTGTTTGCTGGCACGTCAAGCACTGCTTTACAAATTCAGCAATCTTCTTCTTCATGCCACTCCACCAGAAGGATTCCCTTAGATCCTGATACATTTTAGTACTACCCAGATGCACGGTGTATAGGGATCTATAAGCCTCCTCCAAGATGACTCTCTTGATTTGAGCATCTGTAGGAATGCATAATCTAGTACAAAACTGCAGGGCTCCATCATTTGATATACTGAACTCTTTCTCCTACCCGTCTTGCACTTTCTTTATCAACTTTTCTAGTTCTGGATCAGTTCTTTAGGTGGCTTTAATCATTTCTTGCAATGTAGGCTGTAACACCGAGTTGGCAATAAATGCCTGGTGATCACCCTCTATCAGCTCCATGCCTCACGTCTCCAAATCCATTTGGATAGGGTGTTGAATCTCCACTGCTAACACCGCTACTTTTGCTATTTTCTTGTTTAGTGCATTAACCACCACATTTACTTTTCCTGGGTGGTAGTTGATAGTACAATCATAATCCTTGATAAGCTCCAACCATCTTCTTTACTGCAGATTCAAATCTTTTGGGTGAAGAAATACTTTAAGCTTTTATGATCAGTGAAAATTTTGCATTTCCCACCATAAAGATAGTGCCTCCAGATCTTCAGACATACACCACTACTGCTAACTCTAGGTCGTGCATAGGGTAATTCTTTTCATACTCTTTAAGCTGTTTAGGTGCGTAGGCAATAACTCTTCTATGCTGCATTAACACACTTCCAAGTTCCTTCAAAGATGCATCACTGTATATCGCAAATCCATCCTCCCCTGATGGAATAGATAGTATCAGTGTAGAGACCAACCGTCGCTTTAACTCTTTGAAGCTCTGCTTACAAACATCGATCCATTTAAATCTCATATTTTTCTTTGTGAGTCATGTTAGCAGACTCGACAATCGGGAAAAACCATCCACAAAACGTCAGTAATAGCCTGCTAAACCTAGAAAACTTCTAACCTCTTGGACATTTCCTGGCCTTACCCAACTCATCACTGCTTTAATCTTACACGGGTCAACTGATATATCGTCCCCGGAGATCACTTGCCCAAGAAAAGTGACCTGCCACAACCAGAATTCACATTTCTTTAACTTCGCGTAAAGCTTCTTTTCTCTTAATACCTGCAATACCAGTCGCAAATGATGCTCGTACTCCTCAAAACTTCTCGAGTAGACCAGTATATCATTTATAAAAACCACAACGAATTGGTCCAGGTATTGATGGAACACCTGATTCATTAAATCCATAAATACTATTGGTGCATTAGTTAACCCGAATGGCATTACCAAGAACTCGTAGTGCCCATATCTGATTTGGAATGTTGTTTTTGATATGTCCTCTGCCTTGACTTTCACCTAGTGATAACCTGATCGAAGGTCAATTTTAGAGTAGACTTAGGTCCCCTGGAGCTAATCAAATAAGTCATCAATCCTAGGAAGAGGATATTTATTCTTGACTATTAATTTGTTTATCTCCCTATAATCTATACACATCCTCATGGTCCCATCTTTCTTTTTCACGAACAATATTGATGCTCCCCAAGGCAACACGCTAGGTCTGATAAACCCTTTATCCAAAAATTCTTATAACTGATTTTTTAATTCCTTCAATTTGGTTGGAGCCATACGGTATGGTGCTTTAGACACCGGTGCCGTACCTGGCAGTAGATCCACTGTAAATTCAATCTCTCAGTCTAGTGGTAAGCCATGTAACTCCTTTGGGAAGACATCTGGAAATTCTCCAACCATTGGAATGTCGGCCTGATTTAGTTCCTCCTTTGGAAATTCCTTTATATAGGCTACATATCCTTGGCATCCACCCTGAATCAGTCTCCTTGACTAAATAGCATACACTAGCCATGGTGAAGCACGTACACGTGAACCCACAAATTTGTATTCTTGCTCACCTGGGGGTCTAAAAATCACTTCTTTCTGATGGCAATCAATGCTGGCATGATTAGCTGCTAGCCAATCCATACCCAATATCACATCAAATCCCTACATATTTAGTATCACAAGATTAACTGGTAGCACTTTCCCTTGAGTGGCCACTGGAAAATTTCTAATTACGCTCCCACACCTCAGATTAGATCCAATCGATGTGGATACTAACAACTCAACATCTAACAACTTTACTCCTATCCCAACTACTTTAGCATACCCCGACGATACAAAGGAATGGGTGGCACCTGTGTAAAAAAAAAAAAAAAACTTTATATGGTAAAGTAGTAAGTATACCTGTGACAACGTCTTCAGCAGTCTCAGCATCTCTAGGCGTCAATGCATAGACTCTCGCCGGTGCAGTGTTCCTCTACTGGACTCCACGAGGCACCTACTCTCATCCAACCCAACCTAGTCTGGGAGCTGGTGCATAGATCAGTGGTCCCTGACATGATCGAGCCATATAACCAGGTCTTCCACATCGGTAACAAATGTTCTCTCCCATCCTACATTCACCTGGATGCCTCCGGCCACATCTAGGGCAGATAGGAATAATCTGCCCACCCTGAACACTGTCATGCCCCATCATCTGCCTCTGGCCTCCTCCATATCGATCTCCTTTCCATGGGCCTCGGCTGGAACCCGTATGAAAACCAAGAGGCGTGGGCCTCTTCCTTTGGCTTGATCCTCCTACATCTGTCTACGCACTCTCCTCTACTACCATGACTCTATCAACAAGCTCAGAAAAATCCTGCATCTTTAATACTGCAACATGCCTGTATATATCTCGCCTCAATTTTCTATTGAACATTCTAGCCTTTTTAGCTTCATTTGGAATGATATAAGGACAGAAGCACGAAAACTCAATGAATTTCACCACGTACTGCTGGACTGTCATCGATCCCTGGAACAGGCTTAGAAATTCTTGTACTTTAGCCTCTTTGACTGTGGCGGGAAAATATCTATCGAAAAATATCTCCCTGAATTTGCTCCAGGTCATATCCATGGGCATAGGCCTCTGTTCTTCCAACAACTTTGTAGCTACCCACCATCTCTTAGCCTCATCTGTCAGCTTATACGAGGCATAAAGAACCCACTGCTCATCGATGCGCTGGAGCACTGTCAGTGTTTTCTCGATCTCTTGCATCCAGTTCTCAGTAGCTACAAGATTAACTCCTCCTAAAAACGCTGGAGGATTCATCTTTGTGAACTTCTCTATCGTGCATCCCTAAATTGTAGATGGACCTCCCTACTCCCTAGAGCTCCGGGAAATCTTAGTCATGACCTGCTGAGCTACGTTGCATAAAACAGCATCTGAGTCCCCGCCTCCTGCACCAGAAGGCCCTGCTTCATCGTCGCCACTAGCTTGAGAATCCAAACCTTATAATACTACTCTATATAAAATACCCCGCACTTCCTATCACTAATTTAAGGTCTAGTCCTACCATATGGAAATAGAAATCGATGATAGTTTACTATAGTTTTCCTGAAATCGTCACCCTAGGAAAATCACAAAAACCACCCCGAAATTCTACCTCCAGATCGTAAAACAGAACCCTAAATTCTAATCCTAATTCCCCAACATCAATTCACTGATATCCTGTTCCACTCTTCTTAAAATTCCATTCCTATATTCTGGTATTGTTTTCCGCTGTACTCTAGAGTTTACAGAACCTAAAAACCTAGGCTCTGAAACCAAACTGTAACGACCCGAAAAATCTATACCATTTTTTTTTATAAAATAAACTGCAAAATATAACATTATGATACTCCTATATAAGCTGCTATAACATCTCAGGCCCCAAGTGAGCACTGAGGAAACCTGATTATATTACACACCTATGCAGTAGAAAAACATAAAACTGTTCATCCGTATAAACAATACCAGAATTTTAGTAACTCATCCCAAACCATACACACATATATACACATCACCCCAGTATCATCTACTCAAAAATACTATCTCCTGTATACACTTACCCAATAAATAGGGTAGTGTACTTGCCCGACCTCTCTATCTATGAGCCTGATCCGCTCGTCTAACTGGATTACCTAAAAAATATTAAATCACTGGAATGAGACAACACTCAGTAAGAGAAAATATGCTATTACTAGTGTGTGGCAACTGAGCTACATAAATACTATGCTGGTAAATATATGAAACTACAAAAACTGATAGAACAATATACAGTACAACTTGCAACTTTTATAATTTAAAATACAACTGTAATGTCTGAGTTTTCTACTTTTTCATACTTCTAGTATCATAGTATATTTGCTGATATTTTGTAAATCTGTATATATATATACATAACTGTGATATTTACCCTTAAAAACTATACATCATGATTTAAACCCTCATTATAAGGTTGTGCAGCCCGTAGGTGGGACTTAACCCTGGTTGGCCTACCAGGTAAGTCCACTGTAACTCTACCAATCCTCAGCTCGGGCAAAGTACAACCTCTCCTAGGAACGGTACTGGTATCTACCTCGTCAGACCGGCCACCTCAACCCAGTCTTCTGGGGAGTCTACAATCCCTCCAGGCACGGTTGACGGAAACCTTCCACACACTATCTAAGATGTGTGGTTGCACTTTAATCTTGTAATAGCAATGGTACTGTGCTCTGATAACTGAATATTTACTAAAATGATTCATCAGGGTCAGATACTATATAGTACTGATATACATAATTATCTTTCCATTTCATCATGATTCCAAAATAACCATAACACCGAAAGCTAATATGAAAATACTGTAATATTTGTACTGTATAAACTAAATTACCATAGTGCTATGGAAGATAACTATAACACCGGAAACTGATCTAAAACTAGTGTATTATCTAAGTAGTATAAACTGTAATATCATAGTATTATGGTTTTAATATTTTGGAAGTCATGGTAATCTGCATATGCTGTAAAATATGTCTGTATAGACACTATAATTCATACTCTTATAGAATCTGATAAAACATATCTCTGCATAATAATATAAATCTTTCCAGTCTGAAAACTATATTTTTTCTATACTGATCTGATAATGTCTCATAAACATATTTCTGTATAAATACTATAAATCATAATAATCTAGAAATTGCATAATTCATATACTGATCTAATACTGTCTTATGCTACACAACTACATAGATAAATATCTCATATGCTGATACTGTATTTTAGGATAAATAAATAATTTCTAAACTGAATAATAATCTAGAAAAACATATAATTTAGTAATAAATATTCTAAAATTCCTAGCATAGCATAATTTCCTTACCTAACTGACTAGGACGCTCGCCTTCAACTCTACCCTCACGCCCTCGGCATACCGATCTCAAAATCATGCAATAATACATTTGTACAAATTCCTCAGTAAATCACTAAATTTCCCTATAAAATTATCTTACTCATATTTACTGAACCTGCATATTCACAATTTCTTAAACTTTAATGTACCTATGCTCCTGGAAAATATCTGCTGGGGTCCTCAAGCCATGCCTACAAGGTCCTAAAAACACCATAACCCTGAAAATATAACACCCTAATTTTATTCGACAAAATTCCAGTATATTCTCACATAATACAAAATTTGGACTCAAATAAGTCTGCTAGTACTAAAAATACCCAAATAATCTACTTACCATAATTTTGGGATGTTGTTCAAAATGCCCAAACCAACAATCTACTCTAATAGATTTGTAGAGAATCTCCCCAAGATCAAGCAGGAGAGAGAAAAAAACTGAGAAAAAATGAATTTCTTCGCTGAATCGTCGTTTTTTGCAATTTATTAACCTCTTTCCACGTTGCCTCGTCGATGAGCCACGACACTTCATCGGCAAGTCCAAGAAGGGGGTTCGTTGACGAACACCTAACCCTCATCGATGAGTTTCAAGCCCCAAAAATAGCCTCTCCATAAATTCTCATTGACGAAGCACGCGTCCACGTCGACGAGTCCAAGAAGACTGTTCATCGATGAATGTTCTACGTTCGTCGACGAGGCCCTGTTGCATCCCCCTTTAAAGTTTCCTTTCTCCTCTCGTTTCTTTATTATTTAATTCCCATAATTATCCGGGTTACTACAATCATTCTACAGTTGCAGGGAGCTCTAGCTCGGGAAACCAGCAAGTTGACGATATTCCTATATGGAGATCCGGACGCACTATCAGGCCTCCTTTAAGGTATGGTTTTGATGAGTTAGTATCTGTTGATTTTTTGAATCTGATCCCTATTTTGATTATGACAAACTACATATTACTAATGTGTGTGCCTAATACTTGAACAAGTCATTATTTCAATACACTCACATGAGAAAGGATTGTTGGAAGCCTGAAAGACTTAAATATCATACTCCTAACATACTCCATGGAAAATCTAAAGAGTAGAAGAAAGAAGAAGAAGTTTCCTATTGTAAATGCACTGTTTTAAATTTGGTCTATAATAATCTATATCAGTCTGTAATAATCTATGCATGTCATGCATATAGGTAATGGTAAGCTCAACACGACCATAGTTTGACCATAGGGTACCTAATGTCATTAGGGCACCCTTCGGTCGACTGACGCCAGATTTTTGGGACTATCTCAAAACGGCCTTACAAAAAACCTTAGTATGACTCTAGGTCCCAACATTCATGCACATATATCTACAAAATTGAGGAGTGTTAAAAATGAATAAAGTTGAATAATATAGGAAAATTTGAGAGAACTCGGGCGATCGAACCCCAGGAGTTCGAAACTCCTCGAGCGTCCGAATTGTTGAAAAGTCAATAGTTGACCTTGGCTCTTGGGTGACCGAACCATTTTATGCATATCTTTCATGGGCGCCCGAACCCTCTGAAAGGGACCCCTCACCAACTTAGGCTACCGAGGAATTTAGTTCAAAATAGGCTCCGGGCGACCGAACACGTGCGTTCAGGCTACCAAATCTAGGAATGGGCACCCGAACCTATGAACAAATTGATTACGCACCGAAACTGCATAATTGAACGTTTAACCCGAGCTTTATGATTTATATTTTTAATTAAATGTCCAAAATTGTCCAATATTTTAATAAAGTGCCAAAATCATCATTCTTGAACTTATTGCACTATTTATGAAAATTTGGTAATTTTTTGTCGCAGGAAAATTCCCGGGAATCAAAACTGACATCTGTTCGTATTTCGTACATAACTTTTCCGTCCAAGCTCTGATCGAGACAATTCAAATTTCTAGAGAAAGAGGAAAGGATTATCTACAACTTTAGTGTTTTGAGTTTTGTGAGATACAGGCTTTAGAAGAGTCATATTTGCAACGAAAAGAGAACAAATAAAATGAGAAAATAAAAAAATATATTTGAATGAATATTTGATGTGACCCGGCCATGAGTGTCATCCGGGTAGGGCTTCTGTATTTTCTTTTTAAACTCCTCCAGCGCAGCTCCTGGGGAAATCCTCTTCTCTTCTCTCCTCTACTATTCTCCTTCTTCTTCTTCTTCTTCTTCTTCTTCTTCTTCTTCTTCTTTGGTTTTGTTTTTTTTGTTCTTTCAATTTCTGCTTTGCTCCTTCTCTGTTTCCCTTTCTTTCTCCCCTGTTTTTCCTTAGTTTTGCCTTCCCCTGTCTCTCGAGTCTCCTTCCATAACAGTCCGGCCAGTCCTCTCCACCCTCGGCCAGTCACCATAGCAATCCTCCTCAGCCCACTGGAGTGTCTCCATCACAGCAGCAGCAGCACGCCTCTGCCCCAAGAACACAGCAACCCCCTGGAGTACCTCGGCCAACCCAGCAGTTCTGCAACCAACCGCAGCAAACTGTGAGCATCCAGCCACACCCGGCACCCGAGTCCCTGTTCCACTCCAGTAGCAGCAGCAAGTCCTCTGCAACTTGCTGCAATTTTCCAGCAGCCAGCAAAAGCCTCTCGGCCAGTCTCCAGCAGGCCTCTCGGCTAGTTCCCAGCACAGCAGCCTCCACAGACTGCTCCCCACAGCAGAAGCACCCGAGCTCCACACCACCATCCTCTGCTTCCCACCAGCAACAGCACGGCCAAACACTCAGGCACCATCCACAACAGGCCCCTACTCTCTCTCTCTCTCTCTCTCTCTCTCTCTCTCTCTCTCTCTCTCTCTCTCTCTCTCTCTCTCTCTCTCATCTCCTTCTTCTTCTTGTTTTTTTATTTATTTATTTTATGCTAATTGTTATTTTGTTTTTACTCATTGGATTTTATTAAAGACTTGGTTTTTTTTTATTCTATTTTTTTCTTTATCATTTATTTAGATGCTCTTTTAATTATAGTTCTTTTTATTATTAAAGTTTATTGAATTTATGTGTTTAATTAATGAAGTCTAAGATAAAAATAAAAAAAATATAGAAAAATAAAATAAAATACAAAGTTCGTTTTTTTATTTCTTGTGTCACGTTATTGTTAGGGTTGATTGATAGTCTAATTTTAATTCGAGTTCTGTGTTCGTGTTAAAGGTCCAATTTTTATTGCGCGCGTGTGCGTATTTGATTGAGTTTCCATTGCATACTCTATTTCCTTGTTTGAAGTTGCCATTTTAATTAATGCATGTTTCAGTGCTTCCTTAAGTAGGTTAGGGTTTCCATTCTTGCTTTTTAATTTAGTGAATGTTAGTTTTAGGGTTTAGATTGCGTGTTATTTAATTTGTTAAAAATAAAATTGAACAATCTTGAGATCCCGAATCTGAACTGAGTTCAGTACCTTTTTAATTTCGATTGGAAAGACGTAAATTATGAGATTAAAACGCATTCCCTGAGGAGACGATCTAACCCTTGGGCTTAATATTACACAACAGAACTCCTATACTTGGAATAGCTTCCGAGCTGCTCATTTTTTGAGTGAGTCACAAATGTTTCTAACTTTTGTTTGGGCTACCGAACCTTCACTCGAGCTGCCAAACTATTTTAAAGACTTTTTAAAATGTGTTTGTTTGGGCGACCGAACCTCAGTTTATCCACTTGAACCTTGTTGGGTTAAAATTACTTTAACTGAGGTAAAATTGAGTTGATTTGGGTTAATACTTCTTAAGCATTTTAGAACTTTTCTAATAATTCCCTATAGGTCCTAAACTGTTATAATTTTACCCTAACCTATAAATATGAGTTCATTTGTGTGGATTAGTAACAATTAGCAAAAATCATTAGTGCAAAATCCTCTCTTTTTCAAAAACTCATATTGCCCAAAATATTCTCAAATACTTATTCCCTTGATACATCTTAGCATTGTGAGAGCTTATTGAGTGGGCTAGTCATTATTAGAGGTTGCTTATACTCCCATTGTTTTTCTTGATTGATTGTTATTGTTTTGGGGAGTCAAGCAAGAGTTTTTCCACAGATTTTTATTTGACAAATCTAGTGTTGGGAAAAACTCATTAGCTTAAGGATATTTGCATTGTCATTGCAAAGATTCCTATAGCTTGATTTTGTTGTGCAAAATATTTTTTAACAAGCTATTATTTTGTTTTTCAAACAACTCTTGAGCCTACTTTTTTGAAGAAAATATTTTGAGTTGTTTTGAATATTTGCAACATCTTTGAAACCTTAATTTATTATTGAGATTTGATATATACCGTTTTAAAGAAATAGCTTGATTAGAACACTCTTGATCATATTAGTGGTAATACCTTGTTGAGTGTTGCTTACACAAAATCACATCACAGACCTTACATTTCCTATATTGCTGATGTGTGGTTGATTGAGTATATTGTGTTTAGTGGTACATAATCTATTCAGTGTAAGAAGCATTTCCGTGTACATAATATTTTAGACACATTTGTTGTATTCCAGGCACGGGCCTGAAGAGGGAGACTAGCCCTGTGGAATAGTCTCGGATTGGATTAGACCCGATTAGGAAAGCTAGGTACGCCATCCTGGTAAAGCGTGTTGGTTGAGGTCAGTCTCGTGAATTGACTTGGTTGTAACCGATGCCACTCCACCCGTTAAGTGAGCATTAGTGGAATCCTTGTGCTGGTGTAGCCAAGGTGGGGAAGTAGGCACAGTTAGCTGAACCCCGATAACATTTCTTGTGAGTGCTTTTAATGTTCGCATTTTAAATTCTAGTACATGAATGTTTATATTTTACTATTGTGAATGATTGGGTTTATAATTGCATAGACAGACCCTAGGTTGAGTAATATAGCTATTAAACCGATTGAACTAGACGATAATTTTTAAATACCCAATTCACCCCCCCTCTTGGGAATACACCAAAGTTAACAATATTTTATGCTTTCCTTATTTGTTGCAATGATCCAACTACTTTTCAAGAGGTAGTGCACGACCAGGAGAAAGATATGTGGATGGGAGCGATGATTGAGGAGATGGAATCATTACATAAGAACCAAACTTGAGATTTGGTGGAGCTTCCAAATGGGAAGAGACCGATAGGTTGCAAATGGGTGTATAGGAAGAAGGAGGCAATTTCATAAAAGGAAGGAGATAAATTCAAGACACGGTTGGTGGAAAAAAGATACTCGCAAAAGAAGGGGATAGATTATGATGAGATCTTTTCTGCAGTGGTCCGACATACTTCTATTAGAATTGTGTTGGGGTTGGTATCTCATTACAATCTTCATTTGGAACAAATGGACGAGAAGACAACATTTCTTCACGGTGACTTGGAGGAACAAATCTATATGGTACAGCCAGAGGGATTCATTGAACTAGGGAAAGAAAATTTTGTTTGTAGGTTGAAGAAATCTCTTTATGGGTTGAAACAGTCTCCAAGGCAATGGGATAAACGGTTTGATTCGTATATGAAGATTGGCTACAAACGATGTGAGTATGATTGCTGTGTTTTTGTGAATAAATTTGGAGATGATTATCTTATTTTCCTATTATTGTACGTCGATGACATGTTGATAGCTGCAAAAGATTTAATTAAGGTGAATCAGTTAAAGGACCTATTGCATAAGGAATTTGACATAAAGGATCTTGGTTCTGCCAAGAAAATACTTGGGATGAAGATTCGTCTTGACAGGACTGCAGGGAGAATATGGTTATCTCAGGGCGGTTATATTCAGAAGGTGTTGGAGAGATTTAGCATGACTGATTCAAGACCGATGTGTACACCTCTAGAGAATCGTTTCAAATTGGCTATTGCAGATTGCCCAAGTTTGGATGAGGAAATCCAAGACATGTCAAAGGTCCCCTATGCTAGTGCTGTGGGGAGTTTAATG
The DNA here is from genome assembly GCF_029873635.1 of Malania oleifera. Taxonomy (NCBI): domain Eukaryota; kingdom Viridiplantae; phylum Streptophyta; class Magnoliopsida; order Santalales; family Ximeniaceae; genus Malania; species Malania oleifera. The sequence continues at coordinate 27,062,490 of NC_080429.1, read as the reverse complement.
TATGCCATGGTATATAGGAGGCCAGATTTGGCTCATGCAGTAAGCATGGTGAGCAAGTTCCTCTCTAATCCAAGAAGGTAGCATTGGGAAGCCATCAAATGGATACTTAGATACTTGTGAAGTACATCGGGATATGACATCATGTTCGACAAACAACAGGGTTTTCCTTTAATTATGGGGTTTGTTGATGCAGATTATGCTGGAGATATAGATGACAGAAAGTCTGCAACAGAATATGTGTTTACCCTTGTAGGAGGACTGGTATGTTGGAGATCTATGGTACAGTCTCTGGTTGCATTGTCCATGATTGAGGCGGAATATATGGTAGTTGCCAAAGCTGCAAAGGAAGCTTTATGGCTTACTGGTTTAGTCAGAGAGCTGGGGTTACAACAAGATGGTGTGGTGCTGCATTGTGATAGTCAGAGTGCCATTTACTTGGCGAAGAATCAGATATACCATGTTAGGACCAAGCACATTGATGTGAAGTTCCACAGAGTTTGGGAATTGATTGCTTCAGGTGAACTTATGTTGGAGAAAGTTCACACATCTGATAATGCAGCATATATTTTGACCAAATCAATTACTTCAGAGAAGTTCAAGCATTGCTTGGACTTACTACATGTCTCCAAGTCATAGAAGGGAGACAAGCCCAACCTAATGTTTTCAAGTTCAAAGTGAAGCAGTTCATGTTTTTGAGATTCTCCTAAGGGACGTATAATCGCTAAGGTGGATATTGTTATTTGTGCCTCTTATACTTTTGTTTTGACAAGTAAAGAAGGAAGGAGGAAAAACATGAAGAGGGCAACACAGTAGGCCTCGTCAACGAGGGCCTATGTTTGTCGACGAGGCGACAACAATGATTCGTCGACGAAGACTTTAAAGCACGAATAATTACCGAGAGTAGGAAATTTTAGAGTTCTGGCATCATCAACGAGAGCCCTGCATTTATTGACAAAGGTTCTTCTTGGTCTCGTCGACGAAGCCCTGTGTTCGTCGATGAGGGGTGCCTGGGCTGCAGCAGTTTGTCTTAATTTTGAATTTTTGAATGATGGGTGGTTGGTCAAACGAGGAGAAACCTCCGAGGAAACTCTATATATATCATCTGGGCATATTTTGAGAGATAGGGTGATCATTTGAGAAGTGTATTGTGTACATTTTGATTTCCTTAGTGAAATTTATGTGTCATTGCTTTCGTGGATGTATGCTTTGTCGAATCACGTAAATTTTTGTGTCGATCTTATTATGGTTGTGTGTGTTATTTACATTTACTTCTTGTTGTTTATTCCGCTGTGCATCTTCATTATCTGATTAATTATCACAACACTTTGGTGGGGGCAAAGCTTCCAACCATGTCTTCTTTGATAACCTTAAGCTACAAAGTCCCCAATGTTCTTGAATTGAATGCTAAAAATTAATATCATTGATTCCCTATTTCATTTCAAGAGCTTTACAGTCCCTGTCTTAAGTCCTATATATATATATATATTAAGAGGATAAAAAGCTGAAATATATTCAATAAAACCGCAGCAAACAAACTCATGCTAGAAAATGTCCTCTGTTCGAGAGAGACAACAACACGTACGACAGGCTTCCAACAAATTAAACTGAAGATAAGCATGCATGCTTGAGTAAAGGCTGAGCTCCAGAAAAGACTGACAGCAACTTTCCAATTCACTTCAATGAACAGCGACACAACAAACTGTAGACAACACAGCGGCAGAACAACAAGAAAAAGCCAGAAAAAATAAACAAGGCTCCTCCATATACAACAGCAAGCAAAAACTTCAAACCAATCAGCAAACAAAGAATCCAAGACCATCCACAAACTGTAACAAGAAGAGCCAAACTGCTGCAGCCAAACAAAGCCTTAAGTAACTCTCCAGATTTCCCAGCATGAGTATCAGCAATCAAGAACAAGAAGAACCCCCAAAATCTGAAATAGTCCCCTATTAACCTCCTCAGTAGGACAAAATGCATTTGAACTCTTGCCTATCCAGGTTTGGGAGAAGTGAGGAGGATCTAGACCATAGTAAAGTATTATCGAGGCACCTAAAAAGAGCCTCTGAAGTTGAAAAGAAGGATTCCCTAAAAATTCGTCTATTTCTTTCTCTCCAAATCTCCCAACAAACAATGCCGATGATGGCTACTCTAATACACTTGAGAAAACCTTTAAGCCTTGTGAAATTCCAGATATCGTAAAACGAGCTTAACTTGAAGGGGAAGACCAATTGGAGTTGCAAACAATTGCATGTGGAGGCCCATAAATTTTTTTTTTGAATTGACAATGAAGGAGCAAATGATTAACTTCCTCACCTTCCTCTTTGCAAAGAATGCACATCCCTTCTCTTTTGTAAATTATCAGCTGTCAAAATTCTAGTGTTAATTGTCAACCAACAAAAGAATTAGAAACTGATCTTTGAAGGGATAAAAATGATTCAAAGCCTAACAATGGATTTAAGGCTCTTGAAATGAATTTTCTAAGAAAGGGCTTTGTAGAACCTTGCAATCGAAAATTTTTTAGAATTATTTAGATCCGTAGCAAGAATCAGACCAACCTCTTCTGATTGAAACTTTATAAATTAACTTCAAAAGCCGGACAGCTTGGTTCATCTCCTTTCCTCTTATTTGAGCTCCTTATTTCATAAATAGAATATTTTATCTTAATTCCTACGCCATTGTTATTCTTGTTTTCAGGCTTATTATCGAATCAAGTTGAACTTAATTTGTTCGCATTTACTACAGATTTAATCAATTTCATGGATAAGAGTTGAATCCACGGGGTAGGCATATGCGGAAAATACTTTGATTGGTAAATCAATTTATGTTGAAATTATGAACATGTTAAAATCTGAGTGGAAACAGTATAAAGCATCATTACATGAGTTGATGTATAATAGTGGATACCAATAAAATTAGGGTATTCCCCTAAAACAGCCAATGGGGTATGACACGTGGCTAGTGACGTCACCTTGTTACACTAAATTAAAAAAATAATAAAAAAAAAAAATAAAAAAAAAAAGAAAAGGAAAATGGAACTAGGACTTAACACGTGGGTGACGTTATGCTGACGTCATCATGTTACAATAAAAAAAAAAATCATGTGTCCCCACTGTGGGTAACACGTGGCCCAACAAGCCCAACTGGGCTAAGCTCGGTCTAGACCCATTCAAATCGGTCTGATTTTTCTTGAACAATGTGAACATGTGGCATAACAAGCCCAACTGGGCCAAGCCAATTCAAATCGGTCTGGTTTTTCTTGAAACATTTATTTTATTTTATTTATATTACTTTAATTTTAATTTTAATTGGGTTTAATTTTTTTTTAAAAATATGGGAAAATCAAAGAAAAATTAGGAAAAATATTTTGAAAGTCATAAAAAAATAAAAATGTTATATATTTGGGTTGCTTTAAGTCAAAATAAATAACAAAAAAGTCTTTAAAATTCAATTTTTTTAAAAAAAAATATTGAAAAATCTCATAAAATTTTCTATAAATTTTGGAAAAATATTTAAAAACTATTTTGCTCAAAATTTGATGATTTTTTCCTATTTTTGCATGGGTGCGTCCTAATGATTTTAAAAAGGAGTTAAGAGATATTTAAGACCTCGCCTATATTAGTTTTTATGTGGGTTTATCTAACAAGATCCCCTCGTCTAGAGGTCTTGTTAGAAATTCTTAAATCACACCCTAATTTTCGCTCCCTTCCTTTTAAAATTTTAATTATTTATTTATTTTGTTTGTTTTACTTCAAATGAGTTAATTAAAGACCATTGGATTTAATGGAGGGAGAATTTATAAATAATTAGGTATCGTTCGTAAAATGGGTGTGTAGGGGGTGCTGGTACTTTCTCTCACATAATTAAACTTTTGATTTCAATTTTGGTAAAAATGGACCATGACTACTAGTTCCTTGGCTTAAGATTAGTTTAGAGACTAATCTATGAACAGTAATTAGATGTTCTAATCGCACCTAGGTAAAGTAATAGGTTAGTGATGACTCTATCAAATTTTCAATATTTATTGTGCCTCGCCCGTCCTGAGGACACCTTCACCTCCAAGGAACATCATGACAAAGATAAAAGCTCCAATGTAACCAAGAAGAACACGCACGTGTATAAAATAACTTGCTAGGTGCCTATTGAATAGTTCTCTAAGGAGGACAAAAAATTTCATGTGTTAAAAAAATGCTTATGCATTGTGCATAACTAGTAACATCCATGTAACATAATATCGTGTTTAAGTTCATTTAATCATTTAAGATGAGAGATTAATTATGATAGGCCCACTCGGGTTAGCTGACTTGGATCCGGGTCTACTTGTACGATAAGGATGGAAAATAAAAAAGTTTTAATCGTAGAAAACATTTCATATTTCACTTTTAGATTCCCGAAGAGTTACAAAATCACACATTTTTTCTAAATTTTGAAAAATTATATAATAGAAAATAATAAATTTTTTTATTTATAAAAAATCCTATACAAATTTAGAAAAATAGAACTATTTATCACAAGTAAATATTACCAAAAGGCTGATTTTTTTTTTATTTGCAATTCTTTGAAAAAAAATAAAAAAAAATCAATTATTAACAACCAAATACACCTTAGACTTTTCTATAACTATCAACATTTATGTAAGCTCTACATGCAAAAAACCTTCAAAAACATGTTACATATTCTCGATATCATCCTTTACAAATAATAAAAGATGGTAACTAATTGTGAATCTCATTGCCATGACCCATGCAATATCTAAGAGAAATCATCCCTGTTAACATACTTTCAAGTTCAAAGATATTATACCCATAGTAAAGATAATCTAATAAAAGTTTATAAAATTATCATATATTAGGTACAAAAATCATGTCACAATTGATCATCCAACATAGCGCTTTTGTCTAATCTATTAAAACCATTTGCAAGTTAGTTGATCCTCTTGTGCATTGATGCAACGAGCATACAACATATAATTCAAATAATTTCAACTGGCAATGTTTTCAAATTACTAGTGTAACTTGAGAAAATCTCAAAATATGTGCTATCTCATCAAATAGAAGCTATGTGAAGAGATGGATTCTACATACAACAAAATCATTATTTAGAGAGAATATTAATCAACTAAGAAACATTCATATGAAGTTTAGAATTGACTAAACTATGTTAACTTATTAAAACAAAAGATATTTCACCAATATTTAAGTTTTGCTCGATATTTAAAAGTATGGCTTTGGCTCTTCTACTATGACTAATGCATAGCACCACCGGTCGATTCTATAATAAGATTTTGTCACATAACTACTGGATACTAATTTGAGTTAAGTAATGTAGGATTGCTTTAGATGAGATCTTTTTATCCATTACTTGGTGAAATATTAAGATACATAGTACTAGTGCTATGCATTATCCATAGAAGATGAGTGGGGGACTTGGAATATAGGTTGTTCACCAATTAAATTTGAGTTTGATTTGAATGACAGAATTTGATTGAACCGATAAAAGTTTAAATGGTTCATATGGTCAAAAGATTTGAAAAAGATCTAAACTAGTCATACTCACTAAAATATGATCATATAAGGTTCAAGTTAAATCAACATTCATGATGTAAGTTGATGTAAGTTTCAATCCAACCATGGGGAATTATTTCTGTTGTACCATATGGGCTTTAAAAAAAAAGTATAAAACTAGTGTCTTGCTATGTCATTTGAATCTTCATATCCAATGGAAGTAGCAGGACAAGAAATAAAAGACATTCTCAAAAGTTTACCTAGTTAGATATCTGTCGCCAAGATGTTATCCAGTGTAAGTGTGGAGAATGACTTCTGCAGATGTGGCTTTTCAATTGATAATTTTTTTGAAACTTATCGCATTGTTGGTTGAAATTGAGGATTAGAGTACAAGCATGCAAATGCTAGCTTTACAATCCAGACCACTTCCTTTGCGAGTTTACTTGTAGGAGCTGATAGGCGTTGGTCTACCACATCTTTCAACAGTACATGGTGAGTGGCTAATGATGATGATGTTGATGGTAATGACGAGGAGAATGGTAGAGATGAGATGAGATCACTTGGATGCCTTCCGATAACTACTTCCATTGAGTGAAGCGTAGAAAAAATCAACATCGGAGATTTAATATGGTTCGGCACCAAGCCTACTGATTACGCGTCAAAGATGCATAATTAGGAGTTTAAATTCATGCATTGATGATTATAATTTTAATTAAATGTCTAATTATGTCTAATATTTTAACGTCGAACTTATTTGATAATTTTGAGATAAATAGCCTATTTTTGTCATAAATTTATGGTCATTCATGTCCTATTATTGCAGGACAATTTTTGGACATTAAAAATGTATGCGGGTCGTGTGAGGGAGAAACTGTGTACGTCAGCCACACACGTGACAAAGAGATACAGTGTGTATAACAAGAAGCCATGTTCATGAAGATGTAGATTGGCGGTGACGTGTGGAAATCGCCCATGCATTGGGCTGAATTGGAGAGGACCGGAGGTGATTAGAAAAAAAAAAAAAAATGAAAAGGAAAGATGGAAGCTGGGCCTGCACTGAAAGTAAAGAAAAAAAAAAGAACATGCATAAGCTGGGCCTAAATGGTGTGTGAGGGCTTTCGGCTAACAAAGTGAGAACAAAAGCGAGCAGGGCCTTGTGTGTGCTAGAACAAATTGGAAACAAAAGGGAGGACCCGTGGGCTTGAGTGAAGAGAGGCCGTGTACAACAAAAATGAAAAAAAAAAAGTGGGCCGGGTCTTGCTGTGACCCGGCCATGCAAATGTGTGTGTGTGTGAGGCGCTGGCACGTGAGGGCAGTATGCAGCTAAAAAAGAGGGGCAGCATAGGGATCCAGGGAGTTTTTGGTTTTACTTTTATTTTTTCTGCGTTGTGCACCCCCTCGGGCTCGCCCCTTTCCCCTTCTCTCCCTTTCTTCTCTTCCTCTCGTCTCCCTAAACTCTCAACTCACCCGGTCTCCTTGAATATCACAGCCTTTCTTTTCTTTTCTCACATCTCTCCCTCTCCTCTCTCTCTTTTTCATCTTCTCAGTTCTTCTCTCTGTCTCTCCCTCTCGGTTTGTCCCTCATCCTCACTCCTCAGCTCTCTGTTCCTCTCGTCCCTCTCTGTCTCTCCTCTCTTCTCTCCCTCCCTCTATTCCTCTTTTTTTTTTTTTTTTTTCAGCATTTCTTTTCTCCCAACCCTCTTATCTCCTCTTTCTCTCAGCTCTCTCCTTTCTCTTCCTTTGTTTCTCTCCCTCCTAGGTCCATCTCTTCTTCCTTCCCTTTCAGTTTACCTCTCTCAGTTATGCTTGTACGTGCTGTGCTGCTCCCTTATACCTTGCTGCTCCCTCTCGACCCTGTCTTCTCTGTGCTGCTGTCTATTGTTCCTGCTACTGCGAACTGCTGCTGTCTGCGGTCCAGTGCTGCCGTGTTGCTGCTGCAGCTGGAGGAGAACCCGAGTCCTGCTCCTGCTGCTGTGCTGTGCTATGGCCAGACTCTCCTCAAATACGACCTATTTCCCTTTTACTCTCTTCTCTCTCTCTCTCTCTCTCTCTCTCTCTCTCTCTCTCTTTCTCTTTTTCTTTTTCCTTCTTCTCTTCTTCTCTAGTTTTTTTTTTTTTTTTTTTCTTTTTCTTTCCTGCATTTAAATACTTGGTTAATCATTGTTAATTTTTACTTGAATTTTAATTAAAGTTCTGAACTTTTAAATTTATGCTGGGTTATATTTTGAATTAATTTTGATTGGGTTAATTTATCTTGAATTTGGTTTAATTGAGATCCTAGTTATTATTGTAGTTAAATTTATTATTTAAGCCGTTGAAGAGTCAAGTTTGTTTTTGGTTAAACCATCGTCCGATTAAATTCAATTTCTGTTTAGGTTATTGATTGGGTTAGGTTCAAGTTTTAAGTTGGTGTTTAATTTTATGTCTAAATGCTTAAGTAGAGTAATAAAGTTTTCGTCTTTAGTTTTTTTTTATTCGAAATTTTGAACGTGAATTTTATTTCTCGTCTGCATGCTTAACGTAGGATTGTTTTCTCCATTTAAGTTGAGTAATATAGTTTATGTTTTGCTTTATTTTAAGTTTCATTGGAAAAATCTCAACAACCAAAAACCTGAATCTAAATTGTGTTCAATAACCTTTTCATTTCTTATTTTCTTTTGGAATTATACTAAATTTGGAATTAGGCTGCATTTCCTGATGAGACAATCTGACCTTTAGACTAATTATTATACAACTGAACTCCTATATTTAGGATAGCTTTCGAGCTGCTCATTTTTAGAGCGAGTCAAGTTTTTGGCACCGTTGCCGGGGATTGCCAGATTTAGTTTTAAATTAGTGTTTTTCCCTTTATTTTGCTTTTCTTCACGAAGAAAAAGAGTGTTGAAAATAATAACAATAATAATAAGAAATAAAAGAATATGGTTGTACCTGCACCACATAATCTTATGGATTTTTTGCAGCCTACATGCACCACTGCACCATTTTACACTGTTTTACCTAATGACGCACTTAATTTCATGATTCAGCGCGGGAGGATGTCATTGATACTTCAGTTCTACGGGACGGAATCCGAGTGTCCTTATCGGCATCTGACGGAGTTTAAGTTAACTTGCAATACTTTTTTTTCCTAGTGTTAGAACTGATGAATTTACTAGACTTCATTTATTTCTTGCCTCTTTGGAGGATAGGGCGAATATGTGGTCTAATTCTTTGAGACCTCACTCTATCTCTAATTGGGCCGATATGGAATGTGAATTTCTACATAAGTTTTGCCCCTCACAAAGAATTCAATTTTTATAGGAACAGATGATTCAGTTTATGTAGAAGGGTGATGAAACTTTTCGGGCTTGCTAGGAGAGGTTCAAGGGTATGATAAATACTTGTCTACATCACCGGTTTGAATCATGGAGGTTAGTCAATTATTTTTATACAGATCTTACTCCTAATTGCAAATAATTTGTCCAAACTATGTGCAATGGAGAACTCTTCAGCAAGGAACCGGATCAGACACTATCATTCTTTGATTACTTAGCTAAAAGTGTCCGATAATGAAATACACGATACGATTAGGCACCCATGGCAGTACAGCCTATCTGCGCAATCAGTGGTGGATGTAAATATGAGCCAACATATTATCCATACACTCCTCTGCATCAATATCCGCCACAGTAGATCTATCAGAGCTACACACTTCTAGGATTTCAATCTAATGAAGCTCCTATTCCATCGACGACGTCTTTTGAGGATAACGTGGCACAAATGGCTAATACACTTTAGGAATTTATGCAGATTAATACTGAAACCTAAGGTGTAGTCCCAATTACTATTCAAACACAACAACCACACAACAAAAATCACTTTGAATATTTAGAGTCCTTATATATGAATATACAACTCCTGTTGTTGTCTTTTGAATTTGAATATTATAACGACATTCAAACACTTTTTCAATATCATAACTTAATTAAACCTTTAGCTAATAAGTTTTTGGATGTTAACCAATCAATGTACTTCCTTTCGATTTCCGCAAGCCCAATAACAAATTAGTTTTTGGGTTTACTTAATTTCTAATACCCGTTTGCTTTATAATTGAAAGTATTAAAATATTCACACAAGTTATATTGTTGCTAAAATTAAAAGAGAGTAAGGGTAAGAGAGTGACACCACCACTTTTACGAGGCTCGGCTTATACCCAGCCTACGTCCTTGTTTTAGGTTAATCACCTAAGGAATTTACTATATCTTGTTCCTTCCAGTTGGAACAAAAACTTTACACAATTAACCATCTTTTTCAGGAAGAGAAACCTCCCCAAGCACCGACCTGTGCTCGATCGAATGATCTAACAAACCTTTGAATCGTTCAAAGTACAAAAAGATAGAAGTAGATCGGTGGTTCTAAAGAAAAAATTGAATACAACTCAGAACCAAGCTTTTGATATTTTTAATCCACCAAAAACATAGAGTTTTTCTCTAGCAAAATTAGGTGAGCAAAGGAACTCAAGGAGAATTTTAGCGTAGGAAGAATTTCAGCGTATTGATTAATTGATCTCTTAGCCTTATCTTGCTTGTATGTTCTCTCTCAAATTTTCATTACCCAAAGAGGTATTTATAGACCAACGTCCTTATTTAATTAGGTAACATTTGAAAAAATTTTGAAAAACTTCATGTTGAGGTTGAGATCTGAAATCTGTTTGGAATGCTCCAATTGTGTGTGTGTGTGTGTGTGTATGCCCCTTGAATGTAGAATTTGATCAAGTTGTCTTTTATTATGCATTCGGAGTGTCAGACTAAGAAATCATTTTTTTTCACATTTATTTTTTATATTCTTGGAATATCTTTGCCCTTGTGCTAACCACTACATTTTCTGTATTTTAAGTTAATTCAAATGGAAAAATGATCGGATAAGTTGTTAATTTATATGATATTCAGGATGGCAAACCCGCTAGCAGAGATAGATGGATGGGGAAAGTTAATTTTGTTGAGATACGTACATTTTTGCATATTTTCCGAAGCTTTGACAGAATGTGGGGTTTCTTCATTTTGTGCTTACGGGTAATGCTTTGCTTTCCATGCCTTTGATTTTCTGTTATTTTTTATTTCCTGTTTATGTATTTCGTTGGTATTGAAGTTGGTGAATATTGTGAAGGCTATGATTATTGCCTCTTGGAATGGTTCGGGAGAACCAAGCTCTATATTTAGTGCTGATGTTTTCAAGAAAATACTGTCTGTCTTTATCACTGCTGCAATATTGAAGCTTGGACAGGGTAACTGAGGAAGTTCTGACCGTAGTCTCTCTCTCTCTCTCTCTCTCTCTCTCTCTTTCTGTTTTTTGTGTACGTCCATTTATCCTTTTTGCACATTGCGTGTTGGGAACATTTTCATAGCGACTTTTTTTTTTCTTCTTTTTTCGTCCGTTTAATCTTTATCTTGTTCATTGCATGTTGGGAACTATCTGGTAGACTGGTAATGACTTTTTAAGGACGCTAATGTTTCTTGTATCACTGTGTAATATTCACTATGTTCGATTGTCTAGTGGATTCTTGGATTGGATTCACATGGTTAATAACGGGAACAAATGCCATGTAGGATAGGTTATACTGTGCATGGTGTTGGTCCCCATACTGTACAAGGGTTGTTCGCCCAGGTGTGGCACCCAGGGGGTTGAATTGATGTGGTTAAAAATTTCATGTTGTACAAATTTTAACAGCAGAGTGAATCAAGCAATGCAAACAAGCAAGAGTAAAATTAAGGAAACAAAAAGACAATGACATACAAAATTTATGGTGGTTCTATCTTTTGTGACCAACATTCACTCCCAAAGAAGCTCACTCACAAATTTCACTAGTATAATAAGCAGTAGTCATGCACTTGGCACATGGATCTATGGTCCTTGATATGCACTTTGATACTTGATCCAAAAAAACACGCATTATGGACTCTCTCACACTTCAAATCAAATAAGTTTAATTACACACCCTTAATAGATAATCAAGAAATTTAAATATGACGCATTATAGACTCTCTCACATCGAAAGTCGATGTGATTTTATGGTAGTGCAGGCGTCCCTATGGTGTCCAGACCAGGAGGGGCAGACCCATCGTACTTACAGACTTACGTTGATTTAACAAGGTCGGCCAGCCATTTTTAGGTCCTGCCTTTGGGCTGTACAACCTAATCATATGGGGGTAAGACATGACACCAGCCAGCTATCCATCCTGTGTGTTATTTCATGTACAACTATGTGAGATGATTTTTATGTATAAAAATTCAGTATGTTATACCATGTGATAAATTATGTTTTCCCAGTTATGATATAGATAGTTTAATCAAATATGATTTATGTAGTGTTATATGTATAACACAAAAATATGCATGTTGTCACACACTGATATTAGTTTATTTTCCTTACTAAGAGGTGTCTCACCCCGGCCATATAAACATTTCAGGAGCCCCAGATAGAAGAGCGAATAGAGTTTCGCAGCATTAGAATTCGATCGTTCTACCCTGTCTGAAGGGTAAGTCATTTTGCTAGCGTCTGACGGATTTTTGGGTGGTGATCCTAGAGCACTTTTTGGATATTTTGGGATGTGTGTATGTAGATGAAAGTTGTAGTAAAACTCTAGTATTTTGTTGGATGGATGATTTGATATGTATATGATTTTACGTTTCCCGTTGCTTAGGTATCAGTGTTGTATTATTAGGACTATTATGTTTTAAAAAAAAATTATGGTAAAATAGGCAAGTCGTTACACGAAACCTCAAGGCCCCATCATTTGAGATACTTAAATCTTCCTCCAGACCATCTTGTACTTTCTTTATCAGCTCTACTAATTTTGTATCACTCCTCTATGCCGCTTTAATTCTTTCTTGTAGGGTCAGTTGCAACATAAGATTGGCAATAAAGACCTGATGGTCACCCTTCAATAGTGTTATCCCCAATATCTCCAGATCCTTCTGAGTCGAATGTTGGATCTCCACTGCAGATACTGATGCACCCATTGACTTCTAACTCAAGGCATCAGCCACCACATTTGCCTTCCCTAGGTGGTAACTGATGGTGTAATCGTAATCCTTTATCAGCTCTAACCACCTCCTTTACCTAATGTTCAACTCTGTCTACGTGAAAAAGTATTTCAAACTCTTTTGGTCAATAAAAATTTCACACCTACCCCCATAAAGATAATGCCACCAAATCTTTAGTGCGTATACTATCATTGCCAACTCCAAATATTGGGTAGGGTAATTCTTCTATTAATATTTCAACTGACGTAAGGCATATGCTTTAACTCTCCCCTACTGCATCAGAACACAGCTAAGCCCTTTGTGTGATGCATCACTGTAAATTACGAAACACTCCTCACTTGAAGGAATCATCAACACCGGTGCAGTAATGAGTTGCTGCTTCAGCTCCTGGAAACTCTGCTCCCATTCATCTGACCATTCAAATTTTACCCCTTTCCTGGTTAACCTCATCAACGGACCCAACAATTTAGAGAAACCCTCAACGAACTTGCAGTAGTATCCAACTAATCCCAAAAAACTTTTAATTTTATGCACATTCTTTGGTTGTACCCAATCTACTACTGCCTCAATCTTACTCGGGTCTACTGAGATACCACCCTTAGAGATCACATGTCCAAGGAAGGTAACCTGCTCTAACCAGAATTCGCACTTCTTAAGTTTCGCCAACAGTTCCCTTTCCCTCAGTATCTAAAGTACTATCCTTAGATGTTCCTTGTGCTCCTTTAAGCTCTTCGAATACACTAGTATATCATCAATAAATACCACCACAAACTAATCTAGATATTGGTGAAATACCCTGTTCATCAAATTCATAAATACCACTAGAGCATTTGTCAACCCAAATGGCATAACCAAGAATTCATAATTGCCACACCAAGTCTTGAAGGCAATCTTAGAAACATCCTCTAATCTAATTTTTACTTAATGATACCCAAACTGTAAATCTATTTTTGAGAAAACATGTGTCCCCTATAGCTGATCAAATAAATCATCGATGTGGGGAAGCGGGACTTATTCTTGATGGTCACTTTATTAATTTCATGGCAGTCGATGCACATTCTCATCAACCCATCTTTCTTTTTCACAAATAATATCAGCGCTCCCTAAGGTGACACGCTGGGCTGAATAAATCCCCTGTTCAATAGTTCTTGCAACTGATCCTTCATTTCCTTTAATTCTACCGGTGTCATTCTATACAGCGCTTTCGAAATCGATGCTGTCCCCCGTACTAAATCAATAGAAAATTCTACCTCGTGATCAGTAGGTAGTCCTGGAAAAACCTCGGGAAAAATATCAAGAAAATCATGCACCACTAGAATATCCTCAGTCCTCAACTCTCCTTCTGAAACCGCCTTTACACAGGCCACAAAAGCCTAACAACCATCTAAAAGCATCCACCTTGCCTGAATGGAGGATAACAACTGTGGTGGGGTACACACACAAGATCCCACAAACCTGTGCCCCTGTCCCCCTAGAGGTCTAAACACAACCTCTTTCTAATAACAATCTATACTAGTATAGTGAGCGACTAGCCAGTCCATACCCAATATCACCTCGAATCCATGCATATCCAATACAACTAGATCAACCATTAAAATCCTCCCCTGAATACACACTGGATAATTGCCAAGTACTTTATCACATGTCCCCATAGCCTCTGTCAGCGAAGCTACTAATAAACTAAACCCCAAACGCTGAGTTTCAAACCCACATAATTTTTTAAATTCTCGAGCAATGAAGGAATGGGTTGCCCCTGAACCAAACATTGTAGTAGCTTTAAATGATAGAATTGATATGGTACCTATCACGATGTCTCCGGCCACCTCTGCATCTCTGGGTGTCAACGCATAAACTCTTGTCGGGCGATATTCCTTTGCTGACCACCACGAGGTGCTTGATGACCTCCTTTGTACGGTCTCGGAGCAAGCGTTGTCATCGACGGTGCATGACAATCCATCACCATATGTCTCGGCTAATAACACCGATAGAAAATTGTCTTCCTGAGCTGGCATTCACTCGGGTACCTCCTATAACATGTAAGACAAGGAGGGGGCACTTGACCGCCTCGTATAGCTTGATCTCTCACTATCTGTCTCCATCCACCTCTGCTGTCCAGCCTCCTCCATGGTCCCCGATTGGACTATGCCTGAATATCTTAAGATGTAGGCCTCTTCCCCTGACTCTGCATTGCTGTGCCTTTCTAAAGGCCACCCTCAATGATGTCAGCTCTTTTTACCACCTCTACAAATGTCTAAACTCGAAAACCTATAACCTACTCAAATAGATTCTACCTCAGACCCTTCTCAAATTTTCGCGCCTTCTTCTCCTCATCAGGTACTAGATACGGAGAAAACTGAGACAGCTCGACAAACCTCACCACATAATATTCTATTGTCATCGGTCCCTGTGTCAGATGCCAAAATTTCATCGCCTTTGCACTCCTAATCGTAGCGAGAAAATACCTCTCGAAAAAAATCTCTTTGAAGCAGCTCCACATCACCGCCACAAGGTCAAATCTCTGCTCCTCCAACAACCTTGCTAATCTCCACCAGCGCTTTGCATCCCCCGTTAGCTTAAACATCGCAAATAAGACCTTCTTCTCATCCTTACATGGCAACACTGTCAGCATATCCTCTATGTCTTGAAGCCAGTTCTCTGCTACGAGTGGGTCAGCTCCTCCAGCAAATGACGGGGGTCTCATCTGCGTGAACTGCTCGATTGTGCAGCTCCGCTCCCTTGAACCTCCAGCCACCTCATCCATTACCTATTGAGTGACACTGCGTAATACTACGTCGGAATCTTTACCCCCTATACTGGAAGGTCTTGCTCCATCACCCCCAATATTCGTATCACTATTCCCAAGGTCCATCCAGAAAAGGAAACAACAAATCTCAAAATTCTATCATTATTACACAATTAATATATTCATTAGACCATAACTTATAAAACATCCTTCTAAGATCATCTATCTTATTATCCCTAGTTCCCATTTAGAATGTAGTCCTACCACTCAAAACAAGACTTAGCGATAGTATCCACGGTTTTCCTAGAATTATCACCCCAAGGAAAAACACAGAAACAACCACGGAACCCCTGCTTGCAGGTCACAAGATAGAACACTAAATTCTAATCTCATCAATATCCATTCTTATACTCTAGTATTGTATTCCGTTGTTTATTAAGTTCTGTAGAACCTAGAAAACCTACGCTCTGATACCAAACTGTAACTCCCCGATTTTTCATACTATTTAAAAAAAATAACATATATCAGCCATGTCAACCACTAATACCATAATACACAACCCGACCCGCAAATAGGTATCGAGTAAACATCATACTCACATATAAAATCCTAATAGCGGAAGTCATTTCATATACATATATACATCCTACAGCGAATACACATACCAGAGTGTCAACCAACCAAAAGATTATATATCAATATACATCCCAAAATAACAAAACTCTAGGGGAATCATCCATCCCTAGTTACACACTCACCCTATAGGTTAGGGTACCAACTCCACTCTATCTGGAAGCTCTATCAACAGCTCGATCTCAGTTTCTTGAAATATTTAAATGATTGGGTGAGACGCATCTCAGTAAGACGGAATAAATTATCTATAGTATGTGGTAATATGAGATTCATTATATCATAACATATAAGCATACCGGTGTTAGCATTTTCTGAGAAAATATACCATTCCACATTTACTATCATATAGATATACAAAAGAATCTTTCAAAAGCTTTTATTTCCATTTCAAAAATCACTCACTATAATCCCAAATTTTCCTGTGAGGTTCTTGAGAATAGGGAAACTTACCCGCCCATATAGGCAGCCCTCACCTTACTCAGTAAGCCCTCAAGCGATGTGTTTTACCTTGCCTTAATTATTTATTTATTTACTCACGCTATTCATTTTCCATTTCATTCCCTTTTCCCTTTTTAATGTTCATTTCCATTTCTAATTATTTCCCTTTTCCATTTCCATTTCTAGCACATGAGTATCCTTGGTAACCCACACTGTTGTGACTGTAACTCATGGCTGCCCTGAGAATTTTTCTCTACGCCATCCTTCCCCCGATGGTCAAAGTTGTGTGGCCCAAATGTTGGACTTAACCACGACTAGCCGACTCGGTTAAGTCAAATTTCATCACATATCTTATGTCTATAGTATGACTAGCAGGCCAAAGCCCTGATCTGGACTCACGGGGCACAACAACTCTACAATACGGCTCAGGCTACTGCCACACCACACGCTCCACAAGTCCGTGTGGTTGCACTGCTCCACTAGCAATGATACTGTACTCTCAATATCATAACTCATCATTAGGGTTTCCATATTCATCCATAAGGATTTGCACTGCCACATACCAACAATCATTATGCAGTATTGGCATTTCATCCATCACATGTCTTTATTCCCTGTACAGAATTCCACATTTCATTTCTCACAATTTAGTATTCATATTGCAGAATTAACAGTGCAATATTCACATTTCACATATTTACATTTTCCCATAATCATATTTCACATTTTCATATTGTAGAATTAACATTGTAATATTTTCATTTCCTATATTCACATTTCTTATCATCATGTTTCACATGTTCATATTCCTCATATTCATATTGCAGAATTTTGCATTGCAATATACACATTATTCTCAACACATTTTATCATATAAATATCAATATTAAGTATTTCTCAAAACACATTCACATATTCCACACTTCTTCATTTTCTCAGAAAATACATTTCCTACATATTTCACTTTCATCATTTGCCCACAATTCAATTCTCATATCATAACACATTTCAATATCACATATTTCATAGGGTAACTCATTTAACCCAGTTTAAACATTTCCCGACATAATTCATATGCCACACAAATTTCATCTGATATTTATATCATAAATAAATGTTAGGTAAAATATCATATACCATTTTCACATATTTTTCAACCCATAATTTACATAAAAATAATGATATGATTTATTCCCTTTACCTGACTTACTGAGATGCTCACAATAACACCCAATTTGACGCTCCTCGGCATTCCCAACTCAAAAGCCTAAAAATCATATTTTTACCAAATTAATCACCTAATTTTTCACAACAATTTCATTGTAATATTACCTACATTTCAAATACCCCAAACAACTCATAATACCCTTAAATCTCTTATTTAACTTGATTTTGGGATGGTGCCCAAATTAGCCTAACCAATGAATCACTCTAGCAAATTTGAAGAGAATCTCCCAAGAGTAGCATGGTACCTTCCGATCGTCAATCCGGCGAAAATCAAAGCCAGAAATGAAGAGAGAAGGTGAGGGAAATGACTTGGAGAGAGAGAGAGAGAGAGAGAGAGAGAGAGAGAGAGAGAGAGAGAGAGAGAGAAATCTTTGCATGCGTTTTTCTCGTTGAAAATGAGAGTTTCCACCCTTTATAGCCCAACATTCGTCGATGAATTCAAGTGGTTCGTCGACGAATCCATGAAGGTACTTTGTCAACGAGGGATCTATATTGTCGACGAATTAAAAATTCCCAAAAAAAACTACTCTCAGTAATCTTTCATTTCGTCGATGAGACACGTGTATCTCGTCGCCAAAATCTATGGAGCATTCGTCAACGAAGGCCCTGTGTTTGTCAATGAAGCCCTATTTCTCTCCCTTTTAAAAATTCCCTTTTTACCCCTCTTCCTTTCTTTCATTAATTAAATTTCTCGGGTCTCTACAAGACAAGTTAGGCTTAGCCTTATAATTGAGCTAGGGTTTTCCTCACCCCGTAAGGAGCGCATATAAACGGCTTCTGCTCCACCTATTTAAGTGAGTAAGTTTAGTGTAATCCTTGAGGGTATGCCCAAAGCGGGGACATAGGCTGATTTGGCCGAATCTCAATAACAAATATCGTGTGTCTCCCTCTCCCTATCTTATTTACTTTCCTCACTTCAATTTCAGTATGTGTATGCTTGTTCATGTTTTGTGATAACCATCTTGCAAGCACACAAAATTAATTTAAATGAGATATGCAGCACACGTGTATGTATGCACTCATTGCTCACTTACTTTACATACATGTTTTATTTCAAATGGAATATGAGATGTGGTGAATCGGTGTGATTGTTTAAATTAGCCAAAAAGTCTTAAATGTCCAATTCACCTCTCTTCTTGGGATTACACCAATTCTAAGAGATCCTCCTCTTTCTCTCAAATCTCGCAGCTCTCCCTCTACTTCTTGCTCTCTCTCTCTCTCTCTCTCTCTCTCTCTCCCTATGTCAATTCTCTTTCTCTCTCTAGTCTTTCTTTCTGAATCTCACTTTTTTTTTCTTTTTTTTTTTTTCCATTTTTTCCGGTTCAATCGGTAGAAGAAGCAAAGGACATCGATTAACCTAAATCCTAAGATAAGCCCCATTTTTTTTCTTTTCCTGTTATTATGTATTTATTGTGAATTTTCTTGAGTTTCCCTGCATTTTCTTAGGATCAAAACAAGTTTTAGGTTTGATTAACTTGGGTCCTAACCCAAGTTAGACTCAAACTTGGGCTTGGTCATGGTGAATTTAAGTTGGGCTACCTATATGGGCCGTAAGTTAGTTAGGTTAGCCTTAGTTTGGGCTAGTCCCAATTGGGCCGTGGGATTGGGTCTTTGGTTGACTTCGTTAGGTTAAGGTTGAACCAGGCCCATTTGGGCTTGGATTTAAAATTGGGTTGCATGCTAATTGAGGAATGGTTTTTGAACTGGGCTAAATTAAAGTTAGGCCCATTTGGGTCATGAGAGAAAGGAAATGGGTTAGGCTAACCCAAGTCAATATTGACTTGAGTCAAAGAGTTTGGTTCTGACCCAGGCTGGGTACTCGGGTCAGTTGACTAGGACCCAGGTCTAGTTGACTAGGTTTTTGAGTTGGATTCGGGTCCCAGATCCAAATATTCTAAACTAGAGTCAAATACTTGAATTTATTTGGAATTTTATGGGAAAAAAATATGAATTGTTATCTTATCTAAAGTTGATTTTTAATTATTGAATCTTGAGTTCAAAATTCAGCATTTTCCATATATTAAAATAAAACCAACACCAAATGAATCAGTATTTACCTTTGTCACTGAATTTTGACTTTTCCAAATTGATCTTCCTTTGCCTGAGCCTTCTTGAATCCCCTTTTGCTACACTTGCCCTTCAAACCACCTTTACTTTAACCTTTCAAATATTTAAACCTCTCTTCTTAACCCTCACAACTCTTTCTAAAAACATTCTCAATAAATAGCTTACTCTTTATATCTCAATCACTGTCTCAGCCTCTGTCTGTCTGTGTGTCTCCTTCCTTCTCTCAAAAACCCACTATTTATAGGTCTATAGGATTACCCAATTAAAACTGATTAGATTAATCAACACATAATTTGATCAATTAAATTTATTTCAAATTGACTCGCATGTTTTAATTCACAATTCCCACATGTCTAATTGCTGGATTTCCTTTTGTGCTTGCATGTTTGAAGTTGAAAATGCTGACCTACTTTTTTTTTTCTATTTTTTTAAATTTTTTTAATGTATTCATTTTTTTTCCATTTCATTTTCCATATATTCAGTTTTTTTTTTAAAAAAAATCTTATATTTTTCTTAAAATTTTAATGCATTAATAAACTTTGTCCAATTTTATATTATATAAACCCGAACAAAATATGAACCTATATGGTGCTTGAAATTGTTTCTTTGGAATGGACCGGTACTTATGGGTCTTTGAACATCTCACTCGTTAGTTAATGTGCACAATTTGTTAAAGGTGCGCCTATCTTTCTAAATTTGGAAAACTCATCTAGCCTTATTCCTAGGATGTTTGTGGTCGGAACATAATTTTTAGCATATGCTTATAAGAGAGCTGGTTAAGGGAGGCATGCGTGGCGTACAATTGTTGATAGCACCATAATCGGGATTTAAAAAAATGTTGTACTAAGTCTAACCTCATTTAAGCATTTCAAAATGATTCTTACATGTGTTACGATGTGGAGAGTTTATTATTGGTCTACTAAATATATATATATATATATATATATCAATTTGATCCAAAAAATTAAGCCTATCGAATCGAACCATGCATATAAATATATATATATATATATATATTTTATTCTATTTTTTTAATCACAAATGAAAGTTTTAATAAGATGTTGGGACGAGGACCTTATATGGTGATACAACTAAAAAGAATAGAATCATACAGAGTTGAAATATTTCCAAAAAAAAATTAAATAAAATAAAATAATGTAGTCATAAGAATTAGTTCATTACAGTTAATATATAATTCAAATGCATAATAAAATAATCATATAGTTACATATGATGACGTCTTAATTGCATCATTCTTAGGTAGTGTTTTTCTACGGACGGACGTACTTGCGAAATGACTCATGCATGTTTCGTGTGGTGTCATTTCTACGTCATGTTAAACCTCACATACTTTCAAACTAAAATTGCAAAAAGTTTTTTGTTTATTAAATTTGAGTAGTCATATCTTTCATCAAGCCCCAGGAAATTTCAACCCACCTTCTTGCCTTCTTCCCTTCTAATTCTACTCCCTTGCACTTATATAATTATATAATCATATATGTGTATACATATATATATATATATATATATATATTATCGACATGTGGTACAGTGCTTCATATATACATATTAGACAATTTTTAAGGTTCATTTGGCTCCAGAATTTTGATTGGGGAAAAGAAAAGAAAGAAAAAAAAAAGAGATAAGAAAATTTATTTTTTATTATATTTTTTCTCCATATCAAATATTATTAAAAATAAAAATTTATAATATAAATAAAAATTTTAAAAAAATCAAATATTAATGATGTCTCATACACCCAAAATTGGTACGTCCAAAGTTGATAGGTTTGCTCATAGAGGCGGGCAATTGTAAAGCCAGCATTTAATGTATTTGGTGTCTTGCATAATCGTCTTTAGGTTATCCATAACCCCTGATGCAGTTATAAGAGTTGCTATTAACCTTTAGGTTATCTATAACTTCTGATGCGGTTACAAAAGTTACTATTGATGTTCTGCATAACTACTCTTGAGTTACTCATAACCCCCCAAGATATAATGACACGATCATAAATCCCAAGCTAGTAGAGAGTCTACCTTTACCACTATAAAAAGGGGATCCCTGGAGGAGGTAAGCATCTCATTCTTACTCACTCTTCACTTACTATTACAATCTGAATCTCTTATTCCCTAACTTAGGCATCGAAGTGATCCCCTGGAGGACACCTCGAGTCATCCAAGTCATTATTATTTGATTCATTTCAGGTGGTCACGGTTGAAGGATGATTTAACAAAAGTTGTATGATTCTTGGCCGTAACAATGTCTAAAATTAAATTTTTATTCATTGATTTAGTGTTTTTTTTTTTTTTTTTGGGGGTGCTTTTTCTTATTTTCTTTGATAACTAAACATAAAAAAGTGAATTCTTTCATATTTTTCTTTCCTTTTCTTAACATTTTTTAAGTTTCAAATAGGGCCTAAGTGTGTTGAATATACAAGTTGGGTTGATATATATACCAAGTTAATTAAAAAAGAACATTTATTTTAGAGGTGAGTTCACTGTTAAAAAGTTGAATATTAAATTAGGAGAATTTTGTCAAATATAGTGACAGAGAATTGTGCGATACACACAACCGATGCACCTAATAATTTTTCCCATATATATAACTTCAACTCTCAAACATAAATAATTTTAATAGGCTAAATTGTAATAACAATGATAATAACAAAGATGTACGTGAAGTTTACTAGATTACATTGATGTCAAATCTTAAAATTTGATGTCATTTTGGGACAACCAAAGAGAATTAATTAATTAATTAATTAATCAAATTTCATCTATTAAGAGTATTAATGTCAAGTCATGATAATTAGTGATTGGACATATAGAAGGGTTTTGGTTGCGAAGGCACTCTAATTGCTACTTTTGACTTGAAGGGGAAGTGGATTGGGTGCATGGGGGTGAGGTGAATGGCCGTGGGAATGTTGAAATTCTGACTTTAATGGGATTAATGTTGAACTAAGTTAATTATCCTCTGTTGACGTTAACTCATGCAATTATGTGATTAGATTTTGCCCACTACTTAATTAAACATACCTGCAAATGGGGGAAACCATTTCATCATCATTTCATGACCCTTGTTGCTTCTTTTTATTATTATTATTATTATTATTATTATTATTATTATTATAAGTTTGATTAGACAAAAAAGAGAGAAAACAAATGTTTGTTGTTGGATTTATGTGTATGTATGTATGTATTCTAAGTGGTATTTCATAATGGAACCCATGAATGACTATGGGATCCATTAGTTTAATTTGTGGGCTAGATATTAACATATCACCCGAGGCATATGAATTGAGATACATCAGTTTGTCTTGAGTAAATAAGTAATCTATTGTCCCCACAAACATGGTACGGTGGAAAGACATTAGCATGTAAAAAGCGAATTGTGTTTTCGATTTCTGGTAGATGCACTCGTCAAACCAGCAGTTGAAGCATGTAACCGTTTTCTGTGGACAATGAAGTGAAATGGGTCCCGGATCTCGAATTTGACAAAAGGTTAAATGATGGACAGAAGTTGTGACCGCATCCGAACCCCTGTACAGCGAGATCTGGGGGAGGAGGATGTTGTGCCATGGGTTTGGTGTAGCACTAGGGGGGTCAGAATGACTTGTCAGTGGCTAGAGTTCCCGCATCATAAAAGAAAAAAAAAAAAAAAAAGTAATATGCCTAGCTAGCTACCAAAATCACCACTTAAAGCATTTGACATTTGCTAGTAATCATAGCCAGAAAGTGCTTGGAGAATGTATTGCTCCATTAAGCAAACCTTCAAACCCACTTCAATCTCTCGTGTCCCAACTACACCAAATCAAATTAATGATTCACATGGAAATTTGTTTCGCTTGAACAGTTGTGATCAAAAGTTGGTCATGAAGATACTACCCAAAATTAAGGGCAAAAATAAAATTAAATAAAATTCAAATTGAGGATTAATGAAAGCATTGTTCATAATTCCATTTGTAAGTTTCATGTTAAAAAAAATATAATATACGATGTGTGCTTATATACAAAGTGTAGATATCCCATCTTGTCTGAAACATTAGATAGCGGAATCAATTATTTTGAATAGCTTTCTCTTCATTAGTCGAAGATCTTAAAAATCTTAAATTTCAATAAAATTAAGTGCTTCTTAGTATATTTTCATAAATAAAAAAAATTCCTTATTGTGTGTGATTGTAGGTGGGGCGGATAATTTTTTTTCATTCACTCTATTTTCTCTCTTTTGCCATAATTAGGGGGTGCCATCTTAAAGTCTTTCTTGTCCTTTCTCTCTTGATTTCTTTAACTCTCACTTTACTCATTCTCCTTTCTCACCATGCCAAAATAAATATGTTATAATATGTAACTTATATGTTGAGTGTAATGCATGTACAAAGAGAAAACATGTTGAAGATAGGACTGTTTTTGTCTTGCTATATCGACTGTTTGGTCTCGGCTTTAAACTGTCAACGATATGATTGAAATCGTCGACGGTTATGCTCGATTACTCAGTGCTAGTTTTCAAATTTTGAATTAGGAAGTTGTATATGTTGGAAGTTGTATATATTGGGTTTTGAAGGAAAAACCTCCGAGAGGGTTATATATACATGTTGTATGTTGTAACTTTATGTCTTTGGATACAAGATAGTGAAAATTCATTGTTGTTTACTCCTTTAGATGTAGGCATTGTCAAACCACATAATTTTTTATGTCATTGTTTTATTACTTTCATATAATCTGCGAGATTACGTAATCTATATATTTCACATTTGGTTGCTACGTTGTAAGATTATTTGTTTTCGTTACACATTCATTTGCACAACAAATTGGTATCAGAGCAATTGGTTTCAATGGTTTATGGGGTTTCTTCTGCAAAGTTTGATGCTGTGTTAAGTTCGATGGAATGTGACATTTTGAACTATGGTAGAGAAGGGTTAAAGATTTGTTAGTGCAACAAAGTATGGTGAAGACTTTATAGGGAAGTCAACCGGAAGGCATGGATGAAACAAGTTGAAAGGAATTGGAAACAAAGGTTGTGTTGACTATCATGCTTTGTTTGGCTGATGACGTGTTGTATCATGTCATGGATGAGGAATCTCTGGTGGCAGTTTGACAAAAATTGAAAAGTTGGTATATGTACAAGTCTTTATCGAACAAGTTCTTTCTTAAGCAAAGATTGTATTGGCTTAAAATGGTGGAGGGTTCGGATTTGAACCAGCACATCAATGTATTCAATCAAATTATAAGTGATTTGATGTGAGTTGATGTGAAGTTTGAGGAAGAAGACAAGGCGTTGATGCTATTGAATTCGAGTTTTTTCCCATTTTAATTTTTTTTTTTAAAATATATTAAATAATACCTTATTCTGGGAAGTATTTCCCAGAATGCCCCTGACGTAATCTCGCTACTCCAAATAGCGATATTTAACCAAATCTCGCTACTTGGAGTAGCAAGATTTACCACGTGTCAACTGGAGAATTATTTTTCTAAAAACAAATCTCGCTACTTGAAGTAGCGATATTTTACCAAATCTCGCTACTCCAAGTAGCGAGATTTTCCACGTGTCAATTTAAGAATTAGTTTTGTCAAAAAATATTATTTAATATCTATATTTTAAAAAATGATAAATAAGGAAAAAACTCGGTTCCTTGTGCTGTGGTGTTTTTTGGTTCGTTGGATGGATCGTCTCGGGTGGACAGCCCCAAAATGTGCAGAGTTGGATGGCCCACGTCAGCCCAGATTTGTCAGTATCTGATTGGACAATATCAAATGGTTGACAGAGAGTTTAGTCTCTTTGGATGGCAGCAAATCCCAAGATGGGATTTAAAATTTTTTATAGAAATAATTACTAAATATGTTTATATACATTATATTATTTTTATTGCTTATTAGTATTCGTAGTTGATGGATGCTAGCAAAAATAGGATGGTAGGAAATAATGGCTATATGAAGGCTACTGTGCATGCTCTGCAGCAACTATTCAGAATTCTGACCTGCAGATCACATCCATTATACTGACATGCACAATAAAAATGTAATTCACCTTTTTAGTAATTCATTTCTTAAAAAAAAAAAAGTTTCTTTAATAGGGATGCCTAAGGGTGGTTATCGCTTGAGACTAATTAAGAAAGAGGAAGAGGAGGTCATCTGTAACACAATTTTTTAGTCCCAATTTTAAGTCTTAGTTACTTTTAAAAATAAAAATAAAAAAATTAAATCTAATTTTGTTGATTTTAGCCTATTTTTTAAAAATATCTTTACTCATATTAATATTTAAATTAGAAGGATCCGACAGTTTCATTTATTAAGTCAAATGACAAAAATACTTATCATAGATAGTGCTGGATCTTGGGGATAATAATAATAATAATAATAATAATAATAATAATAATAATAATAATAATAATAATAATAATGCAATTATAATTTTACGAAAAATTCATTAATATTGTATAGCTGCCCCCTTATGTTTTTGGATCCATTTAAATGTTTATTAAGATCAGGCAAGACAACAAAATTAAGAAGTGTATCCTCATTTCAAAATTGTTTCATATACTATTCAAAATTTTGAATTTAATATTTTTCATAACAAATTTGTATGATATCCCCCCTATAGTACAAGCATCAAGTTATCTTTACCTTTACAAGCCAAGAATTAATTAAAGTATTATACAATATATATTGGAAATATTTTTTACCCTTTTTATAAAATATTAAAACTCAAATCCATCTCTAAATTCCAAAATTATGATTTATTTTAATTTCTCTTTTACCTACCTAACTCCTAATCTTTCAATTTTTCTTTTTTAAAAGATTCCATAATGATAATGATAAATTACAATAAGACACGTAAAAAGTGAATGCTTAATAAAAATAAGTTTAATAAAAACTATGGTTTAATAATTTTTTTTCGAGGGGATTTTAGAAATTAGCTCAGCACTCATATGCTAATATATTAACTATATTTAATTAAATAGGAAAATATTTATATATTTTATTATTGAGTAGGAAATATTTAAATGTTATGTTCCATTTATTACTGCTATCTGTAGCACAAAGAGAGTCGATGATCCATCAATTTATCATATTGTTTTTTTGATCGAAAAGTAAATATATTGATCAAAATGAGTATTTACATGGAACACTGGGCAGATATAGGAAGGGGGGGGGGGAAAATGAACTCCATCAAAATTACAAGCAATAAAGTTAACACTCAGGATCTTAAGAGAGCCTGAGCAAATGTAGGGACCTTTTGGCTTAGTACTATGTATATATGTTTCTAAATGGTCACAATCAACTCCATTGGAGATATGAATTTTCCTTCAAACCTTTTCCTATTTCTGGCATTCCATATGAGATAAACAGTAGATGCCAAACCAACTCTCTTACCAACCAAAAGGAACAATACAGGTTTCCTTCAAACCCAATACGCCTATCACAAGTAGGTAGTTTCCTTATAATTCCCAGCGAAAGAGTGAAAGCATGTATAGGGGTACTTCCACTCTTCCAAACCACCATGGACCAAGGAACCGTAGTTCCTTTAGTTATCCAGAAGTTATAGCAAATGAAAGAGCTAGAATGATTGAGGTCCCATTCCTCAAAAAGCTGAAACAATGCATCCAGGTGGTTCGCACATCTTCACATAATCTGATTCTTAATTCTATTGAGCTTTTTGTATAGTGAGAATTCATTATTTGATATCCTGGCCTCCCACAGACTTGAACCTTTCAGGTAGATTTGATTGACTCATTTGGACCAGACAAAGCCTTTTTAGAGTGGATATTGCAGAGTGTTTTTGTGAGCAAGGAAAGATGCCAGGCTTTCAGATCCAGCACACCCAGACCACCTATCATTTCACATTCCCTCTCCTTTCCCATCTATAATTTCACAGTCCCTCTCCTTTCATTCAGTAGTAGTTGCAGGTCACCATCCGAGGGAATGTCGTGCAGTTTTTTGTTGGGAGAAGTGGGATGCATTAAGAGCCTTTATAGGTTTTTTTTAGGCCCTCAGATCCCCCAGAATCCATCTTTGATTAGCAATCACCCTGGACAATTTGCTCCAAACCGTACCATTTGTCTAAGTAAGGGAACACCCTAATGATCTCAGATCAAATAGACTAGTCATTACTCCTCCAATGACTACTACAATTATACTTATGGAGTCTTTTGCTCATTTCAAAACTTATTGTTGTTGATGTTGGGAATTAACATGAAATTCCCCAAGTGTCTGCGAGGAAGAAAGTATCAAAGGCTGCAGCACAGAAAAGTCGTTAACTGTTACAGAGATATCTGATGGGGAAGATGAAAACGATGATTTTAGCGATGAAGATTTTAAGGTGGATGTGATAGCGGGTCGCCCAGAATATAGAAAGAATGGGGGTAGAAGAAAACAAGTAGCAACAAATGCTAAATCGACAGCAACAGCTGCATGAAAGAAAAGAGGACAAGATAATAAGCAGCAGCCTCAGCTAGTAGGCCAGAAGCTGCTGACGGACATTTTGATGCCTGCAGAGAATCTATGTATTTCACCAGAGAAGAAGAGCTGTTCAGTGTTCGGCAGGGTAGGTGGTAATGAAGAGAAGGCAGTGAGGAGCTGAGAGAAGGTGAATTCTGATTCTGCTTCTCCTTCAAACGACAATCGCCCTTCGGATTGTCTTTACATTTCCGAATGTTAAACAGTTTCACCCTTCATGAATCATACAAAATGAGCTAAAATTTGTAAATTATTTCCTTCTTCTATGTTATTAACATGTTCTAGCATATAGAGTTGGGATAACACTGTCCTGCATTTAATGTTTTTTAACTTTTACTTCTTCATCATATATGTATCCATTATCTATAGGAGTTAATAGAACTTCCTCCTTTACAGATCATAGGTTATTATTTTCGTCTGGCTCATGTTTAACTTTCTACATTTTGGATTGTCATTACATTTTTGATTTAATGATTGGTTCTATTGTGCCTTTGCTTAGCACTTGGTTCGTGCATTCAATGATTCCAAAGTATTCCAATGTTTTCCCTCGTTTAGTTCGAATTCCATTATCGAGAATAAAGATTTTTCATTGAAGCTGTTCATTTATATCTAAATTCGCAACTTGGTATTAATTAACAAAAAATCTTAATTTATATTTAAAATAAGAAGACATACCCTCCTTTCCATATCAATCTTATTATGAACAAAAGATTAATGCTCCATGCCAAGGAATCTATTAGCAATATGTTTGTGGTCAAAACATTAAAATTCTTATGTTCATGAAAATTTTGTATCTTCAGTAACACAATTCTGAAGCATCCGAAAGTTGAAGGATACAATGATGCCACGAACCAACTGTTGTAGAAATACAAATGGCTCGGTATACACTTTTTAGTATTATATTTTTTTTCGTAGTTCTAAAGATAAATCATCATATCATACAGCTCTTTTACTGAGTATACATTTCCATCCTATTCAAGTTGAATTGCACCTAATTGAATTCTTTCCTTTTTCCTCGGGGGCCCGTTTGTGAAATTAAAAGTAGAAATAAAACCTAAGAAGCATACATAGAGAGACTAAATTATATTTCACAACGTTACATTCACGAGAATCGTATACATTGAATCTATCAAAATACTATATTAATTTCGGCAGAGTCCTATTTACAAATTGAGCATATCCATCCACGCACCTGTGCAAAGAAAACATTCTTTAAATACAATTGATACCAGTATGTTCATAACGTTACATTCACGAGAATCATATACATTGAACCTATCAAAATACTATACTAATTTCGGCAAAGTCCTGTTTACAAATTGAGCATATCCATCCACGCACCTGTGCAAAGAAAACATTCTTCAAATACAATTAATACCAGTATGTTCACAACGTTACATTCATCATATTCGTATACATTCAACATATCAAATTACTACACTAAATGATACCTGCTTGTCACTTTACCTATTGCTGCTCTATAGATTCAGAATTAAGAAAATTACATTATGTACAAATGATACTCCAAACAATTACATTATGTACAAATGATACTTTAAACAAGTAGAAATAAAGGGCAAATGATATATTCTATACAAATAGATGCTGTACAAATGAAGTCATTAATAAATACATTATGCCCAAATGAATAATGAATAAATACATTATGTACAAATGAAGTTATAAACATATATCTGATGTACAAATGAAAGTATGAACTAATTAACAAATACATATATCGGCTACTCAGTACCGCATGGAGGTCGTCTCCGGTGTTGGGGTGGCTGCCGTCTACGTCTGCCCTCACCTGGCTGCTCGTCTGCGTCTGGCGTCCGGTCACGTCGAGGGGCTACATGTCTGTCGTCTCTGCCCATACGTACTGGATAATCCCTCTCTAGGTGAAGCGGACGGGGAGCTATGTCGTATGTAGTCTCTGGACGAGTCCGAGCTGGCAAGTCGGGTGCATCCACCTCCTCCGCATTGAGAGGGTCGTCTAGTAAGTACGACATCGACGGCGTCGCGGTAGAGTCAGATCGATAATCCGCCGGTCTACTGGAGGGTCCCGCAAAATCAGCAGCTGTCGATGGGGCATACGGTGCGGACGGCCCAAACACATACTCCTCATGTACAATGGGCGATGAGAAGGCCGGACTCGATGGACGGCTGGAGGTAGCTGCTCGACCCCTTCGTACTAGAGCTGCTCGACCACCTCGTGGGGCCAGGGTCCGGTGTGGGGTAGGGATCCGTTGCCCGTCCTCATAGACAATGTCCAAACCAACTCTCGCTAAATCGCTCACAGCGGGGTCTGATGATAGTGAGTCGACTTGGTGTAATACGTCAGCCTGCAGCATATGCAAATAGTGGTTACAACATTGAACTACTAATGTAAACAGTAACAAATTAGGTATACGTTTGAGTAAGCGTACGAGGCTCATGTAGACCGCTGCAGTCCTATCTACGAAGCGACGTGTGATCAACCTGTACCACGCGTAATACGGATCCTCCGGACGCATCGGGCCATCTGCCCGCTCTCCCTCGACAATGTACTCGTGCCTATGTACCCACATACTGACGTACATGGCGTGCTCCGCAGCCCAATCTGTGTTCCCCCGACCGTGACCATCAATCTCGTGCAAGTCCTCCCCACGTACATTGACCCCCGAAGTACAAAAAGAAGCGACAGGGGATGCCCTGTCGAAAGCCAAACTGGCGCATCACTCGGTCTGGGAGATGCCACTCGACAATATGAAAACATATGAGTGGCACTCGAGCAACCCAGAGGTCCGACCCAACTGCATAACCAGTTGGTAGGTCGGCAACAATGTCATTAGTGTAGGGCGCCCATACGAACTATGCGTATACATATAGTAAATGTCAGAGGTGGGACGGGAATATATGCAAATATTGAAAAATACTATCAATACACATAACCGAGACTACCTCGTGCTCCCGGTGCATGTCCAGCTCGAATCTGTACCAGGGCAGCGTGTGTTGCGCAACATTAGGTGCCAACAACTGATCCCTCCACCTATACACAATAAAACGTAAGTTAGCAAGGTGTAACCACTAGTACGTACTACAACTGAAGGAAATGATTTTAAGTTGAGTTACTAACCTCCACGCGAGTGGAGCTGAGTCAATCAGCCGTTCGTCCTCGTCCCTCTGAATAAGACGTCGGACACCGCGGCGCATAGGAGCTAACGATGTGAATCTCTCCCACGCCCAAACCTGTAATAAGTGGAGTGCTCCTCCGATCTTTGAGTGCGACACGTCAGCGGCACGGCACATCTCCCGGTACAGCCAGGCTAACGTCGCAGCACCCCAACTATAATGGCGTATCTCTCCTCGCTCCGCGAGCAGTGGAAGGAACATCAAGTGTGCATAACTCCCCGATAGGTCGCAGAACAGCGTCCCACATATCAATCGCAGCATGTGGGCACGTGCGTGACATGCTATAGTCTGATCATCAGCATCAGCCGGAAGCTGGCGAAACATCTTCCCCTCTAGAAACCGCATGCGAATGCGGGCACCAATAAGCTCACCATCTAGAGGCACCACTCCTAACAATCTCTCGCATATGCGGTGAAGTCCTCCCCCCTGACCAACGCTTCCATCCTGTACTGGTCCAGCTGTACGACCTGTGATGGGCAACCCATCAATCGGTAGCCCGAACAACACCGCGACATCCTGTAATGTGATAGTCGCCTCCCCGTGCGACAAGTGGAAAGTGTGTGTCTCTGGCCTCCATCGCTCGACCAACGCGGTCACAAGATGCCAATCCAACTGGATATGGCCAATCTGATATATCCCATAAAAACCCGCGTCACGTATCCAATCAATAATGCGAGGGTCTGCGCCTATCCTATCCTGTACGCTCTGACTGCCCCCTCGGCAATATAACACGTCAGCATGCGAATCGGTCCACGCCCGACTGGACCAATGCCGATCGCCCATACTCAGTACAGTAGTATCGGACGACCCTAGATCGATCCTGCAAACATGCCACAATATTGAAAGCATTAACATAGAAATCATAAGAATTGAGTATCTGTCCCCGGTGCTTTGTATGGTGGAACCGAACAAAAATCTCAGGGTTTATCCTATATGTGTACAAATGAAAATATCTCACCAAGTTTTCATCTGAACATACACTATTCTCGATTGATGGACACAGTGACTCAATTTCTCCCAATCACCGAAGACTTGGGCTATTGCCTTCTGTTTGCCCAACCAAACTTTCTTATAAAAGATTGAATACCCTAATCGACGATCAATGAACTCCTTCAATGTAGCGATCGACGTCGACATATCTCCCTTGATCATATTCACTATCTCCCCAACAATGAGGGACGACGTGATTTGGTTATGGTCCTGCGATATAAGTTCATTCAGACATGTATGTGGACCACTATATTGGGTGATTTCGAAAAAACGGTGTATCATCCAATACATGGCACGCAATCATGGTCCTTACACCTAGCAACCCACAACTCAGGAGTAGATCGCACCACATGGAAGTCATGGTGGGTGCGAGCGTGATATATTCGCACTGCGGCGATCAGCTGATCCTTCGAACCGAAGAGCAGCCCCTTACTCAACTCAGAGGATTCTTCCCAATGAGTGACGCGTATGGGAAGCTCATCGACCGCAGTTAAATCTGCAGCAGCTAGGTCAATATGACCATACATCGGAAGCTCGTCGATGAATTGCGTGTCAAACGTTGCGTCGTCCGTGTCATGGTGACATAAGTTCACATCATTGGGGACATCATTTAACCCTTCACCCATTTCCTGCTGATGCATGTGTTAGTCTTCAATATGAATATCATTCGTAATGTTCATGCCCTCATCCAATGCGTCATTCGCAATTGCAAACAACGATGTTGGTCCCGCACTCGGGACGTCTTCGCAACCTCCCTGCAGAAACGTGTGAGGAACAGGTGCTTCGTACTCCGACGGCTGGAATGACGATCCCAGATATTTGTTAAAATCGACCGTGGACATAAGACGAACCTCCCCACCAACATCGACTTAATGTGTTTGTTCGGTGTCTTCACCGACTTCATCCAATTGCTCCAAGAGCGCATCTGGTTGCCTAACTGTGATTACACCCACTTGAGGAATGGTCTCGACATACAATTGCATCGTTAAATATGTCTCACCGACACAGTGTGCGTCCAATACAATGCGCAACCCATAATCATCTGATATCGGAACAGCCTCGTAGAACGCTGTATTATTTAACTCTCGCGCAGGGTATTTTGCGGTCACCCGCAATGCATATTGATCTGGATCAATATGCAAATATTTATATATCTTCGTATATAATTTACTTAATTTACACCTACGGCTAATTCGAATAAGTCGAACTAGCCGACTACTACACCTAACACCATCTAATGCGGTTATAATATTCCCCCCTATATATAAAAATACCGTGCCTAGATCACTGCTTGAGCTTCCTGCCATTTAGATTGGCGATCGGGAAATAAAAAAAACCTACGCAAGACAAAATTGTATGTATAAGTGATGTGTAAATGAGACGAAATAACTAATAACTATAAACCAAATAGATGTATAGAAATTCTAATGAATGAATGAACTTAGAGTTTGGACCTAAGTTTCCCACCAAGAAAATAAATAGATGAATTCAACGTCTATGAATAAACAACATTAATATGTATTGATTTTCCCTATATGACATATACTTCGGATTTTCCCAAAATTGTAATTCAACTTAGAATCCAAAGAACTATGAAATGGTGCTCTTAAGAGTAATTTTTCCAAAATGGTACTTCGTACTCTGCCTTATTATGGGTTGGGCTGCCACTTATTTTGAAGTTCAATTTTGTTAAGTAGCCTTTTGAGGATTCATTTCTAATTCGAACAGCCATACTCAAAGGAGTTGAAGGGATCTTTTGGAAAAATGTTACTTAGGACGCATAACATCCCAATTCATGAAATGGGAATGGGATCGTCTTATGGCAAGTGCTTTAAAATGTGAATACTACATTTATATCGATATATTGGTGAAAAATACATAAATTCGGGGAGGAAAAAACTCATTACTACTCTCCTATAATAATGTGACCTTTTAGCTATCATCTCTACGGTGTTCCCAGTCAGCGTCATCGATGGTGACTAGTCGAGGCCGGCTTCGCCCTCATACCGTTAGATCTTTAATGGTGCTCTGTCGACTGTGGCCTCCTCAAGCACCCCCCACCCTATGATCTTATACATATGGGGCTTGTCTCATGATGAATTCCCCACCTTATCTGCTCTTACTTCCTTTGGATATTTTTATTTATTTTTATTTATTTTAAATATAATTTTTGCAAGTTTCAGTTTTTTAGTGTGATTGGTGAACTAAATTATTAGGTAATTTTAATAAAGTATATTAATTTAGACAAAGACACTAATCTTCCCAAAAATTTGATAAAAAGACAATCACATATCCTAAGGTTTCAAGAATTTTAAATATTATACCAGGAGTTTTAAGAATTTGTAGAACGTTCGCTGACATTTCAAGAATTTCAATGATCTCTCTTGAGATTTGTTAAAAATGCACAAATCTCACTTTAAAATTTGCAAAAAGACAAGTTCTTTTTTTAAGATAAATTTCATTTTCTTTTTACAAACATCAAATGAGGTTTTTAACATTTTTGATACTTTAGGAGACGTTCGTGACATTTTTGAAATTTCAGGAAAGATATTTGTCTTTTAAGCAAACTTAAAAAAAATGAATATCTTTTATCCTATTAATTATTGTATTCTAGTAATCATAAGAGAGGGAGAGGAGACTTAATCCCGTCATTAGGACCTCTTATTTGACAATAAAAAATTCATAAATGATACTCCTTATATTATAATTATAAAGTTCTATCTAATCTATTCCAAATGTTTCAAACATGCGGCTCAACTTAAACTTTATTATGTGGTTGGTTCAAGGTATGAGTTTGATTCATTAGGAATTGAAACTAACTCAAGGAAAATTAAAACTTGAAATTAAATATAAGAAACATCAAAGGCACGTGTATATATATATATACTCTATGCGTTATCTATGAAATATATCATAGGCATTACATTCTTAAATGACCTATAATTATTAAAGTTTGTGTAGGAAATAAAATAAGTCAAAATTTAAATTCTAAATTTCGTTAACTCATAGAAAAGTATATGCACTTAATACGATAAATGACAATACAATTTATAATTACAATGTGCACTCACATTAACTCAAAGTATCAATTAAAACCATACAATTTACATGTTCTTGAAAAACTTTAGTGGATGTGCCCAATTATATTAAAAACAGTAGAAGAGAATTCAAGGATTGAATAACAAAATTTCCCATTTTGAAAGTAAATCATATGATCTAATAATAATTGCACAATTATATTCAAAAAAGTAGAAGGAAATTCAACAAATTTAGTGAGTGGAGGAAACTTTAACAAATTTTAGGGTAGGAAAGATAATGCATTTTACAATGAAACAACAATCCAAAAAAAAAAATAAATAAATATTGAACAACAGTTTGAATGGAAAAAATAAAATATTATCGGTAAAAAATTAAATTCAAATACCAAAACAATGAAATACAAACCTTAAGAGTAATGTTTATCCATGAATCTTTTAACACAAATCACAAACTCTCTCTCTGATTATCAAAGCTTTGGATGAAATAAAAATAATTTAAAAATCTATGCACTGAACATGTAAAACATAACTTACCTCATCTCCTTATATAACTTTCGATTTGATGAAGCCCGCAACGGTCACCTACTCCGAAGTCTTCCTTCAACGGTAACCTGCTCGGCTCTGCAGCAGGTACTCTGTTCGCGCAAGAAAGGAGGAAGAACGGGCAAGGTTATTTTGAAGCAAATCTCGCTACTCCAAGTAGCGAGATTTGCCACGCGTCGAAAGCCGGGTGGATGGTAATTCAAAAGGCGGTTGGCAGAGCATTAATTATCCCAACAAAATCTCGCTACTTGGAGTAGCGAGATTTACCACGGGTCAAAAGGCGGTTGGCAAAGATTTACCACGCGTCGAAAGGCGGCTGGTAGAGCATTAATTATCCCAATTAAATCTCGCCACTTGGAGTAGCGAGATTTGCCACGCGTTAGCACGAGCCCTTCAGTCAAAAGTAAATCTCGCTACTCCAAGTAGCGAGATTTGGTTAAATATCGCTACTTGGAGTAGCGAGATTACGTCAGAGTCATTCTGGGAAATACTTCCCAGAATGAGGTATTATTTAATATATTTTTTTTAAAAAAAAAAGTTAAAACGAGAAAAAACTCTATTGAATTCCCTACGAGTGTCTCATACGTATGAAAATTTGGTTACTACTCTGACATGGGGAAAAGAAACCCTGAATTTGGCAGAGGTAACAAGCACTATGTTGGGTTTTCATCAGAGAAAGAAAGCCTACAATGAAATTTTGAAAAGTGAAGGGCTTGTGGTAAGGGATAACCAGGAATATGAGACAAGCAAGTTTCAGAGTGGATTGAGTTATAATACGTCTTGGTCACAGTCCGGGAAGAAGAAGGACATATAGTGTTTTAAGTGCGAGAAAATTGGGCACATAAAATCGGATTGTCCGAAGTGGAAAAAGGGGAATGCAGAAAATCAAAAGGGTTCGTCAAAATCTGTGAATGTAGTGGAAGAAGGAGATTCAAGCAGTGATGGTGATATGCTTTTTGTTTCATCGAGTTCAAATTGCCACACGGATTCTTGGATCCTAGATTCGAGATGCTCTTATCACATAACACCAAATAGAAATTGGTTCGGCACCTACAGGTCAGTAAAATGTGGTTTTGTTCTAATGGGAAATGATACTTCATGTGAAATTATTGGAATAGAGAATATCAGAATTAAAATGTATGATGGTGTTGTGAGAACATTATGTGATGTAAGGCATGTACTTGATTTATGGAAGAATGTGATTTCATTGGGCACTTTCGATTGTAATGGATATAGATATAAGTTTGAAAGTGAGATAATGAATATATGTAAAGGCATCTTGATTGTGATGAAGGGATATAAATTTGCAGGAAATATCTATGCACTACTGGGTATCACAGTTGTAGGTGGAGTTGTATCTGCAGATTCTAAGTTAGATAATACTATTCTGTGTAAAATAGCCATAGACAAGACATATGGTATTCTTAACTACATTTATTCATATGTTTAGGGATTAGTGAGGATAGCATCACTAGTTGGGCATGTGTACTTCATGAGTTTATCACAAAAGGTCTTGGTGTACTTCATGCGGCACAAGTTAGATATGTTTTCCATGTTTAACTTGTGGCTGAGGTGGAAAACTAGACCTGCAGAAAGATTCTCATATCGGACAATGGAATTGAGTACGCTGGTGTTCAAGGAGCTTTATGAGCAGCATGTCATAGGGAGACACTTCACAATATGCAGGACACCATAATAGAATGGTGTCGCGGAAAGGGTGAACCGAACTCAAGCTAAAAGGGCTCAGTGTCTCTAGTTGTATGTAGGGCTTGCAAGGAACTTTTTGGTAAAGTCGGTGAGTATGGCGTGTTCCTTGATTAACTGATCTCCAAAGGTATCACTAGATGGAAAAGTTACAGGGGAGGTTTGGATAGGTAATGCGGTAGACTACTCCGGTTTGAGAGTGTTTGAATGTTCAGTCGTGCACGTTTCTAGTGAGGTAAGATCTAAGCTTGGTGCGATGTATATACATTGCATATTTCTGAGGTATTAGAAAGGTGGGTTCAAGCTGTGGGATCCAAAGATAAACAAGGTGGTGATCAGTGGAGACATGATTTTTGATGAGAAATCCATGATGCAGCGTACTCAAGTAGATAAAGATAAATAGGTACCAGAAAATTGCAGCAACAATGAGCATGTGATGTAAGTGGAGTTGGTGTAGAGACCCAAAGAATTATAGCAAATAAATAATAAAGAAGAAAGGAGAGAAAATGATTTTTCAAAGGGGATTCAGCAGGGTCTCGTCAACGAGTGTAAAGTGCTCGTCAACAAACAAACTTCTTGGGCTCGTCGACGTGGACACGTGTCTTATCGATGAAAACTTACTGAGAGGGGTTCAGTAGAGCTTGAAGTTCGTCAACGAGGGTTATGAGTTCATCGATGAACTCCCTTCATGGACTCGTTGACGAGGTGATGTGTCTCATCGACTAATCTGCATCTTATAAATAGGTTGAGCTCGAGATCTAGCGAGGAAATTTCATGCAAAATGTCTCTCTCTCCCTCTAAAACTCATTCCTCTCACCTTCTCTCTAGAATTTTGGCTTTGTTAAAGCCCAAATCGACAACCGGAAGGTACCACGCTACTCTTGGGAAGATTCTCTTCAAGTCTGCTGGAGTAGTTCGTTGGTTAGGTCAACTTGGGCACCATCCCAAAATCAAAATGTAAGAGATTTAAGGGTACTATGAGTTGTTTGGAGTATTTGAAATGTAGGTAGTATTATACTGAAATTGTTGTGGGAAATGAGGTGATTAATTTGGTAAAAATATTATTTTTAGACTTTTGAGTTAGGAACACCTATGAGTGTCAAATTGGGTGTTGTCGTGAGCATTTTAGTAAGCAAGATAAGGGGAATAAATTATAGCAGGTATTTTTGTGTAATACTGGTGAATTATATGTGAAACAAATTATAATATTTTTCCTGAAATTATTATGATATGATTAACAAATGAAATTTGTGTGGCATATGATTATATGTAAATGATGAAATGTTAATTGTGATTTTTCGATAATAAGGAAATGGGATAAAGGATGTGTAGAAATGTTTTTTGAGAAAACAGTGACAGTATGAAATGTTGACATTTGTAAATATGGAGAAATGTGGAAATATGTGAAATATGGAAAGGGTTTTATGAAATGGGGAAAATACGAATATTGATATGTGTATACTAGAAATGATGAAACATGTGATAGGTAATATATTTTCATATATATGAATATATATATATATATATATATGCATATTATTATGAAAGGAAACTAGTATGGACATACTGAGAATTTATCGATAGATAAATGTGAATTTACTGGGAAAATTGAAACGAGAATATTGATTGGTAAATACTGAATTGTGAATATTGGGAAAGTGGACATTGCAACTAACAATTGCAATGTATTGAATTTGGAAATGCTGATATGAGAAAAGTGAAATAGTGGAAAAGAAAATCCTGATAGAATGGATAAGTAAACCATAGCGATAGGTTATCATATCGAGCAACCACATGGACTCATGGAGCATGTGGCGAGGCAGTACGAGTGGGCCAGAGAAGGGTTGTATATTGCCCCCTAGTTTCTGGATCAGGGTATTTGGCAGGCCATTCGTTACTACAAATAGGTATATAATATTATTTGATCTAATTGGATCGGTCAACCGCGGTTATATCCAGCCTTCGAACAGCACAATCTTGACCATGGGAGGAAGCATGGCATGGAGAAAAATCCTCAGGGCAGCCATAAGTTACAGACATGGCAGTATAGGTTGCCGAGGATACTCATGTGCTATAAATGGAAATGGAAAATGGAAAAGGAATGGAAATGAGAAATGAAATTGCATGAGTTAATAAATAATTAAAGTGAAGTAAAACACATCGCCTGAGGGCTTACTGAGTAAGGTGAGTGCTCTGATAAGTATCAATTGTAGCTGAACCCGAGTAAATAGGGTTAGACTGCAAACGATTTTAGGGCAGAGGGAAGCTACTTGTATGGGCAGGTAAGTTTCCTTATTCTCAGGAACTTCACAGGTAATCTTGGATTATGAATGAATGATTTTAGACATGAAAGTAAAAGCTTACAAAAGCTTGTGTTGTATATCTATATGATTATGGCTGTAGAAATGTTATATTTTCTTAGAAAATACTATCACTGATATGTTAAATGCTACGAAATAATGAATCTCATATTGCCACACACTGTCAATAATTTATTTTATCTTACTGAGATGTGTCTCACCCAATCATTTAAGTATTTTAAGAAACTGAGATCGAGCTGGTGATAGAGCTCCCAGATAGGGTAGAGCTGGTACCCTAACATACAGAGTGAGTGTGTAAACTAGGGATGGATGATTCCCCTAGGGTTTTGTTATTTTGGGATGTATGTTAATGTATAAAATTCTAGTTAGTTGACACTCAGGTATGTGTAGTCACTGTGATGTATATATATATTGTGACTTCCGCTGATAGGAATATTGGTATGACCGTTTTATCTAGTACCCACCTCGGGCTGGGTCATGTTTAAATGGTATTAGGGTGGTTTCGTGGCCGATATGTTATTTATGTTATTATGGAAAAAAAATGGCATGAAAAATCGGGGTGTCACATTTTGGTATCAGAGCCGGGATCTGAACATCACAAAGTCGGCATAAGAGTTATGCAGATACTCGCTGATGAGAGTTAGAGTTTGACACTGGGGATCACGTGTTTCTGAGGGTGGCACTGTTGAAAGGAGTTATAAGATTTGGGAGGAAGTGTAAACTAAGCCTGAGGTATATTGGACCATTTCAGATTCTTGAAAGAGTGGGTCTAGTTGCCTACAGGTTGGCGTTACCGTCGGTTTTGACTAGAATTCACGACGTATTTCATGTTTTCATGCTAAGAAAATACGTCCCAGATCCCTTCCACGTGATTAGATATTAGAAACTGAATCTTAGTGATGCCTTGTCTTATGAGGAAGTGCTAGTGCAGATCTTGGATCAGAAAGAGCAGGAACTATGTATGAAAAGCATACCAATGGTAAAAGTTTTGTGGCGCAACCATGTAGTAGAGGAAGCTTCCTAGGAATTAGAGGAACAAATGCGCCAGAGATACCCTCACCTATTCAGTGGGACTCGGGGTTGAGGTATGTATTTTTATTTTAATAATGTAGTATAGAATAGGTAGCGTTTGATTTGGTTTATGAATGGTTTTGGGAGAGTTTATTTGGGTTATTGTAATCTCCTAGGATTATATCGTAACCACGGTATTCCTCCGCCATAAGTGAGGGTAATTAATAAAATGGTGGTTTTTCTTCTTAAGCATGAGAAAGTGATGAATGACAAATGTAGAGGACGAAATTTTATAAGAAGAGGAGAACGTAGAGACCTAGAAAAGAAGAGAGAGGAAAAGAAAAGAAATGAAAGAGACGGAAAAAGGGAAAGAGTGTATTAGTTGGGGTTCGTCGATGAACCCAGAGTCATCATCAATGAATGCCCTATATTTCTCGTTGATGAAGTACTTGTGTCTTGTCGACGAGAAGATA
Organism: Malania oleifera; assembly: GCF_029873635.1. Lineage (NCBI taxonomy): Eukaryota > Viridiplantae > Streptophyta > Magnoliopsida > Santalales > Ximeniaceae > Malania > Malania oleifera. Next base: position 27,021,154 of record NC_080429.1, on the reverse strand, counting down.
TCGAGAATTTGGGGAAATTCAGGAAATTTTAGGTTCGTTGACGAACCAGCTCCCTCATCGACGGAGAGCTTACATAGGTTCGTCATTGAATCACTTGAACTCGTCGACAAATCCCAACCTATATATTTGCAAACCCTCATTTTCAAAGTCGTTTTCTCTCTCTCTCTCTCTCTCTCTCTCTCTCTCTCTCTCTCTCTCTCTCTCTCTCTCTCTCTCTCTCTTTTACTTTGACTTAGTTATAGCCTAGATTGACGATCGGGAACCACCACGAGGTTCCTGGGAAGATTCTCTGCAACTTAGGCAGAGCAAATTTTCAGTTTGAAGTTTTGGGGCACCATCCAAAAATCAAGGTAAGTGGGGTATTTTAGAGTTTTAAAGCTAATATAGAGTATACAGAGCTTAGGGAAAATTAAATGTCAATGTTGTGGAGGTTGCATTGAATAACTTGGGAAAAAATGTGATTTTTAGGGTTTTGAAAAATGAACACTGAGAAGCGTATGTTTTAGGGTGTTAGCGGATCTCTCAGTAAGCCAAGTAAGGGGAATAAATTATGGCAATATTTTCTGAAAATTATTGGTTAAAAAATATGAGAAATGGAAATATGATATTTTACCTGAAATTATTATGATATGAGTGTCAGATGAAAATTGTACGACATACAATTTATATTGATTGGATTTGAAATTGTATTGAATGATTTACGTTGAGAATATGAGATTATGAAATGTGAATTGAGATATGAGATTTGAAATGTGAAGAATGATGAAAAGTGATTTGTACTGAAAAGTATCTTCTGAGAAATGAAGAAATATGAAATATAGAAATATTTTATTGAGAAATGTGAATAATGTGAAATGAGATATGTATATGTTATTATGAGATGAAATGAGTATTGATTTGATGAAATATCATTGAAATGATGAAATGAGTTGAGAATGCTGAAAATGAATTTTGAAATGTTAATGTTGCAATAAGAATGATGAAATGTTATGAGAATGGAATATTGCAAAGCAAATACAGCAATATGAATATTGAAATGAGAATATGAGAATGTGAATATTGTAACGTGAATACTACAATATGAATGTGAAATGAGAATACCGGATATGTGAAAAATATCATTGTGAAATACTGCAATTGTGAAATATTGAAATGTGGATATGAAACCTTGATGGATGGATGTGTTATTGAATTAAGCACGGTACCATTGCTAGTGGTGATTAGTGCATCCACGCGAACTCGTGGAGCGTGTGACGTGACAGTTTCAATGAGCTAGTGTGAAGGGTTGTTTTGCCCCCTGAGTCCGGATCAGGGTATATTGTAAGCTTTACTGTAATCCCAAGGGGGGGGGGTGAATTGGTATTTTCAAAATTTATCCCCTATGTCAATCGACTAACAACAGTATTACACAAACTTAAGGTCAATCTAGTGCATATAAAATAAAACAATATAAATATACAGCGGAAATTAAACTGCACAAGTAATTAAACTAAGCATGCACGATAAAGGAGTAAGTGGAGACGACACCAAAAATGTTATCGAGATTCGAAAAACTGCCTACGTCCTCGCCTTGGCGAACAAGTATAAGGATTACACTATAAGCTCACTTAACGGGTGGAGCGGCACCTAAAACAACTAGATCAATTAGCACAAGGTTGACCTCAACCTTTACATACAATCCTTCCCGAACTAGATGACCACCCCCTCACGCCACGCCTGGAATACAACAATATTTCACAATACAGACTAGGTATATTGATTATGCTTCTCAATCAAGCAGATATGTATCAAATGTAATCAATCAACCACACATCAACAGTATAGGAAATTGTAAGCTCGGTGATGTGATTTTGTGCAAGCAACACTCAACAATGTATAATCTAAAATATGCTTAAGAGTATTCTAACAAGCTATTCTTTGAAACAAGATATAACAAATCTCAATAATAGATTAGGGTTTCAAAGATGCTAGCAACAATATTCAAACCAACTGAAAAATATTCTCCTCAATGAAATAAGCACTAGAATTGTTTAAAAAATATAGTTTGTAAAATGCTTTACACACAAAAATTATTGCTTTAGGAATCTTGCAATAACAATGCTAAGATCCTCAAGCTAATGAGTTTTCCCAACACAAGATTTATCAAGTTAAATATGTGGGTTAACTCTTTCTTAACTCTCTAAAATCAATAAAAATCAACAAGCAAAATAGTGAGAGTATTAAGCAATTTACTATAGAGCACTAGAACAATAAGAACTCTCACAATAGTTGGATTGATCAAAGGAATGAGTGTATGAGAGTATTTAAAGTAGAATAAGCAAAATAAGCTTTTTGAATTTGAGAGGATTTCTTGCTAATGATTTTTCCAGTCTTATGCTAATCTTCACAAATGATGCCCTATTTATAGAAGTAGGCTAAATTATAACTGTTAAGGATAGGGGGGGAATTATTAATATTGTTTTAAAACCATTAAGAAATATTAACCTCGTTTAACCGTGCTTAACCACGGTAAAAATAAGACAATCCGAGAGTTTTTGGGTGGCTGAACCATGGTTTGGTCGCCCGAACAGACTTAGTCAAAAAAGTTATTTTTGAAGGTTCAGGTGCCCAAATTAAGGTTCTGTTGGTTGAATCGAGGCAATTTCCAAAAGGTCTGTGATTCGGTTGCCTAGTCTAGAGTTTGGTTAACCGAACTCATGTGTTCGATCGCCTGAGGCCATTTTGAACGTGAAGTTCAGGCTGGCGAGTTGGTGGGAAAAGGTCAGAGTTATGGTTCGGTCGCCCATGGTCGATGCAGTCCTTTAAGTTCAGCTGCCCGAAACCAAGTTAGCATTCTGACCAGTCAATGGTTTAGTCGCCCTATGTGTTTTGAACACTAAGGGTTCGGTCGCCCGACCTCTCACAGTTTTTCCTATTAAGTCCTATTCAGTTTAATTGATTCCTCTGAAAATGCAAGTGATTATGGGGACTATTTTGTGCATTTGTGCAGGGATTTAAGGGCCTTCTAAGGTCTTTGAGCTTTACAGTATCCTACATGCATGACATGTAGAGATTATTATTATAGATCTTTTTCCTATAATTACTATTACAAACCTGAATAGAATAATAATATAAATTATAACAAAAGAATATCTTCAGGGTCTTTAGACTTTACTTCATGTGTCATCAATTGATATGCTAATATATACCTGCACATAAACTAGATAGCCATCAAATACTTGAATATTTGTCATTATCAAAACCGAGTATGACCTATAAGATCAACATTCTACCCCTTTTTGATGATGACAAATACACCATGCAAAAAGTGGGTATATCCTTGAAAGGCTCCCCTTGACAAAATGCATAATGTTAAAGATTTATCAATACAAACATTTTTTTAAGTACGACCCAATTTTTGCCTCTTCTCTTCTCCCCCTTTTGGCAATAACAAAAAGGACTATGAAACAAATAGTCATAGGCATTGGGTATGATGTATTAATATACAAGATGGATTTGAGAAATTTGTAGAAATTTTGGCAACATATCATTTGAAAATAGTACATTTTCCCAAAAATACCTGTATAGAAATGACCTGTTTTGAGTTTTAAAATTAACAGTTTATCCACAACTACTTAACCCAAACAGTCCAGTATGATCAAGACATAAAACATAAATACAATCATCATCATGCAATAGATATGAAGATTATGCATTTCAAAACACAACCAAATTCACAAAGTCTAAACTAATGAAAGATTTAAAGTGATACGAATTATTATATCAATTGTAAGACTTAGGATTGTTAGAAAGCTCCCCCTAAGTTTATGCAATCTATCAAATATCTTGGAGGCATCTCTACTGTGCATTAGACCTAGCTCACGTCTAATCTGTATAAACCTATCTTCTAGAAGTGGTTTAGTGAAAATATCAGCCCATTGTTCATTTGCGCACACAAACTCAAGTGCCACATCCCCTTTCTACACATGATCACGAAGGAAATGATGTCTGATTTCAATATGTTTGCTTTGTGAATGTGAGATAGGATTTCTGGAAATGTTAATTGACCTAGTATTATCACATTTAATTGGAACAACATCATAGTGCAATCTAAAATCCATAAGTTGTTGTTTCATATACAGTATTTGAGCACAACAACTTCCAGCCGCAATATATTCTGCTCCGACTGTGAATAAGGCAACAGAGTTATATTTCTTAGAGAACAAAGAAATAAGAGATTTTCCTAAATAGTGACAAGTGTCGCTTGTACTCTTCCTATTAACCTTACTACCGGCAAAGTCAGCATTAGTATAACTCATAATCTCAAATGTAGCATGCTTAGGATACCATAAGCCTAACTCAACAGTTCCAACTAGGTACCTAAGGATTCGTTTGATTGCTAATAGATGAGACTCCTTAGGAACGTCCTGAAATCTAGCACACATGCATACACTAAACATGATATCAAGTCGACTAGCTGTGAGGTATAGAAGGCTACCTATCATGCCACGATATAGTTTCACATCAACAGGGATTCGTTGCTCATCTTATATCAAGTTTGATAGAAGAACTCATAAAAGTATTAAGAATTTTACCATCTTTCATATTAAATTTCTTTAGCAAGTCCCTGACATATTTAGATTGGCATATAAAAGTTCTATTTTTAGCTTGTTTAATTTGTTGCCCTAAAAAGAAACTAAGTTCACCTATCATGCTCATTTCAAATTCACTTTGCATGCATTTGGCAAACTCATTACAAAACTCATCATTAGTGGCTCCAAAAATGATATCATCAACATAAATTTAAACAATAAGCATATCATCATTTTTGGATTTGATGAAAAGTGTAGTGTCAATTTTGCCACGGGTAAACTCATTTTCTAGTAGAAAACCACTAAGCTTCTTATACCAAGCTCTAGGAGCTTGTTTTAATCCATACAAGGTTTTGGACAACCGGTATACATAATCTGGATATTTATGATTTTCAAAATCGGGTGATTGTTCTACATACACTTCTTCATTAATATAGCCAATAAGGAATGCGCTTTTAACATCCATTTGATACAATTTAAAGTTCTTTAAAGTAACATAAGAAAGTAACATACAAATGGCTTCCATTCTAACAACAGGAGCATAGGTTTCATCAAAATCTATCCCTTCCTCCTAATTATAACCCTGGGAAACTAGTCTAGCCTTATTCCTAGTTACTACCCCATTATCATCCTTCTTTTTTCTATATACCCATTTGATTCCAATAATTGTATAATCATTAGGCCTAGGAACTAGGGTCCACACTTTGCTTCTTTCAAATTGATTAAGTTCTTCTTGCAAGACATCACCCAAGACTCATCCTCTATAGCTTCTTTAATATTTTTAGGTTCTTTTTGGGACAAGAAAGTAGAGTGACTCACTAGGTTTCTCAAGGAAGATCTTGTGGCTACACCATGGGAAGGTGTATGATTTGATCTATAAGATGGTTCCTAATAAATTTCCAATCCTTAGACAGTTCCTGAACTTCATTCTTATTTTGATTATCTTCAAATGATTTATCGTTTATTTCTGAATTTTCATTCACATTGTTTTCAATAAATAGCTTGTCTAAACATTTTCTAATGTTAATATCATCTTCATCATCTTTCTTAGAAAATGGATTAGATTCATCAAATACAACATGGATAGATTCAATGACAGTTAAAGTTCTTTTATTGAAAACTCTATATGCGTTACTATTAAGAGAATAACCTAGGAAAATGCCTTCATTAGATTTAGAATCAAATTTCCCTAGATGCTCATTATCCCTAAGCACAAAACATTTACAACCAAAAATATGAAAATAGGAAATTTTAGGTCTATGGTTGTTCCACAATTCATATGGGATCTTATTAAGGGAAGGTCTAATTAACACCCTACTTATGACATAACATGCAGTATTTATAGCCTCAGCCTAGAAATATTTGGGTAATTTGTGTTCATTCAGCATAGTCCTATCCATTTCCTGCAATGATTTATTCTTTTTTTTTACCACACCATTGTTAAGGGGTCGTAGGTGCAGAAAAATTGTGTGATATGCCTTTTACGTCACAATAATTCTCTATGCTATCATTTTGAATTTAGTGCCTCTATCACTTCTTCTGTGAGTTATCTTATAGCCTATTTCATTTTGAATTCTCTTGCATAGCTTAATAAACTATTCACACGATTCATTTTTATTTGATAGAAATAGCACCCATGTGAACCTAGAATAATCATCAACAAAAACAAAAGCATATGATTTTCCACCAAGACTTTGCACATAATTAGGACCAAATAAGCCCAAGTGAAGCATTTCAAGTGGTCTAGTGGTAGATATAAATTTCTTTTTCTTAAAGTTTGATTTTGTTTGCTTACCCATTTGATATGTATCACAGATTTTATCTTTCACAAATGGTGTTTTAGGCGAGCCTTTCACTAAGTCTTACTAGTTTTGACAACAAATCCATGCTAGCATGTCCTAAGCGCCTATGGCATAACCAACTAACTTCATTTATTGTAGAAAAACAAGTTACTTGTTGTGAAGCTAGATTATCAAAAGTAGTAGAATATACATTTTCATGGCGATCTGCAGTGAACAAAATTTTATTTTCTGATTTACTTTCAACTATGCATTTATCATTTTCAAGTGATACCCTATAGCCTTTATTACATAATTTACTAATGCTCAACAAATTATTCTTCAAGCCATCAACTAGTAAAACATTATCAATAATTAGGGAAGGTTATTTACCAACCTTACCTATGCCGATGATGCGCCCCTTTGCATTGTCGATGAATGTCACGTATCCACCATCCTTGGGGTGATGGATGCAAACTTCGCTTTATCGCCGGTTATATGTCGTGAGCACCCACTATCCAGGTATCACTTGTCCTTTGAAGAGGACGATCTCAAGCACACCTATAAGAAAGTTTAAGTAACTGATGCTAGTCCCCAAATTCTATTGGGTCCACAGGGGTTAGTGCCTGGATCACCTTTAACTATCCACACTTTCTTGATTCTCACATGTTTATTCCTAAGTGGACAATCAAATTGAATGTGGCCGATTGCTTGCATTTAAAACATTTCATTCGACACCTTGGATCTTTAAGTGGGATTTGAGATTTTGATTCACGAGTAAAATGTTTCAGATAAAGATTAGGTCGTCTAACATTTTCAATACCATTAAAACCAAAACCCTCTTTACTAAGAGAGTTTCTTTGGGCCCCAAGGAGTTTTTCAAAATTTTGTTTCCCCTCAGTAAATTTAAAAACGATTATGGAGCTCTTCTAGTTTTCTTTCAAGCTCATCAATTTTCAAATCTTTTTTCTTTAAGAATCGAAGTATGAGAATTTTTTGCCATTTCAAATAATTTTGACCAATTTTCGCTTTTCTTTTTCAAAACATCATCCTCCTTGGAGCTATCTTCCAGTTTTCTTTCAAGCTCATCAATTTTCAAATCTTTTTCTCTAAGAATTGGAGCATGAGAATTTTTTGCCATTTCAAATAATTTTGACCAATTTTCGCTTTTCTTTTTCAAAACATCATTCTCCTTGGTCATTTATTCAACAATTTAGATACACAAATATATTCAAATTGCAATTCTCTAAAAGTAGGCATGCTATCAGAGTCACAATCATGATCAGAAGAATAATATAAAGATAAAGAACAAGAAGACAATACCTCATCATCATGTGCAGTCTGAGTCTGAGTCTGAGTCACCATTACTTAGTTTATCCCATGAAATGCCCACTTTCATGGCTTTCTTCTTTTTCCTAACTTCCTTTTTTAGTAAGGGGCAATTCAGCTTGATATGCCCAACCTTGTTGTAGTTACAGCACTTAGGAGCATTTGATTTCTTCTTTCTTTTACTCGACTCTCCCTTCTCAAATGCAAACTCCCTAGACCTTTTGTATGGTTTACTATTCTTCCTGAAGAATCTACTGAATTTCCTAGTTAGCATGGTCGTATCATCTCTAGAATCAAGTTCGTTGCACTCACTAGACGTATTAGTGGAAGTTTTCAATACAGTCACTTTTCTCAACCTATTATGTTCATTAAGTCTCTCATTTATAACTAATTCATAGGTGATCGGTGAACCTATCAACTCATATAATGTCATGGCCTTAAGGTCTCTAACCTCATAAATGGCTATAGCCTTTGTTTCCCAAATAGGAGGCAAACCTCTAAGAACTTTGCTAATCATCTCATATGTGGGATAGGTATTTCCTAATGCATGCAGTGAATTAATGATATGTGTGAATCTAGTGTACATGCTCTGAATGGACTCACCAGTGTTCATCCTAAATGTCTCATACTCACTAGTCAACATATCGATCCTACTATCTTTTACATCTTTAGTACCCTCATATGTGACCTCTAACTTATCCCATATCTACTTAGCAGATGAATATGCTGTTGACCCTATGGGTCATACCCTGTTTTGGTTATGACAAATACTCAGGTATTTAATGTCTGCCGAGTTGATGTGCAGGTTTATCTTGGCAATATCATATGATGGCACTCAGAGACCCGAAAGAAAATGAAGACTCTAGTTGAATATTCATTGTTGTAATTTATATTAAGTTTAATTCGAGTTTGTAATATTTAAGTAGGAATGGTCTGTAATAATTGATGCATATCATGCATGTAGAACTTTTTAAGCTCAAGACCATAGATGGACCTTAGTCGGTCGACCGATTCCAAATTTTCTATCCAAAGTAAAAAGACCTTAGAAAAAGACCCTAGGTCCCTATACTAACACTCAGAAAAGTCCCCATTATCACATATGTATCAGGCGAAGCTTTTAATTTAAATTTGGACCGAAATGAACATTTTTAGTGTGTTTGGTAGACCAAACTGTAATGCACAGAAGCATTCGGTCGACCGAACCTTCACCAGGTCAATAGTTTAACCATAGCACGGTCGACCAAACCCTACCCAGTTCAAGTCACCTGGTTGACCGAACTCTCTCTAGGTCAAATGTTTGACCATACGGTCGACTGCACCTGATGACTAAGCCAACCACCTGGTCGACTAAGTCCCCACGTGGGTTTGGCTAACCGTTCGATCGACTGAACCACTTAGTTCAAATCTACACGGTCAACCGAACTGCACAGAAATGAAAAATCGCCTTTGGGAACCCTAGTCTAGTCAATTGAACTTTTACTTCAAATTTTACTAAATTGACCGAACTTGGTCAACCGAACCTCAAGTCCGGTTGACCGGTGCTCTCGGGTTGGAAAAATTTTTTACTGTGGTTAAATTTTTTAAACAATGTTAATTGTACTTAAATGTTTTTAAACTTTCCTAATGATACCCTATATGTCCTAAACGGTTATATTTTTTCCTTGGTCTATAAATATGAGTTCATTTGTGAGGATTAAGTAGAGATTAGAAAAAAATCATTATCAAAAATCCTCTTTATTTTCAAAAGTTCATATTACCCATATTACTTAAAAACACTCTCAAATCTTCATTCCCTTGATATATCTTAGCCTTGTGAGAGTTCTATATAGGGTTTGTGTTTAGTGTAGATTACTTGTACTACCATTTGCTTGGCTTGATTGTTTGATTTTATTTTAGGGAGTTTAGCAAAGTTTATCCCACCGATTTGCAGTAAGAGAAAATAAACTAAAAACAGCTATGTGGCAACATGAATATTTAATGCTATTATAGATATACAATACATTTTGCATACTAGCAAACATTAATCATTTAATAACCGCATAAACATATACTTTCATATTTCTAATAAATTGTACTATTCATGAACTGTCTAGTATAGCTAATAATACTGAAAATTTACCCAGGATGTATAGCTAACTGATGTCATGTATTACCCCCCATGACGGGTTGTGCAGTCCGAAAGTAGGACCCGACAATGGCTGGCCGACCACTGCCTATTTAAAAATGTCTATAAGTATGATGGGCCCACCATACCCTGGTCCGGACTGCCAGGTAGGCATCTACAACTCTACACTGAAAGCCACATCGACTATCCATCTCCCACCCCCCTCTACTTACAGGGGCGGTTAGCACAAGTCTGAACATAATAATTTGATTTGTATAGTTACAATACCGTGCTCCTGAATCTGAACTGAACTATCATCCGGGTTCTGATAATATATAATACATGATAATATATAGTTTAACGTAAGTAAATTGATAACATTTTTTATAATAACATAAATATATACAGCCTTAAGCCGATTACTTTCACATGTGTGGTCTTGCGCCGAACATTTCATAAATATGGCCTTGCGCTAAAATCATACTTAATACACAGCCTTGCGCTGGCTATCAATAACGGCATTATGCCAAATATTTCATAAATAATAATCTGAATAAATATGTTAATTATCATGTATTGCAAGATCGTAATGTACTGCATTATTCCATGTTTTTTGAAAACATACTTTATTTATAAAGTTGGCTTAATACTTTTCACATAAAATAATATTCATGCCACATAATGCTAAATAATACCATATATTCCATACTGAAATTGTATTTTCTGGCATTTCATACTAATACATACATTTCAATATAATAGCAGTATTTTCCCAAATAAACATTTCTCAATAATATTGAAATGTAATACATGCTTTCTAAACATAAATATACAAGTAATTTAATAGTATTTTCATGGAAAAGTGAGTGCTTTAATTTATTCCCTTACCTAATTTCTGAGAAGAAACCCCTTAAAATATACTCGTCCTGCACCCGCAAAGTTCCTCGTTCAACACCCTGAAACCAACATCTCTCAGAAGTAAACTTTAGTATTTCTTTGTGTACAACATTTCCTATAACTATGAAAAGATCAAATTTTGAATAAAAAGTCTTGCCTTAAACCAGGGATGAATTCCAAAGTAGCTCCACCGACGATCCACTCTGGTAGGTTTGCAGAGAACTTTTCCAAGAGCGTCGTGGTAGCTCTAAATCGTCGAATCGGCGAGAATCCGACCCGAGATCTTAGAGAGAAGGAAGGAGGGACGAAGTGAGGAGAGAGAGAGAAATTCTCGCAGGATTTTCAGCCATAAAATGAAGGTTAGGCCTATTTATACACTGGCCTTCATCGACGAGCCACGTCACTTCGTCGATGAGGTCAAGAAGGCAATTCACCGACGAATGTTACTCCTCGTCGACGAAATTTAGAGCTGCACTATATATCCCCTCGATATCAGACTCGAAGTCTGCTACCGCCCTCTTTTACTATTTCCATTTTCCTCTCTCTTTATTATTTAAATGTCCTTATTCTTCGGGTCATTACATAAACCTATATTTTTTTTGTGCAAAATCATTTTCAAAAACTTGTATTCAAACACTCCTTGTGCTTAGTTCATTGAGAGTATCCTGTTGAATTCGTTTGAATCAACTAGCTAGCATATTTGAAACTTTGATATGATATTGTGATATCCTAATATAGTGTTTCAAATCTTGCTTAGATACACACTCTAGATCTTGATTGATTATCATACTTGATTGAGTGTTTAGCGCACATTAGAGTATTGAGCATATTTACATATCATTCGTAGTTGCAATACTGATTGAGCTATATTGTTGCATATATCTGCTTGTGTAAGAAGTGTATTTTCGTGTACAAATTTTATATACATTGGTTGTATTCCAGGCGTGGGCTTGAAAAGGAAGACTAGCCCTATTAAATAGTCCCAAAATGGCTTAGACCCGGTTAGGAAAGTTAGGTGCACCATCCTAGTAAGGCGTGTTGGCTGAGGTCAGCCCCTTGAATTGACCTGGTTGTAATTGGTGCTGTTCCAGCCGTTTAAGTGAGTCGTAGTGGAATCCTTGTGCTAGTGTAGTCAAGGCAGGGATGTAGGCAATTTGGTCAAACCTCGACAACATATTGCTTGTATTGTTTACTTTTCTGCGCTTTACTTTTATTGCATGTGTATATTTATCTGTTGATTGCATAGACTGACCCTAGGCTGTGTAATATTATTGTTGAACCAATTGACCTAGGTGATAATTTTTAAACTCCCAATTCACCCCCCCTCTTGGGGTTGCACCAAAGCTAACAGATCTTTTTCAAAATAACTATTAAGTCTAAGCTACTAGGCACTAATACCAATTGTTAGCTTTACTGTAATCCCAAGGGGGGGGGTGAATTGGTATTTTCAAAATTTATCCCCTATGTCAATCGACTAACAACAGTATTACACAAGCTTAAGGTCAATCTAGTGCATATAAAATAAAACAATATAAATATACAGCGAAAATTAAACTGCACAAGTAATTAAACTAAGCATGCACGATAAAGGAGTAAGTGGAGACGACACCAAAAATGTTATCGAGATTCGAAAAACTGCCTACGTCCCCGCCTTGGCGAACAAGTATAAGGATTACACTATAAGCTCACTTAACGGGTGGAGCGGCACCTAAAACAACTAGATCAATTAGCACAAGGTTGACCTCAACCTTTACATACAATCCTTCCCGAACTAGATGACCACCCCCTCACGCCACGCCTGGAATACAACAATATTTCACAATACAGACTGGGTATATTGATTATGCTTCTCAATCAAGCAGATATGTATCAAATGTAATCAATCAACCACATATCAACAGTATAGGAAATTGTAAGCTCGGTGATGTGATTTTGTGCAAGCAACACTCAGTAATGTATAATCTCAAATATGCTCAAGAGTATTCTAACAAGCTATTCTTTGAAATAAGATATAATAAATCTCAATAATAGATTAGGGTTTCAAATTTGCTAGCAACAATATTCAAACCAACTCAAAAATATTTTCTTCAATGAAATAAGCGCTAGAGTTGTTTGAAAAATATAGATTGTAAAATGCTTTGCACACAAAAATTATTGCTTTAGGAATTTAGCAATAACAATGCTAAGATCGTCAAGCTAATGAGTTTTCGCAACACAATATTTATCAAGTTAAATCTGTGGGTTAACTCTTGTTTAACTCTCCAATATCAATAAAAATCAACAAGCAAAATAATGAGAGTATTAAGCAATTTACTATAGAGCACTAGCACAATAAGAACTCTCACAATAGTTGGATTGATCAAAGGAAGGAGTGTATGAGAGTATTTGAAGTAGAATAGGCAAAATAAGCTTTTTGAGTTTGAGAGGATTTCTTGCTAATGATTTTTCTAATTTCATGCTAATCTTCACAAATGAGACCTTACTTATAGAAGTAGACCAAATTATAACCGTTAAGGACTAGGGGGGAATTATTAATATTTTTTTAAAACCATTAAGAAATATTAACCCCATTTAACCATGCTTAATCGCAGTAAAAATAAAAAAACTCTAGAGTTTTTGGGTGGTTGAACCACGGTTCAATCGCCCGAACAAACTTAGTAAAAAAATGTTATTTTTAAAGGTTTGGGTGCCCGAGTCAAGGTTGGGTTGGCTGAACCAAGGAAATTTCTAAAAGGTCTGTGATTCAGTCGCCTAGTCTAGAGTTTGATTAACTGAACTCATGTGTTCGATCGCCTGAGGCCATTTTGAATGTAAAGTTCGGGCTACCAAGTTGGTGGGGAAAGGTCAGAGTTATGGTTCGGTCGCCCATGGACGATGCGGTCATTTAAGTTTGGCTGCTTGAAACCAAGTTAGCATTCTGACCAGTCAATGGTTCAGTAGCCCGAAGTGTTTTGAACACTAAGGGTTCATTTGCCCGACCTCTCATAGTTTTGCCTATTAAGTCCAGTTTAATTGATTCCCTTGATAATGCAAGTAATTATGGGGACTATTTTGTGCATTTTTGCAGGGACCTAAGGGCCTTCTAAGGTCATTGAGCTTTACAATATCCTACATGCATGAAAATGAGAGATTATTACAGACATTTTTCCTATAATTACTATTACAGACCCAAATAGAATAATAATATAAATTACAAAAAAAGAATATCTTTAGGGTCTTTAGACTTTACTTCATGTGCCATTAATTGATCTGCTAATATATACCTGCACATAAACTAGATAGTTATCAAATACTTGAGTATTTGTCATTATCAAAACCGAGTATGACCTATGAGATCAACATATATGGCAGGTCATTTGTACTACAGACGAGTATATGGTATGTTTATTTTGATCTAACCGGGTAGGCCAACTATGGTTATGTCTAGCCTTCAGGCCGCACAACATCGACCATTAGGGGAAGCATGGCGTGGAATATGTAGAGTGACCTCGAACATGGGGCGAAGCATGGCGTGGAAAATATTCTCAGGGCAACCATGAGTTACAGACGCGGATGTATTGGTTATTGAGGACACTGATAACTTAGATGTGAAGTGGAAATGAAATGGAAATAAAATGAGAATGAAAATGAGAAATGAAATAACGTGAGTTAATAATATAAATAATGAAAGGGAAGTAAAAAACTCCGCTAGAGGGCTTACCGAGTAAGGTGAGTGCCCTGATAAGTATTAGTTGTAGCCGAACCCGAGTTAATTAGGTAAGAATACAAACAATATCAGAGTAGAGGGGAGTTGCATGTATGGGCATGTAATCTCCCCTATTCTTGGGAACTTCGCTGGTAAATATGAGTTACGTGTGAATGGATTTGGAAATGAAATTAAAAGCTTATGAAAGTTTGTGTTTTATATATATATGATTATGAATGTGAAATGGTATATTTTCTCAAAAGATATTATCACTAAAATGAATATATGTTATGATATAATGAAACTCATGCTGCCACACACTGTAGATAATTTATTCTGTCTTACTGAGATGTGTCTCACCCAAACTTTTAAATATTTCAGAAAATTGAGATAGATCAGGTGAGAGAGCTCCGAGATAGAGGGGAGTTGATACCCTGAGTAGAGAGGGTGAGTGATCTGAGTTAAGGATAGAGGATTCCCCTAGAGTATTTTGTGTTTCTTTTCACAAGTGTGTTAGACATCTATATATGGATGGTTCAGTATTCTGGTATGTGCATTCGCTATGGTATATATAAATGACTTCCGTTGTTAGGTTTGTGAATATGATAATGACTGTACTTGGTACCCTCTTTGGATCAGGTTATGTTTGTGTGGTATCAGAGGTGTTCACGTGGCCGATATGTGATTATATGTTTTATTTATATTGAAAAAAAATGGTATGAAAATCGGGGCGTCACAGAAGAAAACCATTTAAAGGATGAATATTCTTGTTTTCAAGGATTGGTTTATGCATGGTTTGTTTTCGAGGATTGGTTTATGTATGGTTGGGATAAAGACTTAATGGATTAAACTTTTGTATTAATTAAGTTGCTGCTCACCTATTTATATCATGCCCACATGTGAAGATTTCCTTGATTGTAACAAGTAGTACTAAAGCTGGAGATTTAAATTATGCTTGAGTGTTGATGCATGTGCTCTTGTGGATGTAAACTTCGTGGGAGAGAAGCGGTGGATCGTATGGATGCTAATTCCAAAGAAGAGTGAACTCCTATAGTTTTATGGCCTTTCCTACAGTTGAGTAGTGTCTCCAAGTTGGTTAATTACATGACAATAAATGATCAAGAATAACTTCTAAAGGGGAGCGATTGAAAATCACATGTAAGAAGAGAGATGGTTGAGAAAACTAATTTTGTCCCCATATTGGTATTACCTTTTAATTTTCTCACTTTTTTTTTAAATATAATTAGTGTTTATCTACAACAAATTACGAGTAATTGCTCACTAGACAAATAATATTTAAGGGAAAGTTGACAAGCTTGTTGTCGGTGGGTTTCTCACTATAATAGTTCTTTGCAGAGGTTTCTACCCTTCAAGTGTCGTTCCACCACATTTCAAGTGGCCAGATTTTTCACATCAATTACCAAAGAATGGTGAATATTTTGTGTTGAATGTAGATTAATATTATCCCAAGAGAATAGATTTCGTGATTTGGATTTGAATTTTTGTAGATTTAAATAAAATGTAGTACAAAATTATCCTGAAGTTCTTCCAAATCCACACAAATTCAAACATCAATCCTAAAAGCTATGCTCCCAAATGCTGTCTTAGAGAGTATCACATCTGTTATGCACTTAAACCCTATTTGGAATTTTGAAAATTTTGGGAAACGAAAGCAAAAATGACATAATCTACTTTTTCATGTTTAGTCATAAAGAAAAGTTAGAAACAAAATAAAATATATAACAAATTAACAAACAAAATTTTAAATTGACACATCATTAATATTTATTTAAAAAAAATTTAATTTCATTAGAACAAAATCTATGGAGAAATGGATATTTATTTTTACACATCATTGAATTTCATTTTTAATTGTATTGATATGGAGAGATTATACAATGAAAAATAGATTTCCTTTAAACAAAATTATTGATCCAATGTCATGATATTCTTAAAGGTGAATCAAATTAACATGGGCATATGAAATCCAAACTAAGTCCTCAATTTTTTAAAATCTCTAAAAATTTCCTCAACCAAATTGCTAACAAAGACAATAATGATGGAAATAATCATTCAAGCTTCATCGTTATTGTCTTTCATCTCCATTTGATCTATAATTTTTGGTAAATATCCATTTGACATACAACAAATACATGTAAAATGAATAGATCTACGAGTATGATTTGATGCATTACTATTGTGTGAAAGTAGTCGGTTTTCAAAAGCCCTTCACACATATTACATATATTTTATGACATTAACTTAACTAGAAAGAAAGAGGTCAACACATAATCTTACCATAGATCAGGGCCGACTCTTTACAATATGGGGCTTTAAGCGAATGATTTAATCAAGAACCCTTAATATTTTGTTTAATTTTTATTTTTATTTAAAATTAATTTTTCTAACTTTTTGAGATGCAAAATCACTAATCAATGTTATTATTATTATTATTATTATTATTATTATTATTATTATTATTATTATTAAATTCTAATTCCATCTCTGAAATTGATTGCTCATTTCTTAGAAAATTTTCATCTTACTCATTTATATTTTGTTTAGAATTAAAAATAAATTTATCAAGAGCTCCCTTTTAAGATGGCACTAATTCTTTTTTTTTTTTTATTTCTCTGTTTTTCATATCCGAATTCATATTTTCTTGTTGACATAATTAAATTTCAAAATTAATACTAACTATAAATTGACAAATTATGTAAACAAATAAAAATAAATTTAATAAATCTATAGATATAATAGATTGAAATAATATAATCTGATTATTATTATTATTATTATTGTGAATCGATTGGCGAGCGAGACTTTAGAGATATTGGATTCTTGCCGGATACAACGTTCTAGCCTCAAAGCTTCCAAAATATAAGGAAAAATAGAAAAAAAAAATTTTAAAGTGGAAATAATAGAAAAATAATATACAAATATTGAGATCAAAATTAGGGTTGATGAAACATACAGAGAATTGGAGGCCCGAAGATGATGAACACAAGAGCCGGAGTAAAAATCATAGAGAGACCGAGAGATGTTAGTGAGAGAGTGTGAGAGATGGAAAGATTTTTTTAGAGAGGTTAAGAGTAATAGATAGTTAGAAATATAATAAAGTTGTTAGTTGAGAAGTCAATGAGATTAAAAAAAAAAAAAGAATTAAATTATATTTATTTTACATTTTAAAATACAATTTCATTTATTTATTAGTTGGGAAGTCAATGAATGGGAAGAAAGCATAATAATTAATGTTAACATTTTTAATTAAAAAAAAATTAGAGTCCAAAAATATATTATTATATTAAAAAAAAATTAGGGGCCCCAAAAATAGGCGAACACCTCAGCCACCTAATGGTTAGGCCGGCCGTGCCATAGATTATACTTTTTCTTTATGATTGAGATATTAACAAGTTTAAATCATGCACGCCAACTAAAAACTGAGTCATCTTAATTAGAACTCGAGACCTCTAATGTAGAATCTTAAACTCTAATCATTAGAATGTAACTTAGGATACAGTATCTGTTGATTTTTCTTTTTTTTTTCTTTTGGTTTTTCAATTGGCAAGAGAAGACAAAAGGCATGAAACTTCCATGCCCTTGATGGTCATGGAATTATTTTCTCAAGAGGACACAAATTATTCCTTTCTTTTCTATGGAAACAAGCAAAAGTCGTGGGGACGAGCAAATTAAAGGAGCTAATGATTTGGGGGAAGGATGAAGGGAAAGAAATGAAATGGGGAGAGAGAGGGTTTCCAAAGCTTTACTTTCACCATCATTTTGTGATCATCATCTCTTGAAAAGGAAGCTTTATTGTTGGCTGATTGTGACTGAAAAAGACTGCCCTTTTAGCAAATACCCCCTTCAACTCCTAGCCCACGTACTCCTCCTTTCATACTATATATATGTACATGTATGCATCATACACGTGTAAAATATTTGTCGTGTTTGGGGGATTCGAGTTTCGGTAAATCTTTGGTTTAGTTTTATACATAATAAAAAATTATACTAAGTTTAAGTTATAAAATCTATTTTCCTAAACATAGCCGTACTTTTTTGTTCTTATGATATTTTTTAATAAGATTCATCGAGTGGTGTTACTTGACTTCTGTATAAAAATAATTTGTGATGATTGCATATAAGGTTGTGAAATAGCTTATAATGTATTGTTCGCTTGCATATTAATTTTCAGCTTCTGTTGTTGATTTTAATTTGTTACGGTAATAATTGAAAATCAAAATTTAAGATCGTAATTCATCGTGACAGTCAATTGTTATAATACTTTAATATTAATATATAATATACTTTTTTTAAAAAAGAAAATATTTTTGTGGACTAAGTCATTCTTACATAATTTTTAATAAAATTAAATAGATAAAATAATGTTCGTTAAATTTCATCGCTTTTTTCTAATTTTTTTTTTCTTGGAGCAATAATAGTGCATTTAAATATAATAATTAAGTAAATTCATTATAATTAATAAAAATATTTTTCTTACCCTACTAATTGTGTCTTTATAACCATAATTATAATTTTAATCATTATTTGAGTCGGATAAAAATAAAAATAGGTATTTTCTAGATTTTTATTTATTTTAATTTTTAAAATTTCAATGAAGTGTTTTACAAATTTAATTTTTTATTGGATATAATTATAATTTTTTTTCCCAAATTAAATAAGAAAATTGTAAAAATCCAGCATTTTGCACTGTCGAAGGAGTGGACTTGTGCGCGGTGCTGAGCCAAACGAAATATGAACGGATCAGACACGAGTGTACTGCCAGAGGGATCGGCGGGGATGGATTATGTCGGGAGACATCACGGTGACGTAACTTCACAGAAAGACTTACGTGGCAGAAGGAGAAAGAATCTCATAATGCAAAATGAACGGCCGTGATTTACGGGGCAGGGTCGGGGAAGTATCGGACTGACGTGACGCTTTTCAGATCTGATATGTACTAAGCAGACTTCAGCGCAAAGTGCAAACCCACACGCCCATCCTTGACATGACATATCCACGCTCTCCTCTCTACACGCTCCTCTCTCTCTCTCTCTCTCTCTCTCCACACATATTTATTAAACACATGAATTATATTTTTTTAAACGAATAACCGGTTATGATTCTAATAGTGACCTGTTAGTAAACTGATCAATCTAAACCTGAATCCGTTTATGAACTATTCGAATCCGACCCGTAAACCCATTTTGTCACCTCTAGGATTGACCATAATTCAAACAAAATTGAATTAACTAGCTAAATCGTGTAAATTTGATTTAATTTATAAAAGCTATTCACTCCCTTCAATTTATATTTTCATAAAAAAAAAATTAATTTTCGATTACTAATTTGGTAAGTTGGATTACTCAAGTCAATTGGTTAACAAAATTAACTTATTAGGTATATTAATGATTCATGTATAATATTTATATATATTAATAATTTAATGCATATATTAATAATTGATGTATAACGTATATTAATAATACATGTAAATCAGTTAAATTGATTAATCAATTTAACCAAAGTACTAATCAGTTACTAGTCGGTTAATGTTTTGGTTAAAAAACTAATTTAGTTTTGTTTGATCAGTCTAATTTTTTAATTACAAATTTTTTTATTAATTCGATTAATTAACGAATTAGTTGAACCGAACGAATGCTAAACTCTAATCATGTTTCATGTGAGCCTTCTACGTTTAGGCTCTTAAAAAATTGACATCGTTTAGTCTAGGTTTTATAAAAGTGGATTATGTTAGTCCATAAAATTTTAACACTAATACAAAAATCTTGATAAGTATTTTACAAGTTTTATTATTATATATAATGAAAAAATAATATAGAGATATTTTTTTTAAGAAATTGAAATATAAATTCACTAATTACTCATGAATTGATAATTTTATTTTTAATTTTAAACTTACAGAAGAAGGGTATGTTATGAATAATGAAGGAAAATATATGTTGAAATTGTTTCCTCCTTTCTTAGTTAATTAGTAGTAGAGGCATGCACACAGATAAAAATTATTTTGGGCCTTATATATACGAGCATATTTTGGGGTTTTCATATGAGACTATATATACACTTATAGTTGACGATTGAAACCTTAATGCAGTTTTTCATTTAATAGTGAAAATTGCGCAAAGATTTCGTGGACGTAGAAACATTGTTTTTTTTTTTTTTCTTTTTTTGATAATCAGGGACTCCAGCCACCAGCGCGCCACTTTGGACACAATGATGCGGCACCAAATCCAGGGGGTGAAAGCCGTCCGCCTAATGATGCACATTTGATAATTCATTAAGATAAACTCTCAAGGAGGATTCAAACTCATGACCTTAGGGTTACCAAAGTCACAAGTTGTCATTATCACTTTAGCCAACCCAGCTGGACGACGTAGACACACTATTGAACCACGTAAATTCATATTCTTCTTCTTACTTTTTTATTTTCTATAATTTTTTGTGTTTTCCGTGTGTGTGCGCGCATAATCTTACGGCATAATTTCACAACAATAAGAATTTTAAGAAAGGAGTACTAAAAATTAAGATTTTTTTTTTGAATGGTGGATGTATTCCTATCACTTATCTTCCCTCATTTGCTTCATCTAGTTATAAATAAATAAAAATTGCATATTAATATTTTATCAAGTACGCTAAAATCCCAATAAGTTAAAACTTTTTTTTATTTTTGACAATCTAAATTTTAAATTAAAATTAGACAATGATATTTAAGTAAAAAATGATAGGAACGTAGATTGGTTATGTCGATACTAAAGTCGGATACTCAAAAGATCATCAATACTATTGTATCTAAAAAAAATTTTATATATGCTTTATAATATGAGTCTTAAATTTGAATTAAAAAACAAGAAGGATTATGCTAATCAATAGATAATTAGGGTAATTAATTAACCAATAAAATTTTGTGACATCATGATGAGGTATGTTTTTTATGAAGCACAGGTTGGGGCAGTATGTCATCTACAAATGCAGAGCAAAGGTGGATTAAAGGCATGTTTGGAGGTGACATGCTGTCTTTTAACTATACAGTGAGATTGAGTGATTGTATAATAGAAAAGAGAATTAATTAATAAAAAAAATATTGGTTGACATCAGTGTGAAAAGAAAAGTGATGTAATAAAATTCAATTTGATAAAAATAAAACCATTGAATTGTATATGTAAAAGTGATCATGTTTAAAGACTAAGAAAATTTGGTTAAGTTAATGTTAGTAATTTAGTCTGTCTAGTTTTATTTTCGTGAAATTTAATTTTTGATTATCGGTTTGGTATCTTGGATCAATTGAGTCGATTAATCAAATCAAGGATCATTTGGGACCACTTGTGAAGAAGTGTTTTTTTTTTTTTTTTTTTTAAATATTCAATTTAATGAGTGCCGATAATAATTGTTGAACCGGAAAGGTGTTGAAAGTTATAAGTGGTATTTCGTTGTGTTTAAAATAAGTGGTATTGGATACTTACTTTTATTATAGAGTATGACATGATTATTTGTAAACATATTTTAAATTATAAATATTAATAATTTTAATTGATAGTTTTATTAATAATTATTTCAATTATTTATAATTAAAATTTAATATTTTATATTTACTGAAATAATACAATATTATTTATTAATTAAAAATAACCTTGTTTTTAATGTATATTTACAACATATGATTATCCCATTAAGTTATGTTAAAAATAATGTTAATAACTATATTAAAATTTTTGCTATTTAATGCTAATTAAATTTAGAGTGGATTTTTTTATTCATTCCAAAATTTAATTATATTTTATTAATAATAGGTTATAATTCATAATAAAATAATATATGATTAAAATTTTTAATTAATTAATAATTATGTTAACTATTATTATTAATTAATATTTAAATATTTTTAAGTAAAAATAATGTAATATTATTTTTGGTTAATAATAATTTTGTTCTTAATTTATATTTATAACATATGACCACTAAGTTTTCTTTTAATGTTTTTTTTAAAATTCTAAAATGACCCCTAAATTTTCTTATATTTACAAAATTGACCCTAGCTATGAACCCTATCACTTATAAGGGCCAACAAGTTATCTTATTTTACTTTTTAAAATTCACTTAAATAGTTATAAAAAAAAAGTGATTGTGAAAAAATATTCTTTTATAATAAATATTTGTTATAGTATAAGTCAAAAGCCAGTAATTTTTTTTTTTTTTGTGTAAATATGCTTATTTTAATTGATGAGTGCTATAAGCACTTTTTCTTTTAAGTGCTCCCAAATAGGGGCTTAACCAATTATTATATATTAATAATTTATATATAACATATATTGCTAATACAAGTAAATTAGTTAAAATTGATTAATTGATTTAATGGAAGTACAAATCGATCGTTGAAGGGGTGAACCCATTATGTCAGTGCTCTAGTCGAATACTTAATAGATTTCTAGTACCGTATCGAAAAAAAAAAAAATCACTATATATGTTTTTTTTTTTAAGAAGGGCGGTACCTCCATTTATTTATTAATATATCATTACTTTTGACAGAGAAATACCTTGGTTACAAGACAAGTAATGTAAGATAACATATAGAAAATCACTACATATGTTATATAATATGAGTCTTAAATTAAAAATAAGAAGGATTATGTTAATTAATAGATAATGATTAGGGTAATTGACCAATAAAATTTTGTTACATCATCATGATGTATGTTTTTGATGAAGCACAGGTTGGGGCAATATGTCATCTGGGCAGTGTGAGAAACAAAGGTGGAATAAAGACATGACAAGAAAAGTGATGTAATAAAATCCAATTTGATAAAAATAAAACCAAATTGTATAATGTAAAAGTGATTTAAATCATATCAAATAGTTAGAATAGATTAATCGTGAGTTTGATCCTCTTTTTATCTCAACTTCTCATTTTCAAAATTAAAAGTTGGGTCGTGCGTATTTAATTGGTAAACAATTTATATTACTTTTAAAAGTCAATTTTTAAATTTTTTGTGAGATATTAAAAGTTATTAACTAATTTTGTTGGTGTTCTTAATTTTTTTTAAATAATACAAAACTATAAATGCATTAATTATATTTCTTAAAGATATATATTTATTTGAGTCAGTTTAAATACTCTTTTGGACCGTACAATTTTTTTACCAAGTATTCAAAGTCAATTTTTTATCTTTGTTTTCTAACAGCTCTTTTTGCAAAGGGCCAAACAATTTTAAAATAATATCTAAAAAAGTCTTTTTATCAACTTCTTTTTAAAATGTTGTTTTAAAAAGTCACAAAAAGTTAAACTAAGTCTATGACCTTCTTTCTATTATTTTTTTTCAAGGGTCTAAAACTTGAAAAATATAAAAAAAAAAATTATTTAAAAAATTAATTTTTTTTGTTTGGTTATTGAAAAAAGTAAAAATAAATAAAGATGATTTTTTTTCTTCTTGTATATCTAATGATTGGATGGAGTCGTCAACCTAATGAATTTGTTGGTACACCCTTTCTTTTACCACATTTAGAATTACAGTCACATTAAATATTTTTATGCACCTTTTGGGTACCGTTAGATCCGGCACATTTAATTCAATGTCATGGACATTTCGGAACTAGCCCCACTCAGTTTGGATCTTGTATGTCCGGTTTGGACACTTAAGTTCCGAAATCAACTAAGTACCTTGTTAGCTTTACCGTGATCCCAAAAGGGGGGGTGAATTGGTATTTTTAAAATCTATCCCCTAGGTATTCCTCCTAACAGTAGTATGTTCATAATCTTATGGTCAATATAGTGCAGGTAATATCATAAATTAAATAAAGCAGTTTAATGAATTACACAAGCACCAGAAAACAGTAAAGATAAGGATGACACACAGATATGTTATCGAGGTTCGGCTAACTGCCTATGTCCCTGCCTTGACTAACCAGCACAAGGATTATCACAATAACTTGCTCACTTAAACGGGTGGAGCGGCACCGATACAAATCAGGTCAAATTATCACATGAGTGACCTCAACCTTAACCAGGTCAATTAGCACAGGGCTGACCTCAACCTTTACATCATTCCTTACCGAACTAGATTACCGCCCCCTCAGGCCACGCCTGGAATCTCTCAGATATACAAACAAAAGGTACAGTATAAGGGTGCTTTCACATAAAGCAGATTTGTACTGCAAATACGCACAATCACAAACACCACAGATGATTTAATAATGTAAGCTCAGTGTAGTCTAAGTAATTCAACTCTCAAATATATTTTCTATTAGTGTTATATGTACGTGAGAGTGTCAACCAGTAATCTTTGTATTTCTAGATGTTCTCAATCAAGAAGCTCAAACAAAGATATCATGCAATGTTCAAATATCTCAAATAGCAGAATATGTCAATCATGTGAATAGTGTATATGCTTGGTTTGCAAGATATATGTAATCTTTGTATTTTAGCAAATGATGTAGACTTGAATGGATATTGCCACAAAGATTAATATACCACACACAAATATCTTTTCACAAATATATCGATATGAATACCACAAGATATTTGAGTACGTTTGAAAATATTTTTGCAAGCCAAAAAACAAATACAAACTTCCTAAGATATTGCAATAAGAATGCAACACTTAGAAGTTCAGTAAAGTGTTCTTAGGATAGGCTTATGAGAAAACCCCCCTAAGAATACTTAGGTAATACTCTCAAGAAAATCGATTCAAGAAATCAAAGAATAAGATAGCAAAACCTCAAACCAATAACACTCAAATACACTTACAAATGATACTGAGATGAAGTAGGTAAGTTTGAGTGAATTTGGAGAAAGTATGAGCAATAGGAAGTATTTAGTTTGAGAGAGAAATTTGATTTTTGGTTTTTGCTAATCAATTATTAATTCTCCCAAATGAAAGAGTATATATAGACATATTGAAAATTTTGACCATTGAGGACCTATTAGGGATTGTTGAAAAAGTTTAATGACATTTTAACCAATTTAACCATGTCTAAAAAATATTAATCTCGGTAAAAAATCAGGACAACCCGAGAGGTCCGGTCGACCAGAAATGTTTCGGTTGACCAGGGGAGTATTGAACTAAAGGCTCGGTCAACCAGGAGAGGGCGATTTCTCAATTTTTCGAGGTTCAGTCGACCAGGTCATTTTGAACTGGCTGGTTCAGTTGACCAGACCGCCGGGAATTCTCCCGAGGACCCTCCGGTTGACCAGGTAGTTGGAGAACAAAAGTTCTCGGTCGACCAGATGGTCAAAATGTTGACCAGGGAGGGTTTCGGTCGACCGCGGCTTTTTGAACTGAGTTGGTTTCGTCAACCGAGACCTTGGTCAATAGTTGACCCAGGTCTGGTTCGGTCGACCAGGCCATAATGAACTGAGTTGGCCGGTCAACCGAAAGTGCACCAAGTGTGCATTTCGGTCTCGTCTTGACACAATCAAACCCTATTCGAGTGCCTAACAAACATATATGTAAATTTGTGTGTCCTAGGGTCATTTATGCCCAAAGTTAAGGCACCTAAAAAGTCCGGTGTCGGTCGATAGCCCTAAGGTCTTTCTATGGTCAATTTTGGTTTGTATCTGGTTTGAGCTCACAAAATAAACCACACATGTGATGTGTGTGCTTATTACAAACCGAATATCCTAATTACTATTATAGACAAATTTCACTACAAAAATATTACAATCAAGAGTATGACTTTGTCTTCAAGCTTTGAGCTTTCACGTGTCATTAATGATCTGCTAATATGGACCTGCACATAAACTAGATGTTCATTAAATATAGGAGTATTTGTCATTATCAAAACCGGGCGTGATCTATAAGGTCAACATACCTAAATTATAGAAACTCAGTTTATTTGTAAGCATCTAATTTTCAATTGGAGAGCAGTTTTTGGGTACCATTAGCTTCAACACGTCCACTTCAATGTCACAAAGATGTTAGAACTAACCCCACTTAGTTTGGACCTCGTACGCCTGTTTTGGACACTTGAGTTCCGAAATCAATTAAGTAATTAAGTTATGTAACTCAGTTTACTTCTAAGCATCTAATTTTCAACTAGATAGCAGTTTTTGGGAATCATTAGCTTTGAAACGTCCATTTCAATGCCATAGACATTTCGAAATGAACCCCACTCAGTTTGGACTTTGTATGTCCGATTCAAACACTTGAGTTTCGAAATCAACTAAGTACCTAAGCTATGAAGCTCAGTTTACTTCAAAGCGTCCAATTTTCAATTGGAGAGCATTTTGGGTATCGTCAGCTCCAACACATCCACTTCAATGTCATGAATATGTGTGAACTGACACCACTCATTTTGGACATCGTATGCCCAATTTGGACACCTGAGTTCCAAATTACTTTAAGTAATTAAGTTATAAAATTTAGTTTGCTTCTAAGTGTCTAATTTTCAAATGGAGAGCTATTTTTGGGTACCATCAACTCCAACATGTCTACTTCAATGTCTAGACACATTGAAACTAACCCCACTCAGTTTGGACCTTGTATGCCCGATTTGGACACCTAAGTAATCAACTAAGTACCTAAATTATGAAACTCAATTAGCTTCTAAGGGTCTAATTTTCAATTAGAGAGAATATTTTGGGTATCATTAGCTCTAGCACATCCACTACAATGTCACAGACATTTCAAAATTGACCCCACTCAGTTTGGATTTTGTATGCCTACTTGGGCACCCGAGTTCCGAAATCAACTAAGTAATTAAGTTATGAAATTCAGTTTGCTTTTAAGCGTCTCCAATTCAGTTTTCAATTGGAGAGCAGTTTTTAGATACTGTCAGCTTCAATACGTCCACTTTAATGTCATGGACATGTCGGAACTGACCTCACTCAGTTTGGACTTTGTAAGTTTGATTTGAACACTCGAGTTCCGAAATCAACTAAATACCTAACCTATGAAATTCAGTTTGCTTCTAAGAGCCCAATTTTCAACTGGTGAATAGTTTTTGGGTATCATCAGCTTCAGCACGTCAATTTCAATGTCATGGACATGTTAGAACTGACCCTACTAAGATTAAAATAGCTTCAATATGCCAAGCTTCAACAACGTCAACATGCCTAAGTGACTCTCAAACAAACCACGTGCACCCCACATGGTAAACTACACACACTACTTATGCTTATAATCACACTCTCACATGCATGGACATAGACACATGCATGCACACACTACCACAGTCATAGAAAACCATGCATGCATGAACATATGTGCACTTATACACAATGCAAAAGAATAAATATTTAATTTAAAAAACGCATATCAGTCTTCCATAATCTCCATGACAGCGCAGAGAGGAGGAGCCACCTGCAACATCTCCTTGACATTGGTGGAGCATTTCATCAATCTCCACTTTCTAGCACATCATGGCTTTAAGCTGATACGACATTACATGATTGCTCTAGACTACCTCTTGCAGCATTTATGTCATATTACTCTCACAATTTTCTACCTCTCAACGCACTTCCTCAATCTCAGTATGACATGCATAAAGATCTATTGATGCTGATTTTAGGGCTATGTATGCACCCTTAAGACCTTTCATGTAATCCCCTGGTCGATGCCCAAGAACCTGGTTGCAGATCTCATCATCTGTGGGTTGTTGACTACCCTTAGGAATGTCTACATCCCTTATCTGGACCATCCTCTCAATTAGAAAATGATTAAATAACAATGTTACAAGCTAGTTGAATTCAACAACAAACTAAATAAACTACAACTATAATATACTAACATATTTGCTTTGAGTACCTTGGCACCACTCCCCTGACTTCCTATGATGTGTTCTCTGATATGGACTGGACCTGCTCTCTGGTTGTTCAATGCTTGGATCACACTGCATTATCATATCAAACATTATATATTAATAACTTTGTATGTGTAAATAGAACATTTTTAATGTAATATTATGCTAGTTTATAGAAATTATCCCTCGATGATGCATGAGTAACCTTGACGCACCACAATGTGTTGTATTGAATCTGCTTCGATTCTTAGCATTTATTTGACATATTTCCTATAGAAAAGATTTAATGAGCTCATAATCCACATCAATTCTAATGCATAGTAGTCAAAATATAATATTAATACCAAAAAGTAGTACTAATTTTAACACATCACCTAGTAGTGAGGATCACAAAAATGTCGACACACTAGCTCCCAATTTTTATGTGGAATCTTATCAAGAAGGTGTCGTTCAACTTCATCTCCCATCTTCTTGAAATGTTTGTGCATGTTATGCTGGTAGCTTTTAAACCAAGCACATAAGTTCTTGTTCCTCACTTTTTTAACGTGAGGTTCAATGAATGTCAATATCAAAGGACTCCTACATATGAAATACATATAGAACATCATATAGTAAATAAATAAAATATATTAAAATTAATACAACTTGTTGGAAAGCTCCCCAATATGCGCTCATACAAAAGCAAATATGCTCCTCAGTCACCTATGGCCAGGTATAGCATATAACCAGAGCAAATCGTTGGCATATAATGTCGACCTTACGTACCCAAGTCTGACACTAATCATCCATTGATGTTGTTTAGTCGACCGAGATCTCAATCCGAATACGCTGTCTCATCCTCAGCAAATGCTTCCAAAGTATGGTGTTTTTTGCTGCACCACGTTCTAACCTCGTTTGTGATGAGATCGATGTTGAAAGTAGATTTTGAGGATTAATAATATATACGCACCAATCTAAAACAATCAAATTTTTTTAAAAAAAAATTAAAGAAACATAATCTTACCGATGCTACTAGTGTGGGTGGGCAAATCACCCTGGGTCTCCCTAATCGATGGTGACCCCTTGGCATGTGTTGCCTCTGGTTGTATCATCACCGCTTCATCGTCTTGAGTAGTAGCGTAGATCGGCATACGCCTTATGCATCTGTGACCTATTGGTTTCATGTCTACATTATAGATAACACTAAATAAGATAAAAGCATATTAAATGGAATTATAGTAAATTTATTTTCAGTTATGTATATATATCAAATATATGAAATGTAATACAACAACATAAATGCATACCTATGAACTATAGTATGATAGTATGCATTAAATGATTACATATCTGCATCATCATCACTTTCTAGTATCTCTTCCTCCTCAATACAGTAATCCACTATTGTTTTATCTTTTACATCAGTATCATCATTGTTGACAAAATCAACATGTACATCATTAATTTGAATTTAACTAGCTCCTGCTTGTTCTGTCATGGCACCAGCCCTATTCAATGGTACAGGATCAACTTCTTCCTCATCAACATCATTGTTACCAATGAAGGCCACAGTGGAATTAGATTAAATTGCCGCATTGAAAGATGACTCAACTTGTTGGAAAGCATCCTCTATTACATTCTTCTCCCCATCTTTGACTTCTATTATATCATACAGTTAGTCTAACAAGGCTTAGAATCTTATTTTGATGATAACAAATCGAGAGTACTTAACATATTTGGTTAAGTGAAATTTCACAGTTCAAAGGTTTTTATAAAGGATCAAGATCTCAAGTGCTTGATGAGTTCATTAAAATATTGGAGTTAAAGATAAAAGATATGATGAAACTAAAGTCTATTTAAAAAAGGAGTCAAGATAGACACAAAGAATGGAAGCAAAATCCATGAAAACTTAATGCTTAGAAAGCTATAGTTTATAAAAAGTCTCAGGTAAGTACTTCATGATTTCAATATAATTGTTTGAAACTCTTTGGACTTATATTTGACTTAGAGACCTATTTTTGAAAACCATGGAAAATATTTTTTAAAATTTTTATTTAATTTTTCCAAGATCAAAGGTTAAAGTGTTGAAATCAAAGTTTTTGAAAATTCATAAAAGTTGTAAACTCAGGCGACTGACATAGTTTGATTAGGCGACTAACTTTTTTATACTGACAGAGTTAAGCAAATAGAACCAAAACAGGCGACTGACCATTTAGGCTTAGGTGACTGACTCAGCATTGTGTTTCAAAATACACCGAATTGTAAAGGATCAGGCGATTGACCCTCAGGTCACAGTCGACTCCACTTTGTATTTTAAATTTTTAAATAGCGAGGGAGAGTTTCCAAAATTGATTCCTTGGACTCCAAACTTGGAGAAAACTTGGGAAACTCTACAAGCAACTTGGGAAACACAAATGTTAGCTTAACCGTGATCCCAAGAAGGGGGGGGTAAATTGGTACTTTTAAAATTAATGCCCTAGGTGAGTAACCTAACAGCAGTATATTCACAACCCTATGGTCAATGTAATAACTCAGAAAAAATAAAATAAAATAAAATAAAATAATTAATTAAAATTATTAATCAATTAATTAGTTAAACATTATTAAATTAATGTATGAAATAAATAAAAAAAAGGAAATAGTATGAAAAGAAAAGTTAAGAGTAATTATTAATTAGTTAATTAAATATTATTAAATTGAATTAATTAAATTAAGTAAAATGGTGGTTATATATATATATATATATATATATATATATATATATATATATATAAGAGTATATAATATAATATGATATTGTTATAATATATATAAAGTAAATAAAGGAAAAAAAAAAGAAGGAAGCTTGAAGCTTTTGGGAGAATTGCAGACAGAATGGTGTCTCTTAGTCTCCTTCTCTTTCTCTATTACTCCTCCATCCTCCTCCTCTGTCTCCTCGATTTCGTCGGCCTAACGAGTGCCAATCGAGAAACGGAAGATACCGTTGGGTTCCTAGTTTTGCCATCAACGTTTCTACTGAGCAAATTTGTTTTGGGAGTGGCGTACGCACCACTCCTGGGGAAAGGTATATTTCCTCTAAATCCTTAATTTCTCCTTAAATTTGCCGTTAAATTGACGATCAGGCACCACCATGGGGTCCTAGTCGCGATCATCATCATTTTGGCTGGAGTAAATTTCCAATTGGGGTTTTCTAGGTCCCACTCCAAAGCGAGAGTGGGATTTGGGAAATTTGGTAAATTGATTATATTTGAGGGTATACCCATTTATTTGGAATTTATGAGCTTAGGAAATATTAAAATAATATTTTATTTAAGGTTAATTTAATGGAACTAGAATTTTTATTTCTGCGCTCGGGTGAGCGTTGCAGATATCTTTTCGGGTTATTGGTGTAGTTCAAGAAACCAGGTAAGGGAAAAAATATATATTAAACCAGAATTTTTATGAATTTAATGAAAAATAAATTGCGTTTTATATACGTGTATATGTTTCGGTATGAGTTTAAAATGTCAACCATTTAAATTATATTTTTCCGAGTTTAGGGCTATTTATTAGATACAAATATGCGAAAATGAACTGATGAAAGTGGAAAAATTTTTCAAGATAATTATGTAAGAAATGAAAGGTATTTTTAGTATATAAACGTTAAATGTTGGTTGACTTATTTTACATGCAATGTATGAATTTTATTGCTAAATTGTGTGGCATGAGTAAATGTAAGTTCTGTGCAAATATATGTTAAATGTATGAGATGCGGGTTAAGTAAGCAATGCATTGAGAATGAAATATGATATGAATTATGCTGCTTGTGTATGTTAATGCAACCATGTAAATAGCTAAAAAATGCTGAGTAAAACAGTTAAAAGATGCTGGGTAAAACAACTGAAAGATGCTAAGTAAAACTGTAATGACCCGAAGTATAATGGTATTTTAATAATTAAGAGAGAGAAAAATGGGAATAGAAAAGAGGGTGTAGCAGACTTCGTCAAAGTGTTCGTCGACGATACGACAATTGGGCTTGTCGACAAGGGTATGTATCATCGACAAGAAAATACTGAGGAGGGTTATGGCAATTCTGAATTTCGCCAACGACAGGTGAAGGTTCGTTGACTAAACTCTTTAGGGACTCGTCGATGAGGTGACGTGTCTCGTCGACGAATCCAGCTTTATAAATAGCCTAAAACTCGGATTAAACACAAAAAAATCAAAAAATTTCTTACTCTCTCTCTCCTCTATTGGTTCCTCTCTCCTCTCTCTTTGATTTTGACTCCGTCATTCACCGGATTGACGATCTGAGGCCACTATGATGCTCTTGGGGAAGTTCTCTCCAAATCTGTCATAGCGGATCGTTGGTAGAAGCGAGTTGAAATTCATCCCTCCGTTGAGGTAAGACTTTTTATGCCAAATTTGGTCTTTTCATAGTTATAGGAAATGATATTCACGAGAAAATACTGAAGTTTAGTTCTGGGGATTGTTGAAAACAGGGTGTTGAACGGGGAACCCTGCGGGTGTAGGACAAGTGGAATTTTCGGGGGGTTTCTTTCTAGTGTCAAGTAAGGGAATAAACTAAAACAGATATTTTCCATGCGAACTATTATTATTTATTAGCGAACAAATTTTCAGGGAAGCATGTATTATATTTGAATATTATTGAGAAAATGCGCACTTGGGAAAATATTGTTGTTATACAGGAAATACGATTTTAGAATGAAATGTATGATTTTATTCAGCAATTTGTGGCATGAATATTATTTTACATGATAAGTATTATGTTATGGCAAATTTTACGAGTAAAGCATGTTTTCAGGAATTATGAAATAATACAATACATTACGATTTTGAAAATACATGATAATTGATTTATTTACTAAGAATGATATGTATGAGATATTTGGTGCAAGACCGTGATTGATAGCCGGCGTGAGACCGTGTATGATATATGATTTCAACGCAAGGTTGTATTTATGAAATGTTCGGCGCAAGGCCGTATTTATGAAAAATTTGGCGCAAGGCCGTATTTATGAAGTTATAGAAAATGTTATCAATCCATTTATGTTAAATGCTATATTATCATGTATTATATGTTATTATAACCCGAATGTTAGTTTAGTTCAGTTTCAGGAGCACGGTACCGTAGTTATATAGATCAAATATCTATGTTCAGATTGGTGTTAACCACCTCACGAGGGGGTGGGAGATGGATAGTCGATGTGACTTTCACTCTAGATTTGTAGATGTCCACCTGGCAGTCCAAACCAGGGTGTGGTGGGCTCATCGTACTTACAGACATTTTTGACTTGGCAATGGTCGACCAGCCATTGTCAGGTCCCGCTTTCGGGCTGCCCAACCCGTTATGGGGGGTAATACATGAAATCAGCTAACTATTCATCCTGATTATGTTTTCAGTATTATTAGTTATACAAAACAGTTATGATTAGTATGATTTATTAAAAATATGAAGGTATACGTTTATACAGTTATTAAATGATTAATGTTTTCTGGTATAAAGTATGTACTGTATATCTATATTATCATTAAATATTCATGTTGCCACACAGCTGTATTTAGTTTATTTTCCCTTACTGAGAAGTGTCTTACCCCTAAACTTAAATAATTTTCAGGAAACCCAGAAAGATCAGCAGGTTATGGCCACCGTTGAGCCTGTTGTACCCCACCGTTAGGAGGGTAAGTTTGAACTAGGATCAATGGTCATGTTATTGGATCCTAGGAAATACTTTTGGTATTTTTGGATATTTTGGGAGATTGTATATAAACACAGTATTTTGGATTATTGTTAACTTTGGAATTATGTATTTTGTGGTAATGAGGTTGATGATTTACATTTACTACTGCCTAGGTTCCGCTATGTATGGCAGGTGTCCCTGCTACCCACGGGTTCGAGTTGACTATTTTACTTAATATGTTTTATTATATGATTAGATAAGCAGGTCGTTACAGTTTAGTATCAGAGCCTAGGATACTAGGTTCTGTAGACTCTATAATGCAACAGTATTAATACCAGAGTATAGGATAAGGGAATTTGTGGTCTGGTTTTATAGTCTAGATGTAGGACTTCCGTGGTGGTTTATGTGATTTTCCTGAGGTGACGATTTCAGGAAAGTCATGGTAAACTATCATCAGGTTGGGTATCTAGGTCGTAGGATTGAACCTTGAATTAAGATCAGAAGTGATGAATTAATTAAGGAAATATTGTACTAGTTGGATGATATGTTATGGGGATTGGGTTCTAAGTTAAGTTATTTGTTTTTTCAAGATGGACCCTGGTGGTAGTAGTGCCCATGCTAGTGGAAATGAGGGTGCTGGACCCTCAGGCACTGCTGGTGGAGATTTAGATGCAGTTTTGTGCAGCATAGCATAGCAAGTCATAGCCGCAATTTCTAGAAGCTCGAAGGAATATGGTGGTCCATCGGTAGGCCACGGTAATTCGATCGAGAAATTCATTAAGATGAATCCCTTGGCTTTCTCAGGAGGAACTGATCCTACAGTGGCTAAAAACTGGGTGTAAGAGATAGAGAAAGTGTTTGCAGTACTGCAGTGCTCAGAGGAGCAGCGGGTACTCTTCGCTACATATAAACTGACTGGAGAGGCCGAGAGATGGTGGTCGACGGTGAAACTCTTAGAGTAGTAGAGGATAGTATCTGTGGAGATGACATGGGAGCAATTTAAGGAGATATTTTCGACAAGTATTTCCCAGCCTCGTCCAGGGAAGCAAAGATTGAGGAGTTCTTGAATCTGAAGCAGGGACAGCAGACCGTACAACAGCACGTGGTGGGGTTCATCGAACTATCTCGCTTCGCCCCGTACATTATACCAGATGAGGCGAAAAAGGTACAGCAGTTTGAAAGAGGTCAAATGAAAGAAAATTATAAGCAGGTGTCGATTTTGAAGTTGCAGGATTTTGCTGAGCTAGTTGATAGAGCCACTATAGGAGAGGATGGAGAGCATTAAAGGCAGAGGAGCAGAGACAAAAGAAGAGATCCACACCTTTGTGGTTCTCAGCAGGGAGTCGGTCGTGGTTCATGAAAGAGAGGTGGCTACTATAGATATCGGAGGTTGGAGACTGGGAATCGCTATTTCCAGGGTGTGCAGCCATCTTCAGTTTGCCCGTCTTATGGGAAGAGACACCTGGGGGCTTGTCATGCTGGGCGAAGTTTTGCTACCGGTGTGGGGAGCCAAGGCATATGATGAGGGATTGTCAGGCTCAAATTGGTGTTGTTCTTGCTCCTAGACCTGCTCGAGGAGGCTAGCAGGTGCCACGTGGAGGCCAGTAGAGGAATATGGCTCCAGCTAGGGTTTTTGCTTTGATGTCGGGTGATGCTGAGGTGGCCGGCGACGTGGTGATTGGTACGGTTAATATGTTTTCATTTAAAGTTATTGCACTAGTTGAATCAGGGGCCACACACTCATTTGCAAAATGTGTTAAATTGTGTGGAGCTGAAAGACAAACATTAGATGTTGAATTATTAATAGCTACGTCGACCAGAAAAACAGTGAGATGTATTAGGGTACTCTGTGGTTGTCGAGTTGATATTCAGGGGAGGATTCTATCTACTAATTTGGTAGTGCTGGATATGCATGGATTTGATATCATTTTCGGTATGGATTGGCTAGCAGCCAATTTTTCCAATATAGATTGCCGTGCGAGAGAAGTGATATTCAGACCTCCAGGAAGACCAGAATTCAGATTTATAGGGTCACGAGTGTAGTCTCTACCTCAAATGGTCTCAGTTGTTCAGGAGATAAGGCTACTTTTGAGTGGTTGTCAAGGGTTTGTGGCCTTCGTGAAGGAAACCGCAGGGAATGAAGTGAAGCTCACCAGTATGCCAGTAGTAAAAGAGTTTACTGATGTGTTTCAGGATGAATTACCAAGTCTGCCACCTGTTCATGAGGTAAATTTCCTTATTGATCTACTTCCAGGTACAGAGTCGATCTCTAAAGCACTGTATCGAATGGCGCCGGAAAAGTTGGCATAACTGAAAGATCAGTTGTAGGATTTACTTGATAAGGGTTTCGTATAACCTAGTGTATCTCCATGGGGAGCCCCAGTACTATTTGTGAAGAAGAAGGATGGGTCTATGAGGATGTACATAGATTATAGGGAGATTAATAAAGTGACAATCAAGGACAAGTATCCTCTGCCCTGTATCGATGATTTTTTTTACCAGCTCTAGGGTACACGGGTGTATTCTAAGATAGACCTCAGGTCAAGCTACCATCAAGTAAAGATAAGGGCAGAAGATGTATCAAAGTCGGCTTTCAGGACCAGGTATGGGCATTACGAATTCCTTGTTATGCCATTTGGTCTGACGAATGCTCCTAAGATATTTATGGATTTGATGAATAGGATTTTTCATCCATATTTAAATCAATTTTTGGTTGTTTTTATTGATGATGTGATGGTCTATTCGAGGAGCTATGAGAAGCACGAGATACACTTAGGGCAGGTCTTGTAGATGCTCAGGGAGAAGAAGCTGTATGCAATGTTCATCAAATGCGACTTCTGGCTCAAGGAAGTTGTGTTTTTGGGGCATGTTATCTCAGGAGATGGAATTTCTATGGATCCTAGTAAGATTGATGTCGTAGTGAATTGGGCTAGACCGAGGAACGTCCAGGAGATCAGGAGTTTCTTAGGGTTAGCTAGATATTACCATTGTTTTGTCGAGGAGTTTTCAGCTTTATCAACGCCTCTGACACGACTGACTAGGAAGAATGGCAAATTTGAATGGGATGACACCTGTGAGGAGAGTTTTCAGGAATTGAAGCAGAGGCTAGTCACGACACTGGTATTGATCATCCCATTAGGGGGTGAGGGGTACGTTATTTACAGTGATGCATCCTTGAAAGGACTTGGTTGTGTATTGATGCAGCATGACAGGGTGGTGTCATATGCATCCAGACAGTTGAAAGAATATGAAAAGAACTACCCTACCTAGGTTCTTGAATTGGTTGCAGTGGTACGCACATTGAAAATTTAGAGGCATTACTTGTACGGTAAGTAGTGTGAGATTTTCTCCGACTACAAGAATTTAAAGTATTTCTTCACTTAGAAGTAATTGAATATGAGATAGAAGGTGGTTAGAATTGATTAAGGATTTTGACTGTACTATCTGTTACCACCCAGGGAAAACAAACGTGATAGCTGATGCACTGAGCAGAATGTCTGGGGAATTAGCGTTGGGGGCTATGGAGATCTAACATTCGATTTTGATGGATCTAGAGAGACTCGACATTGAATTGATTGAGAGTAATCTTTTATTATGTATCGCTAGCCTAGTGGTACAGCCTACTCTGCAGGAAAGAATTAAAGCCGCTCAGAATAAAGATCCAGAATTAGCAGAGGTGATAGATAAAGTGCAGAATGGTTAAGGTGAGGAATTCTGCATTTCAGATGATTGAGCTTTACAATTTCGTTCTAGATTATGTGTTCCTACTAATGTTGACATTGGAAAGACTATTTTGGAGGAGGCTCATAGATATTTGTATACAGTTCATCCTAGCAGTACGAAAATGTACAGGGATCTGCGAGAGTTTTATTGGTGGAGTGGTATGAAGAGAGAGATTGCCAAGTATGTAGACCAGTGCTTGACATGCTAGTAGGTAAAAGCTGAGCACTAAAGGCCACCGGGTTAGCTGCAACTGCTTTTTAACCCAGAGTGGAAGTGGGATCATATATCTATGGATTTTGTCACAGAACTTCCGTCGACATCGCATGGCCAGAATGCAATTTGGGTGATAGTAGATCGGTTGACTAAGTTGACCCATTTCCTCTCTATCAAGATCAGCTATCCCCTCAGCTGTTTGACAGAGATTTACGTCCAGGAGACAGTTCGTTCTCACAGAGTTCCTGTGTTCATAATGTCAAATCAAGACCCAAGTTTCACGTCACAATTCTAGAGAAGCTTGCAAGAAGCTCTAGGGTCTTAGGTATCATTTAGCATGACATTCCATCCTTAGTCAGATGAGTCGACTGAGAGGACGATACGGATATTAGAAGATATGCTCTGAGCAT
Source organism: Malania oleifera (assembly GCF_029873635.1). Taxonomy (NCBI): domain Eukaryota; kingdom Viridiplantae; phylum Streptophyta; class Magnoliopsida; order Santalales; family Ximeniaceae; genus Malania; species Malania oleifera. Next base: position 26,983,035 of record NC_080429.1, on the reverse strand, counting down.
GTGTATTAGATTTTGGGGGTGCATTGACTCGGTTCAAGCCACTAGTAGAGTTTTCGTATAATAACAGTTACCAATCAAACATCGACATAACACCATTTGAAGCTCTATACAGTAGAAAATGTCGTTCTCAGTTATATTGGGATAAGATGGGTGAGCGGTGAGTTGTGGGACCAGAGCTTGTGCAGCAGGCGTATGAATAAAATTCGGCTCATCAGAAATAGAATCAGTGCAGCTCAGAGTCAAAAGAAGAGTTATGCCAATAATCGCTGCAGGAAGTTAGAATTTGACATTGGTGATCATGTATTTCTAAAGATAGCTCCATTAAAAGGGGTTATGAGGTTTGGAAGGAAGGGTAAACTTAGCCCTAGGTTCATTGGTTTGTTTGAGATTTTAGTGAAAGTGGGATCGGTTGCCTCTAGGTTAGCTTTAGCACTTGCTTTATCTAGAATGCACGATGTATTCCATGTTTCTATGTTAAGGAGATACGTCCAGACCCTTCTCATATTATCAGTTATGGTGAATTAGGTTATGGTGAATTAGAGCTTAGTCATTCACTAGTCTATGAGGAGGTACCCGTTCAGATTCTGGATAAAAAAGAACAGGAACTACGTAATAAGAAGATTCCTCTAGTAAATGTTTTATGGAGGAATCATGCAGTAGAAAAGGCTTCTTTGGAGTTCGAGGAATAGATCAGACAGAAGTACCTGCAATTATTCCAAGAAGTTCAGATGTAATTAGGAAATGTAAGTAAATATGTAATATTTCTTTTGCAGGTACATGTAATACATTAGTTAGTAAGTGATATTTTAGTTTTGGGGGAAATTTTATTTTGTATATATAATTTCCCAGAACTTGGAATGTGACCACGGTATTCCTCCGCCATATGTGAGGGTAAGTAATAAAATAAGTAGACCATTTTGCCTTTAAGGGATGATGAATTATATGAATAGTAAATTTTGAGGACAAAATTTTATAAGGAGTGGAGATTGTAATGACCCAAAGTATAATGGTATTTTAATAATTAAGAGAGTGAAAAATAGGAATAGAAAAGAGGGTGTAGTAGACTTCATCGACAAACGCTTTGCGTTTCCCGACGACACGGCAATTGGGCTCGTCGACGAGGTAATGACTTGTCGAGGAGAAAATACCGAGGAGGGTTCTGGCAAGTCTGAGTTGCATCGACGAGAGGTGAAGGTTCATTGACGAAACTCTTCAGGGACTCGTCGACGAGGTAAGGTGTCTCGTCGACGAATCCGGCTCTATAAATAGCCTAAAACTTGGATTAAACACAAAAAATTAGAAAATTTCTTACTCTCTCTCTCTCTCTCTCCTCTACAGTTCCTCTCTCCTCTACGGTTCCTCTCTCCTCTCTCTTCGATTTTGGCTCCGTTGTTCTCCGGATCGACGATCTGAGTCCACCACGACGCTCCTGGGGAAGTTATGTCCAAATCTGCCGGAGCGGATCATTGGTGGAAGCAAGTTGAAATTCATCCCTGCGTTGAGGTAAAGCTTTTTATGCCAAATTTCATATTTTCATAGTTATAGGAAATGATATTCACATGAAAATATTGAAATTTAGTTCTGGGAATTGTTGAATTCAGGGTGTTGAACGGGGAACCTTGCGAGTGCATGACGAGTTGAATTTTTGGGGGGTTTCTTTCCAGTGTCAGGTAAGGGAATAAACTAAAATAGATATTTTTCATGTAAACTATTATTATTTATGAACAAATAAATTTTCAAGGAAGCATGTATTATATTTGAATATTATCAAGAAAATGCACGTTTGGGAAAATACTGTCGTTATACAGGAAATACGATTTTAGAATGAAATGTGTGATTTTACTCAGTAATGTGTGGCATAAATATTATTTTACATGATAAGTATTATGTTATGGCAAATTTTACGAGTAAAACATGTTTTCAGGAATTATGAAATAATATAGTACATTACGATTTTGAAAATACATGATAATTGATTTATTTACTAAGAATGATATGTATGAGATATTTGGTGCAAGGCCATGCTTGATAGCCAGCGCGAGACCGTGTATGATATATGATTTCAACGCAAAGTTGTATTTATGAAATGTCCAGCACAAGGCCGTATTTATGAAAAATTTGGCGCAAGGCCGTATTTATGAAGTTATAGAAACTGTTATCAATCCATTTATGTTAAATGCTATATTATCATGTATTATATGTTATCATAACCCGAATGTTAGTTTAGTTCAGTTTCAGGAGCACGGTACCGTAGCTATATAGATCAAATATCTATGTTCAGATTGGTGTTAACCACCCCACGAGGAGGTGGGAGATGGATAGTCGATGTGACTTTCACTCTAGATTTGTAGACGTCTACCTAGCAGTCCCAACTAGGGTGTAGTGGGCCCGTCGTACTTACAGACATTTTTGACTCGGCAGTGATCGGCTAAACATTGCCGGGTCTCGCCTTTGGGTTGCACAACCCGTCATGGGGAGTAATACATGACATCAACTAGCTATTCATCTTAGGTATGTTTTCAGTATTATTAGCTATACCAGCTAGTTATGATTAGTATGATTTATTAAAAAGATGAAGGTATACGTTTATACAGTTATTAAATGATTAATGTTTTCTGATATGAAGAATGTACTATATATCTATATTATCATTAAATATTCATATTGCCACACAACTGTATTTAGTTTATTTTCCTTTACTAAGAAGTGTCTCACCCCCGAACTTAAATAATTTTGGGAGAAATCGGTAGGTCGTGGCCGCCGTTGAGCCTGTTGTACCCCACCGTTAGGAGGGTAAGTTTGAACTAGGATCAATGGTCATGTTATTGGATCCTAGGAAATACTTTTAGTATTTTTGGATATTTTGGGAGATTGTATATGAACATAGTGTTTTGTATTATTGTTAACTCTGGTATTATTTTTTTTATGGTAATGAGGTTGATGATTTACATTTACTACTGCCTAGGTTTCACTGTGTATGACAGGTGTCCCCGCTACCCATGGGTTCGAGTTGACAGTTTTACTTAATATGTTTTATTAATTGATCAGATAAGCAGGTCGTTACAGTTTGGTATTAAAGCCTAGGATACTAGGTTCTGTAGACTCTAGAATGCAACAGTAATAATACCAGAGTATATGATAAGGGAATTTGAGGTTTGGTTTTTTAGTCTAGATGCAGGACTTCCATGGTGATTTGTGTGCTTATTCTGGGGTGACGATTTCAAGTAAGTCATGGTAAACTATCGTCGGGTTGGGTATCTAGGTTGCAGGATTGAACCTTGAATTAAGATCAGGAATGACAAAATAATTAAAGAAATATTGTACTAGTTGGATGATATGTTATGGTGATAGGGTTCTAAGTTAAGTTATTTGTTTTTCAGGATGGACCTTAGTGGTAGTAGTACCCATGCTAGTGGAAATGAGGGTGCTGGACCCTTAGGCGTTGCGGGTGGAGATTCAAATGCAGTTTTGCGCAGCGTAGCACAGTAGGTCATGCCAAAATTTCCAGAAGCTCAAAGGAATAGTGTGGTTTGTTGGCAGACCACGGTAGTTCGATCGAGAAATTCATTAAGATGAATCCTCTGGCTTTCTTAGAAGGAATTGATCCTGCAGTCGCTGAAAACTAGGTGCAGGAGATAGGGAAAGTGTTCGCATTACTGCAGTGTTTAGAGGAGTAGAGGGTACTATTTGCTACATACAAACTTACTGGAGAGGCCGAGAGATAGTGGTCAGAAGTGAAACTCTTAGAGAAGCAGAGGACAGTACCTATGGAGATGATGTGGGAGCGATTTAAGGAGATATTTTTCGACAGGTATTTCTTAGCCTCATCCAAGGAAGCGAAGATTAAGGAGTTCTTGAATCTGAAATAGGGATAGCAGACTGTACAACAGTACACGGCAAGGTTCATCGAACTATCTTGCTTCACCCCATACATTATTCCAGATTAGGCGAAAAAGGTATAGTAGTTTAAAAGAGGTCTGAGGAGAGAAATTTATAAGTAGGTGTCGATTCTGAAGTTGCAGGATTTTGCTGAGCTAGTGGATAGAGCCACTATAGCAGAGATTGGAAAGCGGTTAGAGGCTGAGGAGTAGAGACAGAAGAAGAGATCTACACCTTCTGGTTCCCAGTAGGGAGTCGGCTATGGTTTATGGAAGAGAGGTGGCTACTACAAATATCAGAGGCTGGAGACTGAGAATCACGATTTTCAGGGAGTGTAGCCATCTTCAGCTTACCCGTCTTGTAGGAAGAGACACCGAGGGGAGTGTCATGTTAGGCGAGGTGTTTGCTACCGGTATAGGGAGCCAAGGCATATGATGAGGGATTGTCAGGCTCAGATTGGTGCTGCTCCTGCTCATAGACCTGCTCGAGGAGGCTACCAGGCACCACGTGGAGGTCAACAGAGGGATATGGCTCCAGTTAGGGCTTTTGCTCTGACACCGGGTGATGTTGAGGCAGCCGGCGACGTGGTGACAGGTACAGTTGTTATGTTTTCATTTAAAGTTATTGCATTATTTGACTCAAGGGCCACACACTCATTTACATCTATGGAATGTGTTAAATTGTGTGGAGCTGAAACACAAACATTAGATGTTGAATTATTAGTAGCTACGCCGACCGAGACAATGGTGAGATGTAGTAGGTTACTCCATGGTTGTCCATTTGATATTCAGGGGAGGATTCTATTTGCTAATTTGGTAGTGCTGGACATGCATGGATTTGATATCTTTTTCGACATGGATTCACTAATAGCTAATTTTTCCAATATAGATTGCCGTGTGAGAGAAGTGATATTCAGACCCCTAGGAAGACCAGAATTTAGATTTACAAGGTCACGAGTGCATTCTCTATCTTAGATGATCTCAGCTGTTTAGGCGAAGAGGCTACTTCTGAGTGGTTGTTAGGGATTTTTGGCCTTCGTGAAGGAAACCGAAGGGAATGAAGTGAAGCTCACCAGTATGCCAGTAGTAAAGAAGTTTACTAATGTGTTTTCGGATGAATTACCAGGTCTACCACCTAATCGTGAAGTAGATTTCCCTATTGATCTACTTCCAGGTACAACACTGATCTCTAAAGTACCATATCAAATGGCGCCAGCAGAGTTGGCAGAACTGAAAGATCAGTTGTAGGATTTACTTGATAAGGATTTCATACGACCTAGTATATCTCCGTGGGGAGCCCCAATTCTATTTGTGAAGAAGGAAGGGTGTATGAGGATGTGCATAGATTACAGGGAGATTAATAAAGTGAGAAGCAAGAACAAGTATCCTCTACCCCGTATCGATGATTTGTTTGACCAGCTCCAGGGTACATGGGTGTATTCTAAGATAGACCTCAAGTCAGGCTACCATCAAGTAAAGGTAAGGGCAGAAGATGTATTGAAGATAGCTTTTAGGACAAGGTATGGGCATTACGAGTTCCTTGTTATGCCATTGGGTCTGACGAATGTTCCTACGATATTTATGAATTTGATGAATATAATTTTTCATCCATATTTAGATCAGTTTGTGGTTGTTTTTATTGATGATGTACTAGTTTATTCGAGAAGCTATGAGGAGCACGAGATATATTTGGGGCAGGTCTTGCAGATGCTAGGGAGAAGAAGCTGTATGCAACGTTTAGCAAATGCGACTTCTGGCTCGAGGAAGTTGTGTTTTTAGGGCATGTTATCTCAGGAGATGGAATTTCTATGGATCCTAGTAAGATTGATGCCATTGTGAATTGGGCTAGATCGAGGAACGTCCAGGAGATCGGGAGTTTCTTGGGGTTAGCTAGATATTATCATCGTTTTGTCGAGGGGTTCTTAGCTTTATTAGGGCATCTAACACGACTGACTAGGAAGAATGCCAAATTTGAATGGGATGATAGTTTTGAGAAGAGTTTTTAGGAATTGAAGTAGAGGCTAGTCACGGCACCAGTACTAATCATCCCGTCAGGGGGTAAGGGTTATGTTATTTATAGTCATGCGTCATTGAAAGGACTTGGTTGTGTATTGATACAACATGGCACGGTGGTGGCGTATGCATCCAGACAGTTGAAAGAAAATGAAAAGAACTACCCTACCCACGACCTTGAATTGGCTGTAGTGGTACACGCATTGAAAATTTGGAGGCATTACCTGTACGGCGAGCAGTGTGAGATTTTCTCTGACCACAAGAGTTTAAAGTATTTCTTCACTTAGAAGGAATTGAATATGATACAGAGAAGGTCGTTAGAATTGATTAAGGATTTTAACTGTACTATCTGTTACCATCTAGGGAAAGCAAACGTGGTAGTTGATGCACTGAGCAGGAAGTCTGGGGAATCAACGTTCGCGACTATGGAGATCCAGCATCCGATTATGATGGATCTGGAGAGACTCAGCATTGAATTGATCGAGAGTAATCTTTCAGTATGCATTGCCAGCCTAGTGGTACAACCTACTCTGCAGGAAAGAATTAAAGCAACTCAGAAGGAAGATCCAAAATTAGCAGAGGTGATAGATTGAGTGCAGATTGGTTAGGGTGAGGAATTCTGCATTTTAGATGACAGAGCTTTATGGTTCCATTCCAGATTATGCGTTCCTGAAGATGCTGACATTAGGAAGACTATTTTGGAGGAGGCTCATAGATCTTTGTATACAGTTCATCCTAGCAGTACGAAAATGTACAGGGATCTGCGAGAGTTTTATTGGTGGAGTGGTATGAAGAGAGAGATTGCCAAGTATATAGCCCGGTGCTTGACGTGCTAGCAGGTAAAAGCTGAGCACTAGAGGCCACAAGTTCAATTGCAGCCGCTATTTATCCCAAAGTGGAAGTGGGCTCATATATCTATGGATTTTGTCTCAAAGCTGCCGTCGACATCGCATGGCCATAATGCGATTTGAGTGATTATAGATCAGTTGACTAAGACCACCCATTTCCTCCTTATCAAGATTAGCTATCGCCTCAGCCGTTTGGCAGAGATTTACATCCAGGAGATAGTTCGTTCTCACGAAGTGCCTATGTCCATAGTGTCAAATCCATACCCACATTTCACGTCACGATTATGGAGAAGCTTGCCGGAAGCTTTAGGGTCTCAGGTATCATTTAGCACGACATTCCATCCTCAGTCAGATGGATAGACTGAGAGGACGATACAGATATTAAAAGATATGCTCCGAGCATGCGTATTAGATTTTGGGGGTAGCTGGACACGGTTCATGCCACTGATAGAGTTTGTGTATAATAATAGTTACCAGTCCAGCATCGGCATAGCACCATTTGAATCTCTATATGGTAGAAAATGCTGTTCTCCGTTATATTAGGACGAGATGGTTGAGCAGCGAATTGTGGGACTTGAGCTTGTGTAGTAGGCGTATGATAAGATTCGGCTAATCAAAGATAGAATCAATGCAGCTCAGAGCCGATAGAAGAGTTATGCCGATAATCGTGGCAGAAAGTTAGAATTTGACATTGGTGATCATGTATTTCTGAAGATAGCTTCGTTAAAAGGGGTTATGAGGTTTGGAAGGAAGGGTAAACTTAGCCCTAGGTTCATCTGTTCATTTCAGATTCTAGAAAAAGTGGGACCGGTTGCCTATAGGTTAGCTTTACCACCTGTGTTATCAAGGATGCATGATTTATTCCATGTTTCTATGTTGAGGAGATACATCCCAGACCCTTCTCATATTATCAGTTATGGTGAATTAGAGCTCAGTGATTCACTAGTCTATGAGGAGGTACCCATGCAGATTCTGGATAGAAAAGAACAGGAACTGCGTAATAAGAAGATTCTGGAGGTATCATGCACTAGAAGAGGCTTCTTGGGAGGTCGAGGAACAGATCAGACAGAAGTACCCGCAATTGTTCCAAGAAGTTAAGATGTAATAAGGAAATGTAAGTAAATATGTAGTATTTCTTTTGCAGGTACATGTAATACTTTAGTTAGTAAGTGATATTTTAGTTTTGGGGGAAATTTTCTTTTGTATATGTAATATCCCAGAATTCGGAATGTAACCATGGTATTCTTCCACCATAAGTGAGAGTAAGCAATAAAATAACTAGACCATTTTGCCTTTAAGGGATGATGAATTATATGAATAGTAAATTTTGAGGACGAAATTTTATAAGGAGGGGAGAATGTAATGACCTGAAATATAATGGTATTTTAATAATTAAGAGAGAAAAAAATAGGAATAGAAAAGAGGGTGCAGCAGACTTCGTCGTTGAACGCTTTGCGTTCGCCGACGGCGCGGCAATTGGGCTCGTCGACGAGAAAATACCGAGGAGGGTTCGAGAAATTCTGAATTTCGTTGACGTGAAGTGAAGGTTCGTTGATTAAACTCTTTATGGACTCGTCAACGAGGTGACGTGTTTGGTCGATGAATTCGACTCTATAAATAGCTTAAAACTCTGATTGAACACAGAAAAATCAGAAAATTTCTTACTCTCTCTCTCTCTCTCTCTCTCTCTCTCTCTCTCTCTCTCCTGTACGGTTCCTCTCTCCTCTCTCTTTGATTTTTGCTTCATCGTTCGTCAGATCGATGATCTGAGGCCACCACGACGCTCCTAGGGAAGTTCTCTCCAAATCTGTTGGAGCGAATCATTGGTGGAAGCGAGTTGAAATTCATCCCTGAGTTGAGATAAGACTTTTTATGTCAAATATGGTCTTTTCATAGTTATAGGAAATGATATTCACGTGAAAATACTGAAATTTAGTTTTGGGGATTGTTAAATTCAAGGTGTTGAACGGGGAACCTTGCAAGTGCAGGACGAGTGGGATTTTTGGGGGGTTTCTTTCCAGTGGCAGGTAAAGGAATAAAATAAAGCAGATATTTTCCATGCAAACTATTATTATTTATCAGAAAATAACTTTTCAGGGAAACATATATTATATTTGAATATTATTGAGAAAATGCACATTTGGGAAAATATTGCTGTTATACAGGAAATACCATTTTAGAATGAAATGTATGATTTTACTTAGCAATGTGTGGCATGAATATTATTTTATATGATAAGTATTATGTTATGGCAAATTTTATGAGTAAAGCATGTTTTCAGGAATTATGAAATAATACAGCACATTACGATTTTGAAAATACATGATAAGTGATTTATTTACTCAGAATAATATGTATGAGATATTTGGCGCAAGGCTGTGATTGATAGCCGCTGCGAGGCCGTGTATAATACAAGATTTTTGTGCAAGGCCGTATTTATGAAATGTTCGTCGCAAGGCCGTATTTATGAAATGTTTGGCGTAAGGCTGTACTTATAAAGTTATAGAAAATGCTGTCAATCCATTTTTATTAAACGCTATATTATCATGTATTATATGTTATCAGAACCCGGACGTTAGTTTAGTTCAGTTTCAGGAGCACGGTACCATAGCTATATATATATCAGATATCTATGTTCAGATTGGTGCTAACCACCCCATGAGGGGGTTGGAGATGGATAGTCGATGTGACTTTCAGTGTAGAGTTGTAGACATCCACCTGACAGTTCGGACCAAGGTGTGGCGGGCCCATCGTACTTACAAACATTTTTGACTTGGGAGTAGTCGGCCAGCCATTATCGAGTCCCGCCTTCGAGCTGCACAACCCGTCATGGGGGGTAATACATGACATCATCTAACTATTCATCCTGGGTATGTTTCTAGTATTATTAGCGATACCTAACAATTATGATTAGTATGATTTATCAAAAATATGAAGGTATACGTTTATGCAGTTATTAAATGATTAATGTTTTTTGGTATGATGAATGTACTGTATATCTATATTATCATTAAATACTCATGTTGCCACACAACTTTATTTAGTTTATTTTCCCTTACTGAAAAGTGTCCCATCCCCGAACTTAAATAATTTTCAGGAAACCTAGAAGAACCGGTGGGTTGTGGCCGCCATTGAGCCTGTTGTACCACCTCATTAGGAGGGTAAGTTTGAATTAGGATCAATGGTCTTATTGTGGGATCCTAGGAATACTTTTGGTATTTTTGGATATTTTGGGAGATTGTATAGAAACACAGTGTTTTGGATTATTGTTAACTCTGGTATTATGTATTTTGTGGTAATGAGGTTGATGATTTACATTTACTGCTGCCTAAGTTCCGCTATGTATGACAGGTGTCCCCGCTACCCATGGGTTTGGGTTGACTATTTTACTTAATATGCTTTATTATATGATTAGATAAGCAGGTCGTTACAAAAATAGCTGAAAGATGTTGGGTAAAACAGTTGAAAGATGCTGGGTAAAACAGTTGAAAAATATTGAGTAAACTATCTGAAAGATGCTGGGTAAATCAACTGAAAAATGTTGGGTAAAACAACTGAAAGATGTTGGGAATGTAATGAGATGAAATGAAAATAGAAATGAATGAAACGAAAATGAAGTGTGAAATGTGAACAATGTAAAATTGGAAAGAGTCACTTAAAGTGAAATAAAATGAAATGTTAAAGTTATAATCATGAATGTAGGTGAATGGTTGAATAATGATAGGAGAAACAATGTATTATGATACTAGAAGTATCTATGCTTGTAGAATATGTTATGATTGGGGAGGGGCGTAATCTTCGCCTGAGGGCTTGATGAGAAAGGTGAGTGCGCTAGTAACTTCAGATGTAGCAGTAGCTGCATAACGTACTAGGGCAGAGGGAACCTACTTGTATGGGTGGGTAGATTTCCCTATTCTTGGGAGCCTTCGCTGGTAAACCTTTGCTTGAAATGTGTGAGTATGAGATCAATCTAACACTTGAGGGCTTATTGAGTAAGGTGAGTGTCCTGGTATGCTTTAGTTGTGACATTCGGGTTGCCAAATGTATCATAGCAGAGGGGTGTTACTTGTATAGGTGGGTAATCACCCCCATCCTTGAGTAATCTCATGAGTTAAATCTTTTGCATGTTCTTGAATAGGATTAGAAAATGATTTTAGAAGTATCTTAACGATTTTCAAATGTTAAATATTATGTTGTTGTATAAACTCATGTTAGCCACACACTGTTTTAATATATTGTTTCTTCCCTTACTGAAATGTGTCTCACCCAAATATGAATTTATCTTTTTTAGGATTTTCTCGAGATCGAGCTTAGAGAGCTTGAGGTTTTATAGCATTTTGGGAAATAGAAAGAGAAAAGGGTATATTTTTATGTTGATTTTGAGATGTATGTTTTATGTTTTATGTTTTATGTATTGAAGTCTTCAAATAGATGAAAGGTTGAGAATACTGGTATTTGGGGATTATGTTTTGGAGACAATACAGGTAGATGCATGGTTTATTATGGTGTGTAGATAGATTTATAAAACTTTGGTATTATATTTGTTGGAAGATTATAATTATGTTTTCTGCTGCATACATCATACTAGAATATAGATCATTAGGTAAATGAATAGATTAGTAGCACTTCGGGCCCACGTAGAGGGTTGGGGCATTACAGTCAATCTAGTACAAGCAAAGTAAATAAATTATAATACGTACCAAAAATTAAATGACACAATTTAATTAACTATGCACCCACTAGAAAGCATTAAAGAGATGCGACATGCAGAAATGTTTTCAAGGTTGGCCAAATTGCCTACATCCCCGCCTTGGCTAACAAGCACAATGATTACCACTATATGCTCATTTAAATGGGTGGAGTGACACCTAAACAAACTAGGTCAATTAGCATAGGACTGACCTCAACCTTTACAACCAATCCTTACCGGACCGGATTACCGCCCCCTCAGGTCATACCTGGAAACACAACAGTATGATCTCAATGAAACAGTACAGTGATTATGCTTTTATGTAAAGCAGATATGTACTCGATATAAACAATCACATATACCACCAAATGATATAATGAAGTAAGATCAATGTGGTCTTTGATGTTTACTTTAAAATATTTATTCAAGCTTTGCAATCAGTGCATGAGAGTGCAAATAATATGATCTTTGTATCACACAATATATTTGATCACAATGCTCAAACAAAGATACTTGCTACACTTCAGATATCTCAACAAATGGTTTTTCTCAATATATAAGCCTCAAGAGATGTATATATTTTGTTTGCAAAAACGAGTTTAATCTTTGTGTTCAAAAATAATATTACTCAAAGAATATTGAAACAAAGATCTTTAGAATATAAACAAATATCTCTTCAAGAATTTTTCTCAAAATAAAACACAGGAGATATTTGAAAATGATTTGAAAATAATTTAAGCAACAAAAATCAAATGAGAACCTCTTAAGATATTGTAATGATTGTGCAATACTTAGAAGTTCAAACGAAATCTTCTTAGGAAAGACTTATTCATAAAGTCTCCTAAGAAAATTTAAGGTCTTGCTCTCAAACAAGATAATATCAATCAATCACCAATTTAAGAGAGCAAACCTATAAGACAAGAACACTCAATTCACACTTACAAATGATTTTTTGGCAATATGGTAAGGTAAGTATGAGCGTAGGAAGCTTAGAAGTGAGTAAGAGAGATTTTGGAATTGAGAGAAAATTCACTAATCAAGTTTTCTAAACTTGAGAGAAAATTCCAAATGAGGGGGTATATATAAACTTCCCAAAAAATATAACCGTTTAGGACACATGGAATTATTATAAAAGTTTTAATACAGTTTAACCAAATTAACCCCATTTAAAAATATTAACCACGGTAAAAATATTGGGGCAACCTGAGAGCACCGGTCAAATGAAGGAAGTTCAGTTGATCGAGTTTGGGCAAGTTCGGTCGACCGAGTAAGAAATGAACTAGAAGTTCAGTTGACCGGTCAAAGAGGTTCCAAGGCAATTTTCCTTTTTAGCGCAGTTCGGTCAACCGGGAACCTTTTGAACTAACTAGTTTGGTCAACTGGAGCATTGAGTTCTCACACGTGGGAACTCGGTCGACCAGGGCGTTGGCATGCAATTTGGGCACAATCAACCATAAGGTCAATTTGTTAACTCCTAGGGAGTTCGGTCGACCGGGTGGAATATACTAAGTCGGGCTCGGTCAACCGGGTAGTGGTCAAAGTGTTGACCCGGTTCCGGTTCGGTCGACTGGGTGATTATGTACTTGAGCAGTACAGTCAATTGAACATGCAACTTAAGTGCATTTTGGTTCTTTTCACTCATATAAGCACTCATTCCATTTAGCTGTATATATATATATATATATATATATATATATATATATATATATATATATATATATATATATATGCATGTGTGAGTGTCCTAGGGTCATTCTAGGCCTTTTTTGTTTGAGCTTACCTATCATACCATGCAGATGATGCATATGATTATTACAAGATAGACCCTATTTACTATTATAGACCCATAGTGAATAACGAAATTAAATACAACATAAACAGGGTCTTCAATTTCTACTCCTTGTGCCATCATCTTGACCTGCTAGCTATATCCCTGCACATATCCTCAAATACCCATCAAATACAACAAGTATTTGTCATTATCAAAACCAGGTGTAACCAATAAGGTCAACATTCTCCCCCTTTTTGATGATGACAAGTACATCATGCAAAAAATATGGCTATAGCCTTAAATGGCTCCCCTAACAGTATGCTCCCTCTAACAATATGCATTAAGTGCAATCCAATTTCAACCCAATTTTTTGCCTCTCTTCATCTCCCCCTTTTGGCAACAACAAAAAAAGCGATAAAAATTACAGTTTTAGGCAATAGATAAAAATCATTTTTATACAATAAGTTTGGAAAATTTTTGAAAAATTTCAGCAGACTTCCGTTTGAAAATAGGACATTCCAAAACAAATCCTGTATAAAAATGACCTATTTTGAGTTTATAAGACCTAACAATTTTTCCACAACTACTCAAACAGTTCCAATATGATCAAAATGTAAAACATAAATGCAAGCATCATTTGGTAGTAGATATGAGAATTATGCATCGTAAACATTAATCAATTTTCTCAAAGTCTAAGCCAATGAAAGATATCAACAATTATATGAGTTGTTAGACTTGTAAAATTATTTGAAAGCTCCCTATGAATTTATGCAAACTATGAAATATCTAGGAAGCATCTTTACTATGCATAAGCTCTAATTCACGTCTAATTTGTATGAATTTGTCCTCAGGAAGTGGTTTAGTAAAGATGTCCGTCCACTGCTCATTAGTGCATAGAAACTCAAGAGTCACATCCTCTTTTTGCACATGATCACGAAGGAAGTGATGTCTAATTTTAATGTGTTTAGTTCGTGAATGTGAGATAAGATTTTTAGAGATATTGATTACACTTGTATTATCACATTTAATCAGTACTGTATTATAGTGCAACCCAAAATCCATAAGTTGTTGTTTCATATAAAGAGTTTGAGCACAACAACTTGTAGCCACAATATATTCTGCTTCGGTTGTGGACAAGGCAACTGAGTTTTGTTTCTTGGAGAACCAAGAAACGAGAGATTGTCCTAAATAGTGACAAGTGCTGCTTGTACTCTTTCTATCATCCTTACTACCAGCAAAGTCAGCATCAGTATAACTCAAAATCTCAAAGGTAGTATGCTTAGGGTATCATAAGCCTAACTCTATAAATCCACTTAGATACCTAAGCATTCGTTTAACAACTAATATATGAGATTCCTTAGGAGCCGCTTGAAACCTAGCACACATGCACACACTAAACATAATATTAGGCCTTCTAGCAGTGAGATATAGAAGACTCTCAATCATGCCACGATACAATTTTATGTCAAAAAGGATCCCTTGCTCATCATTGTCAAGTATAATGGAAGAACTCATAGGGGTACCAAGAATTTTACAATCTTCCATATTAAATTTCTTTAGCAAGTCCCAGACATATTTAGATTGACATATGAAAGTTCCATATTTAGTTAGTTTAATTTGCAGCCCTAAGAAGAAACTAAGTTCACCCATCATGCTCATTTCAAATTTACTTTGCATGCATTTGGAAAACTCATTACACAACTCATCATTAGTTGCTCCAAAAATGATATCATGCATATAAATTTGAACAAGGAGCATATCATTATTTTTGGATTTGAAGAAGAGTGTAGTGTCAATTTTTTCACGGGTAAACCCATTTTCTAGCAGAAAACAACTAAGCCTCTCATACCAAACTCTAGGAGCTTGTTTCAAACCATACAAAGCCTTAGACAACCGGTAAACATGATATGCATATTTATGATTTTCAAAACCCTATACTTCCTCATTAATATAGCCATTTAAAAAAGCATTTTTAACATCCATTTGAAATGATTTAAAATCTTTAAAAGTGGCATAAGCAAGTAGCATATGAATGACTTCTAACCTAGCAACAGGAGCATATGTTTCATCAAAGTCAATCCCCTCCTCCTGATTATACCCTTGGGCAATTAGTCTACCTTTATTCCTAGTTACTACCCCATTCTCATCTTTCTTATTTCTATACACCCATTTAGTTCCAATAATTGTGTGATCATTAGGCCTAGGAACTAGAGTCCATACTTTGCTTCTTTCAAATTGATTAATTTCTTTTTGCATGGACATCATCTAAGACTCATCCCCTATGACTTCTTTAATATTTTTAGGTTCTTCTTGGGACAAGAAAGTAGAATGACTCACTAGATTTTTCAAGAAGGATCTTGTGGCTACACCACGGGATGGTTCACCTATGATTTGATCTATAGGATGGTTCCTAATAAATTTCCAATCTCTAGGCAACTCTTGAATTTCATTTTCATTATTATTATCTTCAGATGATTTATCATTTACTTCTGTTTTCGCTTAGTTGTTTTCAATAGATAATTTATCTAAGCATTTTCTAATATCAATATCTTCTTCATTATCTTTCTTAGAAAATGGATTAAATTCATCAAATACAACATAGATAGATTCAATGACAGTTAATGTTCTTTTATTGAAAACCCTATATGCTTTACTATTAAGAGCATAGCCTAGGAAAATGCCTTCATCAGATTTAGAGTCAAGTTTCCCTAGATGTTCATTATCCCTAAGCACAAAGCATTTACAACCAAAAAGATGAAAATAGGAAATATTAGGTTTATGGTTGTTTCACAAATCATAAGGGGTTTTATTAATTGATGGTCTAATCAACACCATGTTCATGACATAACATGTAGTATTTATGGCCTCGGCCCAAAAATATTTAGGTAAGTTATGTTCATTCAGCATAGTTCTACCCATTTCTAGTAATGATTTATTCTTTCTTTCTACCACACCATTTTGTTGAGGGGTCCTAAGTGCAGAGAAGTTATGTGATATGCCTTCTAGGTCACAATAATTTTCTATGCCTTCATTCTTAAATTCAGTTCCTCTATCACTTCTTATGTGAGTTATCTTATAGCCTTTTTCATTTTGAATTCTCTTACAAAGCTTGGTAAACTGTTCACATGATTCATTTTTATGTGGAAGAAACAACACCCATGTGAATATACAAAAATCATCAACAATGAAAAAAGCATATGATTTACTACCAAGACTTTGCACCTAATTAGGACCAAACAAATCCAAGTGAAGCATTTCTAGTGGTCTAGTGGTGGATATAAATTTATTTTTCTTAAAATTAGATTGTTAACTTTGTCGTGATCCCAAAAGAGGGGTGAATTGGTATTTTTAAAATTTAAACCCTAGGTAAATCTCCTAACAGTAGTATATTCACAACCCTATGGTCAATCTAGTGCAAATAATGTAAATCAGTTGTAATATGTACCAGTAATTAAACAAAGCAATCTAATTAACAACACAAGCACCGGAAAGCAGTGAAGGAAGAGTGACACGCAGAAATGTTATCAAGGTTCAGCTAATTCCCTACGTTCCCGCTTTGGCTAACAAGCATAAGAATTACCACTATAATTGCTCACTTAAACGGGTGGAGCGGAACCTAAACAAATCAGGTCAATTAGCATAGGGCCGACCTCAACCTTTACAAACAATCCTTACCAGATTGAATTACCCCCCCCCCTCAGGCTACGCCTGGAAACATTCATATTTTACAATCAACGAATATTGGTACAGTGATTGTGCTTTCATGTAAAGCATATATGTACCCAGTTACGTGCAATCACATACACCACCAAATGATATAATATGTAAGCTCAGTGTGATTTAATATATGCTCTCAATTAAATATTTTCTATCAATGTAATCGGTGTGTGAGAGTGCAAGCAATATACTCTTTGTATCGCAAGATGTTCAATCAAAGTGCTCAAAAAAAGATATCAATCAAATCTTAGTTGACTCGGTCTAGGTTCGGTCGACCAGGGGCAAAATGAATGTGAGGTGCTGGTTGATCGAGTGTGCACATTTTATGCATTTCGGTCCTATTTCATCCAACAAACACCTTATTCAAGTGACTAACACATACAAGTGAGTGAGTGTGTGTGATTATTACAAACCATAGAACCTAATTACTATTACAGACCCTTTGCATAAGAATGAAATACAATACAATAGAAATTGAGTCTTCAACTTCACTCTCTCTTTGTGCATTATGATCTGTCAATCTAAGTTCCTGTACATAACCTCCAACCCATTAGATATAACAAGTATTTGTCATTATCAAAACTAGGCGTGACCTATAAGGTCAACATTCTCCCCCCTTTTTGATGATGACAAATATATCAAGCAAAAATATGGGGGTATAGCCTAAGAAGGCTCCCCCTATCAATATGCATTAAATAAAAACCAATTTTAACCCAAATATAAAATATTTTTTCCTTTTCATCTCCCCCTTTTGGCAACAGCAAAAAGGGTCATAAGAGTTAAGAGCTTTAGGCAATGGGTAAACATTATATTTATACATTATAACTTTTGGAAAGTTTTTGAAAAATTTCGGCAAAGTGTCGTTTGAAAACAGGACTTTCCAAAATAGATCATGTATAAATAATAACCTATTTAAGTTTATAAATCCTAGCAGTTTATCCACAACTACTCAAATTGTTCCAGTATGATCAATTCGATAAAACATAAAGTCCAATATCATCATGTTGTAGATATAAGAATTGTACACAAAAGCAATAATCACATATTCACAAAGTCTAAGGCAATAAGACATATCAATAATAATATTAGTTGCTAAGACTTGTAAATTTCACATGAGAGCTCCCCCTAAATTTATGCAGACTATGAATCATCTAAGAAGCTTCTACACTTTGCATTAGACCTAACTCACGTCTAATTTGTATGAACCTATCTTCGGGAAGTGGTTAAGTGAATATGTCCGCCCATTGTTCATTGGTGCATACAAACTCAAGTGCAACATCTCCTTTCTGCACATGCTCATGAAGGAAGTGATGTCTAATCTCAATGTATTTACTTCGTTAGTGTGAGATAGGATTTTTAGAGATGTTTATTGCACTAGTATTATCACATTTAAGCGATATTGTATCATAGTGCAATCCAAAATCCATATGTTGTTGTTTCATATAAAGAGTTAGGGCACAACAACTTCCAACCGCGATATATTTTGCTTTGGCTGTGGATAAGGCAACTGAGTTTTGTTTCTTGGAGAACCAAGAAACAAGAGATTGTCCTAAATAGTGACAAGTGCCATTGGTACTTTTTCTATTAACCTTACTACCGACAAAGTCAGCATCAGTATAACTTACAATCTCAAAGGTAGTATACTTAGGGTACCATAAGCCTAACTCTATAGTCCTAACTAGATACCTAAGGATTCGTTTAACTACTTTTAGATGAGATTCCTTAGGAGCAGCCTGAAACCTAGCACATATACACACACTAAACATAATATCAGGCCTACTAGTAGTGAGATATAGGAGACTCCCAATCATGTCACGATATAATTTTATGTCAATAGGGATTCCTTGCTCATCTTTGTCAAGCTTAATGGAAGAGTTCATAGGTGTACCAAGAATTTTACAGTCTTCCATATTAAATTTCTTTAGCAAGTCCCTGATATATTTAGATTAGCATATGAAAGTTCCATGTTTAGCTTGCTTAATTTGCAACTTTAAAAAGAAACTAAGTTCACCCATCATGATCATTTCAATTCACTTTGCATGCATTTGGCAAACTCATTACACAACTCATCATTAGTTACTCCAAAAATGATATAGTCCACATAAATTTGAACAAAGAATCATCATTTTTGGATTTAATGAAGAGTGTAGTGTCAATTTTGCCACGAGTAAACCCATTTTCTAGTAGAAAACCACTAAGCCTCTTATACCAAGCTCTAGGAGCTTGTTTGAAACCATACAAGGCCTTAGACAACCGGTAAACATGATATGGATATTTATGATTTTCAAAACCAGGTGGTTGTTCTACATATACTTCCTCGTTATTATAGTCATTTAGAAAAGCGCTTTTAACATCCATTTGAAATAATTTAAAATCTTTAAAAGCGGTATAAGCAAGTGGCGTACGAATGACTTCTAACCTAGCAATAGAAGCATATGTTTCATCAAAGTCAATCCCCTCCTCTTGGTTATACCCTTGGACAACTAGTCTACCTTTATTCCTAGTTACTACCCCGTTCTCATCTTTCTTATTTCTATACACCCATTTAGTTCCAATAATTGTGTGATCATTAGGCCTAGGAACTAGAGTCCACACTTTGCTTCTTTCAACTTGATTAAATTCTTCTTGCATGGACATCACCCAAGACTTATCCTTTATGGCTTCTTTAATTTTTTTAGGTTCTTCTTAGGATAAGAAAGCATAATGATTCACTAGATTTTTCAAGGAGGATCTTGTGGCTACACCACGAGATGGTTCACATATGATTTGATCTATAGGATGATTTATAATAAATTTTCAATCTGTAGGTAAATCCTGAATTTCATTTTCATTATCTTCAGATGATTTTTCATTTACTTCTGGGTTTTCACTTGCATTGTTTTTAATAGATAATTTTTCTAAGCATTTTCTAATATCATTATCATCTTCATCATCTTTACTAGAAAATGGATTAGATTCATCAAACACAACATGAATAGATCAAATGGCAGTCAATGTTCTTTTATTGAAAACTATATATGCTTTACTACTAAGTGCATAACCTAGGAAAATACCTTCATCAGATTTAGAATCAAATTTCCCTAGGTGCTCATTATCCCTAAGCACAAAACATTTACAACCAAATACATGAAAATAGGAAATATTAGGTTTATGGTTGTTCCACAATTCATAAGGGGTTTTATTAATTGACGGTCTAATCAACACCCTATTCATAACATAACATGCAGTATTTATGGCCTCAGTCCAAAAATATTTAGGTAAGTTATGTTCATTCAGCATAGTTCTACCCATATCTTGTAGTGACCTATTCTTTCTTTCTACTACACCATTTTGTTGAGGTGTCCTAGGTGTAGAGAAGTTATGTGATATGCCCTCTAAGTCAAAATAATTTTCTATGCTCTCATTTTTAAATTTCGTGCCTCTATCACTTCTTATATGAGTTATCTTATATCCCTTTTCATTCTGAATTCTCCTACAAAGTTTGGTGAATTGTTCACATGATTCATTTTTATGTGAAAGAAACAACACCCATGTGTATCTAGAAAAATCATCCACAATTACAAAAGCATATGATTTTCCATCAAGACTTTGTATAGAATTAGGCCCAAACAAATCTAAATGAAGCATCTCAAGTGGTCTAGTAGTAGATATGAATTTATTTTTCTTAAAACTAGATTTTGTTTGCTTACCCATTTGACATGCATCACAAATTTTATCTTTACAAATGACATTTTAGGCAAGCCTTTTACTAATTCTTTTCTAACAAGTTTTGACAATAAATCCATGCTAGCGTGTCCTAAGTGCCTATGCCATAACCAACTATCTTCATTTACAGCAGAAAAACAAATCACTTGTTGTGAAGCTAAGTTATCAAAAGAAGTAGTATAAACGTTTTCGTGGCGATCGGTAGTAAAAAGAACTTTGTGATCTGATTTATTTTCAACTATACATTTATCATTTTCAAAAGATACTTTATATCCTATGTCACACAATTGACTTATGCTTAGTAAATTATGCTTCAGTCCATCAACCAATAAAACATTATCAATGGTAAGAGTGAAATCCTTACCAACCTTACCTACCCTGATGATGCGACCTTTTGCATTGTCACCAAATGTCACATAGCCTCCATCATTGGGAATGATTGAAGTGAACTTTCCTTTGTCGCCTTTCATGTGCTAAGAGCACCCACTATCTAAGTACCACCTGTCCTTGGAGGAGGACGATCTTAGGCATACGTGCAAAATAAGCTAAGTAACTAATGTTGGTCCCCAAATTTTGTTGGGTCCACGAGGGTTAGTAGTAGGATCGCCTTTAACTACCCATACTTTCCTAATTCTAGCATGCTTATTCCTAAGTGGGCAATCAAACTAAATATGACCAATTTGTTTATATTTAAACATCTTATTCTACGCTTAAGATTTGTAGGAGGAATATGAGACTTTGACTCACGTGTAAAATGTCCTAAGTAAAGATTAGGTCGTCTAACATTTTCAATACCATTAAAACCAAGACCCTCTTTACTTAAGGAGTTCCTTTGGGCACCAAGTAGTTTTTCAAAATTTCGTTTTCCCTCAGTAAATTTAAAGATGATTTTGGAGCTATCCTCCAATTTCCTCTCAAGCTCGACAATAGTAGCATATTTTTCTTTTAAAATGGAAGCATGAAAGGTTTTTACAATATTAAACAATATTGACCAATTTTCACATTTCTTTTTTCAAATCATCATTTTCTTTAGTCATTTTACCTAACAGTTTAGATACACGAATATATTCAAATTATAACTCTCTAAATGTAGGCAAGCAATCAAAATCACAATCATCAGATGAAATATATGAAGATAATGAACTAAAAGACGATACCTCATCATCGTGTGCCATCAAGCATAGATTAGCGACCTCTGAGTTGTTATGGTCTGATTCTGAGTCACTGCTTCTTAGTTTATCCCACGATGTCCTAGCCTTCATGGCTTTCTTCTTTTTCTTAGCCTCCTTTTTCAGCAATTGGCAATTTGGTTTGTTGTGCCCAACCTTGTTGCAATTATAACACGTGGGAGCATTTGATTTTTCTTTTCTTTTTCTAGACTCTCCCTTCTCAGTTATAGACTCCCTATACCTTTTATATGGCTTCCTGTTCTTCCTAAAGAATCTGCTGTACTTTTTGGTTAACGTGACCATATCATCATTAGTGTCAGATTCACTGCATTCACTAGAAGTGTTAGTGGAAGTTTTAATGCAGTCACTTTCTTAGCCCTATTATGTTCATTGAGTCTCTCATTTATGGCTAATTCATAAGTGATCAGGGAACCTATCAATTCATCTAAAGTCATGGCCTTAAGGTCTCTACCCTCAGCAATGGTTGTAGCCTTGGCTTCCTAAACAAGAGGTAAGCCTCTAAGGATCTTCCTAATAATATTATATGTGGGATAGGTCTTTCCTAATGCATGCAATGAGTTTATGATGTGTGTGAATCTAGTGTACATGCTCTGAATGGACTAACTCAACATATCTATCCTACTATCTTTCACATCCCAAGTACCCTTATATGTGACCTCTAACTTATCCTATATTTCTTTTGCAGTAGAACATGCCATAATTTTGTTAAAGTCACTTACATCAAGACTATAGTACAAAATATTCATAGCAGTGACATTTAGACTAACAGCTTTCATATAATCATCATTATCATATTCATCCTCAGTCTTAGGAACCCTAGTTGCACCCTTAGTTTTCATAGGGACATAATTTCCCTTAGAAACAATCCTCCACACCTTCCAATCAATATTCTGAAGGTAAATGTGCATTCTCTATTTCCGGAAGGTGTAACTAACACCACTGAAAGTAGGAGGTTGTGTGGAAGATGGTCTCTTAGGGAAAGGGGTCACGGAGCTATGAGCCATATATGATCTTTTACAAAATAACGGCTAGTCTACGCTACGTGGCTCTTATCATGCCCCAAACCCGATAATGCGACCCAGGGCTGAATTAGTAACCAAACCTGTCCCTGTATCACACAAAACATCCATGATACAACACAGTGAATGAGGGTCCGGCCCCGTAAGGTTCCCAAGCACCCTATACACATCCATATACAACCAGGTACACAGCGGAAAAAGGTCATTCTATACATATTCAGTACCATACCAGAGTCTATACAAAAAGGACTAGGATCCATAATACAAAACAAGCCCGGGTGTAAACCAAAACCACAAAAGACCTCCCAGTACAATCCTAGTACTTACCTAAGCACCTCTCGCAATACACTGACTACTACGCTCCCAACACAAGGACGCTAGTTCCGATAACTCAAAGGACTTGTAAAATATGTACGTACAGTAAGGGTGAGACACCTCTCAGTAAGGAAGAATTAGGTTATATTGGTGTGTGACATATGAGTGTTATCATAACATACTAACATGCATAGTTCAACAGTCAAAATAGTTTTAACTAGTTCTAGTATTTTCACAAAACAAGAAGTACAATCTTGTGTCATCATACCCTACGGCTCAAAGCCGGACTATATGGTGGTATTTCACACCTTTCAGTAAAAACTAGAAATCTTGTGATATCTCACACCCTTCGGCAAACGCCGGCAGTTTGGTGATATTTCACACCCTTCGAAAAAAGTCGGTGCCCTCGATAACTTGACATAACATCAGCATTGAACTGGTGCAGATCTGGTGTTCACACACCCTTTGGTAAAAGTTGGCCGATCTAGTGGTATTGCGCACTCTTCGAAAAAAGTCATATTTCAAAACTTGGAATATTCGAAACCCCATTCCTATTTCACCAAAACACAACTCATGCATGCTCATATAACCAAACAAACCACACCCATTTAGTAATCTAAAACCATGATTTTCCAAACATATACAATTTAAACAAGTCAAGACACGACTATCCCTATAACACAATATATGTCACAACATATTTATGATTTTCCAACAAAACCAGGGATGCAGCCCGTTGCCCCCTTTTCCAAAAATTGTAACATGAAAAACCCATAATTTTTACCTATTAAATTTCCTCAAATGAGTGACCAAAACACACACAGGACTATAGACCATAGTTCCATTGAGTCCAATTTCAAAAACAATCGTCATAAACATAATTCCCTTTTCCTTTTCCCCAAATAACAAATTTCGAACTCCAAGGCCCCTAAACAGCGAATCGAGTTCCAAAACCTACAAACCATAGTAAAAAAGTTACTTACAACCCCATTACCTACAAGACTACCAAATCAAAACTGAAAACCGAGCCTTACCTCAATTTTGGGCCAAAACTTGAGAATGCTTGAAACGAAAATATGATTCGTAGAACTTGTAGAGAATCCTTCCCTGATCCTCGTGGTAACGTCGGGTCATCGATTCTAGTGATGTACGATGAAGAAATATAGAGAGAGGGTGTAGTGACCCGAAAAATAATAGTATTTAAATAATAAGAGAGAGAGAGAGAGAGAGAGAGAGAGAGAGAGAGAGAGAGAAATAGATACAAAAACAGAAGGAGGCCGTAGAGCGTTCGTCGACGACATTGCATTTTGATGGAAATAAAAATTTCAAAAATTTCCAAGGCTTCATTGACGAACACAAGGTTTTGTCGACAAAGGTAAAAAGGATTTCTTCGACGAACACAGGGCTTCATTGACGAGAAAAGACCAAGAGATGGTTCCGGTTGCTATGAATTCGTCAATGAATATAGGGCTTCGTCAACGAATTTTATGAAAGACTCGTCGACGAGGTGACGTGTCTCGTCGACGAATCTAGCAGTATAAAAGGAGGGAGACCGGGATATTTTGTCATTTCTCGCACCGCTCTCTCTACGTCTCCCTCTCCCTTCTCTCTTCGATTCTGGACCCACCAGTCACCGGATCGATGATTCGAAGTTACCACGACACTCTTGGCGGAATTCTCTGCAAATCTATCAAAGCGGATCGTTGGGAAAACATAGTTGGATTTCATCCCAAATTCAAGGTATGATTTTTTAGTCCCTTTTTGGCCATATGGCAGTTATAGGAAATATTGTAGGGAGAAAAATATTGATATTATGTTCTGGCATATATTATTTTCAGGGTATTTTGTAGGAGGCCCTGCGGGTGTTAGGTTAGTATTCCCTAGGGGCTTTCCAGTAGTCAGGTAAGAGAAATATGCTATGTTAGGTATTTCTTAAAACACTATACGACTTATTTAATTATGAAAATTATGCATTTATGTATGGTGTGGCTTGTGAATATTAATATGGTACAGGTATATGTTTTACGAATGCTAGTTTCATGATTTTACGAATTTTGGTATTATGATTATGCGAATTTTAGTACCATGATTATACGGATCTCAGTACCATGATTACACGAATATCAGTATTATAATTATGCAGTTTTAGTGTTATGATTATTCAGCTTTCAGTATTACGACATATGAATTACAGTACAGTTATGCAGCATTATGGTTATTACGAATACTTCAGAATCATGGTAAATCAGATAGATATGTATAAAAAAGTATTATATGATATCAGACCCTATTGGACTTGCAGCTATAGAGCACGGTACCATTGCTACAGATACTATGTTACTTTATGAGTGCAACCACCTATTCAGATAATACGTGATAAAGTCGACCACCTAGGCCCTTGAAGAGGTTAGGCTCCCCATCCAGATATGGGTTGAGGTCGGCAGGTCGACTGACGGAGTTCAATGATTTATACTTGGTTAGCTATCCAGGGTAAATCCATCCTACGGGCCGCACAACCTTGTCATGAGGGGGCATGTCATGACACAGATAGCCACAGGGAACAGTTTCAGTTACTATTACATACGTATGGATTTACATAAATAAGGACTTTACTTATGTACACTAGAAGTATTTTAAATTATAACCTATAATACTACTATGTTAAGCAACATGGAAAGGGGTGGTGTATTTTATTATTTACACTGTACTTTTGCATTCAGTTATTCATGTTTATATGAAAACAGATTTCATGATATATATATATATATATATATATATATATATATATATAGTAGCTCATTTGTCACACACTAGTAATAACATATTTCTTCTTACTGAGCGTTGGCTCATCCCAGTGTTGAAACATTTTTCAGATGATCCAGGTAGGTGAGCAGATCAGGCTCGCAAATAGAGGGGCATCTGTAGTGCCCTATCAGCAAAGTGAGTATGTTTTGGGAGGATTTTTGTATTACCCTAGCTTGTTGAGGGTATTTTAGGGAATTCAGATATATGTGTATATTGGGAAAACATGTAGTACTCTGGTATTGAGTGGTATTGGTTCCGTATTCTATATAATGGTTATGTTTATTCAGTTTCCGCTTCTTGTTGTTTAGGTTTATGGATGAGCTTAACTCAGTAGGGTATCAGAGCATGTAGAATGTTATAGTATAAAAAAAAAAAAACCCAGTTTATTTAGTAGGTTGTTACAGAGGGAGTGTACAATGAGCTTCTAGAGGGATAGAGAGAGATTTTGAGGTTTCTTAGCTAAGAAGTAATGAAAATATCTATTTATAGCCCTTTGAATCAGCTGCTCCTCGTCGACGAATTTTGTCTTTGTCACAATATATACGTACCCTCACTTATGGCGGAGGAATACCGTGGTTACATACATAAACTATCTCAGGAGTTCACAATACACACACTCCCTAAGACTAACCACCTATTCCAATACAAAGTAGGGTAATGCACACATACTCTAAACAACTGTGGATACTTCTGGTGTATCTTTGCTTCCAATTCCTAAGAAACTTTCTCAACCTAATGATTCCGCCATAATACCTTCACTAATGGTATGTCCTTGGTACGTAGCGTCTGAACTTTACGGTCCATAATCTGAATAGGTACCTTCTCATACACTAAAGTATCCTCAATCTCCAAGTCTTCATAACATATAACGTGCAATGGATCCAACACGTACCTCCTCAACATGGACACTAAAAACACATCATGGATCATCGAGAGTGCTGGGGGTAGTGCGATCCTGTAAGCTACCAGACCCACTCACTCAAGAACCTCAAATGGTCCGATATACCTCAGACTCAACTTGCCCTTCTTCCCGAATCTCATCACCTCTTTCTTCGGAACGATCCTCAGAATTACCTTACCCCTACCTCGAATTCTAACTCACGGCAGCGAACATCTGCGCAACTCTTCTGCCGACTTTGAGCTGATTTAATCCTATCTCGAATCAAACTCACGTTCTCAGACGCCTGCTGCACGAGTTCAAGTCCTAACACCTGATATTCACACCCTTCATCCTAATATAGAGGAGATCGACACCTCTGACCATACAAAGCCCGGAAGCTATTGTTATAGGCGAACTCTACCAGTGGCATAAACTGTATCCAGCTACCACCGAAATCTAACACACAAGCCCGCAACATATCTTCCAATATCTGTATTGTCCTCTGCATCTGTCCATCAGTATGGGGGTGGAATGTTGTACTGAAAGTAAGCTTCGTCTCCAGTGCTTCCTACAAGCTCGTCCAGAATCGAGAAGTGAACCTCGGGTCTCGATCTGACATAATGGACACTTGTACTTCGTGCAATCTAACTATCTCATGCACGTACATATCTATTAGCCTACTCAAAGGGTAGCTAACCTTCATTGGTAAGAAGTAAGAAGATTTCATCAACCTATCCACGATCACCCAGATAACATTCTACCCGTGAAGTGCTGGCGGCAATCCAGTCACAAAATCCATGGAAATATGCTCCCATTTCCACTTTAGAATAGTTAAGGGCTGTAACGGCCCTGCCGGCCTCTGATGTTCAAATTTCACCCACTGACACTTTAGACACTACTCCACGAATTGAGCATTCTGCCTCTTTATACCACTCCACCAAAAGGTCTCGAGCAAATCATGATACTTCTTCGTACTACCCGAATGTACCGTATATAAAGAATGATGTGCTTCCTCCAGGATCATCCTTCTGATCTCGTCATCAATCAAAACACATATCCTGGTCCCAAGCCTCAACACCCCTCCTTCAGAGATGTTAAATTCTGCAGTCAACCCCTGCTGCACCTTCTCCACAACCTCAACTAACTCTGCATCACTAGCCTACGCGACTTTCATACACTCAAACAAAGTCGGCTGGATCACCAAGTTAGCAATAAAAACCTAATGATCACCGGACACCAACTCTATACCAAGGCTTTCCAAATCCCTTCTGATACGACGCTGAGCTACAACTGTAGATACTACTGCATGATCCGACTTTCGACTCAATGCATCAGTTACCACATTAACTTTCCTTAGGTGATAACTGATCGTGCAATCGTAGTTCTTGATCAACTCAAGCCATCATCTCTGTCTCATATTCAGCTCATTTTGTGTGAAAAAGTACCTAAGGCTTTTGTGATTAGTGAAAATCTCGCATTGCACACCATACAAGTAGTGTCGCTAGATCTTTAGCGTATAAACAACAACAGCTAACTCTAGATCATGCGTAGGGTAATTCTTCTCATATTCCTTTATTTTCTAAGAAGCATACACTACAACTTTACCCTACTACATAAGCACACATCCCAAAACCCTTTAGAGACGCGTCGCTATAGATCACAAAATAGCCATCCCCATAAGGGATGGTCAAAATCGGAGCAGTAACCAGTCGGTGCTTCAACTCGTAAAAGCACTACTCACAATCATTGGTCCACTCAAACTTCACCCCTTTCCTGGTCAATCGAATTAGAGGCCCAGATAACTTAGAAAACCCTTCCACGAACCGACGATAATAACCCACCAGTCCTAGGAAACTTCAAACCTCTTGCACACTCTTTGGCCTCAACCAGTCGACCACAACTTCGATCTTGTTAGGATCAACTGAGATACCATCCCTAGACACCACATGGCCTAAGAATGCAACCTAATTCAACTAGAACTCACACTTCTTCAGCTTAGCATACAACTTCTTCTCCCGCAGAATCTATAATACTAACCTTAGATGGTTTTCATGCTCCTTCGAACTCCTTAAATATATCAGAATATCATCAATAAACACCACTACAAATTGGTTTAGGTACTCATGGAAAACCCTGCTCATAAGATCCATGAACACTTCCGAAGCATTCGATAACCCAAATGGTATGACTAGGAACTCGTAGTGGTCAAATCTGGTTTGGAAAGTAGTCTTCACAACATCCTTAGATTTAACCCTCACCTGATGATACCCTGACTGTAGATCAATTTTTAAAAAGACTTGAGTCCCCTAGAGCTAGTCAAAGAGATCATCGATACGAGGCAAAGGGTAACGATTCTTCATCGTTACCTTGTTGATCTCACGGTAATCAATACACATACGCATCGACCCGTCCTTCTTCTTCAAAAACAAGATTGGAGCCCTCCAGGGTGAAACACTTGGTCAAATGAAGCCCCTGTCTAGTAATTCCTCTTCTTCCATGATCCCTAACAAGACCCAGACTAAGAACTAGAAGATACTGGCCTCTTCTTCAGTTCCTGATCCACCTCATCCTCTTGGATATCGATCTCGATCACAGTGGCCTTATCTACCAAGACCAAAAACTCACAGATCTGAAGCATGCCCACTAATCTATGGATGTCCTTCCTCAGGCCTTTCTCGAACCTTCGAGTCTTCTCGTACTTATTCGAGATCAAACACGATGTGAAATGGGATAGCTCTATATACCGAGCAGCGTACCCTTGCACCGTCATGCTCCCCTAAGTCAATGTTGAAAACTCATCCACCTTAGAGTCACGTATGGAATCCAGGAAGTATCTATCAAAGAACACCTCTCCTTGAAATGGACCCAAGTCGCTCTCTGCTTCTTTAGTAGACTCACCGCAGTCCACCATCGCCTTACCTCCCTAGATAGTTGGAAGGTGGCATAGAGGACTCTCTGCCTATCAGTGCAGTGTAAAACCTCCAAAATCCTTTGCTATCGTCGGGTCAGGTCCCCATGAGAACGTCAGAGGGTGTATGTGTGTGAACCTCTCAATGGTGCACCCCACAAACATATTCACGTCTCCTGACACTTCGCTAAATATCCCGCAGGACCTGGCCCATCAAACCTCGAGGCACAGAAGGAGACTCATCGCTTGCCGTCTCCTCGAAGCCACTCCCCAGGTTGTTATCCTTGGGCTCCATTCTGAAACACAATAGAAATCTTACTATTATTCCTGCAAAACGTACAGTTAACACAATTATCTACAACTAATCATGTTAACTACCACCTCATGGGTTCAGGTTTGTCCTATCACACCGACACGAATATCATCAATGGTTTGTCATGTCTTTACTTAAATCGTCATTTCAGGAAAAATACGGAACACCGCCAATGAGTCCCTGTCTAGCAACAAAACAACTCTCGCCCAACTCTACCCATTTCCAACATCTTATACTTTGGTATGTACACATAACTATACCTTACCAAGTCTACAAGACCTAACAACTTGGTTAGCTCTGATACCAAGATGTCATGCCACAAACTCGATAATGGGACCTAGGGGTGAATTAGTAACCAAACATGTCCCTGTATCATACAAAACATCTATGATACAACACAATGAATGAGGATCTGACCATGTGGGGTTCCCAGGCACCTTATACACATCCATATACAACCAAGTATATAGCGAAAAAAGGTCATTCTATACATATTCAGTACCATATCGGAGTCTATACAAAAAGGACTAGGATCTATAATATAATACAAGCTCGGGTGTCAACCAAAACCACAAAAGACCACCCAGTACAATCCTAGTACTTACCCAAGCACCTCTCGCAATACACCGACCACTACGCTCCCAACACAAGGGTGCTAGTTCCGGTTACTCAAAGGGCCTGTAAAATATGTACATATAGCAGGGGTGAGACACCTCTCAGTAAGGAAGAATCAGGTTATTTTGGTGTGTGGCATATGAGTGTTATCATGACATACTAACATACATAGTTCAACAGTCAAAACAGTTTAAACCAGTTCCAATATTTTCATAAAACAAGCAATAAAAATTGGTGTCGTCACATCATTCGGCTTAAAGCCGGAATGTCTGGTGGTATTCACACCCTTCGGTAAAAATTAAAAATCTAGTGATATCTCACACCCTTCGGCAAACACTGACAATCTGGTGATATTTTGCACCCTTCGGCAAAAGTCGGTGCCCCCAGTAACCTGGCATAGCATCAGTGTTGAACCAGTGCAGATCTGGTGTTCACACAATCTTCGGCAAAAGCCAGCCAATCTCGTGGTATTGCGCACTATTCGGCAAAAGTCGAATTTCAAAAACCTTGAACAATTCAGAACCTCGTTCCTATTTCACCAAAACACAACTTATGCATGCTCACATAACCAAACAAAACACACCCATTTGGTAATCTAAAACCATGATTTTCCAAAAATATAATGTTTAAATAAGTAAAGGCATGACTATCCCTATAACACAATATATATCACAATATATTTATAGTTTTCCAACAAAACTAGGGATGCAGCCCGTCGCGCCCTTTTCCCAAAACTATAATATGAAAAATCCATAATTTTTACCCATTTTATTTCCCCAAATGAGTAACCAAAACACACATAGGACCGTGGACCACAGTTCCACTGAGTCCGATTTCAAAAATAACCAATATAAACGTAATTCCCCTTACCTTTCTCCCAACAACAAATCCCGAACTCCAAGGCCCCTTAACAGCGAACCGAGTTTCAAAACCTACAAACCATAGTATAGAAGTTACTCACAACCCCATTACCTACAAGACTACCGAATCAGAATTGAAAACCGAGTCTTACCTCGATTTTGGGCCAAAACCCGAGAATGCCTAAAATGAAAATCCTATCCGTAGAGAATCCTTCCCTGATCCTCGTGGTAACGTCGGGTCATCGATTCCAGTGCCGTACGGCAAAGAAATCTAAAGAGAGGGAGTGTACGATGAGTTTCTAAAGAGATAGAGAGAAATTTTGAGGTTTCTTAACTTAGAAATAATGAAAATATTTATTTATAGCCCTTTGACTCGGCTGCTCCTCGTCGATGAATGGTGTCTTCATTGACGAGGCACTGAAAACACTTCTTCGACGAGACGGTGACCTCGTCAACGAGCCTTTGATTTTCTGGATTTTCGAAACCCCTCAGCTTCTCCTCGTCGACGAGTCCCTGCATTTCGTGGCCGAGAGACATAAGGCCTTCGTCAACGAAGCCTGCTCAATTACCATTTTACCCTTCTCTTAATTAGTTAAATTCATATATCACGATTCGGGTTCTTACAGCTCTGATACCAATTGTTAGCTTTGCTGTGATATTAAGAGGGGGGTGAATTGGTACTTTTAAAATTTAAGCCCTAGGTAAATATCCTAACAGCAGTATATTCACAACCCTATGGTCAATCTAGTGCAAATAATGTAAATCAGTTGTAATATGTATCAGTAATTAAACAAAGCAATCTAATTAACAACACAAGCACCACAAAGCATTAAAGAAAGAGTGACACGCAGAAATATTATCGAGGTTTGGCCAATTGCCCACGTCCCCGCCTTGGCTAACAAGTATAAGGATTACCACTATAATTGCTCACTTAAACGTGTGGAGCGACACCTAAACAAGTCAGGTCAATTAGCATAGGGCTAACCTCAACCTTTACAACCAATCCTTACTGAACTGGATTACCGCCCTCTCAAGCCATGTCTGGAAATACTCAGATTTTACAATCAACCAATATTGGTACAGTGATTATACTTTCATGTAAAGAAGATATGTACCCAGTTACGCGCAATCACATACACCACCAAATGATATAATATGTAAGCTCAATGTGATTTAATATATGCTCTCAATTAAATATTTGCTATCAATGTAATTGGTGTGTGACAGTGCAAGCAATATACTCTTTGTATCACAAGATGTTCAATCAAAGTGCTCAAACAAAGATATCAATCAAATCTCAAATATTTCAACCAATAGGTTTTCTCAATCGTGTGAAGCTCAAATAATGTATATGCTTGGTTTGCAAAAGAAGTTTAATCTTTGTATTCAACAAATGATATATAAATCAATGAATGATGCAACAAATATTTTTATCACATAAATAAATATCTTTTCAAAGGTATGTCAATATAAATCACACAAGATATTTGAAAATGTTTTGAAAAGATTTTGCAATCCAAAAACAAATACAAACTTCACAAGATATTGCAATGAATATGCAATACTCAGAAGTTTAATGGAAGTCTTCTTAGGAGAGACTTATTAACAAAGTCCCCTAAGAATACTTAGGTTTGGCTCTCAAGAAAAATTGTATCAATCAATCACACACCAAAGGAGAGCAAACCTTTAGAGCAAAAAATCACTTAAAACAAACTTAAAAAAGATTTTGGCAATAGTAGAAGGTAAGTATGAGTGAATGGAGCTTAGAAATGAATAGTAGGAATTTTGAAATTTAAGAGAGAATTTTTAATCAAGTTTGCTAATCAAGTTACTAATTATTCAAAATGAGGGGGTATATATTAACTTCCCCTGAATTATAACCATTAAGGACATAGTTAGAATTATTAGGAAAGTTTTAACATTATTTAATTATTTTAACCCTGTTTTAGTGAGTTAACAGCGGTAAAAAAAATAGGTCCAACCCAAGAGCATCGGTCGACTAGGACAAGTTCGATTGACCCAAGTTCTTGGGGTTCGGTCGATCGGGCATGAAATGTATTATGGTCTCAGTCGACCAGATATATAAGTCCGAAGGCGATTTTTCAATTCTTGCGAGGTTCGTTCGACTAGGGTCAATTTGAACTGAGCCTGTCAATCGACTAAACTGTTGAGTTCCCACACATTGGAACTCGGTCGACTAGGTTGGTGGAATTCAAAAAGTGCTCGGTCAACCTGGAGGTCAATAAAGTTGACCCCTGGGGTGTTCAGTCGATCGAGGCCAAACGAACTGCAGGAGTTCGATGGACTGAGCTGTGGTCAACCAGTTGACCTGGTCCAGGTTCGGTCGACCAGGGGCAAAATGAACGTGAGGTGCCGGTCGACCGAGTGTGCACATTTTGTGCATTTCAGTCCTGTTTCATCCAACAAACACCATATTCAAGTGACTAACACATACAAGTGAGTGAGTGAGTGTCCTAGGGTCATTTCTAGGTCTTGTTTCAGTTATGTTTCAGTTTGAGCTTATGTATTAGATCATGCATGTGATGTGTATGTGATTATTACAAACCATAGAACTTAATTACTATTACAGACCCTTTGCATAAGAATGAAATACAATACGATAGAAATTGGGTCTCTAACTTCACTCTCTCTTTGTGCATTGTGATATGTCAATCTAAGTTCCTGCACATATCCTCAAACACCCATTAGATATAATAGGTATTTATCATTATCAAAATCGGGCATGACCTATAAGGTCAACATAGATTTTGTTTGCTTACCCATTTGACATGCATCACAGATTTTGTCTTTTACAAATGACATTTTAGGCAAGCATTTCACTAATTCTTTTCTTACAAGTTTTGATAATAAGTCCATGCTAGCATGTCCTAAGCACCTATGCCATAACCAACTAGCTTCATTTATTGCCAAAAAACAAGTTACTTGTTGTGAAGCTAAGTTATCAAAAGTTGTAGTGTAAACATTTTCATGGCAATCTGCAGTAAAAAGCACTTTGTGATTTGATTTATTTTTAACTATACATTTAACATTTCAAATGATACCTTATATCCTTTATCACACAACTGACTTATGATCAACAAATTATGCTTTAATCCATCAACTAATAAAACATCGTCAATAATAAGGGAAGGATCCTTACCAACCTTACCTACGCCGATGATGCGTCCTTTTGCATTGTCGCCAAATGTCACATATCCTCCATCCTTGGGAATGATTGATGCGAATTTTCCCTTGTCGCCGGTCATGTGCCGTGAGCACCCACTATCCATGTACCACCTGTCCTTGGAGGAGGACGATCTTAAACATACCTGCAAAATAGACTAAGTAACTAATGCTGGTCCCTAAATTTTGTTGGGTCCACGAGGGTTAGTAGCTGGATCACCCTAACAACTCATACTTTTCTAGTTTTCGCATGCTTACTCCTAAGTGGACAATCAAATTGAATATGCCCAATTTGTTTGCATTTAAAACATTTCGTTCTACACTTAGGATCTTTAGGAGGGACTTGAGATTTTGATTCACGCGTGAAATGTCCCAAGTAAAGATTAGGTTGTCTAACATTTTCAATGCCATTAAAACCTAGACCCTATTTACTTAAAGAATTCCTTTGGGCACCAAGTAGTTTTTCAAAATTGCATTTGCCCTTGGTGAATTTGAAAATAATTTTAGAGCTATCATCCAATTTCCTCTTAAGCTCAGCAATAGTCACATCTTTTTCTTTTAAGATCGAAGCATGAGAGATTTTTGCAATACCAAACAATTTTGACTAATTTTCACATTTATTTTTCAAATCATCATTTTCTTTGGTCATTTTACTCAACAGTTTAGATACACGAATATATTCACATTGTAACTCTCTAAACGTAGGCATGCAATCAGAATCACAATCATTAGATGAATAATATGAAGATAATGAATAAGAGGACGATACCTCATCATTGTGTGCCATCAAGCACAGATTAGCGAGCTCTGAGTCACTGTGGTCTGATTCTGAGTCACTGGCTGCTTAATTTATCCATTAGATGTGTTAGTGGAGGTTTTCAATGTAGTCACTTTCTTCGCCCTATTATGTTCATTGAGTATCTCATTTATAGCTAATTCATAGGTGATCAGGGAACCTATCAATTCATCTAGAGTCATGGCCTTAAGGTCTCTATCCTCAGCAATGGTCGTAGCCTTGGCTTCCCAAATAGGAGGCAAGCCTCTAAGGATCTTCCTAATCATCTCATATGTGGGATAGGTCTTACCTAATGCATGCAGTGAGTTTATGATGTGTGTGAATCTAGTGTACATGCTCTGAATGGACTCACCTACATTCATCCTAAAGGCCTCATACTCACTAGTCAGCATATCTATCCTACTATCTTTCACATCCCTAGTACCCTCATATGTGACTTCTAACTTGTCCCAAATTTCTTTTGCAGTAGAGCATGCCATTATTCTATTAAATTCATTTACATCAAGACTACAATACAAAATGTTCATAGTAGTGGCATTCAAACTAACAACTTTCATATCATCATCATCATATTCTTCCTCAGTCTTAGGAACTCTAGTTGCACCCTCTATTTTCATAAGGATATAATTCCCCTTAGAGACGATCCTCCAGACCTTCCAATCTGTATTTTGGAGGTAGATGTGCATCCTCTGTTTCTAGAAGGTGTAATTAACACCACTGAAAATTGGAGGTCGTGTGGAAGATGGTCCCTCAGGGAGAGGGGTCACGGAGCTATGAGCCATATAAGATCTTTTGAAAAATAACTACTACCCTATGCTACATGGCTCTAATACCAATTGTTAGTTTTACCGTGATCCTAAATAGGGGGCGAATTAATGCCCTAGGTGAGTAACCTAACAACAGTATATCCACAACCCTACGGTCAATCTAGTACAAGTAAAGTAAATCAATTATAATATGTACTGAAAATTAAATGACACAATTTCATTAACTACGCATGCACTAGAAAGCAGTAAAGAGAAGTGACACGTAGAAATGTTATCGAGGTTCGACAAATTGCCTATGTCCCCACCTTGGCTAACAAGCACAAGGATTATCACTATAATACTCACTTAAACGGGTGGAGTGGCACCTAAACAAACCAGGTCAATTAGCACAGGGCTGAGCTCAACCTTTACAAGCAATCGTTACCGGTCTGGATTACCGCCCCCTCAGGCCACGCCTGAAAATACAACAGTATGATCTCAATGAAATGGTACAGTGATTATGCTTTCATGTAAAGCAGATATGTACCCAATATAAACAATCACATACACCACCAAATGATATAATGAAGTAAGCTCAATGTGGTCTTAAATGTCTACTCTCAAATATTTATTCAAGCTTTGCAATCAGTGTGTGAGAGTGCAAATAATATGATCTTTGTATCACACAATATATTCAATCACAATGCTCAAAAAAAGATACTTGCTACACTTCAGATATCTCAACAAATGGTTTTTGTCAATATATAAGCCTCAAGAGATGTATAGATTTTGTTTGCAAAAAAGAGTTTGATCTTTGTGTTCAAGAATAATATTACTCAAGGAATATTGCAACAAAGATCTTTAGAACATAAACAAATATCTCTTCAAGAATTTTTCTCAATAAAACACACGATATATTTGAAAATGATTGAAAATAATTTAAGCAACCAAAATCAAATGAGAACCTCTTAACATATTGCAATGATTGTGCAATACTTAGAAGCTCAAACGAAGTCTTCTTAGGAAAGACTTATTAATAAAGTCTCCTAAGAAAATTTAAGGTCTTGCTCTCAAACAAGATAATATCAATCAATCACAAGTTTGAGAGAGCAAACCTATAACACAAAAATGCTCAATTCACACTTTCAAATGAATTTTTGATAATATGGCAAGGTAAGTATGATTGTAGGAAGCTTAGAAGTGAGTAAGAGAGATTTTGGAATTAAGAAAAAATTCACTAATCAAGTTTGCTAATCTTGTACTAATTATTCCAAATGAAGGGGTATATATAGGCTTCCCCAAAAATATAACCGTTTAGGACACATATGGAATTATTATAAAAGTTTTAATACAATTTAACCAAATAAAACCCTTTTAAAAATTTTAGCCATGGTAAAAATATTAGGGCAATCCAGGAGCACTGGTCGATCGAAGGAAGTTTAGTTGACTGAGTTTGTGCAAGTTCGGTCAACCAAGTAAGAAATGAACTAGAAGTTCGGTCGACCAGTCAAAGAGGTTCTACAGTGATTTTCCTTTTTAGTGCAGTTCGGTCTACCGGGAACCTTTTGAACTAACTAGTTCGGTCGACTGGAGCATTGAGTTTTCACACGTGGGAACTTGGTCTACCAGGGCATTGGCATGCAATTTGGGCACGGTCAACCGTAAGGTCAATTTGTTAACTACTAGGGAGTTCAGTCGATCGGGTGGAATATACTTGGCCAGGCTCGGTCGACCGAGCAGTGGTCAAAGTGTTGACCCGGTCCCGGGTCGGTCGATCGGGTGATTATGTACTTGAGCAGTACAGTCGACCGAACATGCAACTTAAGTGCATTTCGGTTCTTTTCACTTATATAATCACTCATTCCATTTAGCCATATATATATATATATATATATATATATATATATGCATGTGTGAGTGTCCTAGGGTCATTCTAGGCCTTTTTTGTTTGAGCTTACCTATCATACCATGCAAATGATGCATATGATTATTACAAACCAGACCCTATTTACTATTATAAACCCATAGTGAATAACGAAATTAAATGCAACATAAACAGGGTCTTCAACTTCTACTCCTTGTGCCATCATCTTGACTTGTCAGCTGTATCCCTACACATATCTTCAAATACCCACCAAATATAATAAGTATTTGTCATTATCAAAACCGGGTGTGCCCAATAACGTCAATAATGAATATCTGCTTTATTACTCTATAAATACGTTTTATTTTTCACAAATCAAATACAACAATCATAACAATCAAGTATACACATCTTGAGAATTCAAAATTCCCTGCCGAAATATTTTTTGAAGTTCTTGTTGTGCATGTGCTGATACAACTCATGGTTTCTGATTGTTTCTACTGAGATTTTCAAATCAAATCAGAACCTCGATGATATTCATCTGAGCTTCATTCATTTATATTGGTTATTGTTGAAGTATCTTATATTTCACTTGTACAATTCTTCTCTAGCTAAGAGTTTCTCTTGTACAAACTAAAGTTGTTCTCGTTTCTTTTTTTTTTTTGACGATTCAGGGTTGATTAGATTGTTGCCTAGTAAGAAGGGGTATTCTTGTTAGAGAGGGGTCTCCACCTGATAAGGAGAGAGGTTGTAACTTTTCTTGGTAAAAAGTTGGAAAGGAAAATCCTCATACTGGTTGCTTGGGGCAAGGACGTAGGCTACTGGCCAAACCTTAAAAAAATATGGTCTACAACTCTTCCTCCGTACTCTCTTTAATTTATTACAAGTATATAACCTGCCTGTATGATTACTAAATATATTTTGCATATTGGAAGCTGTTGAAATACTAATGTGGTTCATATTTAAAATCAGCAAACTATCTCATCAATTGTTGGTTAGTGAAAGTTAAGGAGCTGTCCCAAGAGGAGGAGTGAATTGGGTTATTAAAAAAATTAATTCTTTTTATGAATTCTTTGACCTCTTGTTGATTTATCAAACACACAGAAAAAGCTTAGTTATTTATTCAATCGACAAACCAACACTTCAACACAACACAAGTAATACTTAAATAATCAAACAACCAATTAAGCAACTAAAGTAATCAATAAATAAAATACCCAACCAAAATATAATATGCAGCACTTTGGCAATTTTCAGCCTTGTTTGCAGCCCTATGTATATGATTGTTTCAAGCCCTGCATTGAATTAAAATTATTGCACTCTCTTAACTAAAATTTCCACAAACGATTAAACAACATACTCCTTTGTGAGTTTCCGAAAAAGTTTAATCAAAACATACTTTCTTAAGTTTAAGAGTCTTCTTATTAATCTTGGGATTTTTTTCCAGCAACCTGCACTCATACACACCACGCAATATATATACTAAATGTAAAAGAGTAGAGTAAGAGCAAGATCAAGATTTTTATGAGGTTTGGCGTATCCCTAGCCTACACCCTTGCCTTAGGTTAATACCACCTAAGGATTCCACTAGAACACTCATTTCTAGGTAGAGCAAACCATTACAAGCGATACCCCACACTCAGTCACTCCTTCAATAGGCTAGAGCAATGCCTCTCCAAGCGTTACCCCATGCTCAGTCCAATGATCCAACAAACTGGAATCATCAATACACTACAAGGAAACAAGAGATAATCCCTGTGTACAATAGCACTCTCACAAGAGCAGATTTGAACAGTTTAAAACACTATATACTTCAATATTCAAATATCAAAGTGAAATAGATTGAATCTTAAGAAAGATTTCACCAAGTTCCTTCTCCAGATAAGAATCGACAATTAGAACTCAAATTAGGATGTTTTAGCACTTCAAATTTTCAGCAAATCAGTATTGCAAGAAGTTGAGCAAGAGAGAGCAGAAAGACTTCTATATTATGAACATATTTTGAATTTTTTGGTAAGTTTAATTTGCTAAAACCATGTTTTTATAGGCTTTCAAAATTAATTTTGTGTTTCCTAATATTACTTGGAGTATTTCTCGAATTTTCATAAATTTTGGGGCACAAGAAACGTTTATTTGGATTTTAAAACATTTTAAAAAATTAGCCGTTAATGGTGTTCAGTAGACTGAAGTATCGTGTTCAATCTTCTGAAGTATATTAAAACACTGAAAACTTTAGTCTGGATACAAGGTCAGACGACTGAACTGAGGGTTGAGTCTTCTGATTGTGTACTGCCTTTTTTGTATCCCTTCAGGAAAAGCTTTAGTAGACTAAACTTATTCTTTAGTTTTATGAAGAAATTCTTCAGTAAACTGAAGTTAAACTTCAGTTGTCTAAAGCAATACTTCAGTCTTTTGGAATATCAGTTCAATCTTCTGGGCAGTTACTTTTCTGGTTTTTTATTTTAGTTTTCAAAAATTCTTTACTCTCTTGCTTTGATTACTTATAAAACATTTTTCGGGGTTTGAAATAAGGTCTTTAAGTCCATAATTACCCCTAAAGAGTTTCAAAATATTTCATGAGATATTTAAACATGAAGTACTTACAATATTGTTCTTAAAGCCTAAAACTCTAATCTTCAAGTCTTCCATAGTATTTTGCCTTATGTCCCTTTTGACTTGAGCTTAAGTCAGTTTTAGATTTTTACACACTTTAGTCATGTTGATGTTGCTTGAGCTATATTTGGATCTCTTTGAATTCATGTCTTGATATTCTTTAAGCTTTCAATGATCTTTGTGAGCACTTGACCTTGTATTCATATACTTGAGTCCTGAAATATCATTACTTAACCAAATATGTTAAGTTCTTCTGATTTGTTATCATCAAAACAAGATTTTAAGTTTTGTAAGGCCAACAATCTCCCCCTTATTTATGATGACAAATAAGGAACAAAAAGTTGAGTAAGTTTTAAAAAGACTCCCCCTTACAATAAGCATTAACTTAACAATATTTGTAATATTAAGATCAATTTCAATATGAATTTTAATATCATGCTCATATATCAAGATCACATCATTCAAGATTAAATACTTTCATAATTGAGCCAATATACATGCTTAGGTATACAGTATTATGCTCAATTTTTGCCCGAAATTTCTCCCCCTTTTGACATCAATAAAAAAGAGTAAGATATCAAAAAAAATGTATAAATACTAAGGCAATGAGCAACCATAAGCAAAAGTATAGATCTAGTGAAGGCTCAAAACAGTAATAAAATTAACAAAAAGTCTCAAAGTAGCATGAAAGAAAATACAAAAGGTTGTATATCATAATTTTCAATGATTTCCATAAATCATGATATCATTTTTTTAACAAGTCTAACTCCCCCTGAATGAAATGTATCTTATATTCAATAAATTCAAACTTTTATTTGTTAATTGTAGACTATATATGTATCATAAATAATACCAATATCATATCAATATCATCAATATCATAACATGCTTATGTTTAGTTTGTTCACATTAAAATTTTGCTAAACTTTCTCCTTCCTTTTATATCAACAAAATGATTAAACTGAAAGAAATATTATGCTAAGAAAAAGACATTAACCACCGTCACAAAATTGAATAGAATCTATAAACACCCTATTTTGTTTGCAACCTTTTATAACAAAATATTTTCAATCCATTTTTTCTTTAAAAAAAAAATCATCATAATCGCATAGTGTCTTCATAAATTGAGTCGTTAATCAAGTTGGTGAAAAATTTTAATTTAGTCCGTTTGGTGGGGGGGAGGGGGAGGAAGTACTGAAAAGTTTTTTGTTTTTATTTTTTTTAAGTTGATGAAAATAACTTCATGTGTCTCAATTCACTCATCATTTCACTTAATCAAGACAAATTAAAATATTCACTAACTTGTTATTTTACATTGTTCATACGTTATGCATTTACATTGTTCATTCACCTTGCACAACTTCAAATTCATAAATTTCTTCCTAGATTTTGGTACTTAATTGATACTTTCAATATTAATTCATTTGACACATAAACATCATTAGCCAAAACTCAAAACTCTCTAAATTAACTACCTCAACATTACATTGGAAGATTAATTAACTTAATTATTATTAACTAGATATTACTCAATCAGCTTTGGTCTCTAGAGCTGATTAAGCTGCTCGGAAGAAAGAAGAAACAATGAGAAAAGGGTTCGACTGATTGGAAGAAGCGTGTGATTGAACGCGCATGTGATAACTAAATTAGGGTGTGATTGACCAGAAGAAGATTGAAAAACGATAGGTCACAGTTGGCTGGGGTTATGACAGGTGGCACACTAGCGATGTAGAAAATGGCAAATAGCGTACAGGTAGCAGTGGCGATGGTGATTCGCACGCAGTAGCATGCAAGAGAGGAAGTGGGATGTGAGTGTGAAAGAGAGAATAGGGTTTGAGACACATGAGATTTTGCAAGAGGGGAAGAACAAGATATTTTGAGAAGCTTTTTAGTGATGATTTAAAAACTATCACTAATGCATTTTTACTATAAATTTTTTATTTAAAACAACGGCGTTAACTATTCGTGACAGAACAAATCAATCACTAAAAATAGACAATAGTGATGAAACTTAATACGTCACTAACATATTCTATATACAGTTTTAATGATGGTTTAAAACCATCACTACTACAGAGCCTATATATATCCTTCAATTAAAAGGGGGTAATTGTGTCGATTTAGAAGCCGTCACTACCAGTCCACTATTAGTGATAGCCTAGAAATCATCACCACTAATTAGTAATTTAAACCATTAGTGATGATTTAACATCATCACTAAAACTAGACTATTAGTGACCAATTTCTTTCATCACTAATATTTGAAAAACCATTACTAATATATCGACGTCATGATTAAAGCAGAAAACGTACGTTTAGTGATGGACTTATTAGTGACGATTTGTCATCCGTCACTAATAATGCATTATTAGTGATGGACTTTTTGTTTTGTCTCTAATAGTGAATTATTAGTAACAATTTTTGATGTATCACTAATAATTTTGTCACTAAAAAGGACATTTTTTTAGTGGGTACCAACATCACTGGAAGTTTCACAGAAAATTATTTGATCTTCTTATGTCTATTGCCTCTTTGTTTTCCTCTCTCCATTTGAACTACTTGTGGGACTTGATCCATGCAACTTAATTTATAGGACAAGGGCTTGATCCATTGAATTATTTATATACTTGATAAAGATATCAATATTGATATAAGAACTAAAGTCTAAAAACTGATTGTATAATCCTTCTTTAGTGCCTCTACTTGTTCCTTTTTTGATTTTAGATTCTTGTGTGACTTGATCCCTAGAAAGAGTAGAAAGTATGTCACATTGAAGATAAACTAACATTATATATTAACTTAATTAGCTTAAAATCTTAGCTTTTTCATTAGCAAGTGGTTCAATGACTGCCTTGGCCTTATTTTTATCTATCTTAGTTCCCTATCATGGATAAAGAAGCTAAGAGAACTACTTGAACTTATTCCAAAGGCAAATTTAAATGAATTCATTTTTTCAGAACCCATTTTACTTGAAAAAAAAAAAAAAACACTTGCCATGAAGTCTCGTGATTTTCAAATATATGATCTGATTAATCACCACATCATTTATATATGCCTCCATGAATTTCGTAGCATGTCATAGAAGATTAAATTTATGACTTTTTGATGCTAAGTAATTCCAATCTACTATGATTTTCTTCACAAATAAAGTTTTGATCATATAATAAATGCCAAAACATAAACAAAATCATCTAGGCACCAATACCTACTCAATCTTAAGTCTATACACAACAATCTAATAGACACCACATACACAAACATATATAAAATCTAAAAATTAAAATCAAAACTAAAAACGTGAGTTATTAGGAAGATATATTCTATTTTTCTCTATGATTAAGAAGATACCA
The DNA here is from genome assembly GCF_029873635.1 of Malania oleifera. Classification (NCBI taxonomy): domain Eukaryota; kingdom Viridiplantae; phylum Streptophyta; class Magnoliopsida; order Santalales; family Ximeniaceae; genus Malania; species Malania oleifera. Next base: position 26,938,956 of record NC_080429.1, on the reverse strand, counting down.
AAAAATTTTCTCTGTACATAATAGAAAAAAAAATTTTAAAAAATATACATTATATATATTTATATTGTATAATTATAATAGTCTTATATGCAATATTTCATAAAGGAACGAATCGTTTAGGCTCCATTTGGAACTCAGAAAATATTATTAAAAGGAAAATATTAAGGAATCCATATTTTCATTTTTGATTATCAAGAAAAATAAAATTTTTTTTAAAAAAATATCAAATCTACGAACATAATTTTGATTTCACACATTATTAATATTTAGTTTTTTCAAATTTCAGTCATATTAAAATAAACTTTCATTTTTGATAGTATTTAATAGAGAAAGAAAATACAAGAGAAAAAAGTTTTCCTTTTTATTTTCCTTTCCTTTTCCCAATTTAAATTCTTGACATCCTTAATGATATTCTAATTCTAACCATATATTTAGTACATAAAAATGAGCTAAAATAACATTTAGACAGTATATAGTCAAATTCAATACTATAATTTTTTATATAAATTTTTAATTTTATTTCATTCCCAACTAATTCGATGTGAGAAACCTTTTTAAAAAAATAAAAATAAAGGGCTTGTACTTTTTGTACACGGAATATAATTGTGAACATCATTAGAAATGAGCTAAAATGACATTTAGTCAGTATATAATCAAGTTCAAGAGTATATTTTTTTATTTAAATTTTTTATTTTATTTCATTCCCAAGTAATTTAATGTAGGATAAATAATTTTTTTTAAAAAAAATAAAGGGTTGGTACAGTTTGTACATGCAATATAATTGTGAAGAGTTTTTTTTCTTATTTTCTTATTATTTAATAATAATATATTAAATAATATTCAATTCGGGAAAATTATTTCTAGAATGATGCTCACGTAATCTCACTGCTTCATCATCCGACGAGATTTAATTGTTTAGAAACTCTGCATGTGTAACGCGTGGCAACTTTTCCTCCTGACGAAACTACTCCCTGACGCTGGATGCATTAAATTTCAGCTATCAGGCTTTTAAAAAAAGAAAAAAAAAATGTCAACATCGTCAGCTGAATTTAAAAGGAAAAAAACCATTTGGGGGGGGGGGGGGGGGGCGCTGGGGGATAGTGCTAACGCGCGTCATTGCTTGGGAACTAGGGAGAGGGGAGAGAGGGGGAACGAAATTAATGAGTGTAGGGGGGTGGGGCAAATCACAGAGAGACGAGAGACAGAATGGATGCGAGAAAAAGAGAGGTGAGAGGGAGAGCAGCCATGTGCTTCTCCCACATTCACAATTTTATTTGAAAAAGTAAATTTATTTTTTACTATTTTTATATCAAATATTATTTAAAATAAAAAATTATTATAATATGATTAAAAATTAAAAAAAATCAAAAATTAAGGATATGTGAAATTAAAATTTTATTTATTTTACTTGATCACTAAATTTAAAAAAGTAAAAATTGAGGTGCATGTTTCTCGATACCAAGTACGGTTCAATGTGCGGTTCACGCTTCCCAATACAAAGAAGTAACTCATATATTCATTTTATTTTATGAAAAAAGTATTTAATAAGTAAAATAAAAAAATATTAAAACATATTAAGTAAATAAATAAAATTTTAATTTTAAATATCCTTAATATATGATTTTTTAAAAAAAATTTAATCATATTAGAATAGTTTTTTATTTTAAATAATAAAACCATACCCGGTCTCGGGAAGAATGAACCGCACATCGAACCGTACCTGATATCAGGAAACATGCATTTCAGTTTTTACTTTTTTAAAATTAGAAATAAAGTAAAATAAAAAAAATATTAAGTAAATAAATAAAATTTTAATTTTACATATCCTTATATTTGATTTTAAAATTTTTTTTAATCATATTAGAATAATTTTTTATTTTAAATAATATTTGATATAAAAAATAGTGAAAAATAAATTTATATTTTCAAATTAAATTGTGAATGAGGGAGAAGCACATGATTGCTATGCCTCTCACCTCTTTGTTCCTACCTCCTCTCTCTCTCTCTCCCCTCTTTTTTTTTTTTTTTTTTAATTCCCCCTACACCCATTAATTCCTTTCTTTCTCTCTCCTCTCTCTGGTTCCCAAGCATTGACGCGCATCAACACTATCCCTCAAGCTCTTTTTTTTTTTTTTTTTGTTTTCTTTTAAATTCAACTGCTGACATTTAAAAAAAAAAAAAAAAAACCTAAAAGCTCAAATTTAATGCATCTAGCGTCAGGGAGTACTTCGGCCGAGAGGGAAAGTTGCCACGCATCACACATACAGAGTTCCTAAATAATTAAATCTTGCTGGATAACATAAGCATTATTTTAAGAATAATTTTTTTAAATAAGATATTATTTAATATATTATTATAAAATAATAATAAAATGAAAAAAAAAAAACCCTAATTGTGAACATCATTAGAAATGTACGTACGTTGGAGCATACAAAGAGAAAAGAAAGAAGGTTGATGAGACAGGCTCTCACTGTGCAATAATCATTTAGCAATGGATGCATGCATGTCAGTTGCCACGAATTTTATTTTATTTATTAAAAATTTCAAAATTGGACAGATAAACCCTACCAAGACAGCCAATTTATATATATATATATATATATTAAAGAATCATATAATATCTCAAATCTTTTTGGGATGGACCGTATGAGTATGGGACATGCCAATAATTAATGAGCGCATGTTTCATTCATTCATTAATGCTGTTGCCCAATTCTCGTGTACAGCTCACACCCATCCACTTGCTTTGAAATACCGAGCATCTGTCTTAAGTCCTGTTTGGAGTCTTTAAAAAACGCATTATTTAATTGTCACCATTCGATTCATGCTTTGAATTTAAAATTATGTAATTTTGTAAATTGAGGAGGTCCATGAACCTTAGTATTGTGAAATCGCCATTATTCACACACACACACACACACACACACACTTGATATCAATAAATTTATATGAATTGACAATATTTTATGTTCACTCAACCCCTTCACAATTTTTATATGTACTGTTGTCCTATTGATAACCAACTTTAAGTGGATAGCTTATTCTAAATACGAGTCATAACTGTATAATTGTTAAGAATTTTATTTGTAAATTTTGCTACATTAGAGAAAATAGTAGATGATAGGTGTTTACATATATGGTCAGACCCTTTTTAGTGTCGGGAGAGTATTTGCACAGATTTAATATCTATAGGTGAGCACTAATTTAATCTAAAAGTTTAAGCTTACTAGGTGTAACGATTCGAAAATTCTGCTCTATATATATTCTACATATAAAACTCTAATACCAACTATAATATCCCGGACCCGAAATGATACCGGGCTGACTTGTTCATCACATATATCTAACCATGCAGTGGAATCATACACATAATATCTGAGATACAATACCAGAATTCTAAGATCACCATAATTACATACACATCTTCTCAAAATGTTATACAACCCATAGTAGACCAAAACATAACTATATACATGCATCTCACCAGTACTTAGTTCAAAACCAAACATTACCTAGACTCACCTCGAAACCTCCTAAGTTTGATTTCTAGTATTCCCTAAAATGTTAAAATATCATTGGGGTGAAACACCTCTCAGTAAGAAAGAATAAATTATTATTAGTGTGTGACAAATGAGTTTTTAACATGAGTAAAATATATATATCCATTAAGTTGAAGAAACTACATTTAAACTATAACTCCCACCTATAATTGAAAATATATTTATCTTCTACTCAAACATACTTTAACTTTATAAATAAACTTGTTTTCATAAATCTACACAAATATATTCTTAGTATAATTTCTTTTCTTCTTTCCTTGATGGTACTGGCATACTATCATGAATTAACCCCGCATGATCAGGTTGTGCAGCCCAAGGGTTAGACTTAACTATGGTTGACCTACCAAGTTAAGTTAAATATAACATAACTACGCACGATTGCTCACCCAATATGATCTTCCTATCCTACTTGCCGCAGCACATCTTCAGTTGGTACACAGTGGGTATGCTACTCCCCGCAACACTTCGGGGCTAATCGGCCTTTGACCCAACACTTTCTGAATAGTGTGATTGCACTGTCGGCTAAACACCCAACCTGGTCCGCCCGTTTTACTCGCCACAACACTTCTTGGGTCCGTACACAGCGGGTTACACTGTCTGATTTGGCTACCTAGGTACGGTACCATGTTATGAATCTAAATCATACTAGTTCATCGGGGTTCTTATAACATATAGTACAGTTCATAACTAATAAATCTATATCTTTATCTCATTTTTATAATTTTGTATAAAATCTGTCTTATCATATTTACGTAGTTGGCATAAAGCCAGTAGAACTGCTATATCATATTAATCTCAACATATAGCCGGCTGAACTGTTATATCATACTGATCTCGGCACATAGTCAGTTGAACTGTTCTATCATACTGATCTCGGCATAGAGCTGGCTGAATTGTTATAATATATATATATATATATATATATATATATATATATATATATGTCTAAAAATGTTATATCATATATCTATTTGAAACTGTTATATCATATATCTGTCTGAAACTATTATTTCATATATTTGTCTGAAACTGTTATATCATATATCTGTTTGGTCCTATTATTTCATATATCTGTCTAAACATATCTTATAATAATTCTATATAAAATCATACTTGTTCAGTATCATCATAAAATATTCTACATGCTGATTTATACTATAAAACAACCCTACTCATGTCACACAAATTCTAATTAGTAATTCATAATATAATAACTACCTGGGAAAAATATACCTGATTCTCCAAAATATGCATATAATAATTCATATTTACTATTTCCATATGCCTGAATATTTAGTAAAATCATATTCATTATTTCAATAATCATATCCTTCAATTTAATCAGGTAAATTTCCTAAAAATAGTTGACATAATCTATTCCCCTTACCTATTTACTAAAGAAAAACCTACAGGGATCATAAAACAGTGCATGCAGGGTTCGCATAAAACCTTGTATCCAAGTACCCTAACTTAATCAACTCAAATCTAGAATAATAACCATTTAATATTTCCTAGGCCCACACATTCCCAATAATTGATTAAACCCTAACACAACTAACATAATTCATCTTCGTACCTCGACCTTAGAGTGGTACCTAATGTAATGACTCGGGAATTTAAATAATTAGAAAATATTATAAATAAAATGGATTAATGGATAATGAAGGAAAAAGGAAAGAAATTAGAAGGAAAAGTAGGCCTCGTCGACAAATGTCCTGTATTCGTCGACGAGTGTCCTTCTAAGCTCGTCGACGAACTTGGTTTCTCATCGACGAAGGAATCTCAAGAGAGAATTTTGGAACTTTGAATTTCATCAACGAAGGTATCTTTTCGTTGACGAAGACTCTACAGTGCCTCGTTGACGAATCGACGTGCCTCATCGACGAAGCCCTGCATATAAATAGGTTGTTTTTCATTTTCAGCGTGAATTTTCTAAACTCTCTCTCTCTAGAAATGATCCCCCAACCTTCTCTCTTCAATTTCGGGCCAATTTTGACCTGGTTTGACGATTTAGAACCACCACGAGATTCGTAGGATCATTCTCTTCAAGGCTGTATGAGCTGATTGTTGGGTTGTGAGGTTTGGGAAACATTCAAAATTAGGGTAAGTTAGTTATTTTGGGATTTTCTTAAGGAATATTGTTATTATTGTTTTTTGGAGCCTAACAAGTAGTAAATAAGTATTTTCTTTAAGATTTAAGTTAATTGTAATTTATTTTAATTAAGTTAGGATTTTTGGATTTAGGGTCCAGGTGAACGCTGTGGGTATCGGTTTGGGGATCCTATAGGCGTAGTATGAAAGTCAGGTAAGGGGGAAATTTATATATTAAATCAGTTTTTTCATGAATTAAAATAGATTATGTGTTATTTTTATGTATATATGTTTATATGTGGGTTTAAAATGCCAGCTATGAAATTATGTTTTCTGAGCTTAGGAATGGTTATATAGTTATGTATATGTGAAAGTAAACGAATGGAAGTGGAAAGGATTTTTTCTAAGGAATTGATTAAGAAATGAAATGTATTTTTAATATATCAATGTTAACTATGGGTTGGCTTATTTTGTGAGAAATGTATATGAATTTTACTGCTAAAACTGTGGCATGAGATTCTGTGCAAATATATGTTAGATATATGAGATGCAAGTTAAGTAAGTAAATCTTATGAATAAAATATGATACGGAAAATGTTGTTTGTGTATGTTAAATGCAACCATGTAAATGTAAGACAGCTAAAAGACAGCCATGTTAGTAGATTCTAGCACATTTCTATGTGGACTAACTGTAGCAAATTGTAGTGCATTTCTGCGTGGAAACTAATTGATGATGGCTAAAGACCAGCTGTAGTACGAAGTAATGAAATGAAATGTTATGCAAGTAAATGATGATGAAATGACAATGAAATGAAATATGAAACGTGAACGATACGAATGGGAAAGAGTCACTTAAAGTGAAACGAAATACAAAGTTAATCTATGAACATGAATGAATGTGTATGAATGTATAATGACAGAAAAAAATGATGTATTATGATATTAGAAGTATGTATGTACGTAGAACATGTTATGATTGGGCAAGGCGAACTCTTCACCTGAGGGTTTGCTGAGAAAGGCGAGTGCACTAGTAGTTCTAGGTGTGGCAGTAGCTGCATAACGTACTAGGGCAGAGGGAACCTATTAGTATGGGTGGGTAGATTTCCCTATCCTTAGGGCCTTTGTCGGTAAACTATTGTTGAATGCGTGTGTTGACCTTATAGGTCATATTCCTGTTTTGATTATGACAAATACTCATGTATTTAATGTCTGCTGAGTTGATGTGCAGGTTTATCTTAGCGGTATCATATGATGGCACTCAGAGACCCTTGGAGGAAAATAAAGACCTTGAATACCCTAGTTATAATTTAATTGTTGTATTTCTTTGATGTAAAGGGTCTGTAATAGTAATTAGGGGTCTGGTTTGTAATAAGCTCACACACACATCAGCTGCTTGTTAATACGTAAGCTCAAACCGAACCATGAATGAGAAAGGACCCTAAGTGACCTTAGGACACACACATATTCACATATATTTGTTAGGCACTTGAATAAAAATTGTTTGGGTTGATACGAGACCGAAATGCACACTTGGTGCACTTTCGGTCGACCGGCCAATTCAGTTCAATTTGGCCCGGTTGACCGAAACCGGTCCAGGTCAACTATTTGACCCAGTCCCGGTCAACCGAGCCCTTATAGGTCATTTGACCTCGGTCGACCGAACCACCTAGGAGTCAACAGTTTGACCTCCCGATCGACCGACCAGATTTGTACTCCAACAACCTGGTTGACAGAGGGGTTTTGGGAGAATTCCCAACGGTCTGGTCGACCAAGCCCTTTAGTTCAAAATAGCCCCGGTCGACCGAACCTCGGAGTTTGGAAAATCGCCCTCGCCGGTCGACCGAACCTTTCAGTTCAAAAGTCCCTTGGTCGACCAAGCCATTTGAGTCCTGGTCGACCGAACCATTTCTGGTCGACCGGACCTCTCGGGTTGCTCCTATTTTTTTTACCGCGACTAAATGGTTTAAGTAGGGTTAAAATATTTGAAAGGTCATTAAACTTTCCTAATTATTCCCAATAGGTCCCCAATGGTTACATTTCAAGGGTTGTCTATAAATACCCCCTCATTTGGGATAATTAGCATGAGATTAAAAATATTGATTAAGAGAAATTCTCTAAAAATCCCAAATCCTATAATGCTCATATCCAATCCCCATTCACTCATGCTTACCTACTTTTATCTCTTAAAACCTCTGTAAGTTGATTGAGTGTTTATATTTAATAGGTTTGCTCTCCTATTCATATTTAATTGATTTATTTTCATTGAGAGCTAAACCTAAGTATTCTTAGGAGACTTTGTCAATAAGTCTATCCTAAGAAGACTTTGATAGATCTTCTAAGACTTGCACCTTCATTGCAACATCCTAAGAAGATTGTATTTGCTTTTGGTTGCAAAATATGTTCAAAATACTTTCAAATATCTCGTGTGCTGTGTCTTGATAAATCTTTAAAGAGATATTTGTTTGTGTGAGAAAAATCCTTGTTGCAATATTCATTGATTTATATCTTTAGTTGAATACAAAGATTAAACTCTTTTTGCAAACCAAACTTATACATTGCTAGAGCTTCATATATATATATATATATATATATATATATATTGTTTGGTTGATATCTTTGTTTGAGCACTTAGATTAAATACATCTTATGATACAAAGATTGTAGTGTTTGCACTCTCACGCACGAATTACATCGATAGTAAAACTATTTGAGAGTCGACATCTTAAGACCACATTGAGCTTACATATTATATCATATTGTGGTGTATGTGATATTGCGCGTATCTGGGTACACATTTGCTTTACGTGAAAGCTTATTCATTGTACCATTTGATTGTATTTTAAATACTGTTGTATTTCCAGGCACGGGCCTGAAAAGGGAGATTAGCCCTGGAATAGTTCCGAATTGGCTTAGACCCGGTTAGGAAAGCTAGGTGCGTCGTCCTGTTAAGGCGTGTAGGTTGAGGTCAGCCCCGCTAATTGACCTGGTTAAGGTTGAGGTCAGCCCTGTGATAATTTGACCTGGTTGTAAACGGTGCCGCTCCACCCTTAAGTGAGCTATTAGTGGAATCCTCTTGCTTGCGAGCTAGAGGCAGGGACGTAGGCACAGTTGGCCGAACCCTGATAACATATCGTGTGTTTGCTTATATTTCTGCATTTTATATTTACCGCACGTGTATGTGATAGGTGAATGATGTGTATGACTTAATTTCCACAGTATATTTATCTACGCATTTGGAAACTGTATAGACTGATCCTAGGTTGTGTACATACCGTTGTTGCATAGATCAACCTAGGTGAAAAAGTTTTAAAATTCCAATTCACCTCCCCCCCTCTTGGGAATACACCAATTCTAACAGCGTGAGTATGAGATTAATCTAAGACTTGAGAGCTTACTGAGTAAGGTAAGTGCCCTGGTATGCTTTAATTGTGACCTTAGGGTTACCTATGTATCAGAGTAAAGGGGTGCTACTTGTATAGGCAAGTAATTACCCCTATTCTTGAATAATCTTGTGAGTTAAACCTTTGCATGTGATTGTTTAGGTTTAGAAAACGATTTCTAAGTTATGTTAGTGATTTGCAAAAGTTATTAAAATGATATTTATATACGTCATGTTAGCCACACGTTGTTTTAATATGTATATTTCTTCCCTTACTGAGATGTGTATCACCCAATATGAATGTTTCTTTCCAAGACATCCTCGAGGTCGGGCGTAGAGAACTCGAGGGTTTTAGCATTTTTAAGGATTGTAAAAGAGAAAGAGTATATTATGATAAACTTTGGGGATGTAAATATTCTATGTTTTATGTTTTTATGTTTAAAGGTTATTGAGTAGATAATGGAATGATTGTGAATATACTGGAATGTTTTGGAGATGTATGTATCTATGGAAAATGCATGTGATGGATAAATTCTATGGATTCTAGTTAGGCTATAACAAACTCTGGTATTATGGAATGTTGGAATTGTAGAACTATGTTTATGGAAATTATGATTATGTCTTCCGCTGCATATGTATGGAATTATGGAATGTCAGGATTTTATCAGGTATAACACACCGGACCTGGGTTTATGGGTTCGGGGCATTACATTTTGGTATCAAAGCAATGATTTTGGGATTTTGAGGATTTAGGAAATGATTTATACCAGAGTATATGAAATAGTTAAGATAAGGATATTAGATGAATAGGTTAGATATTGAGAAGTTGGTTTGGTGCAGGGAAGTATAGGATCTTGTTTTATGATTTAGAGATGAAATTACGTCGACGATTTCCTGTGATTTTTCTAAAGCAGTCGACGGCCTCAAAAAAGCCACGGTAAACCTTAAATGTTTTTGTTTCTAAATTGTGAGACTGGTCCTTATATGGAGATTTTGGATTTTTATTGGATTTAATTAAATGATTTATGTGATGATATGAATGTCAAGTTTTGTGATGGTATTTAGTAAATGAGTTTAAGTCATGTAAAAGGATGATTAGTTGGTAAAATTTCGAGGACGAAATTTCTTAAGGAGGGGAGAATGTAATGACTCGGGAATTTAAATAATTAGAAAATATGATAAATAAAATGGATTAATGGATAATGAAGGAAAAAGGAAAGAAATTTGAAGGAAAAGAAGGCCTCGTCAACGAATGTCCTGTATTCGTCGACGAGTGTCCTTCTAAGCTTGTCAATGAACTTGGTTTCTCGTCGAAGAAGGAATCCTGAGAGAGAATTTTGAAACTCTGAATTTCGTCGACGAAGGTATCTTTTCATTGACGAAGACTCTACAATGCCTTATCGACGAATCGACGTGCCTCGTCAACGAAGCCCTGCATATGAATAGGTTGTTTTTCATTTTCAGCATGAATTTTCTGAACTCTCTCTCTCTAGAAATGATCCCCCAACCTTCTCTCTTCAATTTCGGGCCAATTTTGACCTGGTTTGACGATTTGGAACCACCACGAGGTTCGTAGGATCATTCTCTTCAAGACTGTAGGAGCTGATTGTTGGGTTGTGAGGTTTGGGAAACATCCCAAAATTAGGGTAAGTTAGTTATTTTGGGATTTTCTTAAGGAATATTGTTATTTGGAGCCTAAGAAGTAGTAAATAAATATTTTCTTTAAGATTTAAGTTAATTGGAATTTATTTTAATTAAGTTAGGATTTTTGGATTTAGGGTCTAGGTGAACGCTGTGGGTATCGATTTGGGGATCCTATAGGCGTAGTATGAAAGTCAGGTAAAGGGGAAATTTATATATTAAATCATCTTTTTCATAAATTAAAATGGATTATGTGTTATTTTTATATATATGTTTATATGTGGGTTTAAAATGCCAGTCATGAAATTATGTTTTTAGAGTCTAAGAATGTTTGAATAGTTATGTATATGTGAAAGTAAACAAATGGAAGTGGAAAGGAATTTTCCTAAAGAATTGATTCAGAAATGAAATGTATTTTGAATATATCAATGTTAACTATGGGTTGGCTTATTTTGTGAGAAATGTGTATGAATTTTACTACTCAAACTGTGTGGCATGAGATTTTGTGCAAATATATGTTAGATATATGAGATGTAGGTTAAGTAAGTAAAACTTATGAATAAAATATCATACGAAAAATTTTGCGTGTGTATGTTAAATGCAACCATGTAAATGTAAGACCGCTGAAAGACAACCATGTTAGCAGATTCTAGTGCATTTCTATGTGGACTAGTTGTAACAGATTCTAGCGCATTTCTACGTGAAAATTAACTGATGATGGCCAAAGACCAGCTGTAGTACGAAGTAATGAAATGAAATGTTATGCAAGGAAATGATGATGAAATGGCAATGAAATGAAATGTGAAATGTGAACGATATGAATGGGAAATAGTCACTTAAAGTGAAACAAAATGCAAAGTTAAGCCATGAACATGAATGAATGTGTATGAATGTATAATGACAGAAAAGAATGATGTATTATAATATTAGAAGTATGTATGTACGTAGAACATGTTATAATTGGGTAAGGCAAACTCTTCGCCTGAGGGCTTGCTGAGAAAGGCGAGTGCACTAATAGCTCCAGGTGTGGCAGTAGCTGCATAACGTACTAGGGCAGAGGAAACCTATTTATATGGGCGGGTAGATTTCCCTATCCATGGGGCCTTTTCCAGTAAATTATTGTTGAATGCGTGAGTACGAGATCAATCTAACATTTGAGGGCTTACTGAGTAAGGTAAGTGCCCTGGTATGCTTTAATTGTGACCTTAGGGTTACCTATGTATCAGAGTAGAGGGGTACTACTTATATGAGCGGGTAATCACCCCTATTCTTGAGTAATCTCGTGGGTTAAACCTTTGCATGTGATTATTGAGGTTTAGAAAACGATTTTCGAGTTATGTTGGTGATTTCCAAAAGTTATTAAAATGATATTTATATACGTCATGTTAGCCACACGCTGTTTTAATATGTATATTTCTTCCCTTACTGAGATGTCTCACCCGAATATGAATGTTTCTTTTCAGGACATCCTCAAGGTCGGGCCTAGAGAGCTCGAGGGTTTTAGCATTTTTGAGGATTGTAAAAGAGAAAGGGTATATTATGATAAACTTTGGGGATGTAAATATTCTATGTTTTACGTTTTTATGTTTAATGGAATGATTGTGAATATATTGGAATGTTTTGGAGATGTATGTATCTATGGAAAATGCAAGTGATGGATAAATTCTATGGATTCTAGTTAGGATATAGCAAACTCTGGTATTATGGAATTTTGGTATTATAGAACTATGTTTATGGAAATTATGATTATGTCTTTCGCTGCGTATATATGGAATTATGGAATGTCAGGATTTTATTAGGTATAATGCATCGGACCCTGGTTTATGGGTTTGGGGCGTTACGCCTAAAATCCCCAAATAGCTAAACTGCTCTAGTTAAATTGCAGAGATACGTTGCCAAGATCTCAAAATGACGTTTCTCCTTTGATTTAGGCTTAAACCGGACAAGAAATCGGAGAGAGAGAGAGAGAGAGAGAGAGAGAGAGAGAGAGAGAGAGAGAGAGAGAGAGAGAGAGAGTATCGCGGCCCTAGGAGAGAGGAGAGAAAGAGTGTTTTATTTTTTAAATAAAATGAGCTGCTGCCCTATTTATAGGGTTCTGTCCCAAAGCGAAACCGTTGACGGTTTGGTTTTTAATCAAACCAATTTTTACTATTTTATCCTTACCTTGCTGCGTTAATTCAAAACCATCGATGGTTTTCTGAGCTCATCCAAACCCATTGACGGTTTGACCTATGCCAAACCAAATTTCCTCTTTTCTTTATTATTTTTATTATTACTATTTTCTGAGTCTCTACATTCTCCCCCCTTATAAAAATTTTGTCCTCAAAATTTGTTGATCAACTTTTATACTAATAGAATTTTCCTCAGTACGCAATTCTCAGGAATATCTTATCCCAATATAGTGGAGATTGATCCCTTTGATCATACAATGCTTCATATGGCACCATCCCAATACTGGCTCAGTAGCTATTGTTATAAGCGAACTCTACTAATGACATATATTGAATCTAGTTTTTCCCCGAAATCCAACATTCCAGCCCACAACATATTTTCTAGTATCTAGATTATTCTCCCTGTCTGTTCATCAATTTGGGGGTGAAATGCTGGTGGCAACCCCATTACAAAATCCATGATGATGTGCGCCCATCATGCTTCCGTTGCACCACTCTTATGCTCGGCTTTCCCCTGCTGACATATTAGACACTACTTTACGTATCGGGCAATTTCTTTCTTTATATTATTCCACTAGAAAAATTTTCGCAAATTTTGATACATTTTGGTGTTTCCTAGATGCACTAAATAAAGAGAACGGTATTCCTCATCTAGAATGGTTCTTTTAATCTCAACAATATCGGTTACATATAGTTTGGTGCGAAACCTTAAGAGCCCATCATCTGAGATATTAAATTCTATCCCTTGTCCTCCCTGCACTTATTCTATAATCTTTACTAGCTCTATATCTCTTATCTGGATAGTTTTAATTTTTTCTAGTAGTATAGATTGAAGGACCATATTAGCAATAAATTCTTGGGGATCTCTTCTACCGATTCTACACCAAACTTTCCTAAATCCATTATGATCTGGTGTTGATCTACTATTACTGATACTAATGTACTCCCTGACTTCTGACTCCATACATCGGCTACCATATTAGCTTTTCCTAGGTGGTAGAATCATAATCCTTTATTAATTTATATCATCTCCCTTGTCTTATATTCAGCTCCTATTATGTGAAGAAGCACTTAAGGATTTTTTGGTCTGTGAAAATCTCGCACTTACCATCATACAATTAGTGCCTCTAAATTTTCAACACATATACCACTGCCGCCAATTTCAAAACATGTATGGAATAAATCTTCTCGTACTCCTTGAGTAGTTGAGAAGCTTATGCCACAACCTTCTCCTGTTGCATCAAAACGCATCTAAGACCCTTTCCGAATCGCATCACTGTAATTCATAAAATTGTTTTCCCCTGAAAGAATTGTTAGTATTGGCGTAGTGATGAATCGTTGCTTTAACTCTTAGAAATTTTTGTTCACATTCATCTATCTATTCATACTTCACATTCTTCCTTGTTAACTTATAAGAGAACCTAATAACTTAGAAAACCCTTCCATGACTTGGCCACAATACCTTATCAAACCCAAGAATCTTCTAATCTCAAGAACGTTCTTCAGTTTAATCTAATCCATTACTGCCTCTATCTACACGGATCAATTTAATATTCTATTGTCTTTAACTGCCACCTGATCGTAATGTAGTGATCCTAAAAAAAAAAGAGGATTAGTTATTAATAAATAAATAAATTAAATATTAGTTAATTGAATTAATAAATTAATTAAAAATTATTAAATTAAATTTATTAAATAAATAATGTAATGAATATATATATATATATATGTATATATATAATATTAATATACTAAAGCTTAGACATTAAGCTTTCTTGAAGAATTGTTTCCTGAAGAAACAGATAGAGGCCGCCCCCCCTTTACGTTTCTAGTTCTCTCCTCCGTCCTGCTCCTCTCTCTCCTCATTTTCTTGGCCAATATTTAGTCAATCGTAAAACCGAAGATACCACTAGGTTCCTATCTTTACCACCGACATATCTACCAGAGCGGATTTGTCGTGGGAGCGGCGTAGGCACCACTCTTGGGGTAAGGTAAACCCTTACTTTTTACTCAATTTTCCTTAGATGTTCATCTAAATCGACGATCAGGCACGACCACGGGGTCCTAGTCTCGATCGTCGTCATTTTGGTTGGAGTAAATTTTCAATTTGTGTATCCTAGGCGCCACTCCAAAGAAAGAGTAGGGTTTGGGGAATTAAGTAAATTGGTTATATTTGAGAGTTTAATTATTTATTTGGAATTTATGGGCCTAATAAATGTTAAAATAGTATTTTATTTAGGGTTGATTTAATGAAACTAGGATTTTTTATATAAGGTTCAGGTGAGTGCCACAGGTATCTTTTCGGAGTCCTTGTTGGTGTAGTTCAAGAACATAGGTAAAGGGGAATATATATTAGACCAGGTTTTATGAGTTAAATGGATAAAAGGATTATGTTATGTATATATGTATATGCTTTTGTATGGGTTTTAAAGGACAACCGTTTAAATTATAATTTTTGAGCGTAGGGCTGTTTTATTATATATGTATTTGGGAAAATGGACTGATGAAAGTGAAAGATTTTTCAGGATAATTGTATAGGAAATTAAACGTATACTTTTAGAATATGAATGATAAATGAGGGTTGGCTTATTTTATAGAAATTGTTTGAAATATAATGCTAAATTGTGTGGCATGAGTAAAATGGAAATTTTGTGTTGAATTATGTTATATGTATGAGATACAAGTTATACAAGGAATGCAATGAGAATGAAAATGTGTTATGAATTATGCTGCGTGTGATTGTTAATGTAGCCATGGAAATAGATGAATAGCTGAAGGAGTTGTAGACTAACTGATGAACAGCTAAAAGGAACTGTAGTAGTAGAATAGAGCATATCTATGTGGACTAACTGATGTACAACTGAAATGAGTTGTAGTACGAATGTATGAAATGAAATGAAAATGAGAATGAAATGAAATATGAATGAAATGGAAATGTGAACAATGTAAAATGGGAAAGAACCATGTAAAGAGAAATGCTATGAAATGTCAAAGCTGAGAGCATGAACAGTTGAGAAATACAAAATAAATAACAGACAAAGTAATGTATTATTGTAGTATCAGTATTCAAGTTAGTATGATATGTATTTATATAAGCAGGCAAACTCTTCACCCGAGGGCTTGCTGAGAAAGGCGAGTTCCCTAGTAGGTATTCAAATGTAGCAGTAGGCTGTATAACGTATTAGGGCAAAGGCAAATTACTTGTATAGGCAAGTAAATTTCCTTATTCTAGAGAGCCTTTGCTAGCAAACCCTTATATAAACTATGTGAGTACAAGATTACTTTTTCCACCTGAGGGCTTACTAAGTAAGGTAAGTGCCTTAATATGCTTCAGTTGTGACCATTGGTTGCCTAAAGTATCAGAGCAAAGTGGTGCTACTTGTATGGGTGGGTAATCACCCCAATCCTTAGGTATTCTTGTGGGTAAAATACCTTGCATGTGTTTGATCGAGCTCAGGAAAGGTTTTTAGAAATTATGATAACGATTTGCAAATGATGAATATATATACATATATTATTTACAAGCCTCATGTTAGCGACACGCTGATTTAATATATTGTTTCTTCCCTTACTGAGATGTGTCTCACCTGAATATAAATTTATCTTTTTTAGGACCTCCACGTGATCGAACTTAGAGAGCTTGGGGTTGTTATAACATTTTTGGATGTAGAAAGAAAATGGGTATACACTTTGATGATACTTTTGGGGTGTATAAGTTTTATGTTTTATGTTTTATGTTTTTAGTCTTCTGAGTTGTGAATACTGGAAGTTGTAGATTATGTTTTTGGAGATATGTATATATGTGGATACATGCAAATGAATGGTTTGTTTTTGGAATGTAGATAGATGTAGAAAACTTTGCTATTATATTGGTTGAGGATTGTAGTTATGTTTTTCGCTGCGTAATTGTAAATGGAATAACAGGTACAAGAAAATGGATTATATGGCAGTTGGGTCCCACTAAGAGGGTTTGGGGCACCACAGAGCATGATTTAAGTAGAATAACGCGTCGGACCCTGTTTTCGGGTTTGGAGTGTTACATTTTGGTATCAGAGCAATAGGTTTTGGGTTCTGCAAACTTAGGGATGATTTATACTAGAGTACAAGAATTAGTTAGGATGAGGATACTAGATGGATAGGTTAGGTGTTGAGAAGTATAGGATTTTGTTTTGTAGTTTAGAGGCGGAAATACGTCGACGATTTCCTATGATTTTTCTAAAGCAATCAATAGCCTCAAAAGAGCCACGGTAAACCTTAGATGATTTCATTTTTAAGCTGTGAGACTAGTCCTTATATGGAGAACTTGGATGTATATTGGATTTAAATTTAATGATTGTGTTGTTAGAGTTATGATATGGGATTCTTAACTCTTTCCTGTCTTATTTTTAGGATGGTTCCTAGGGATGAGGATGTAGAGGTTGAAGGAAGAAAGGATGTGGAGACTTCCAGTGAGGAGGACTTGGACACCTCCATGATGCTGAGGGGTATAGCCCGATAGGTCAGGGCAGAAATGAGGAAGGATTTGAGAGAGCAGAAGTGCCCACCTTTAGGTTAGGGCTGCAACATCAAGGAGTTCATGAGAATGAACCCTCCAGCCTTCCTAGGAGGACCCGATCCAATGGCTGCAAAGAATTGGGTACAGGAGATTGAGGAGATCATGGTTGTACTTGATTGTAATGAGAAATAGAAGGTCCGTTGCGCCACATTTAAGATGACCGGAGATGTAAAATGCTAGTGGCTTTCTTTGAAGCTACTAGAGGAGCAAAGGTTGGTAAAGATAGCACTAACCTGGGAGCGATTTAAAAAGATGTTCTTTGATAGGTATTCTCCCTTATCCATTAGAGAGGAAAAGATTGAACAATTTACTAACCTGACCTAGGGGAATATGAACGTCTATCTCGCTTCGTACTATTCTTGATCCCAAATGAGGCAAGAAAGACCAGAAATTTTGAAAAATGCCTGAGACACAGAATTTATGAACCAGTGGTGGGATTCTAGGTCCAGAATTTCTTAGACTTGGTTGATAAGGCTTCGGTGTTGGAAAAGAGCATCTAGGGTAGTATAGAGCCTACATAGCAGAAGAAAAGGCCTACACCATCTAGTATTCAGGCTGATGTCAATTAGGGATCGGGGAAGAAAGGGAAAGATGCTATCGGCTTGAGACAGGAGACAAGAGATCCAGGTTATCCTGGCTATCAGGGTAATCAAACTTACTCCATATGCCAAAAATGTAACAAGAGACATATGGGTGAATGCTAGTTTGGGACTCCTAATTGTTTCAGGTGCGGTAAACCATGACATATCAAGAAGAGTTGTCAGGAACTATTGCCTATTATACTTGTATCGAACCAGGACCAAGGGAAATAGCAGATACCACTTGGCAGAGGAGGCCTAACACGAGTTTACTCGTTGATTCAGCTTGAGCTAGATAATGCCAGGAACGCAAGTATGTGTTTATATTTAAGATAATTATGATTTAATTTACTTATGGATGATTTGGAAGTTTATAAGATGATGTTATTTAATTATGAATAATGTATAAGTTTATATAATGATATGTACTAGATTGTGTGAGATAGTTAGTTGATAAATTTTAGAAATGTGAAAAATGAACAAGTAGTGAATTTCGAGGATGAAATTTTTTTAAGGAGGGGAGAATGTAGTGATCCTAAAAAAAGATTTAAGATTAATTATTAATAAATAAATTAATTAAATATTATTTAATTCAATTAATAAATTAATAAAATATTATTTAATTGAATTAATAAATTAATTAAATATTATTAAATTAAATTTATTAAATAAATAATATAATGGATATATATGTATATAATATTAATATACTAAAGTTTAGACATTAAGCTTTCCTAAAGAATTGTTTCATGAAGAAACAAATAGAGCCCCCCCGGCCCTTTACTTTTCTAGTTCTCTCCTCCGTCCTCCTCCTCTCTCTCCTCATTTTCTCGAACAATATTCGGTCGATCGTAAAACTGAAGATACCACTGCATTTCTATCTCTTCCACCGACATATCTACCAGAGTAGATTTTTCGTGAGAGCGGCATAGGTACCACTCTTGGGGTAAGGTAAACCCTCACTTTTTACTCAATTTCTCCTTAGATTTTTAGCTAAATTGATGATCGGGCACCACCACGGGGTCTTAGTTTCGATCGTCGTCATTTTGGTTAGAGTAAATTTTCAATTTGGGTATGTTAGGCACCACTCCAAAGCAAGAGTGAGATTTGAGAAATTAAGTAAATTGGTTATATTTGAGAGTTTAATTGTCTACTTGGAATTTATGGGTTTAGGAAATGTTAAACTAGTATTTTATTTAGGATTGATTTAATGGAACTAGGATTTTTTAAGGTTTGGGTGAGCGCCGCAGGTATCTTTTCAAGTTCCCTGTTGGCGTAGTTCAAGAACACATGCAAGGGGAATATATATTAGACCAGATTTTATGAATTAAACGGATAAATGGATTATGTTATGTATATATGTATATGTTTTCGTATGGGTTTAAAATGCCAACTATTTAAATTAAAATTTCTGAGCCTAGGCCTGTTTTATTAGATATGTATTTGTGAAAATGGATCGATGGAGTGAAAGATTTTTCAGGATAATTGTGTAGGAAATTAAAGGTATACTTTTAGAATATGAATGATAAATGAGGGTTGGCTTATTTTACAAAAAATGTTTGAAATATAATGCTAAATTGTGTGGCATGAGTAAAATGGAAATTTTGTGTTGAATAATGTTATATGTATGAGATACATGCTATACAAGGTGTTAGCTTTGGTGTATTCCCAAGAGGGGGGGTGAATTGGGTATTTAAAAAATTTGTCCCTAGGTCAACCAATCTAGTAGCAACATTACGCAAACCTAGGGTCTTTTTATTTAATTGTAAACTCAATCAACACATGTACTACATATAATGAATCAAGCATACAACATACATGTGCTGAAAATAAAAGTGCAGAAAATAAACTTGCAAAAATATAAAGAACACGCACGGTATATTATCGGGGTTCAGCCAACTGTGCCTACGTCCCCGCCTCTAGCTCGCAAGCCTGAGGATTCCACTAAAGCTCACTTAACGGGTGGAGCGGCACCGATTACAACCAAGTCAATTAGCACAGTGTTAACCTCAACATTTACAAATTCTCCTTGCAGGGTGGAGAAGGCCCTAGGTCAAATTCACAAGACTGACCCCAACCTGATCCTTCCGTGCTAGATCAACCCCTCAGGCCACGCCTAGAAATACAAATAGATAAAGCTTTTTGTACAATGAAAAGTGCTTCGAATACAAGAATATTTGTACCAATGACAATCAATCAAATGCACATAAACTATGCAGGATATGCAAGCTCAGTGATGTGAATTTTTGTTCAAGTCACACTCAACAAGATATATGATTGCAAGAATGTTCAAGAGTGTTCAATACAAGAAATATCCTTGAAACTAGGTAAAACGAATTTCAATAGCTAATCAAGATTCCAAAGATATCAATCAAATATTTAAACTAGCTCAAGAAATTTTCTTCAATGAGATAAGCACACTACTAGTTTGAAAAATATTTTGGCTTGTAGAAAATATTTTTGCACAACAAAAATCAAAACTATGGGAGTCTTGCAACAAATATGCAAAGACCCCTAAGCTTGCTAGTCTATCTCAATAAAGATTTATAATATGAAATCAATGGGATAAACCTTAGCCAAACTCCCCAAAAATAATACCAATAATCAATCAAGCAAATGAGAGTTTTAGCACTATCTAGCAATTACAAGCACAACCACTAAGCTCTTACAATACCAAGATTTATCAAAGGAATGAGTATTTGAGGGTATTTGAGTAAAGTAGGATTTTTAGAGTAGAGATGATTATTGGCTAATGATTTTTTGCTAATTAATTACTAATCTTTACAAATGAGCCTATATGTATAGGCAAGGTAAAAATTATAACCATTTGGGACTTGTTGGATATTCTTAGAAAAGTTCCAAAATGTTTAAACACCATTAACCCATATTAACCAGTATTTACCTCAGTTAAAATATTTTTAACCCGACGAGGTTCAGGTGACTGAACCATGGCTTGGTTGCCTAAACAGACACAATTATTACAACCCCTTAAATTAGTTCGGTAGCCTGAGTCCCAGTTCGATGGCCCGAACAAAAGTTAGAAACAATTCTTCGAAATTTCGGGTGCCCAGTCTAGGTTCGGTAGCTTGAACACATGTGTTTGGTCGCCCGGGGCTTAATTTGAACTAAATTTCTTGGTAGCTTGAGTTGGTGAAGGGTCACTTTCAAAGGGTTCGGGCACCCATGGACAGTATGCATGAAATGGTTTGGTCGATCGAGAGCTCAGGTCAATTAATGACTTCTCAATAGTTCAAGCGCCTGAGGAGTTTTGAACTCCTGGGGTTCAGTCGCCAAGCTCTCTCAAACTTCCCTGTATTATTCAATTTTATTCATTTTTAACACTCCTCAATTTTTTATGATATATGTGCATGAGTGTTGGGACCTAGAGTCATACTAGGGTCTTTTCTAAGGCCATTTTGAGATAGCCCCAAAAAGCGGGCATTGGTCGACCTTCGGTCGACTGAAGGGTGCCCTAATGACATTCGGTACCCTATGGTCAGTTTATGGTCATGCTGATCTTACAATAACCTACATGCATGACATGTAGAGATTATTACAGACCGATATAAATTATTACAAACCAATATAACAATGAATGCAAATACAATTAAAAATAGGTCTTCATTCCTTTTGCTTCTCCAAACGTCATTATACGATGTGAGCATTGAGTTCCTACAGCCTTGTAGAGAATGATCCCACGAACCTCGTGGTGGTTCCGGATCATCAAATCGGGTCAAATTCGGCCCGCAATCAAAGAGAGAAGGCTGAAGGTTATTTTTATAGAGTGAGAGAGAGATAAGTGAAATCTCGAGTTTCTCTCACTGAAATGAAGAACACTCTATTTATAAGTAGGGCTTTGTCGACGAGACACGTGGGTTCGTCGACGAGGCACTGTAGAAACTTCGTCGATGAGAAGATACATTTGTCAACGAGATTCAGAGTTTCAAAATTACTCTCTCAAGATTCCTTTGTCGACAAGGAACTGGAGTTCGTCGACGATCTCTAGAAGAAGACTTGTCCACGAAGATAGGACATTCATCGACGAGACCTACAATTCCTTCTAAAAAATCCTTCCTTTTCCATTATTATTCATTAATCCGTTTCATTTATTATATTTCCTAATTATTTTAATTTCTAGGTCATTACATTCTCCCCTCCTTAAGAAATTTGGTCCTCAAAATTTTACTAACTAATCATCGTTTCACATTACTTAAATTCATTTGCTAACTACCATCATAAGAACTCAACATACATATCATCATATAAATCATTCAATCATTCTTCATTAAATTAAATCATCACCATCTTAAATATAATCTCATACCTACTTCTCTAATGACATCCTCCTCAGCTCGAAGTGTGTACAACCGAGGTGGAGTACCTCTTCCAAGCGGTACCTACTGTTTTCCCTGATCTTGACTCTGAAAAGATTCCATTAGCAATGGTTCTCAGCAATCTTTGTTGATATGCCTTGGCTTACCGAACCTGTAGCAATTCGGAGTGCCAAACCAACATTCACCCCTATGCCTCTTAATATGCTTTAAACATACAGAGCCTATGACTTCCTTCCCTTTCTTCGATGATCCTTGACTAGCCTCAGACTGAAAACTAGATGGTGTAGGTCTCTTCTTCTACTATGAAGGCTCAATGCTGCTCTGGATACTCTTCTCCAAGACCGAGGCCTTATCAACTAATTCTAAACAACTATGGACCTGAAGCCCGACCACCAGCTTGCAGATCCTGGGTCTCGCGCCTTTCTCAAATTTCCTGGCTTTCCTTACTTCATTTGGGACTGAAAATGGAGCGAAACACGACAATCCACAAATGTCATATCCCCCTAGGTTAGATTAGTAAACTCCTCATTCTTTTCCTATCTGAGAGATGGAGGAAAATACTTGTCAAAGAATAGCTCCTTAAATCTCTCCCAGGTAAGAGCTATCTTTACGACCCTCTGATCCTCTAGCAGCTTCGCAGAAAGCCACCAACGTTTCGACTCTCTAGTCATCTTAAAAGCGGCATAGTGGACCGTCTGTTCGTCCGTGCAGTCAAGTACAACCATGATTTCCTCTATCTCCTATACCCAGTTTTCTGCTACCACTGGATCAGATCCTCTTGTAAAGGCTGGAGGGTTCATCCTCATAAACTCTTTAATGCTGCAGCCCTGTCCTACAAGTGGATAGTTATGTTCCTTAAATTCCTTTTTCATCTCTGCCTTAACTTGATAGAGTATACCACGTAGCACCTTGGAGGTATCTATTTCTTCTTCACTCTAGGTCACTGAATCCTCCCTTCTTTCAGCCTCTACATTCTCATCTCCAAAATCCATCCTGAAAATAGGACAGAGAAGAGATAAGATTTCCATATCATAACTCCAAACATCATAATCATTAACTTAAATCCAACAAAATCCAAATTTTCCATATAAGGACCAGTCTCACAATTTAGAAACAAAAGCATCTAAGGTTTACCGTGGCTTTTCTGAGGTCATCGACTGCTTTAGAAAAATCACAGGAAATCGTTGACGTATTTTCGCCTCTAAATTACAAAACACAATCCTATACTTCCCTACACCAAACCTATTTCTCAATACCTAACCTATTCATCTCCTATTTTCATGCTAACTCATTCCTATACTCTGTTATAAATCATTACCTAAATTCCCAAAATCATTAATCTGATAACAAAATGTAACGCCCTGAACCCTTAAACCCGTGTCTGGTGTGTTATAATGATATAATCCTAATATTCCATAATCCATAATATACGCAGTGGAAAACATAAACATAATCTCCATATATAATACCATAATACCAGAGTTTACTATTTCTATCTAAATTCCATATTATCCATCCAACACTTGCATTTCCATAAATCTACAAAACTCTTAAAACATTTCAGTATTTTCAAAACCATTCCTTACTCAACATACTTAAAACATAATGACATAAAACATAAAATATATACTTAAACTTAATACTATCCCACAGTATATAAAAAATATACCCTTTCTCTTTTACAATCCTCAAAAGCTATAATCCCTCGAGCTCCCTAAGCCCGAACTCGAGGATGTCCTAAAAAAGAAATAATCACTTTCGGGTGAGACACATCTCAGTAAGGGAAGAAATAATATGTTAAAAAGAGTGTGTGGCTAACATAAGGTATATAGATATCATTTTAAGTACATTTGCAAATCATTAACATAACACTGAAATCATTCTATGAACCTAATCAATCACATGCAAATATTTAACCCACGAGATTACCCAAGGATAGGGGTGATTACCCGCCCATACAAGTAGCACCACTCTGCTATGATACTTAGGTAACCCTAAGGTCATAACTAAAGCATACTAGGGCACTCACCTTACTCAGTAAGTCCTCAAGTGTTAGATTGATCTCGTACTCACACAGTTTAAGAAAAGTTTACTAGCAAGGCCCTAAGGATAGGGAATTCTACCCACCCATACAAGTAGGTTCCCTCTGCTCTAGTACATTATGCAGCTACTGCCACATCTAAAGTTACTAGTGCACTCGCCTTACTCAGCAAGCCCTCAGGTGAAGAGTATGCCCCGCCCAACCATAACATGTTCTACATACATAGATACTTCTAATATCATAATACATTATTCTTCTTGTCATTATTCAATTAAAAAAATATGTTCATATTCATAACTTAGACATTACATTGCATTTCATTTTACGTATTCTTTAGCATTACATCGTTCACATTTGCCATTTCATTCCATTGCCATTTCATTGCATTTTCCTTTCTTCCATTTGTACTACAACTGGACTTTAGCCATCATTAGTTAGTTTACAGCTCCTTTTAGCTGTCATCTATTAGTCTACATAGAAATGTGCTAAAATTTGCTAACATGACTCTTTTCAGCTATCTTACATTTACATTGTTGCATTTAACATACACAAACAAAATAGTCCATGTCATATTTTATTCTCAATGCTTTACTTACTTAGCCTTCATCTCATATATTTAACATATATTTGCATAAAATTTACATATTCTCATGCCACATAATTTAACAGTAAAAATTCATACTTATTTCTCGTAAAATAAGCCAACCTACATTTAACATTTAATTACTAAAAATACATTTCATTTCTTACATAATTCCTCAGAAATTACTTTTCACTTTCATCCATTTACTTTCATATATACATAGCTATATAAGCAATCCTAGGCTCAGAAAATATAGTTTTCATGGTTGGCATTTTAATAATTCACATCAAAACATACATATAATATAACATATTTATTGCCTTTAATTTCATAAAATCTGATTTAATATATAATTTCCCCTTACGTGACTTTTGAACAACACTGGTAGGATCCTCGAACCGATACCCACAACGTTCACTTGGACCCTAAACCAAAAATCCTAATTTAATTAAAATAAATTCCAACTGACTCAAATCCTAGGAAAAACACTTATTTACTACTTCCTAGGCTCTAAATAACAATATTCATTAAAAAAAATCCTAAAATAATTCACTTACCCTGATTTTGGGATGTTTCCCAAACCTCTTAAACCAACGATCAACTTCTATAGCCTTGCAGAGAACGATCCCACGAACCTCGTGGTGGTTCCAGATCATCAAACTGGGTCAAATTCGGCTAGCAATCGAAGAGAGAAGGCAGGAGGTTTGTTTTAGAGAGAGAGAAAGAGAGAAGTGAAATCCCAAGTTTCTCTTGCTGAAATAAAGAACACTTTATTTTAAGTAGTGCTTCATCGACGAGACACGTGGGTTCATCGACCAGGCACTGTAGAGACTTCGTCAACGAGAAGACACATTCATCAATGAGATTCAGAATTTCAAAATTACTCTCTCAGGATTGCTTTGTCGACATGGAACTGGAGTTCATTGACGATCTTTAGAAGAACATTCGTCAATGATCTCTAGAAGAACACTCGTCGACGAAGACAGGACATTCATCGACGAGGCCTACAGTTCCTTCTAAAAAATCCTTCCTTTTCCCTTATTATTCATTAATCCATTTCATTTATTATATTTCCTAATATTTTTAATTTTCGTGTCACTACATTCCCCCCTCCTTAAGAAATTTATTCCTCAATATTTTACTAACTAATCATCGTTTCACATTACTTGAATTCATTTGCTAACTACCATCATAAGAACTCAACATACATATCATCATATAAACCATTCAATCATTCTTCATTAAATTAAATCATCACCATCTTAATATAATCTCATACCTGCTTCTCTGATGGCATCCTCCTCAGCTCAAGATGTGTACAACCGGGGTGGAGCACCTCTTCCAAGCGGTACCTACTATTTTCCCCGATCTTGACTTTGAAGAGATACCATAGGCAATGGTTCTCGGCAATCCTTTTTGATATGCCCTCGCTTACCACACTTGTAGCAATTTGGAGTGCCAAACTAGCATTCGCCCATGTGCTTCTTATTACACATCAAGCATATAGAGCGTATGGCTTCCTTCCCTTTCTTCGCTGATCCCTGACTGGCCTCAGACTGAAAACTAAATGGTGCAGGTCTCTTCTTCTGCTCTGAAGGGTCAATGCTGCTCTGGATACTCTTCTCCAACATCGAGGCCTTATCAACTAATTCTAAAAAACTCTTGACCTGAAACCCGACCACTAGCTCATAGATCCTGCGTCTCTGGACTTTCTCAATCTTTCTGGATTTTTTTACTTCATTTGGGACCAGGAATGGAGTGAAATGTGACAATTCCACAAATTTAGCTGCATACTCCGCAAATGTCATATTCCCTTGGGTCAGATTAGTAAACTCCTCAATCTTTTCCTCTCTGACAGATGAAATAAAACACCTGTCAAAGAAAGCTCCTTGAATCTCTCCCAGGTAAAAGCTATCTTTACGACCCTCTGATCCTCTAGCAGCTTCCCAGAAAGCCACCAGCGTTTCGCCTCTCTAGTCATCTTGAAAGTGGCATAACGGACCTTCTGTTCGTCCATGCAGTCAAGTACAATCATGATTTCCTCTATCTCCTGTACCCAGTTTTCTGCTAACACTGGATCAGGTCCTCTTGTAAAGGTTGGAGTGTTCATCCTCATAAACTCTTTAATGCTGTAGCCTTGTCCTGCAAATGGACAGTTCTGTTCCTTAGGTTCCTTTTTCATCTCTACCTTAACTTGACGGAAAATACCCCAAAGCACCTTGGAGGTATCAATTTTTTCTTCACTAGAGGTCACTGAATTCTCTCTTCCTTCAGCCTCTACATTCTCATCTCTAGAATCCATCCTAAAAATAGGACATAGAAGAGATAAGATTTCCAGATTCAACAAAAGTTTACTAGCAAGGCCCTAAGGATAGGGAAATCTACCCTGTAATGACCCGAAATTTAAATAATTAGAAAAATATGATAAATGAAATGGATTAATGGATAACGAGGGAAAAAGGAAAGAAATTAGAAGGAAAAGCAGGCCTCGTCGACGAGTGTCCTGTATTCGTCGACGAGTGTTCTTCTAAGCTCGTCGACGAAGAAATCCCGAGAGAGAATTTTAGAACCCTGAATTTCGTTGACGAAGGTATCTTCTCGTTGACAAAGTCTCTACAGTGCCTCGTCAATGAATCAACGTGTCTCGTCGACGAAGCCCTGTCCATAAATAGGCTCTTTCTTCATTTTTAGTGCAAAACCTTAAGAATTTTCTTCTTCTCTTTCTAAAATACGATTTTCCCAGCTTCTCTCTTCGATTTCGGGCCGATTTTTACCCAGTTTGACGATCCGGAACCACCAGGAGGTTCGTGGGATCATTCTCTTCAAGGCTATAGGAGCTGATCGTTGGGTTGTGAGGTTTAGGAAACATCCCAAAATCAGGGTAAGTTAGTTGTTTTGGGTTTTCCTTAACGACTAATGTTGTATGGAGCCTAGGAAGTAGTAAATAAGCATTTTTCTTTAAGATTTAAGTTAATTGGAATTTATTTTAATTAAGTTAGGATTTTTGGATTCAGGGTCCAGGTGAACACCGTGTGCGTATCAGTTCGGGGATCCTACATGCATAGTTTGAAAGTCAAGTAAATGGGAAATTTATATATTAAATCAGGTTTTTCATGAATTAAAATGAATTATGTGCTATTTATGCATATATGTTTATATGTGGGTTTAAAATTCCAGCCATGAAACTTATTTTTTGTGAGCCTAGGATTGTTTATATAGTTATGTATATGTGAAAAAATATGAATGAAAGTGAAAAGCCATTTTTCTAAGGAAGTAAGTGAGGAATGAAATGTATTTTTGGTATATAAATGTTAATTATGAGTTGGCTTATTTTGTCAGAGATGTATATGAATTTTACTACTAAAATTGTGTGGCATGAGATTCTATGCAAATATATGTTAGATATATGAGATGCAGGTTAAGTAAGTAAAGCTTATGAATAAAATATGATATGGACAATGATGCTTGTGTATGTTAAATGCAACCATATAAATGTAAGACAGCTGAAAGACAACAATGTTAGTAGATCTAGCACACTTTTGTGTACACTAATTGATGACAGCTAAAAGGAGTTAAACCTCAGATGTTTTTGTTTCTGAATTGTGAGACTGGTCCTTATATGGAGATTTTGGATTTTATTTAACGATTATGTTATTTCGAGTTTTAATATGAAATTCTTATCTCTTCTCTATCCTATTTTTAGGATGGACTCTGGAGATGAGAATGTAGAGGCTGAAGGAAGAAAGGATTCAGTGACCTCTAGTGAGGAAGAAATAGTTATCTCTAAGGTGCTGTGAGGTATCGTCTTTCAAGTTAAAGCAGAAATGAAGAAGGACCCAAGGAACAAAGTTGGAATAATGAAACACGCACTAATTAAAGATGGTAACCTAGAACATGGAATTAAAACACGCAATGGAAACTCAATTAGATTCAAACACAGATTAAAACCGAACCTTTAACACGAAGCAAGAACTCTAACCAAAGTAATGAAACACAAACAAAAATCTAAATTTAAACAATAATGAAACACAATAAAAATGCAAACTTTGACAAAACCGACCCTGATTAAACCGAGTTTCGTTAAAAAAAAAAACTAAATTTTGAGAAGGCGACTATTCTAATTTCTTAAAAACAAAACCTTTCCCCCTTTTTTTTAATTTTATTTTAGAACCAACCTAGACATCACCAAATAAAATTACTAAATCAAAGCATTAAACGATTCTAACATAGACGTAATTGAAGAGAAAAGAAATAAAGAAATAAATAACTAAATACTGCAAAGGAGAAAAGAAAACTAAACAAATGTCTCAAACAAAATCCTAAACAATAGTCAAGGTAAAAATAAAACTTTAACCAAGTGTAATACAACTTAAATCAATAATCAATAACAATAAAAAAAAAAAATAAACTGAGAGAGAAAAAAAGCAAAAAGAGAGAGAAATAGAGGAGCTTGCAGCAAGGACGCTCGGGTTGGATGCTGGAACTGGTGCTCAGGCATGGCTGAGGAGGAATAATGGGCTGGCGAAGCTGGTCTGTCTCGGGTGTGCTGGTGTTGGCAGTAGGAGTTGGTCTTGCTGATTTTATGGTGGCTCGGGTTGCTGGTTCCTACTGTGTAGGGCCGAAGGAGCTGTTGAGACAAAGAGCTACGCTTGAGGCTGCAAGGTGGTTGCCAGAGGGATGGAGTTAAGAGGAGAGGTAGAACAGGGGAA
This sequence comes from Malania oleifera, assembly GCF_029873635.1. Classification (NCBI taxonomy): domain Eukaryota; kingdom Viridiplantae; phylum Streptophyta; class Magnoliopsida; order Santalales; family Ximeniaceae; genus Malania; species Malania oleifera. The sequence goes on along the minus strand of NC_080429.1, from coordinate 26,909,314 downwards.
GAGAAAGGGAAGAGAGTAGAGGACAAAGGAGAAAAGGATAAGAGAGGGAAGAGAGCAGGGAAAAAAATAAGGAAGAGGTAGAGAAAGAACAGGAAAGAAGAGAGATAGGGAGCCGGGAGGAGAAGGGTGCCCGCGGCGGGTGCCCCAGCGCAGGGAGAAGAAGGGACTTAAATAAGGGGAGGTGAGATAACCCTATGACCCAAATAATCCAACCCAACTTGGCCATGCATGGTCAGGTCACATCAATTGTCTTTATTATATATATTTTTTATTTTTTTTTCATTTTTGTTTTCTGTGAACACGATCCATTTTTGCCTTTCTGGAGCCCATTTCACTTGAAACTATAAACATAGAAGTTGTAGATAATTTTTTCCTTTTTCTCTAAAAATTTGAATCGTCTCGATCAGAGCTTGGATAAAAAAGTTATACACGATTTATGAACATGTGCCGATTTTGGTTCCTAGGAATTTTCATGCGATAAAAAATTACCAAAAATTCATAAATTATGCAATAAAACTCAAAAATGATAAATTAGACACTTTATTAAAATATTGGACGTAATTGGACATTTAATTAAAAATATAAGTTATAATGCGCGGGTTAAGATGCCCAATTACGCAGTTTTGGCGCATAATCACACCCCCCCCCCCCCAATGCTAATGTTTTGCTAGTCTCTTGAAAATGACGTGAATGAATTTTGGGGTAGTGCCTACAACTACAAACTCCAGTGAACATGAAATTAATGCACATGCAACACAACCATACCATTTCACATACAAGGACATAACTGAATTTCACACAGGCTCGTTCATATTCAATACACACAACTCCGAAGCACATCACTCATGCAAGTTTCATCGTTTATATGTCAATTACGAACAATTTACTCATATGAAGTTAATTAGTGGCACAATTCAGACTTAATGCAGTCATAAAAGTTTGAGTATAAATAGGTAAACTCTCGAGGTGTGTGTGATGTGTGTGATTCAGTACACCTAGGATGCCAGTGGACACCTACAAAACGGTCACTTTGACTCGGCCTAACCGGTTTACCCTCAAGAACACTCAAAGAAGATGGGTTCACTCATCATATGTGAGGAGGAGTGTTGCGATCAAACATCCCACATATTAAAAGGAACAAACGCTAAGTATATGGAGTGGAATAGTTTGGAAAGGATCTAACCTATCTTTGAGGTGTCAGGTCCTTCACCCTAGCGTCTTCTCACCTACTCACAATATCCAACCGAGACCACCCTAGATCAATATTATTCACAAACTTGTTGTGAATGTATCTGAGGCATTAACCGGTTGAAGAATCTTCATACGTGGAAAATATGTGTCGTGTCCTTGACTTTTTTTATGGTATTTCCGTGGAGTAGGCATTAGCATTTCATTTCATGCGCATGTTTATTTCTTATTCTTTCTTCTGTTCATTCGTCATTTTTTGTCTTTTCTTGAGCAATTAGGACAATCTTTACACTTCTTTTGTAATCTTTATACCATCAATGAGAATTGAGCTCAAATAGTGGTCCATGAAATAAGTTTATTTCTAGGGGTGACTCATCCTTCACATCTTGAGTAGGCTACAAGACCTAGGTTTCTATCTCCCCACTAGATGTCACCTCTAGGCTAGAAAATCAAAGACAGAGACTAGTATACAAGGAATCATCCAGAAAAAAAAGAGAATTGAGTTCTGTGAACTCTGATTTGATATTAACGCTCAAAAGGACGATAAATAGCTCAAGGATATCTCACAAGGTGTCATAGTCGCCACGGGTGTTCTTTCAGTGCTCATAGGAAACCCTAAGTGCAATGAATCACGTGAATGTGGTTATTCAGCCTCAAGAGATACGTGTAGATACAAGAAATTATATAGCCAAATTAACACGAGTGTACTACCAATAAATTCTTCATAGAGTCACAAAATCATATAAAGAGAAACTACGCATGATTGGCTTAAGTGTCTAATTCTTAGGTTATATGTAAGTACAAGTACGTGAAGGGTATAAGTCAGTGTTAACATGGCATAGTGCAGTGTAATTCCTCGGTGCTCCTCCTTTCTTTCTCTCTCTTTTTGATTTTTTTTTTATTTTTTTGATTTTTTTTGTATTTTTATTAATAATATAAAACCCATATAAAACTCGGTACATGTACGTGCACAGTGTTACATGTGAATGCTCACCCCCCCCCCCCCAAACTAAAGTGAAACATTGTCCTCAATGTGAAAGTATAGGGGAAATAGAAAGGACTGTGCATGGGAAAAGTAAAGCGTACTTGAGTGACAGGGTAATGGAAAAGAAAGGCTGAACTATGAGAAAATATACCTGAAAACTAACTAAAAATAAAATAAGGTAAAATAAAGGGAAAATAACGGAAAGAAAAACATCACAATTGTCTGGCGGAGGCTCAGGGGGAATTTCGTCTGGTGGCCGCAGGTCTATAAATTGCACTGGCAGGTCTCCAAATTTGAGCCACCACAATCGATTAGTCTTCATACCTGCACGAAAATCAGCCTCGAATAAATCAATACGCGTTAAAATACCAAACAATATGTGTGCAGATCGACCCTCGTGTGTTGACAAGAAAAGGTCTTTATTCAATATCGTGTCCAGGAAATTTGCTTCTTTACGAACTAACGTGTGATGGGAAGTTATTGGAGCAATTACCTATAGTTCTTCATAAGCATTAACATTAAAGGTTTTACTTGGTTCCTTGAAAATTAGATTCTCACCAAACTAGTCACCCTTTTTATCAGGTGTACATATCGTCGCACCACTGCAAGGGTCTGCCTCCACATTGGGCTCCTTGACATCTGATTCAGGTGAGAGTGACGGTTCCAAGGTTTCTGATCTCTGAGAGTGAGGTACCATAGGTTGGTACTCTGTATTGGTATCAGTCTCCTCATTAACTAACTGCTCTGCTTTTGGTCCCGTTTCCTCTAATTTTTATTTGTCCTCATCTGTTTCAACCGTAACTTCAAGTGTCAGGACAACTGGTTGTCTGTCAATGAACATTTTAGGTTGGGGAACTTCTCTTTTGCTTCTCTAAGTAATGGAAGTCTCTGCTGTCTCAAGAGAAACATCGTGTATTTGTTGTTGTGGTTTCTGGTACTCTTGAGGACTAGGCTAAAGTTCCACGGGTAATTCCTCTTTTTCTAAGATGTCCAACTGCATGCTTATCACATTAATGGTATCCCAATGATTGACTTGAGTTTGCATGAACTGCTGGAGCATGTTCGCCATCTGTGTCATGCTATCCTCAAGAAGTCCTGACGACGTACAACTCTGAGGGATCTATTGTGGCTGATATTGAGGCGGAGGATCATCTGGATAATATGTTGGCTCATATGCTTCTCTACCACTAATTGTACTGATAGGGTGTGCAGTCATGGGTGCTTGAGTGTATCGTGTGTTCCACTGTAGGACATTTTTAGCTAGGAAATCGAAGAACGATAATACCTGATCTAGATCCTTGCTGAAGAGTTCTCCATTGCACATGGTTTGGACAAAATATCTACAATCAGGGGTAAGAGCAGTATAAAAACAATCAGCTAATTTCCATAAGTCGAACCTATGATGTGGACAAGTGCTTAGTAGATCCTTGAATCGCTCCCAGTAAGCCCGAAATGTCTCGTCATCCTGTTGCACAAAATTAAGAATCTGTTCCTACAAAAATTGAATTTTCTGTGAGGGACAAAACGCATGTAGAAATTCACACTCCATATCAGACCAATTAGTGAAGAGTGAGGTCTTAAAGAATTAAACCACATCTGCGCTCTACTCTTCAAAGAGCCAAGAAATAAATGTAGTCTAGTCGATTCATCAGTTCTAGCACGAGAGAAAAAATATTGCAAGTCAACTCGAACTCTAACAGGTGTTGATAAGGGCACTCAGATTTCGTCCCGTAGAACTGAGGTAACAATGACTTCCTCTCGTGCTGTCTCATGAAATCAAGTTCTTCATTAGGCAAAGTGACAGAGGATGTAGTGGCATATTCAAGCTGCAAAAAGTCCATTATCGTGCGCGGTGCAGGTGCAACCATATTTATGTGTTTATTATTTTTTTCAAAACTCAATTTTTTTTTCTATCTTTTTTTCTTCTTTTTTTTTTCTTTTTCATAAATCGAATTAAAATGACGGGAAAAACGCTAATTTGAGACTAAAACCGACATTCCTCGGTAACGGCGCCAAAAACTTGAGTCACTCAAAAAATGTGCAGCTCGAAAGCTATCCCAAGTATAGGAGCTCTGTTGTGTAATATTCAGCCCAAGGGCTAGATCGTCTCCTCAGGGAATGCGTTTTAATTTCCAATTTCATGTTCTTCCAATCAAAATTAAAAAGCACTGAACTCAATTCAGATTCAGGATTTCAAGATTGTTCAATTTCACTTTAAACGAATTAAATGACACGTAATTTAAACCCTAAAAGCTAGCATTCAATAAATTAAAAAGCAAGAATGGAAACTTTAGTCTACTTAAGGAAATACCGAAACACGCACTAATTAAAGACGGTAACTTAGAACATGGAATTAAAACACGCAATGGAAACTTAATTAGATTCAAACACAGATTAAAACCGAACCTTTAACACAAACCAAGAACTCTAACCAAAGTAATGAAACATAAACAAAGATCTAAATTTAAACAATAATGAAACACAATAAAAATGCAAACTTTGATAAAACCGACCCTGATTAAATCGAGTTTTGCTAAAAAAAACTAAATTTTGAGAAGACGACTATTCTAATTTCTTAAAAGCAAAGTCTTTCCTCCTTTTTTTTAATTTTATTTTAGAACCAACCCGGACATCACTAAATAAAATTACTAAATCGAAGCATTAAACGATTCTAACACAAACTTGATTGAAGAGAAAAGAAATAAGGAAATAAATAACTAAATACTGCAACGGAGAAAAGAAAACTAAATAAATGTTTCAAACAAAATCCTAAACATTAGTCAAGGTAAAAATAAAACTTTAACCAAGTGTAATACAACTTAAATCAATACTCAATAACAATAACAATAAAAAAAAAAAAAAAACTAAGAGAGAAAAAAAGCAAAAAGAGAGAGAAACAGAGGAGCTTGCTACAAGGACGCTTTGGTTGGATGCTAGAACTGGTGCTCAAGCATGGCTGAGGAGGAACAGTAGGCTGGCGAAGCTGGTCTGTCTCGGGTGCGCTGGTGCTGGGTAGCAGGAGCTGGTCTTGCTGATCTGATGGTGGCTTGGGTTGCTGGTTCTTGCTGTGTAATGCTGAAGGAGCTGCTGAGACAAAGAGCTGCGCTTGAGGCTGCAAGGTGGTTGCTGGAGGGATGGAGTTAAGAGGAGAGGTAGAATAGGGGAAGAGAAAGGGAAGAGAGTAGAGGATAAGGGCGAAAAGGATAAGAAAGGGAAGAGAGCAGGGAAAAAAATAAGGAAGAGGAAGAGAAAGAACAAGGAAGAAGAGAGATAGCGAGTAGGGAGGAGAAGGGAGCCCGCGGGGGGGCACACCTAGCGTAGGAAGAAGAAGTGACTTAAATAAGGGGAGGGGAGATAACCCTATGACCCAAATAATCCAACCCGACCCGGCCATGCATGGCCAGGTCACATCAAATGTCTTTATTATATATATATATATATATATATTATTTTTATTTTTCATTTTTGTTCTCTACGAACACGGTCCGTTTTGGCCTTCCTGGATCCCGTTTCACTTGAAACTCAAAACATTAAAGTTGTATATAATCCTTCCTCTTTCTCTAGAAATTTGAATTGTCTCAAATGGAGCTCGTACGAAAACGTTATACGTGATTTACAAACAGGTGCCGATTTTGGTTCCCAAGAATTTTCCTGCGATAAAAAATTACTAAAAATTCATAAACTATGCAATAAAACTCAAAAATAATAAATTCAGCACTTTATTAAAATATTGGACGTAATTGGACATTTAATTAAAAATATAGGTCATAATGCCCGGGTTAAGATGCCCAATTTTGTAGTTTTGGTGCATAATCACGGAGTATGCGGCTAGATTTATAGAATTGTCGCGGTTCGCTCCATTTCTAGTCCCAAATGAAGTAAGGAAGGCCGGAAATTTTAAGAAAGGCCTAAGGCGTAGAATTTACGAGCTGGTGGTTGAGTTTCAGGTTTAGAGCTTTTCATAATTAGTTGACAAGGCCTTAGTGTTGGAAAAGAGTATCAAGGGTAGCACTGAGGCTTCAGAGCAAAAGAAGAGACCTGCACCATCTAGCTTTTAGTCTAAGTCCAGTCAGGGATCAGTGAAGAAAGGGAAAGAAACAATGGGCTCTGTATGCCCAAAGTGTGATAAAAGGCATAGGGGCAAATGTTGGTATGGCACTCTGAATTGCTATAGGTGCGGCAAGCGAGGGCATATCAAGAAAAATTGCCGAGAACCCTTGCCTATAGCAACTGCTCAGAATCAGGACAGAGGAAAAAAAAAAATACCACTTGCAAGAGGTGGTCCGCTTGGACTGTACAAACTCCGAGCTGAGGAGGATGTCATCAAAGAAGCAGGTATGAGATAATTTAATTTAATGAATGATGATTAAATGACTTATGTGATTATATGCATATTAAGTTCTTCTGATGGTATGTAGTAAATGAGTTTAAGTCATGTAAAAGGATGATTAGATAGTAAAATTTCGAGGACGAAATTTCTTAAGGAGGGGAGAATGTAATGACCTGGAATTTAAATAATTAGAAAATATGATAAATGAAATGGATTAATGGATAATGAGGGAAAAAGGAAAGAAATTAGAAGGAAAAGCAGGCCTCATCGATGAATGTTCTGTATTCATCGACGAGTGTCCTTCTAAGCTCGTTTACGTAGTCTGTTTCTCCTTGACGAAGAAATCCCAAAAGAGAATTTTGGAACCCTGAATTTCGTCGACGAAGGTATCTTCTCGTCGACAAAGTCTCTACAGCGCCTCATCAATGAATCGATGTGACTCGTCGACAAAGCCCTGTCTATAAATGGGCTCTTTCTTCATTTTCAGCCCAAAACCTTGGGAATTTTCTTCTTCTCTCTCTAAAATATGGTTTTCCCACCTTCTTTCTTCAATTTCGGGCCAATTTTGACTCGATTTGACGATCCGGAACCACCACGAGGTTCGTGGGATCATTTTCTTCAAGGTTGTAGGAGCTGATCGTTACGTTGTGAGGTTTGGGAAACATCCCAAAATTAGGGTCAGTTAGTTATTTTGGGTTTTCCTTAACGAATAATGTTGTATGGAGCCTAAGAAGTAATAAATAAGCATTTTTATTTCAAATTTAAGTTAATTAGAATTTATTTTAATTAAGTTAGGATTTTTGGATTCAGGGTCCAAGTGAACGCCGTGTGGGTATCAGTTTAGGGATCCTACAGGCATAGTTTAAAAGTCAGGTAAAGGGGAAATTTATATATTAAATCAGGTTTTTCATGAATTAAAATGAATTATGTGCTATTTATGAATATATGTTTATATGTGGGTTTAAAATGTTAGCCATGAAATTTATGTTTTCTGAGCCTAGGATTGTTTATATAGTTATGTATATGTGAAAAAATATGAATGAAAGTGAAAAGGTATTTTTCTAAGGAAGTAAGGATTGAAATGTATTTTTGGTATAGAAATGTTAACTATGAGTTGGCTTATTTTGTAAGAGACGTATATAGATTTTAGTCTAAAATTGTGTGGCATGAGATTCTGTGCAAATATATGTTGGATATATGGGATGCAGGTTAAGTAAGTAAAGCTTATGAATAAAATATGATATGGACAATAATGCTTGTGTATGTTAAATGTAACCATGTAAATGTAAGACAGCTGAAAGATAGCCATGTTAGTAGATCTAGCACACTTCTGTGTACACTAACTGATGATAGCTAAAAGGAGTTGTGTTAGTAGATCTAGCACGTTTCTACGTAGACTAACCGATGATGGCTAAAGACCAGCTATAGTACGAAGGAATGAAAAGAAAATGTAATGCAACGAAATGATAATGGAACGATAATGCAATGAAATGAAATGTGAAACGTGAACGATACGAATGGGGAAGAGTCACTTAAATTGAAACGAAATACAAAGTTAAGTTATGAACTTGAATGAATGTGTATGAATGTATAATGAAAGAAAAGAATGATGTATTAGGATATTAGAAGTATGTATGTACGTAGAACATGTTACGATTGGGCCAGGCGAACTCTTTGCTTGAGGGCTTGCTGAGAAAGGCGAGTGCACTAGTAGTTTCAGATGTGGTAGTAGCTGCATAACGTACTAGGGCAAAGCGAACCTATTTTTATGGGCAGGTAGATTTTCCTATCCTTAGGGTCTTTGCCGGTAAACTATTGTTGAATGCATGAGTACGAGATTAATCTCACACTTAAGGTCTTACTGAGTAAGATAAATGCCCCTGTATGCTTTAGTTGTGACCTTAGGGTTACCTATGTATCAGAGTAGAGGGGTGCTACTTATATGGGCGGGTAATCACCCCTATTCTTGAGTAATCTCGTGGGTTAAATCTTTGCATGTGGTTTTTTAGGTTCATAAAATGGTTTTATAGTTATGTTAATGATTTGCAAATGTAATTAAAAAGATATCTATTTACCTCATGTTAGCCACACGCTATTTTAATATGTATGTTTCTTCCCTTACTGAGATATGTCACACCCGAATACGAATGTTTCTTTTTCAGGACATCCTCGAGATCGGGCTTAGGGAGCTCGAGGGTATTTAGCATTTTTTAGGACTATAAAAGAAAGGGTATATGTAGATACTATTTTAAGGATTTAAATATATTAATGTTTATGTTTTATATCTTTATGTTTTAAGTTTGTGGAGAAAAGAATGTTTGTGAACATATTGGAATGTTATGGAGTATGTATTTATGGAAATGCAGGTGATGGTTGGTTTTTATGGATTTATAGGTAAAAAATAGAAAACTCTAGTATAACAGTATTATGGTTTACGTTGTATGGAGATTATGTTTATGTTTTTTGCTGCGTATGTATGTTATGGATTATGATTTATCTGGATATTATCAGGCATAACGCACTGGACCTAGGTTTAGGAGTTTGGAGCGTTACATACCCGCCCATACAAGTAGGTTCCCTCAGCCCTAGTACGTTATGCAGTAACTGCCACATCTGAAGTTACTAGTGCACTTACCTTACTCAGCAAGCCCTCAGGCGAAGAGTACACCTCGCCCAATCATAACATGTCCTAAGTACATAGATATATCTAATATCATAATACATTATTCTTTCTGTCATTATTCAATCATACACATCTGTTCATATTCATAACTTAAACATTACATTGCATTTCACTTTACCTAATCTTCCGCATTACATCGTTCACATTTGCCATTTCATTCCACTGCCATTTCATTGTCATTTCATTGTATTTTCCTTTCTGTCATTCATACTACAGCTGATTTTTTGCCATCATCAGTTAGTCTACAGCTCCTTTTAGCTGTCATCAGTTAGTCTACATAGAAATGTACTAGAATATTCCAACATGGCTCTTTTCAGCTGTCTTACATTTACATGGTTGCATTTAACATACAAAAACAACATAGTCCATGTCATATTTCATTCTCAATGCTTTACTCACTTAGCCTGCATCTCATACACTTAACATATATTTGCACAGAATTTACATTCTCATATGTCATACAATTTAACAGTAAAAATTCATACATATTTCTCGTAAAATAAGCCAACCCACCTTTAACATTTAATTACTGAAAATACATTTCATTTCTTACATAATTCCTAAAAAATTACTTTTCACTTTAATCCGTTTACTTTCACATACACATAGCTATATAAGCAATCTTAGGCTAAGAAAACATAGTTTTCATGGTTGACATTTTAATAATTCACACCAGAACATACATATAATATAACATATTTATTACCTTTAATTTCATAAAATCTGTTTTAATATATAATTTCCCCTTACCTGACTTCTGAACTACGCTGGTAGGATCCCCGAATCGATACCCACAACGTTCACCTGGACCTTGAACTAAAAATCCTAATTTAATTAAAATAAATTCCAACTGACTCAAATCTTAAGAAAAAAACTTAGTTACTACTTCTTAGACTCTAAATAATAATATTCATTAAGAAAATCCCAAAATGATTCACTTACCTGGATTTTGGGATGTTTCCCAAACCTCTCAAACCAACGATCAGCTCCTACAGCCTTGCAGATAACGATCCCATGAACCTTGTGGTGGTTCCAGGTCATCAAACTAGGTCAAATGCGGCCCGAAGTCGAAGAGAGAAGGTTGGAGGTTCGTTTTAGACAGAGAAAGAGAAGTGAAATCCCGAGTTTCTCTCGCTGAAATGAAGAACACTTTATTTATAAGTAGGGGTTCGTCAATGTGACACGTGGGTTCGTTGACAAGGCACTGTAGAGACTTCATTGATGAGAAGATACATTCGTCAACGAGATTCAGAGTTTCAAAATTACTCGCTTAGGATTCCTTCGTCGATGAGGAACTCGAGTTCGTTGACGATCTCTAGATGAACACTCGTCGAAAAAGACAGAACATTCATCGATGAGGTCTGCAGTTCCTTCTAAAAAATCCTTCCTTTACCCTTATTATTCTTTAATCCATTTCATTTATTATATTTGCTAATTATTTTAATTTATGGGTCATTACAGCTTGAGGTTGTTATAGAATTTTTGGATATAGAAAAAAAAAAAAAAAAGGTATAAACTTTTATGATACTTTTGTGATGTATAAGTTTTATGTTTTATGTTTTATATTTTATGTTTTATGTCTTTTGAGTTGTGAATACTGGAAGTTGTAGATTATGTTTTTGGAGATATGTATATATGTGGATACATGTGGATGAATGGTTTATTTTGGAATGTAGATAGATGTAGAAAACTCTGGTATTATATTGGTTGAGGATTGTAGTTATGTTTTCCCTTATGTAAATATAAATGGAATAATAGGTATAGGAAAATGGATTACGTGGCACCCGAGTCCCACCAGGAGGGTTCGAGGCCCCACAGAGCTTGATTTAAGTAGAATAACGTGTCAGGCCCTGTTTTTGGGTTTGGGGTGTTATAGGTATCCTATTCAAAGTTTTTTTTTATTTAGAGAAGATTTATGTTCCCACTCACCAAAAAGTTTTGAACACTACCTCTTTCTTATGACAATTATTACTGGCATAATTGAAAAGTAACCAATCCATCCCCAAAATGACATCAAATCCATGCATGTCAATCGCTATTAGATTGGCTGATAATATTTCCCTAGAACATCCATTGGATAATCTCTAACCACTTTTCTACATATCAATACCATCCCTATTTGTGTGACTACAAATATTTTGGCATCTAGGAACTGAGTTTCTACCCACATAGTTTGATATATCTCAAAATATAAAAAAATAAATAGCTCATAAATCAAACAACAAAATAGCTTTACTTGAAAATATGAAAATTAGTACCTAATTATTTCCCTAGAACTATCTACAAGCAGGCGCCTTCTTGTTCTGTGCACGTCAATTTCGTGCCATATGGCGTGGTCTACTGCACTGATAGCAAACATTCTTTATGGCTCAACATTCCCCATTATGCTTCTTATTACATCTAGGACAAGTAGGGTGCACTCGACCTCTCATCTACTGTCTTTGCTCCCCACTGTTTCTATCTCCCCTCCACGGACCCCAACTAGTACCTGCCTGAAAACCAGGAGGCGTGGGCCTCTTCCCCTAACTCTATACTCCTGTGCACCTCTACTAACTTGCCTCTACTACAATGGCTTTATCCACTAGTTCTGAAAAATATCTTACCTGAAAAATTGCCACCTGCTCATATAGCTCTTGTCTCAACCCTCTTTCGAACCTCTGTGCCTTCCTGAATTCATCAATAATCATAAACAGAGTGAAACGAGATAGTTCCATGAACTTAGCAGCATACGGAAGCACTGTTAGCTAACTCTGGATCAAATTTAGAAACTCCTCTGTCTTAGCATTCCTAATGGAGGTAGGGAAGTAGCGGTCGAAAAAGATCTCTTTAAGCATCCCCAGGTCAGTGCTACAGGTACCAGTCTTTGCTCCACTAGGAGCTATACCATTGAACACCATCGCTCAGCCTCTCATGTCAGCTTAAATGTTGCATATGGAATTTTATATTCGTTAGTGCAATGTATTACTATCAGAATCTTTTCAATCTCTTGCATCCTATTCTCTGCCATAATCGAATCGGCACTCCTTGGAAAAGCCAAGGGATTCATCCGAATGAACTGCTCTATGATGCAACCCTGGTCTTCTGGCGGACAACCCTATTCCCTAGGACTTTGTGCTATCTCTTCCATCACCTACTAAGCCACGCCACGTAGGACTTGATCTAAATTATTGGCACTCGAGCTAGAAGCCCCTACATGGCTAGTACCTTTAGCATTCATGTTATTATTTCCAGGGTCCATCCTAAAAATAGGACATAACCAATCTTAGAATTTCATTATCTTATTGTGATGGTTACTATTATCTAACTAAGAAAACAATTAAGCATTTCACCTCTTCAGTGTAAGCATCAATACACAACCCAGACACAAAATCGTGGACGGTTTTTATTAGCCACACAAAACCGTCGACGGTTTGGCCCAAAATCCCTCTCCAATCCTTTTCTTATATATATATATACTTAACCATTTCAAGGGCCAAACCTCTAACCTAAAAAATTCCAACCTATTAAACAAACCTACTTCTCAAGTTTCGGTCTCTCTGCATATAAACAAAAATTGTCAATGGTGTGCCGAAATTTTCCTGAAACCATCGTCATAGGAAAATCACAGAAGACCGTCAATGAATTTCTTCTTCTAGGCTTCGAAACCAAAACCGAAGATTATATACTAACTTCCAATTATGCCTTGCAAAACTCCAAATCTACCCATTTTCACCCTTGTCAAGATCCATTCCTGTACTTTGGTACTGCAATCCGCTGAAGTTTCCAGAACCTAGCAACCTAAGCTCTGATACCACATTGTAACGACCCAAAATTTTTTCTATATATATATATATATTCTTATTTTTTACATATAAAACTGTGTACCAACTATAATATCCTAGACCCGAAGTGGTATCGGGCTAACCTGTTCACCACATATATCTAACCATGCAGCGAAATCATACACATAATATCCCTGATACAATACCAAAGTTCTAAGATCATCATAATCACATACACATATCTTCAAAATGTTATATAGCCCATAGAAGACCAAAGCACAACTATATACATGCATCTCACCAGTACTTACTTCAAAATCAAACACTATCTAGACACACCCCGAAACCTCCTAAGCTTGATTTCTAGTATTCCCAGAAATTTTAAAATATCATTATGGTGAAACACCTATCAGTAAGAAGGAATAAATTATTATAAGTGTGGCAAATGAGTTCTTAACATGAGTAATATATATATATATATATATATATATATTTATCTTCTACTTAAACATACTTTAACTTAATAAATAAACCTGTTTTCATAATCTGTATAAATATATTCTTAGTATAATTTCTTTTCTTTCTTTCCCTGATGGTATTGGCATACTATCATGAATTAACCCCACATGATCGGGTTGTGCGGCCCAAGGGTTGGACTTAACCATGGCTGGCCTACCAAGTTAAGTCAAACATAACATAACTACGCACAATTGCCCACCCAAGCTGGTCCACCCATCCTAATCGCCGCAACACTTCTTGGGTTGGTACACAGTGGGTATCCTACTCCTCGCAACACTTTAGGGCTAATCGGCATCCAACCCAACACTTTCTTAATAGTGTGGTTGCATTGTCGACTAAACACCCAACTTGGTCCACCTGTCCTACTTGTTGCAACACTTCTTGGGTCGTCACATAGGGGGTTACATTTTCTAATCTGAGTAGCTAGCAACGGTACCGTGTTCTGAATCTGAATCATACTAGTCCATCGAGGTTCTAATAACATATAGTATTGTTCATAACTAATAAATCTATATCTTTATCTCATTTTTGTAATTCTTTATAAAATCTGTCTTATCGTATTTATGTACTAAACATAAAGCCGGCTGAACTGCTATATCATACTAATCTCGACATATAGCCAGCTGAACTGTTATATCATACTGATCTTGGCATATAGCCGGTTGGACTATTACATCATACTGATATCGGCATATAGCCAACTGAATTGTTATAATATATATGTTTGAAACTATTATATCATATATCGGTCTAAAATTGTTATATCATATATATGTCTGAAACTATTATATCATATATTTGTTTGAAACTATTATATCATATATCTGTCTGAATTTATTATTTCATATATTTGTCTAAAACTGTTATATCATATATCTGTCTGAAACTATTATTTCATATATCTGTTTGAACATATCTTATAATAATTCTGTATAAAATCATACTTTTTCTGTATCATCGTAAAATATTCAACATGCTAATTTATACTGTAAAATAACCCTACTCATGCCACACAAATTCTGAGTAGTAATTCATAATATAATAACTACATGGGAAAAGTATACCTGTGTAGCGACCCCAAAAATAATATACATATAATTATTTAAAAATTAATTAAATTAAAATTTTAAAATATAAAAATTATTATTAATGAATTAATTAACTAATTAGGTGACTAATTAAATGACATAATAAAATAAATAGTATAATATATATATATATATATATATAATATAGTAAGTAATGATATTAAATATTATATATGATATAGCATCTTGAATCAATTCTTTATCCCAAATTAAACCCCCCCCCCCAACGCTCACTCCATCTCTCTCTTACACCACTCTCTCTCTCTCTCTCTCTCTCTCTCTCTCTCTCTCTCTCTCTCTCCATTTTTTCCCTTCTCAACCTCTCTTTCTCTCTTCAATTTTCTCTACAAAAACGTGCGCCAATTGAAAAATGGAAAATATCTTTATGTTCCAATTTCTACCACGAACATTTTAACCAAAGTGGATTCGTCGTTGAGACGTCATAGACACTAGTCCTAGGATAAGGTAAGGAGAATAAATTATGTCAGTTATTTTCAAAAATTTAACCGAATAAATTAAAGTATGTGTTTACAGAAATATTATATATGTTTTTCTAAATATTTAGACATATGGAAATGGTGGGTTGGAATTATTATATGTCTATTTTGGAATTTAATTAAACTGCTGTGATTTGAATAAATTATATCTTAAGTATTTTGGAATTTAATTGAACTGCATAGATTTGAGTAAATTATATTTTTGGAGAATATTTTGGAATTTAATTAAACTATAAGGATCTTATTAAATTAGATTTTTGGAAATATTTTGGAATTAAATTAAGCTGGAGTGATTTAATTATATTAAATTTCTGGGATGTTAGGATAGTAATTATTTCAGGATTTAGCTAATTAAACTAAAATATATTATTATAGGATTTTGTGCTCCGAACACTGCAGGCGTTAGTTTAGGATCCTTGCAGGAACATTTTTAGTAATCTGGTAAGGGGAATAAATTAAGTTAGCTTGTTTTCTAAAATTTAACCATTTAAAACTGAGATTTTAAGTACAGAAATGTTTCACGTAATTTTCTGAATGGTTAGGTATATGGGAATTTCGGATAATTATTGTTATAGGTATATTTTTGGGAAACAGGTATTCTGAGGTTGAGTAAAACCCTAGAGTTTGCTATACCATTATTTTCAACAGAAAATATAGTTATCCTAGGCTGATTTTTATATTATGAATTAATACTTAAATTGTATGGCATGAGATTAAAACAAAACAAAAATGATATGATGGTGCATAAGTTTTAATATGAATTAACATCTAAATTGTGGGGCACAAGAAATAACTGTTCTACAACATAAGTAAGCATGATAGAACATTTTGTGATGATATAAGACAAAGTATGTTATATATCGAACTCAGGGAACGTTGGAAAGATATGGCAGTTTGTTATGAATGACAGTGTTTTTACATACAGAGCTATAATATGATAGTATGTTGTGTTCATATGAATGATTGGACACTGTACCTCTACCACTTACGAATACATTTAGAAACCGTCACCTTACTCACAAATTCTATAACATAAATCGAAAAAATTATAAAACATGAAACATATAATCTTAAACCATGAAACATATAATTAATAATCACGATAACACACAAATCATGCTTAGGATCTCTGAAACTTGCAAATAAAACTACGCAACAAAAACGCTCACTAAAACATATTGGTGTGTGTTAGAGTGATGGTATGAATGGTTGGTTTGGGAGATGACGGCATGAAATGCCTCAAACTTAGTGAGGGTATAGTATGAATAGCTGATTGAGGGACGGCAGCACGAAATGCCTCAATCATACAGTAAATGGTTGTTATCAATAAATAATTGAGGGATGACGGTATGAAATGCCTCAATCATGGTAAATGTTTGTATGAATAGCTGATTGAGGGATGACGACATGAAATGCCTTAATCATACAGTAAATGTTTGATATGTATGTAGAATATGTAACTTGCAGTTTATATATACATAGCCGGCCGCCGATACAATTAACATGCTTACCACCTCTTACCATTGTCACTTATAGATATAGATGGGAGGTAGGTGAGGGTAGCTTGCTTCTCTTCTCCTAGGCTACCTGCACATGTTATTCACGAAGAAAAGGCAGCGAGTGGTTCTTCGCTTAGTAAAGCTACTGGTTGCCGGACAACAACTGCATATAGTAAATGTTTGATATGTGTGTAGAATATGTAACTTGTGGTTTATATATATATATATATATATATATATATATGTAGAGAGAGAGAGAGAGAGCTTTTGAGTTGAACTGTGAACTGAATATTAATGGCTGATTGGGGGACAGTGGTTCGAAATGCCTCAATCTCAGCAAATGATTTATATGTGTACATATCATGTATCTGGTAATTTATATGTGTAGGGCTTTTAAGCCGGGTTATGAACTAAAAAAAAATACTCGGTGATATGAAATTATATGCGTATGAGTATAGTTTAAATTGCTATTTCATTAAAGTAATTAAAATATGATTCATACGTGTATATAAACTCATTGCCACACATTGACACTAATTATTCCATCTTACTGAGAGGTGTCTCACCCCATGATTATCCAATATCTTTCAAATGTCATGTGGAGTATAGCAGTAATCATAGTAGCGTGGTGGAAGCGTAGGTGGGATAGAAGGTTTTTAATTAGAACAGATGTTTAATTAAATTAGGTTTTTCATGTATCTAGACTATACTTTTGGGGATATGTAAATTGTATTGTTGAAAATGATATTGTTGTTGTATTGGGATAATTAATATTGTCATGACCTGCTTACTTTACTATATAATTAAACATAATCATATCATAACTGCATAGATATATACTTTCATATTTCTAATAAATCGTACTATTCATGAACTGTCTGTAATAGCTAATAATACTAAAAATTTACTTAGGATGTATAGTTAGCTAATGTCATGTATTACCCCCCCCCCAATGACGGGTTGTGCAGCCCGAATGCGGGACCCGACAATGGCTAGCCGATCACTGTGGAGTCAAAAATGTATGTAAGTACGATGGGTGCGCCACACTCTGGTCTAGACTGTCAGATGGATGTTTACAACTCTACACTGAAAGCCACATTGACTATCCATCTCCCACCCCCTCTACTTGCAGGGGCGGTTAGCACAAGTCTGAAACATAATAATCTGATCTGTATAGCTACGGTACCGTGCTCCTGAAACTGAACTGAACTATCATTTGGGTTCTGATAATATATAATACATGATAATATACAGTTTAACATAAGTAGATTGATAGCATTTTCTGTAATAACATAAATACATACGACCTTGCGCTGATTACTTTCACATTTGCGGCCTTGCGCCAAATATTTCATAAATACGTCCTTGCACCAAAATTATACATAATACACGGCCTTACACTAGCTATCAATCATTGTATTGCACCGAACATTTCATAAATAATAATATGAATAAACATGTTAATTATCATGTATTGCAAAATCGTAATGTACTGCATTATTCCGTATTTTCTGAAAACATACTTTATCAATAAAATTGCCTTAATACAATACTTTTCACATAAACTAATATTCATGCCACACAATGCTGAAAAATACCATATATTCCATACTGAAATCATATTTTCTGGCATTTCATACTAATACATACATTTAAATATAATAGCAGTATTTTCCCAAATAAACATTTTCTCAATAATATTCAAATGTAATACATGCTTTCTAAACATAAATCTACTAGTAATTTAATAGATTTTCATGGAAAAGTAAATGCTTTAGTTTATTCCCTCACCTAATTTCTGAGAAGAAACCTCCTAAAATATACTCGTCCTGCACCCACAGGGTTCCCCGTTCAACACCTGAAACCAATATTTCTTAGAATTAAATTTCAGTATTTCTTCATGTACAACATTTTCTATAACTATGTAAAGACCAAATTTTGAATAAAAATTCTTACCTTAAACTAGGGATGAATTCCAAAGTAGCTCCACGGACGGTCCACTCTGGTAAGTTTGCAAAGAACTTTCCCAGGAGCGTCGTGGTGGCTTCAAATCGTTGAACCGGCAAGAATCCGGCCCCAGATCATAGAGAGAAGGGGGAGAAACCAAAGAGGAGAGAGAGTGAGTGTTCTGCGTGAAATTTTTGAGAGAAATTCGAGTTTAGGGCTATTTATACACTGGCCTTCGTCGACGAGCCATGTCACTTTGTCGATGAGGTTAAGAAGGAAATTCGTCGATGAATACTATTCCTCGTCGATGAAATTTAGAGTTGAAAAAATAGCCTCTCGGTATCTTCTTGTCGACAAAGCACACCCTCATCGACAAGCCCAAAATGCCACATCATCGACAAATGTTAAGCGCTCGTCGACGAAGTCTGCTGTCGCCCTCTTTTATTATTTTCATTTTCCTCTCTCTTTATTATTTAAATACCATTATTCTTTGGGTTATTACATTCTCCCTTTGTATAAAATTTCGTCTTTGAAATTTACTATTCATATAATTCATCATCCCTTAAAGGCAAAACGGTCTACTTATTTTATTACTTACCATCACTTATGGCGGAGGAATACCGTAGTTACATTTCAAGTTCTCAGAGATTACATATATAAATTAAAATAAAATTCTCTCAAAACTAAAAAAATCCATTCATAACTAAACTACTACATGTACCTGCAAAAGAAATACTCTTACATTTCCTAGTTACATCTGAACTTCTTGGAGCAAGTATGGGTATTTCTATCTGACATGTTCCTCAAGCTCCCAATAAGCCTCTTCTATTGCATGATTCCTCCATAGAACCTTTACCAGAGGAATCTTCTTATTACGTAGTTCCTGTTCTCTTCTATTCAGAATCTGTACCGGTACCTCCTCATAGACTAGCAAATCATTGAGCTCTAATTCACCATAACTTATTATATGAGAAGGGTCTAGGACATCTTTCCTCAACATGGAAACATGGAATACGTCGTGCATCCTGGACAACGCAGGTGGTAAAGCTAACCTGTAGGCAACCGACCCTACTTTCTCTAGAATCTCAAATGGATTGACAAACCTAAGGCTAAGTTTACCCTTCCTTCCAAACCTCATAACCCCTTTTAACGAAACTATCTTTAAAAATACATGATCACTAATATCAAATTCTAATTTCCTGTAGTGATTATCAGCATAACTCTTTTGTCGACTCTAAGCTCCACTGATTATATCTCTGATGAGCCAAACCTTATCGTACGCCTACTGCACAGACTCTGGTCCCACAACTCGCCGCTCACCCATCTCATCCCAATATAATGGAGAATGGCATCTCCTACCATACAGTGCCTTAAATGGTGTCATACCAATGTTGGCCTGATAACTGTTATTATACACGAACTCCACTAGCGACATGAATTGAGTCCAACTACCCCCAATGTCCAATACACATGCTCGAAGCATATCTTCTCATATTTGTATTATCCTCTCAGTTTGTCCATCTGACTGAGGATGGAATGCCTTGCTAAAAGACAACTAAGACCCTAGAGCCTCCTGCAAACTCCTCCAGAAACGTGACGTGAAACATGAGTCTCAATCTGACACTATGGACACAGGCACTCCGTAAGAATGGACTATCTCCTAAACATACACCTTCGCTAATAGTTGATCTTGATAGGTAAGAAATGGGCGGCCTTAGTCAACCGATCTACAATCACCCAAATCATATTTTGGCCATGCGACGCCGATGGTAGCCCTACAACAAAGTCCATGGATATATGATCCCACTTCCACTCTGGGAAAAATAGAGACTGCAACTGACCCGCCGGCCTCTGGTGCTCAGCTTTTACTTGTTGGCACGTCAAACACTGCGCTACATACTTGGCAATTTCCTTCATCATACCACTCCACCAGTAAAACTCTCACAAATCCTTGTACATTTATGTACTGCTAGGATGAACTATATGCAAAGATCTATGAGCCTCCTCTAAAATTGTCTTCCTGATGTCAACATCGGCAGGAACACATAATTTGGAACAGAACTGCAAAGCTCCGTAATCTGACAAATAGAATTCCTCCCCCTGACCATTCTGCACTCTGATTAATACCTCTGCAGATTCTGAGTCTTCCTTCTGAGTAGCTTTAATTCTTTCTTGCAGAGTAGGTTGTACCACTAAACTGGCGATACACATTGGAGGATCACTCTCTACCAACTCTATGCCGAGTCTCTCCAGATCCATCATGATCGGATACTGGATCTCGATATCTACTACCACTGGTCTCGCAGAATTCCTGCTCAATGCATCAGCTACCACATTTTTTTTTCTTGGGTGATAATTGATGGTACAATCAAAATCTTTAATAAGCTCCAATAACCTTCTCTGTCTCATATTCAGTTCCTTTTGAGTGAAGAAATACTTCAAACTTTTATGGTCGAAGAAAATTTCACTTCGCCCGCCATGCAGATAATGCCTCGAAATCTTCAATGCATGTACCACTGCAACTAATTCAAGATCATGGGTAGGGTAGCTCCTTTTATATTCTTTTAACTTCCTAGAAACATACGCTACCACTCTACCATGCTGCATCAGTACACAACCAAGTCCCTTCAAGGATACATCACTATAGATAGTATAACCCTCACCCCCTGACGGGATGATAAGCACAGGTGTCGTGACAAGTCTCTGTTTTAATTCTTGAAAACTCTGCTCACAGTTATCGTACCACTTAAATCTGACATTCTTCCTAGTCAGTCATGTTAGAGGCCCTGATAATGCTGAGAACCCCTTAACAAAATGACGGTAATATCCTGCTAACCCCAAGAAACTCCTAATCTCCTAGATGTTCCTCGGTCTAGCCCAATTTACTACCACATCAATTTTACTAGGATCCAAAGAAATTCCATCCCCTGAAATAACATGTCCTAAAAACACAACTCTTTCAAGCCAGAATTCACATTTACTGAACTTGGCGTACATCTTCTTTTCTCTGAGTGTCTACAAAACTTGTCTTAAATGTATCTCATGCTCCTCATAGCTCATCGAATAGACCAGTACGTCATCAATAAAATCAACAACAAACTAGTCTAAAAATGGATGGAAGATCCTATTCATCAAATCCATAAATATCACAGGAGCATTCGTCAGAACAAAAGGCATAACAAGGAACTCGTAATGTCAATACCTGGTCCTGAAGGTCGTCTTTGATACATCTTCTGCCCTTAATTTTACCTAATGATAGCCTGATCTGAGGTCAATTTTAGAATAATCTCGTGTACCCTGGAGCTGGTTAAACAAATCATCTATACGGGGTAGAGGATACTTGTTCTTGATGGTCACATTATTAATCTCCCTATAATCTGTGCACATCCTCTTAAACTCATCCTTCTTCTTCACAAATAATAATGGAACTCCCCATGGGGATACACTAGGCTGTATAAAACCTTTATCAATTAAATCCTGCAATTGATCTTTTAATTCTACCAACTCTGTTGACGCCATTCGATATGGTGCTTTAGAGATTGGTGTTGTACCTGGAAGTAGATCAATGAGAAAATCTACCTCACGATCAAGTGGCAAACCCGGTCATTCATATGGAAACACATTTGTAAATTCTTTCACTACTGGCATACTAGTAAGCTTCAATTCATTCCTTGACATTTCCTTCACAAAGGTCATGAATCCCCGGTCACCACTCTGAAGCAATCTCCTTACCTAAATAGCTGAAATCATCTGAGGCAGAGATTGCACTTGTGACCCTATAAATCTGATTTCTGGTTTTCCTAGCGGTCTGAATATCACTTCTCTCGAATGACAATTAATACTAGCAAAATTAGTTACTAGTCAATCTATGCCGAATATGACATCAAACCCATGCATATCTAACACTATTAAATCAGTAGATAGAATCCTCCCCTAAACATCAACTGGACACCTACGGAGTATCCTACTACACCTCACTGCCGTCAAGTTGGTGTAGTCACTAACAGTTCAACATCCAATGTTTGTGTGTCTGCCCCATATAATTTAACACACCTTGAAGACATGAATGAGTGTGTGGCACCTAAATCAAATAATGTAATGACTTTAAATAAAAAATACTAACCATACCTGTCACCATGTCGCCAGCTACCTCAACATCACCCAGCGTCAGAGCAAAAACCCTGGCTGGAGCCATGTTCCTCTGGTGGCCTCCACATGGCACTTGATAGCCTCCCCAAACAGGTCTAGAAGTGGGAGTAGCACTAATCTGAGCCTGACAATCTCTCATCACATGTCTTGGCTCCCCACACCAGTAGCAACTACCTCACCCGACACGACACTCCCTGGGTGTCTCTTCCTATAAGTCAGTCAAGTTGGAAGTGGCTGCATACCCTGAAAACCACGATTCCCGGTCTCCTAGCTCCTGTATTTGTAGTAGCCACCTCTCTTCTATGAACCACGAATAGACCCTTGCTAGGAACCGGATGACATGGATCTCTTCCCCTGTCTCTGCACCTTAGCCTCCAACCACTCTCCAATTTCTGCTATAGTGACCCTATTCACCAACTAAGAAAAATCCTATAACTTCAGTATCGACACCTGCTTATATATTTCTCTCCTCGAACCTCTTTCAAACTACCGTACCTTTTTTGCCTCATCCGGAATAATGTACAGGGTGAAGTGAGATAATTCAATGAACCTCACCGCGTACTGCTACACTGTATGTTGTCCCTACTTCAGATTTAGGAACTCCTCTATCTTAGCTTCCCTGAACGAGGTTGGAAAATACCTATAAAAAAATATCTCCTTAAATTGCTCCCATGTCATCTCCATAGGTATTGTCCTCTGCTGCTCTAAGAGTTTCACTACCGTCCACCATCTCTCAGCCTCTCCAGTTAGTCTATATGTAGCGAACAGCACCCTCTGCTCCTTAAAATACTGTAGCACTGCAAATACTTTTTCGATCGCCTGCACCCAGTTTTCAGCCATAGTAGAATCAGTTCCTTCTGAGAAAGTCGGAGGATTCATCTTAATGAATTTCTCTATTGAGCTTTTGTGACCTGTAGACGAACCACCCAGCTCCCTGGAATTCCAGGAAATTTTAGCCATAACCTGCTATGCGACATTGCGTAAAACTGCATCTAAATCACTGCCCGCAGCGCTTGAGGACTCAACTCTCTTGTTTCCACTAGCATGGGCACTACTGCCTCCAGGGCCCATCCCGAAAAACAAATAACTTAACTTAGAACTCTATCACCATAACATATCATCCAACTAGTATAATATTTCCTTAATTAAGTCATCAATCCTGATCTTAATTCAAGGTTCAATCCTGTAACCTAGATACCCAACCCGACGATAGTTTAACATAGCTTTCCTGAAGTCGTCACTCCTGGAAAATCATATAAACCACCAAGGAAGTCCTGCATCTAGACTACAAAACCAGACCTCTAATTCCTTTATCCAATACTCTGGTATTATTACTGCTGCATTCTAAAGTCTACAGAACCTAGCATCTTAGGCTCTGATACCAAACTGTAACAACCTGCTTACTTTAGTATATAATAAAACATAATCATATCATAACTGCATAGACATATACTTTCATATTTCTAATAAATCATACTATTCATGAACTATTTGGTATAGCTAATAATATTGAAAATTTAATCATGATGTATAGCTAGCTGATGTCATGTATTACCCCCCATGACGAGTTATGCAGCTCGAAGGCGGGACCCAATAATGGCTGTTCGACCACTGCCGAGTCAAAAATATCTGTAAGTACGATGGGCCCGCCACACCTTGGTCCGAACTACCAGGTGGACATCTCCAACTCTACATTGAAAGCCACATCGACTATCCATCTCCCACCCCTCTACTTGTATGGGCGGTTAGCACAAGTCTGAAACATAATAATTTGATCTATATAGCTATGGTACCGTGCTCTAGAAACTAAATTGAACTATCATTCGGGTTATGATAATATATAATACATGATAATATATAGTTTAACGTAAGTAGATTGATAGCATTTTCTGTAATAACATAAATACATACAACCGTGCGCCGATTACTTTCACATCTGCGACCTTGCACCAAACATTTCATAAATACGGCCTTACACCGAATTCATACATAATACACGGTGTAAAGACCCGAAAAATTAAAATAATTAAAATAATTAGAAAAAAATAAATAAAATAACAGATAAATAAATAAAAGGAATGGCATGGGAAAAAGAAGAAAAAAAAATTAAAATTAAAGAAATTAAATTAAATTAAGATAAATTAAATAATTAAATAATTAGTTATTAAATTAAAAATTATTACATTGGATTAAAAAAAACTAATTGAAATAAGAGAATATATATATATATATATATATAATATAAGTAAAAGATAAAGTAATATATATATATATATATATATATATATATATATATATATATATATATATGAAGTAAAAGAAGATAAGAAGAAGAAAGAAGAAGCAAAAGTACACGCCCCCCCTCCTCTACAAGCTCCTGCTGCGGCCGCACTCTACCTCCATCTCCGTCTCTCTCTCTTTCTCAATTTCTCGAAAAATTTGCAGCGGATCGGGAAACGGAAGGTGCCGTTGGATTCTTGGTTCCGCTGCCGACATTTTTGCTGGAACAGATTTTTCATGGGAACGACTAATGCACTGCTCCTAGGGAAAGGTAAATTTTTCCCATTTTCTCAATTTCGCTGTTAATATTCAGTTAAATCAACGATCGGACACCACCACGAGGTCCTAGTCATTGTCGTTGTCATTTTGGTGTAGGTAATTTTCCAATTGGGTTTTTCTAGGCCCTACTCCAAAACGAGAGTGGGATTTAGGAAATTTGACTATATTTAAGGGTCTTATTATTTATTTAGGAATTATGACCCTAGGAAATATTTAAATAATATTTTATTCAGGAATAATATTTTGGAATTAGGAATTTAATTTTAGCGTTCGGGTGAGCGCCGCACGCATCTTTTCGGGGTCCTTGTTGGCGTAGTTCAAGAAACAAGGTAAAGGGAAAAATATATATTAGATCCAAATTTTTATGAATTTAATGGAAAAATAAATTATGTTATATGTATGTGTATATGTTTCAGTATGGGTAAAATGCCAACTATTTAAATTGTATTTTTTTTTTTCAAGTTTCGGGCTATTTATTATATATGTATATGCGAAAATGAACGGATGAAAGTGAAAAAATATTTTCAGGGAAATTATGTAAGGAATGAAAGCTATTTTCAGTATATAAACGTTAAATGTTGATTGGCTTATTTTACAGGCAATGTATGAATTTTACTGCTAAACTGTGTGACATAAGATTCTGTGCAAATATATGTTAAATGTACGAGACGCAGGTTAAGTAAGTAAAGCAATGAGAATAAAATGTGATATGGACAATGTTGCTGTGTATGTTAAATGCACCCATGTAAATGTAAGACAACTGAAAGATAGTCATGTTAGTAGATCTAGCTCATTTCTATGTGGACTAGCTGATGACAGCTAAAAGGTGCTGTGTTAGATTCTAGCGCATTTCTATGTGGACTAACAAATGATGGCTAAAGAGCGGCTATAGTATAAAGGAATGAAATGAAAATGTTATGAAATGAAATGACAAGGAATTACAATGTAATGAAATGAAATGTGAAATGTGAAGGATACAAATGGGAAAGAGTCACTTAAAGTGAAACAAAAGGAAATGTTAAGTTATGAATATGAAAAAATGTGAATGATTGAATAACGATGGAAAGAATGATGTATTATGATATTACATTTATGTATGTACGTAGAACATGTTATGATTGGGCGAGGCATACCTTTTTCTTGAGGGCTTGCTGAGTAAGGCGAGTGCACTAGTAGCTGCATAACGTACTAGGGCAAAGGGAACCTACTTGTATGGGCAGGTAGATTTTCCTATCCTTAGGGCCTTTGCCAATAAACTTTTGTATGAACTGTGTGAGTATGAGATCAATTTATCACTTGAGGGCTTACTGAGTAAGGTGAGTGCCCTAGTATGCTTTAGCTGAGACCTTTGGGTTGCCTAAATATCAGAGCAGAGGGGTGCTACTTGTATGGGCGGGTAATCACCACTATCCTCGGGTAATCTCGTGGGTGAAACATTTGCATGTGTTTGATTAGGTTTAGGGAATGATTTCAGAAATTATGTTAAAGATTTTCAAATGTTAAATATTATGTCATATATAAACTCATGTTGGCCACACACTGTTTTAATATATTGTTTCTTCTCTTACTGAGATATGTCTCACCCGAATATGAAATTATCTTTTTTATGAGTTCCTCGAGATCGAGCTTAGAGAGCTCGAGATTTTATAGCATTTTTTGTAAATAGAAAGAGAAACTGGTATATTTTCATGTTAATTTTTGATATGTATATTTTATGTTCTATAATTTATGTTTTACGTTTTATAAGATATGGATGGTTGTGAAATATACTGGTATTAGTGGATAATGTTTTGGAGACATGTATATATTTGAATACTGGTGGATGATTAATTTATTATGGCTGGTAGTTAGAATTAGTAAACTCTAATATTATGTTATATGGAGATTATGACGTATGTTTTCGGCTGCATATGTTATAGATTATGATCTATCAAGATATTATTAGGTATAACCACCAGACCCGGGTTTAAGGGTTTGGGGCGTTACATTGTGGTATCAGAGCAATGTGCAGCCGGAAGTGTGATTAGATTCACATCGCCTGGATAAAGAAATATTAGAGTATTAGGTTAGGGATGATTTATACCAGAGTATAGGAAACAGTTAGGATAAGGATGCTAAATGGATGGGTTAGGTTAGGTGTTGAAATGTAGGTCTGGTGTAGGGAAGTATAGGATTTTGTCTTATAACTTGGAGGCGAAAATCCCTTAGCGGACTTCTTTGATTTATCGATTCATTTGAAAGTTTATGAAAACCACGGTAAATCCATCGACGGTGATGTTTCTTAGCCGTGAGACTGGTCCTTATATGAAGAACTTGGATGTGTATTGGATTTAAAGTATATAATTATGTTGTTGAGATTATGGTGTGGGATATGGTAAATCGTGGAATTATGGGAATGAAAGATTGGGTAACAAATTTCGAAGGCGAAATTTCTTGAGGAGAGAATGTAAAGACCCGAAAATTAAAATGATTAAAATAATTAGAAAAAATAAATAAATAAAATAACAGATAAATAAATAAAAGGAACGGCGTGGAAAAAAGAAGAAAAAAATTAAAATTAAAGAACTTAAATTAAATTAAGATAAATTAAATAATTAGTTATTAAATTAAACATTATTACATTGGATTAAAAAAAACTAATTGAAATTAGAGAATATATATATATATAAAGTAAAAGAAGATAAGAAGAAGAAAGAAGAAGGAGAAGAAAGAAGAAGCAGAAGTACACGCCCCTCCTCCTCTGCAAGTTCCTGCTGCGACCGCGCTCCACCTCCGTCTTCATCTCTCTCTCTCTCTCAATTTCTTGGTGAATTTGCAGCAGATCGGGAAACGGAAGGTGCCGTTGGATTCCTGGTTCCGCTGCCGATCTTTCTACTGAAGCAGATTTTTAATGGGAACGGCTTAGGCACTGCTCCTGGGGAAAGGTAATTTTTTCCCATTTTCTCAATTTCGCTGTTAATATGTGGTTAAATCGATGATCGGACACCACCACGGGGTCCTAGTCGTCGTTGTTGTCATTTTGGCATAGGTAATTTTTCAATTGGGGTTTTCTAGACCCTACTCCAAAACGAGAGTGGGATTTAGGAAATTTGGCTATATTTAAGGGTATTATTATTTATTTAGGAATTATGGCCCTAGGAAATATTTAATAATATTTTATTCAGGAATAATTTATTGGAATTAGGAATTTAATTTCAGGGTCCGGGTGAGCGCCGTAGACATCTTTTCGGGGTCCCTATTGGCGTAGTTCGAGAAACAAGGTATATATTAAATCCAAATTTTTATGAATTTAATGAAGAAATAAATTGTGTTATATGTATGTGTATATGTTTCGGTATGGGTGAAATGCCAACTGTTTAAATTGTATTTTTTTTTTCGAATTTAGGGCTATTTATTAGATATGTATATGCGAAAATGAACAGATGAAAGTGGAAAAATATTTTCAGGGAAATTATGCAAGGAATGAAAGGTATTTTCAGTATATAAATGTTAAATGTTGGTTGGCTTATTTTACAGGCAATGTATGAATTTTACTGCTAAACTGTGTGGCATGAGATTCTGTGCAAATATATGTTAAATGTACGAGATGCAGGTTAAGTAAGTAAAGTAATGAGAATAAAATGTGATATGGACAATATTGCTTGTGTATGTTAAATGCACCCATGTAAATAAGACAACTGAAAGATAGCCATGTTAATAGATCTAACTCATTTCTATGTGGACTAACTGATGACAGCTAAAAGGAGCTGTGTTAGATTCTAGCACATTTCTATGTGGACTAACAAATGATGGCTAAAGAACGGCTATAGTATAAAGGAATGAAATGAAAATGTTATGAAATGAAATGACAAGGAATTACAATGTAATGAAATGAAATGTGAAATGTAAAGGATACAAATGGGAAAGAGTCACTTAAAGTGAAACACAAGGAAATGTTAAGTTATGAATATGAAAGAATGTGAATGATTGAATAACGATGGAAAGAATGATTTATTATGATATTAGAAGTATGTATGTACGTAGAACATGTTACGATTGGGCGAGGCGTACCTTTTGCTGGAGGCCTTGCTGAGTAAGGCGAGTGCACTAGTAGCTATAGATGTGGCAGTAGCCGCATAATGTACTAGGGCAGAGGAAACCTACTTGTATGGGCGAGTAGATTTCCCTATCCTTAAGGCCTTTGCCGATAAACTTTTGTATGAACTGTGTGAGTACGAGATCAATTTATCACTTGAGGACTTACTGAGTAAGGTGAGTGCCCTAGTATGCTTTAACTGCGACCTTTGGGTTGCCTAAATATCAGAGCAGAGGGGTGCTACTTGTATAGGCAGGTAATCACCCCTATCCTCGGGTTATCTCGTGGGTTAAATATTTGCATGTGTTTGATTAGGTTTATGGAATGATTTCAGAAATTATGTTAAATATTTTCAAATGTTAAATAATATATCATATATAAACTCATGTTGGCCACACACTGTTTTAGTATATTGTTTCTTCCCTTACTGAGATATGTCTCACCCGAATATGAAATTATCTTTTTCAGGAGTTCCTTGAGATCGAGCTTAGAGAGCTCGAGATTTTATAGCATTTTTGGTAAATAGAAAGAGAAACTGGTATATTTTCATGTTAATTTTGATATGTATATTTTATGTTCTATAATTTATGTTTTAAGTATTATAAGATATGGATGGTTGTAAAACATACTGGTATTAGTGGATAATGTTTTGGAGACATGTATATATTTGAATACTGGTGGATGATTAATTTATTATGGCTGGTAGTTAGAATAAGTAAACTCGGATATTATGTTATATGGAGATTATGATGTATGTTTTCCGCTGCATATGTTATAGATTATGATCTATCAAGATATTATCAGGTATAACCACCAGACCCGAGTTTAAGGGTTTGGTGCGTTACATTGTGGTATCAGAGCAATGTGCAGCCGGAAGTGTGATTAGATTCACATTGCCTGGATAAAGAAATATTAGAGTATTAGGTTAGGGATGAATTATACCAGAGTATAGGAAACAGTTAGGATAAGGATGCTAATTGGATGGGTTAGGTTAGATGTTGAGATGTAGGTATGGTGTAGGGAAGTATAGGATTTTGTCTTATAACTTGGAGGCGAAAATCTCTTAGCGGACTTCTGTGATTTATCGATTCATTCGAAAGTTTACGAAAACCACGGTAAATCCATCAACGGTAATGTTTCTTAGCCGTGAGACTGGTCCTTATATGAAGAACTTGGATGTGTATTAGATTTAAAGTATATAATTATGTTGTTAAGATTATGGTGTGGGATATGGTAAATCGTGGAATTATGGGAATGAAAGATTGGGTAACAAATTTCGAGGACGAAATTTCTTAAGGAGGAGAGAATGTAAAGACCCGAAAAATTAAAATGATTAAAATAATTAGAAAAAATAAAATAAAATAACAGATAAATAAATAAAAGGAATGGCGTGGGAAAAAGAAGAAAAAAATTAAAATTAAAGAACTTAAATTAAATTAAGATAAATTAAATAATTAAATAATTAGTTATTAAATTAAACATTATTACATTGGATTAACAAAAAACTAATTGAAATAAGAGAATATATATATATATATATATATATATATATATATATAAAGTAAAAGAAGATAAGAAGAAGGAGAAGAAAGAAGAAGCAGAAGTACATGGCCCCCCTCCTCTACAAGTTCCTGTTGCGGCCGCGCTCCACCTCGGTCTTCGTCTCTCTCTCTCTCTCTCTCAATTTTTTGGCGAATTTGCAGCAGATCGGGAAACGAAAGGTGTCGTTGGATTCCTGGTTCCGCTGCCGACATTTCTACTGGAGCAGATTTTTCATGGGAACGGCTTAGGCACTGCTCCTAGGGAAAGGTAATTTTTTCCCATTTTCTCAATTGCGCTGTTAATATGTGGTTAAATCGACGATCGGACACCACCACGGGGTCCTAGTCGTCGTCGTCGTCATTTTGGCATAGGTAATTTTTCAATTGGGGTTTTCTAGGCCTTACTCCAAAACGAGAGTGGGATTTAGGGAATTTGGCTATATTTAAGGGTATTATTATTTATTTAGGAATTATGGCCCTAGGAAATATTTAAATTATATTTTATTCAGGAATAATTTATTGGAATTAGGAATTTAATTTCAGGGTCCGGGTGAACGCCACAGGCATCTTTTCGGGGTCCCTATTGGCGTAGTTCAAGAAACAAGGTAAGGGAAAAAATATATATTAAATCCAAATTTTTATGAATTTAATGGAAAAATAAATTGTGTTATATGTATGTGTATATGTTTCGGTATGGGTGAAATGCCAACTGTTTAAATTGTATTTTTTCTCGAGTTTATGGCTATTTATTAGATATGTATATGCGAAAATGAACGGATGAAAGTGGAAAAATATTTTTAGGGAAATTATGCAAGGAATGAAAGGTATTTTCAGTATATAAACGTTAAATGTTGGTTGGCTTATTTTACAGGCAATGTATGAATTTTACTGCTAAACTGTGTGACATGAATTTCTGTGCAAATATATGTTAAATGTACAAGATGCAGGTTAAGTAAGTAAAGCAATGAGAATAAAATGTGATATGGACAATGTTGCTTGTGTATGTTAGATGCACCCATGTAAATGTAAGACAACTGAAAGATAGTCATGTTAGTAGATCTAGCTTATTTCTATGTGGACTAACTGATGACAGCTAAAAGGAGCTGTGTTAGATTCTAGCGCATTTCTATGTGGACTAACAAATGATGGCTAAAGAGCGGCTATAGTATAAAGGAATGAAATGAAAATGTTATGAAATGAAAGAAATTACAATGCAATGAAATGAAATGTGAAATGTGAAGGATACAAATGGGAAAGAGTCACTTAAAGTGAAACACAAGGAAATGTTAAGTTATGAATATGAAAGAATGTGAATGATTGAATAACGATGGAAAGAATGATTTATTATGATATTAGAAGTATGTATGTACGTAGAACATGTTACGATTGGGTGAGGCGTACCTTTTTCTTGAGGCCTTGCTGAGTAAGGCGAGTGCACTAGTAGCTATAGATGTGGCAGTAGCCGCATAACGTACTAGGGCAGAGGAAACCTACTTGTATGGGCGGGTAGATTTCCCTATCCTTAGGGCCTTTGCCGATAAAATTTTGTATAAATTGTGTGAGTACGAGATCAATTTATCACTTGAGGGCTTACTGAGTAAGATGAGTGCCCTAATATGCTTTAGTTGCGACCTTTGGGTTACCTAAATATCAGAGCAGAGGGGTGCTACTTGTATGAGCAGGTAATCACCCCTATCCTCGGGTAATCTCGTGGGTTAAACATTTGCATGTGTTTGATTAGGTTTAGGGAATGATTTCAGAAATTATGTTAAAGATTTTCAAATGTTAAATAATATGTCATATATAAACTCATGTTGGTCACACACTGTTTTAATATATTGTTTCTTCCCTTACTGAGATATGTCTCACCCGAATATGAAATTATCTTTTTCAGGAGTTCCTCGAGATCGAGCTTAGCGAGTTCAAGATTTTATAGCTTTTTTTGTAAATAAAAAGAGAATATGGTATATTTTTATGTTAATTTTGATATGTATATTTTATGTTCTATAATTTATGTTTTAAGTTTTATAAGATATGGATGATTGTGAAACATACTGGTATTAGTGGATAATGTTTTGGAGATATGTATATATTTGAATACTGGTGGATGATTAATTTATTATGGTTGGTTGTTAGAATTTGTAAACTCTGGTATTATGTTATATGGAGATTATGATGTATGTTTTCCGCTGCGTATGTTATACATTATGATCTATCAAGATATTATCAGGTATAACCACCAGACCCGGGTTTAAGGGTTCGAGGTGTTACACACGGCCTTGCGTCGGCTATCAATCATGGTATTGCGTTGAACATTTCATAAATAATAATCTGAATAAACATGTTAATTATCATGTATTGCAAAATTGTGATGTACTGCATTATTCCGAATTTTTTGAAAACATACTTTATCTGTTAAATTTCCTTAACATAATACTTTTGACATAAAATAATATTCATGCCACACAATGCTGAATAATACCATATATTCCATAGTGAAATCATATTTTCTGGAATTTCATACTAATACATACATTTCAATATAATAGTAGTATTTTACCAAATAAACATTTTCTCAATAATATTCAAATGTAATACATGCTTTCTGAACATAAATCTACTAGTAATTTAATAGTATTTTCATGAAAAAGTAACTGCTTTTGTTTATTCCCTTATCTGATTCTGAGAAGAAACCCCTAAAATATACTCGTCCTGCACCCACAGGGTTCCCCATTCAACACCCTGAAACCAACATCTCTTCGAACTAAACTTCAATATTTCTTCGTGTACAACATTTCCTATAACTATGGAAAGACCAAATTTTGAATA
The DNA here is from genome assembly GCF_029873635.1 of Malania oleifera. Taxonomy (NCBI): domain Eukaryota; kingdom Viridiplantae; phylum Streptophyta; class Magnoliopsida; order Santalales; family Ximeniaceae; genus Malania; species Malania oleifera. Next base: position 26,875,664 of record NC_080429.1, on the reverse strand, counting down.
AAAAGTCTTACCTTAAACTAGGGATGAATTCCAAAGTAGCTCCACCGACGATCCACTCCGGTAGGTTTGTAGAGAACTTTCCTAGGAGCGTCATGGTGGCTTCAGATCGTCAAATCGGCGAGAATCTGGCCCGAGATCTTAGAGAGAAGGGAGAGAAATCGAAGAGGAAAGAGAGTGAGTTTTCTGCGTGAAATTTCTGAGAGAAAACCAAGTTTAGGGCTATTCATACACTGGCCTTCGTCGACGAGCCACATCACTTTGTCGACGAATACTATTCCTCGTCGACGAAGCACATCCTCGTCGATGAGCCTAAAATGCCACATTGTCAACGAACGCAAAGCGTTCATGGACGAAGTCTATTGCCACCCTCTTTTACTATTTCCATTTTGCTCTCTTTATTATCTAAATACCATTATTCTTTGGGTCATTACAAATGCTCTGGTAATTTGAATTTGAGTTCTTCCACTGTCTGTATCAGTAATTATTATAATATGAAATATTCAGGTTATTACAAGTGGTATCAGAGAGATTGAATGAAATTTTTTAGTTCATCAAAGTTGGTATCAGAACTTAGGACACAGATTCTGTAAACTTTGGGGATGATCATTACTAGAGTATAGGTATGAAGTAGGATAAGGATAGGAATGGGTAGGCTAGGTGTGGTAAAAGTGATCGGATATAAGATGTGTAGCGGAGTAAAATACAGCAAGCAAATTGGAATTTTGGAGGTTTTTGGTAGCCCAAAGTAGAAATTCATCAAGGGTGTATGATGATTTTTCTGGAACAATCGAAGGTCCCAGAAAAGTCACGGCAAACCATTGATGTTTTTCTTCTGGAATGTTGCACTATGATCTTTTTCATGTTTAAATAGTCACTGCAAGGAATGAACTACCATTTGCAAAAATGGAATATTTGAAATTGAATTTTGTGCATTTTTGGAATGTACGCACCTTTACACAGTAGGGTGTACTCCTAGTTCCCTATGATTTCCTTATGATTTAGTGTGCATGGATCTAAGAGCAACTAAAAGAATATTAGTGGTTATCCTCTATGCTTAAAAATATTTGGGTTTCTTTAGTGGTGAAGTCCTTGTGGATACTGATTATCCTATGGTTTCATGAAAAGTTATAGTTCTTTGGTGTATGTTATTCTCTCTCGTGATTATTGTGCTTAAAGAGAATATTCATTCTTTTTATAAGTCAGCCATGGGTCCTCAGATCACTTTTTAAGGAGAGTATAGGGTCAAAATTCAATTCCAGGCTGCCATAAAAATATCATGGAAATAAATGTAGATTTTGTTTGAGCAAAATAGGAATAAAAGATATTTTTTATAGCCTATGAGTCAAGCATCTAGTGAATTTAGAATTTCAAAAAGTGAAGATCCTTTTAATTGGTTAAAGAAAACAAGAAAAAATAAAATAAAATAAAATAATGGGGGTAAGTTTAAATTAAGTGGGGCCACACACAAACGGATATGGAAATTATTAGTTCAGGTGAGAGAGAAGATCCTGCAATAAGAAATCATATTACTAGCCCATAGAAATGCATGCAACACCCAAAGGAATATCAACATGTAAAAGATACTGCGATGCATAAGGTGTCTTAAGACTCGTCCCATGATCAGTCGGGCCAATCATCTCAGATTTGAAAGTTACAATTCTTGCATCTGTGTAACAAGATAATCTAGTATATTAAGTTGATAAGCTAAGGAAAAATTTAGTTTGGAAACCATCAAAGTTCTTTAATGTATAGAATTAGAATTCAAATAAACACGTGCACATATATAGTATGGAAATTTCCACGGAATAGTGTCAAATTGAAAGAGAACATTTTAATTTGCAAGTGAAAAAGTTTGAATAGGATGTTATGTTTGCTTGGAGGAGAAAACCCATATTTGCAGCTAATGGGGGTTAGATTCCCTTATTTTGTGGTTAGAAGGATTTGGGAATGTTTTCCTTTGCTTTTGAAAATTGAAAAAAAAAGTACTTATTACAAAAAAGTTAGTGAGATAAAGAGTTGGATGGGGGCAAAAGAAAATTAGAATGGTAAGCTTATAGAGTTGGGTTTACAAATGAATAGCAAAGGTTCTTGTAAGAGTTGCTAGAGGTTGTGGGTTTGGAGAAGATGAGTGTAGTTATGGTTCAATTTGTGAACAGTTATTCCGAGGATGGAAGGAGGTCCTATCCCGTTGTTTACATTTAGTGAACAGTGGGAAGTAAAGTGGAAATTTTGGTGGTTCTGAATAAGTGTTGTTCAATTGGCTGGAACATTGTTAGTTAGAAGAGAAGTTTTCCTTTTGGTTTATTCAAAGTAAGGTTAACCAGTAAGAAAAGGGTAGTTGAGGATGTTGCTATTAAAATTGTTGAACCACTGCATTTGGGACTTAACCCATAACATGTTGAGTTAGTTGAAGAAGAAAAATAGTTGTGGTCTTCATTATTTATCATTTGCATTTTAACTTTTGAGTTTGAATTATTTCTAATAATAGAAAAATAATGCAGTTTGTCACTAAGAGATTATTATAAACTTCCTAATGTCAACGGTATATTTGGTTAATTATTTATGGTGATTTCATTGGGGGCAAATCTTCAGAATTCTAGGATACTATTGCTTAGGAAGCAAGATTTTAGGTTATTTAGGAAATTGATATTTTTATTTAATTGGGTTTCTTAATTTAGTTTCCTTATCTTCCAAGTATAGGTCTATGAAGGTCCGCATATATTAGTTTTGAGGGATGGTAATTGAGAATCAAAGTTGTTAGATATTGATCCTGTATCATTGCATGTAGGAATATTGCCATGTTTTACAATTATGTTTTTGTACTCAAGGTTTCCAAAATTTTTATGGAGGTGATGCAACATAAAGGAAGTCTAGGATACACTAGTCTTGGTAAGTTTTCTCATATTTCTTTAAATACATAGTTTTGAAATGAAGCAATTATTATAGAGGTTCACTATTTCCTTTTGTTTTAGAAGTTGAGTTGGAAGTCGATGATAAGGTCTTAGTTAAGAGTTATTTTGCAGATAAACCAATTGTACCAGAGAAATATTTGACAACTTTTGTTTAAGTTTATTGTATAAGGCTTCCACTCGTAAAAGGGTCAAGAAAAGTAGATATACAGAGCTTATGGCTATTTGAGAGTTGGACTCATGTAATAGGTGTAATGAGATTTTGGTGATGTATTTTAGGGAATAGTAGAATCAAAGATGCATGTGTGTAGAAGTAAATGAAAACGCCTATGTTAGGTTGTGAATTAAATTTTGTTTGACTTGGGTATGGATCTATAGGCATGTGTGCACGCAGGAATACAATATCTTGGTATAGGACAATAATAAATTAAGTTTGAGTGCCGCCTATGATGACAAGTTTCCTTTTGTCTTCATGGATAATACAAGAGTTTTTCAAGATTAGTACCCACCCTTGTTTTTATTGTAGGATAAGATTGTTGCTGAGGTTTCTTTGTGGAGTTCTATGTTGGAAGGCTTTAAAAGCGATCACAAACGTGTTGGGATTTAGGCTTAACAAATATGCCAAGAATTATTGGATTCTTGGTTATCGTGGTATTGTTAATAAGATTCTCTACTGTGAAGTTTAATGTACTGCTTTGAGTATATCTTTCTTTTAAAGTTGATAATTACATTTTAGATAAATGACCTGGTTTAGTTGCCCAAAACGCAAAACTGAGTATGTGTTTATTGTGAGTACTCAGTAGGAATATGTTCACTTTAAATATGATAAAATAACTTTAAGAACTAAGATTGCGATACTTCAAGAGTTAGAAACTTACTCATGAGATAAGTTGGAGGTAGGAGTCGGGAATGAATTAATTTAGGGATGGGTACTATAACTCTAAGACTCATCCATAGAGTTCTTGGTGGTAGGAGAAGAAGGAATTTTATTTTGGAATTAGAGGATGATAAAGGGAGAAAGGTTATGTCGATGTAGGATCTTTGGGAACTGGAAATGAGAATTAAAGTTGTTGAATGTTAGTGTTGAAGCAAGGAGTATAAGGACAAGAGGTGTAATCTATTGGTTTGTGTTAATTATATGTAACAAATTTTGAGGGCAAAATTTTTATAAGGAGGGGAGAATGTAGCGACCCCAAAAATAATATACAAAGTGTTAAAAAAAACGTAATTAAATTAAAATTTTGAAATTTAAAAATTATTGTTAATTAATTAATTAATTAACTAATTAGGTGACTGATTAAATGAAATAATAAAATAAATAGTATTATATATATATATATATATATATATAATACTAATATAATATAATATAATAAGTAATGATATTAAATATTATATATGATATGAGGATGCTTCTGGAGGAAGCATCCTGAACTAATTCTTAATCCCAAATTGAACCCTTTGCGCTCACTCCATCTCTCTCTCTCTCTCTCTCTCTCTCTGATATCTCGTGGAAGAAAGGCTTAAAAAAGATTTGATATTACTACCCATATCAACAAGGTGCACCTTTATTTTTGGGAGCCTTCACATAAGAACTGTACGGTTAAGCGTGTTTGGCCTGGAGTAATCTTGGGATGGGTGACCTTATGGGAAGTTTTCTCAAGAAGTGTGTGAGTGAGGACAAAACACACTGAAAATGACACGTGTTGGTCTGTGGGGCCAGTCATTAGTCTGATAAGGCCTGCCCCCTATTGTTTGGTCCAGGTAGAGGAGGAGAGACGTTGTGCTCCCTAACAGACCCAAGTTGGGGCGTTACAAAATGGTATCAGAACAATTACCCAGCCGGAAGTGTGAAGAGATTCACATCGTCTGAGTTTGGAAATGTGGGTTCGCAATGAGGACGTTACGTTCTGTAAGTGGGAGAGAATGTGATATCCCGTGGAAGGAAGGCTTAAAAATGATTTGATGCTACTACTCATATCAACGAAATGCACCTTTCTTTTCAGGAGCCTTCACATAAAAACTCCATGGTTAAACGTGCTTGGGTTGGAGTAATCTTGGGATGGGTGAACTTTTGGGAAGTTTTCTCAAGAAGTGTGTAAGTAGGGATAAAACACACTAAAAATGACATGTGTTGGTCTTTGGGGAGTCCGATAAGGCCCGCACCCCTATTGTTTCGTCCAGGTGGAGGAGGAGAGACGTAGTGCTCCCTGACAGACTTAGGTTGGGCCATTACACTCTCTCTCCAATTTCTCTCTCTTCAACCTCTCTTTCTCTCTCCCCTTAATTTTCTCAGCGAAATGTGCGCTAATTGAAAAATGGAAAATATCCTTAGGCTTCAATTTATGCCACAAACATTTTAACTTGAGTGAATTCATCGTTGGGACGTTGTAAGCACCACTCCTAGGATAAGGTAAGGGGTGTTGACCTTATAGGTCGCGCCCGATTTTGATTATGACAAATATTCATTGTGTCTAATGGGTGTTTGAGGTTTTGTGTAGGAACTAAAATTGTCAAGATCAAGATGGACACAAAGCAAGTGAAGTTTGAAGACCAATTCATGTTTATAATTGTAATATATATATATATATATATATATATATATATTCAGCTGTGTAATTGGTCTGTAATAGTAATTAGGGCTTTTCGTATGTAATAATCATACACCTCACATGCATGGTTAAATACTTAAGCTCATAATGCAAATGACCTTAGAAAGACCTTAGGGATTACCCTTTAGTAGACCTTCGGTCGACCAACACTGGATTTTTTCGGTGTCTTCAAAAGGACCCAAAAACGACCCTAGGACACTCACTTTTGCACTCATAAATGTTAGGCACTTGATCAGGATGTTTGATATTCAAAACAGGACCGAAATGCACACTTTGTGCACTTTCGGGCGATTGACCTTGGCAGTTCATTCTGCCCCGATCGATCGAATCTGGTTTGGGTCAACAATTTGACCTCAGCCCAATCGACCAAACCATTGTAGTTCAAACCCCTCGATCGTATAAAACCTCCTGAGGTCATCATTTTGACCACCTGGTCAATCGAGCCCAAATTGCATTGCAACTTTCTGGTCGACCAAGAGTCCTCGGGAGAAATCCAAACTATCTGGTCGACCAAATCACCCAGTTCAAAATAGCCTGGTCGACCGAACCTCAGAAAAATAGAAAAATTGCCTTGGACATATACGTCTAGTCAACCGAATCCCTAGTTCAAAAATCTCTCAGTTGACCGAACCATATGAACTTCGGTCGACCGAAAAGATTTCTGGTCGACCGGACCTCTCAGGTTGCCCTAATTTTTTACTGTGGTTAAAACATTTTAAACAGGGTTAAAGTTGCTAAAAGATCATTAAACTTTTCTAATAATCTCGGCTATGTCCCCAACAATTATATTTCATGGGGTGTCTATAAATACCCCTTCATTTGGGATTATTTGTATGAGATTAGAAAATTTAATTAGGGAAAATTCTCTGAAAATCCAAAAACCTATAATACTCATTTTCATACTAAAAACACTCATATCTCCTACTGCTCATACTCTTTGTAAGTTGATTGAGTGACTATTCTCAAAGGTTTGCTCTCCTTGTTTATTTGATTGAAATGATTTTCTTGAAAGCTAAACCTAAGTGTTCTTAGGGGGCTTTGTTCATAAGCCTATCCTAAGAAGACTTACTTAAGCTTCTGAGTATTGCATTTGTGTTGCAATATCTTAGGAAGCTTGTATTTGTCTTTGGGTTGCAAAATCATTTTCAAAACATACTCAAATATCTTGTGTGATTTATATTTGATATACTTGTGAGGAGATATTTGTGTTTGTGATATTAATCTTTGTGCAATAGTTATTCACTCACATATTACTTGCTGAATACAAAGATTACACATCTTTTGCAAACCAATCATATACATTATCTAATATTCACATGATTGAGATATCCTGTTGATTGATATCCCTGAGGCTTGCTTGACATCTTTGTGTGAACACGATTGATTGAATATCTTGAGAAACAAAGATTGCTTGTTGACACTCTCACGCACTCATTATACTGATAGCAAATATTTTGAGAGTTGAAATATTAGACCACACTGAGCTTACATATTAAATCATATTGTGGTGTATGTGACTGAGCGTATCTGGGTACACATCTGCTTCACATGAAAGCATAATCGCTCTATCATTGTATTGTATTTAAATATTGTTGTATTTCCAGGCACTGGTCTGAAGAGGGAGACTAGCCCTTTGAAATAGTTCTGGATTGGCTTAGACCCGGTTAGGAAAGTTAGGTGTGCCATCCTGTTAAGGCGTGTAGGTTAAGGTCAGCCCTACTAATTGACCTGGTTGTAAAGGTTAAGGTCAGCCTTGTGCTAATTGACCTGGTTGTAATTGGTGCCGCTCCACCCTTAAGTGAGCTATTAGTGGAATCATCGGGCTTGCGAGCTAGAGGTGAGGACGTAGGCACAGTTGGCCGAACCCTGATAACATATCGTGTGTTTGTTTATATTTCTACACTTTATATTTACTGCATGTGTATGTTATTAAGTGAATGATGCGCTTGATTTAAATTTTCGTATATTATATTTATCAGCGTATTTGGAACTGTATAAAAAAATCCTAGGTTGTAATATTCTGCTAACATCTAGTTCAACCTAGGAGAAAAGTTTAAAATTCCAATTCACCCCCCCCCTTGGGAATACACCAATTATAATAAGGGAAATAAATTATGTCAATTATTTTCAAAAATTTAACCAAATAAATTAAAGTATGTGTTTATAGAAATATTATATATGTTTTTCTGAATATTCAGACATATGGAAATGGTGGGTTGGAATTATTATATGTGTATTTTAGAATTCAATTAAACTGCAGAGATTTGATTAAATTATATCTTTGGAAGTATTTTGGAATTTAATTGAACTATAGAGATTTAAGTAAATTATATTTTTTGGGAATATTTGGGAATTTAATTAAACAATGGGGATTTGATTAAATTATATTTTTGGGAATATTTTGGAATTAAATGAACCTGTAAGGATTTAATTATATTAAATTTTTGGAATGTTAGGATAGTAATTATTTCAGGATTTAGCTAATTAAACTAAAATATATGATTACAGGATTTTGTACTCCGAACGCCGCAAGCGTCAGTTTAGGATCCTTGCAGGAACATTTTCAGTAATCAGGTAAGCGGAATAAAGTTTTCTGAAATTTGACCATTTAAAACTGAGATTTTAAGTACAAAAATGTTTTACATAATTTTATGAATGGTTAAGTGTATGGGAATTTTGGATAATTATTGTTATAGTTATATTTTTGGGAACCAGGTATTCTGAGGTTGAGTAAAACCCTAGAGTTTGTTATACCATTATTTTCAACAAAAAATATAGTTATCCCAGGCAGATTTTTATATCATGAATTATTGCTTAAATTGTGTAGCATGATATTAAAACATAACAATAATGATATGGTGGTGCATAAGTTATAATATGAATTAACATCTAAATTGTGGGGCATGAGAAATAACTATGCTATAACATAAGTAAGCCCGATAGAACATTTTGTAATGATATAAGATAAGGTATGTTATATACTGAACTTAGGGAACGTTGGATAGTTATGGCAGTTTGTAAGAACCCGACCCAAGATATGTCGATCGAATAAATGAGAAAGGATAAAAAGGTAAATTTTTGTAGGCGTCATTGACGAAGCCATTGTTCTCGTCGACAAAGGCCCTCATACTCTTCGTCAACAAATTTTAGAGCCTCGTTGACGAAGAGATACCGAACGTGTTGTAAAATATTAGAATAGGGTTCATCATTGAAGGAGTCGGTTCGTCGACAAAATGTGTGGATGATTCGTCGACAAAGGCACCGTCTCATCAACGAATTGGACCGGGTCAAGGGTCTATAAATAGGATATTTTGTTGCTTCATTGCTAAGAAATCTAAAACTCTCTCTCTCTCTCGAACTTGAACTCGAACTCGAACTCGAATCCGCTCCCTCTCTCTCTCTCTGTAAGATTTCAGGTCGTCAGTTGCCGGAATCAACGATCCGACGTTACCACGTGGATCAAGAGGAGAAGCTCTACGTTTTTAGCAGATCGAAAATTCGTTTTGAGGATTTTTGAGTTATGACCCAAAATCAAGGTAAGGGCCCAATCTTAGTTTTGTTTCGGTATATTGGTTGTAGAATACAACTTTGAAACATTTCCATGTCATAACAGTAGGTAATGCCTACTGCTCTTCCAACAACTTCACTACTAGCCACCACCGCTCAGCTTCTCCTATCAGTTTGAAAGTGGCGGAGAGGACCTTCTGTTTCTCAATGCAATCCAGCACTATCAATATTTTCTCCATCTCCTGCACCCAATTCTTACCTATGATTGGGTTAGCACCTCCACCAAAAAGAAGAGGGTTTCAAATGAGTGAATTGATCAATTGAACAGCCTTGGTTCACTGGTGTGTAGCTCGATCCCTTGGGGTCCCGCCTCATCTCTTCCCTAACCTGACGAGCTATACCTCGCAACAGTTAGGAGGTTTCAATCTCATCTCTGCTGGAAGCCCCCAACTCATTTCCCCCTCCATCATCCACGCCTTTACCTCTGGGATCCATCCTGAATATATAACAGAGGAAAGTTTGAAATTTCTACATCTTAACATAACTGACATAGTCATAAAGTAAGAAACAAGATTAATATTCAAAACCTCAATTAAACACGAACACCCAATTATCCATGCGACCCAGAAATTATAATAATTAAATAAAAGAGAGGAAGGAAAATTTCAAAGGGATCAAAACAGGGTTCATCGACGAATGCCCTGGTTTCGTCAACCAACTCCCTATAGGATTCGGGGATGAGTCTTAGTGTTTCATCAATGAAGAGATACCGAGAGGGTGTATTTTAGACCCACTGATTCGTTGATGAGTTATTTACCTTCGCCAATGAACTGCCTTCTTCACCTTGTTGATGAGGCCACGTGTCTCATTGACAAAGCCACATGTCTAGTCACCTATAAATATGCGAAGACCGGGTTTCAGCGAGGAAATCAAATCCACTTTCCTTTCTCTCTCTAGAAAAACATCTGCTCTAACTTCTCTCTACAAATCTGTCCCCATTTCTCCCCGGTTCGATGATCAGAAGCTATTATGATGATCCTGGGGAGATTCTTTACAACTTAGTCAGAGCAGAAGTTCAATTTGAGAAGTTTGGGAACCATCCCAAAATCAGGATAAGTAGGTTATTTAAGGGTTATTTGGCTTGTAGGTTTTTCTGAACCCAGATTTGGTTTTAGACGTTGTTATACTGGTGTTTAGAATGATTAATTTGGGTATTGTGAATTCAAGGTTTTAGAGCTTATATTACAGGCAGGTTGGAGAACCTAGTGGGTGGTCTCAGGAATCCAGGTAAATGATAAATAGTTTTTTATTCAGGAAATGTGAGTATGGAAATTATTCTGAAAATTCAGTTGATTAACAAGGAAATATGTATGTGTATAATTTCAGGATTTTGAAATTATGAACGCCAGGGGCGTAAGTTAGAAATCAGTAAACGAGCCTGATTTGTCAGGTAAGACAAATATGCTATGCCAAGAATTTTAGAAATTTTATCAGTAATATATATGTGTTTTGGGGTAAATTCTACAGAGTATAAATTATCTTCATTATTAGAAAATAAAGATTACAGTATAGGGGGGTTTTTTTTTTATTTAGTTGTGTGGGATGAATTAATATCATAACATTTCAGAATTTATATAGTTTTCAGAATATCTTGATATATAGTATTGTTGCACAGAAATATACTTTACCAAATTTTACAGAATTATGAATTACAGTATATATACAGACAAATATTTTACAGTATTTACAGAATACCATGATTTCCAAAATTTCAAAACCATAACACTTAGATATTACAGTTTATTCAGTCCAAATATTACAGATCAGATATTTTTGTTTATTCAATTACGATATTATATGTAACGACCTGCTATTTATTCTCCAATTCTATGTTTTTTTTTTCTTTTTTTATACTATGAAATTTATAATGCTCTGATACCTACTAGATTAAACCAAACCATCAACCTAAATGGCGTGAAGCTAAAATCACATAACCACCACTATATATAAATATGTACAATACCAGAGAGCTACAACATTCCCAAACTATACACATATGACTATTTCCCAAAATACCCTCAACTAGGCTAGGGTTATACAAAAATACTCCCAATAATACTCACTCTACTGATAGGGTGGTACTGAAGGCCCTCTACCTGCAAGCCTGATCTGCTCGCCTAACTAGATCACCTGAAAAATATTAATTTAATGGGATGAGATGACGCTCAGTAAGACGAAATATGCTATTACTAGTGTGTGACAAATGAGTACAATACTATGAAAATTTGTTTCTATGTAATTATGTATAATTAAATCTGTAAATACAGTACAAGTAATATAAACTATCACCCTTTTTCCATGTTGCTTTTCTATACATAATACTCTAAATATATATATATATATATATATATATATACGTATATTCCCTGTTTTTGTAAAACTGTATATATATAATAATAACTGAAAACTTCCTTGGATGGATAACTGTATGTCATGATTTAACCCCTCATGACAAGGTTGTGCAGCCCGTAGGCGGGATCTATCCTGCCTGGCTGACCAGCATAAACCACTATACTCCGTCAATCTGATCAGCCCTCCTCAACCTATATCTGATGGGGAGCCTGTCCACTTGTGGGCATGCGATCGGCCTACCTACCACGTATTATCTGAATAGGTGGTTGCACTCTATACTATATATAGATACGGTACCGTGCTCTGTAAACTGTATCTGTAATGGTCCATCAAGGTATGATACTATATAATACATCTCTATATACAACTATCCATTTTACCATGATTCTGTAATAACTATATTAACCATGATGCTGTCGTAAACTGTATTTGTATCAACTGTATTTCTAAAATTAATTGTAAATCTATATGTCATGGTACTGTAAACTATATAATCATGGTATTCTGTAATTGCTGTAACATATATTCACTGTTTATATATTCTGTAAAACATAACTCTGAAAAATACAGTAAAGCATGTCTCTGTACTATATCTATATTCTCGAGCCACACAGTAATTTAAAACATATTATTCATAACTGATAAACTGTATCAATTTCTGTTGTGAATAATGATGTAGTAAAAATGTATAATTTATACTAAAACATACTAGAATCGCCTAGCATAGCATATTTCCCTTACCTAATTTCTGCCAAAATCCCCCTACTGTGACGGGTCCTACACCGGCAGGGTTCTCCACTCAACACCCTGAAAATCATATATCCCAGAACGAAACATCATTATTTCTACATCTACTACATTTCCTACAACTGCTGGAAAACCAAATTTTTCTTAAAAGACCTTACCCTCAATTTGGGATGAAATTCAACTCTATCCCACCGACTATCCGCTCTGACAGACTTGGAGAGAACTTCCCCAAGAGTGTCATGGTGGCCTCAGATCGTCGATTCGGCAACTAATGGGGCAAAAATCGAAGAGAGAGAAGGGAGAGACCGTAGAGAGAGAAAAGAGAGGGTTTCGGTGAGTTTTCTGCTCAAAACAATAAGTTTAGCACTATTTATATTGCGAGTTTCGTCGATGAGCCACATCACCTCGTCAATGAGGCCAAAAAGAAGTTTCGTCGACGAGCATCATCTCCTCGTCAAGAAAATTCAAAGCTTAGAAAACAGCCTCTCGGTATCTTCTCGTCGACGAAACTTGTCTTCGTCGATGAGGTCCTCTTGTACCCTCATCAACGAATCCCCTGTGTTCGTCGATGAGGATCTAATAAATTTTTTTGGGTCATTGCATCCCAAAGTGCAACTTCGTCGATGAACGATGAAGTCTACTACCTTCTTCTATTTCTGTTTCCATTTTCCTCTCTCTTTATTATTTAAATACCATTATTCTTCAGGTCGTTACATTACAGATCAGATATTATAGTTATTTCAATCAGATATTACAATATTTTCAGATCATATTTATAGTGTTATGGTTATTTTGGAATCATGATGAAATAGTAAGATAATTATATATATATATATATATATATATATAAGTATTATATAGTATTAGACCCTGATAAATTATTTCAGTTAGATTCAATTAGTAGAGCACGGTACCGTTGCTATTTCAGATCAGAGTGCAACCACATATCTCAGATAGTGTGTGGATTTTTGTCAACCGTGCCTTAAAGGGGATTGCAGGCTCCCTAGTAATTTAGGTTAAGGTGGCCAGTTTGACAAGGGAAAGATTAGTTACCGTGCCTGAAGGGAATGTAGGCTCCCTAGTATTCTGGGTTGAGGAGGTCGGTCTGATGATTGATAGAGTTTCAACTGACTTATCCTAATGGGCCAACCAAAGTTAAGTCCCGCCTATAGGCCACACAACCTTGTCATGAGGGGTTAAATCATGATACACAAATTTTCAGGGTAGTTTTCACATATACATATATGTATACAGATTTACAGGATAAAAGCAGATATATTATAATACTAGAAGTATGATTAAATAGAAAGCTCAAATAATACAGATGTATTTTAAACCACATAGGTGTGAGTTATATTGTGCATTATTTTATAGGCTATCTCAATTTCAATTATTTATCAGTAAATTATTTATGTAAACTCAGTTGCCACACACTATAAAAAAAAAAATTATTTCTTCTTACTAAGAGTTGTCTCATCCGAGTAAATAAACATTTTTCAGGTGATCCAGTTAGATGAGCAAATCAGGCTCGGAGGTAGAGAGGTTATTTGCACTGCCTAGTTTGTATGGTAAGTATTTTCAAAAAGTTGCATTTTTGGGAGGTTTCATGAGTTTTAGTAGATGATGCAGGGGGGAATGTGTATTGATGTATATATATATTTAGGGAAATCTCTAAATTCTGATATTGTGATAATGGTTGTACAGTTTAATGTTTTCCACTATATATGTGTTTCCCAGTTGTCATTCCAGGGGTCTCAGAGTAAATGATTATAAGTCTATTTAAATTTTATTTGAAAAAAAAATATGAATTTTGAGGTCGTTACAATCCACAATCATCTTAACCTTCAAGTTCTAATTCCAAGTTTCAGTCTCCCTACTTGGAAACATCACCATCGATGGATTTACCGTCGTTTTCTAAAACCGTCGACTAATTCAGAAAATCATAGAAGTCCGTCAAGGGATTTCTACCTCTAGGCTACGAAACAAAACTCATATTCCTATCAACACCTTAATCTACCCATTTTTACCCTTATCCTAACGAAAACCTATAATCTAGTATTAATTCTCCCTAAAGTCTGGAGAAACTATAACCTATGTTGACCCTATTGGTCATATCCCGTTTTGATCATGACAAATAACTTGGTATTTAACATTTTCCAAGTTTGTGTGTAGGACCATATTAGTAAGATCATATTGATGGCATGCGATAACTTGAAGAAAAGAAAGACCCCAACATATTTATTTGTTGTAATTTCTATTTGGGTCTGTAATTTTTAATTAAGAAAAGGTCTATAATAATGCACATCATGCATGTAGGACTATAAGCTCAAGACTGTAGATTGGCCTTAGGGATCACCCTTTAGTCGACTTTCGATCAACAGACACCGGATTTTTTTGGTGTCCTCAAAATACCTTAGATAACCTTAGGTCCTTGCACATACACGTAAGACAATCCCCAATAGCACATATATTATCAAGGGAGTCAATTAAATTAAGTTAGGACAAAAACGCCAAATCTGTGAGAGGTTGGGTGACCGAACCCGTTGTGTTCAAAACACATCAAGTGCCCAAATCGTCGACAAGTCAATGTGTTGACTTGGTTTCGAGTGACAGAACCAAAATGAATGCACCATCCACAGGCGACTGAACCGCTGAGGTGACCATTCTCACAGACTCAGCTAACTGAACTTTACGTTCAAAATGGTCCCGGGCGATCGAACACATGACTTCGGTTAACCAAATCATAGACTAGGTGACCAAAATGCAGACATAATGATTTTCGCCTTGGTTTAGCCAACCGAACATACACCCAAGCACTCGAACGTCCAAAAGAGACTTTTTCTACTGAATCTATTCGGGTGACAGAACCAAGGGTCAGCCACCCGAAAACTCTCGGGTTGTTTATTTTTTACCAAGGTTAAAATTGTTTAAACGTAATTATTTTTTCTAATTGGCTTTTAAACAATTCTAATAATGTCCTATGAGTCCTTAACGGTCATAATTTAGCCCATGTCTATATATATAGGGTCTCATTTGCAAGATTAACATAAGATTAGGGAGTTTGATTAATAAAATTTTCTCTGAATTTTTTGAAATCCCTTCCTTTGTACACATCCCATATACTCATCCTTTTATCATTCCCTTGCCAAATCTTTTTGAGTGAGTATATCTTGAGAGATCCTACAAAGCTATTACTCTCATTACTTTGATTGTTTATTGATTTTGTTTGAGAGTTTAGCCAAAGGTTTTTCCTCAGATTAACTAATATTCTTTGTGTGGGAAAACCTTATAACTAGTGGGTCTTTGCACCACCATTGCATGATTCACTTGGCTTGTGTTTTTGATTGTGAAAATATTTTTCAGAAGCATTCATTTCAAACATCTCTTGAGCTACATTTTGATAAAATCATTTAAGAGATTTTTGTACATCTTGTTGCAACTCTTTGAAACACTTGCTGTGATTAATTAAACATTAATTGTTAGTTTCAAAGATAGATTATTTGTACCATCTTTGAGGTTATTGCATATTGACATTTGTAAGAGTGTAGTTAAACACATTGCACAGAGCTTATAGTTCATATCTTGTTGATGTGCATTTTGATTATACGGTGCTGAATTATGGTACAAATCTTCTTGTGATAGAAGCACTTTTGTTTGTACAAAAAGTTTATTGGTTGTATTCCAGGCGTGGCTTGAGGGGGTTTGATCTAACCCGTAAGGATCAGGTTGGAGTCAGCCCTATCAATTTGACCTAGGGCCTTCTCTGCCCTGCAAGGAGAATTTACAAAGGTTGAGGTCAGCCCTGTGTTAATTTGACCTGGTTATAACTGGTGTCGCTCCACCCGTTAAGTGAGCATTAGTCGAATCCTCAGGTTTGTGAGCTAGAGGTAGGGACATAGGAATTATTGGTTGAAGTTCGATAACATATCATGTGTGTACTTTATATTTCCGCAGTTTATTTTTCGCACTTTCATTTTCAACACATGTATGTATTTTGTTTAATTCATTATATGTTGTACATGTGTTAATTGGGTTTATGATTGAATAGAAAGACCCTAGGTTTATGTAATATTGTTGATGGTTAAATTGAACCTAGGAGAGAAATTTTAAATTCCCAATTCACCCCCCTCTTGAGAATATACCAAAGCTAACAATTGGTATCAGAGATTCGTGGCATTGACTTAAGCGTTTTTGCTAAATGATCGAGATGACTCTCATTAGTGTATCCCCATTCGGAGAGGGATAGTCACCTACTAGTCTTCCATTATTTTGTGGTTTCGATTACACCACTTGGAAAATTAGAATGAGTGTATTTATAAAATCTATAAGTTTGAGGGCCTGACATGTGATTGTTAAAGGAATTTGTATGCCTGTAAATGAAAATGATATTACTTTAATGCATGCAAATTCATATGCTATTATATTGTGTTTTAGATTCTAACATCTTTCTTGAAATCATGGCATGTAGAACTGCACAGGAAATCTTGGATGAACTTGAAAGAAAATATGGAGAATCCCGGAAGAATGGAACCCCTACTCAGGAAGTGGTAAATGACAAGGTAATTGCTTTATCAAACATTGAGGTATATGATTCTATCTCTACCTTTATTGATGATTCTTGTGCAGAATGGTGTGATATGTCATATGTTGAATCATCTGTTGATACTACTGTTAATGATGCATGCAACGATTTTGGTGAAAAATACTACAATATATTGTATAATAAATCATTTGATATTCCTTGTTATAAATTTGTTGACAAAGCATGCGTTGATTCATATGGTAGTTATAGAGATAAATCTTATACTGAATCATGCAATAAGTCTAATGATAAAAGCATGTCTTTGTGTGAAGAACTAGAATGTACTTTATCTAAACTGCATAAGCTTCTAGTTCAAATGTCTAAACAGAATATAATTTTGAAGAAAAAAAATAAGAAAGTGGCAAATCAATTAAAAGATCTAATAAAATAGCATGCCACCTTAGAGAAGAAAAGGATTAAGAAGATATTGAAAATTATCTACCTAAAAAAAGAAATAAAGGATGATACACCCTTAGGAATTAAAAGAAATAAATCTTTGAAAAAGGGTTCATACTTCAAGTCCCATAGTCACAAAAATGCCTTAATGAGTAAAAGCCAAATAAATAAGCATAATCTTTCACAAGCATATAAAATTTACTTATTTCGAAAAATGAAATGACACTTTCAATCTACTTGTCCATCTAGAAGTGTCAGAGGCTTAGATGAGGAGAAGGCGTAGGTAGTTATGAAAGCAAACCTTGTAGGATCTAAAGAAGATCATATTCCAATAGAAATTATGTAAATATTTTAATCTTCCCTTAGTTCCTAGGTTTAGGGGTAGTGGTGACTATAGGCTTATGAAGTGGTTCGGGGTCAAAATATAAAAACCTAGTATTTGCATCCACTTCAAATTGGACATAACATCCTTGCCAGGTAACTAATTCAAAGTGCTTAACTCATGCTTACATATGACTATCTAAAGTTAAGCATACTTTGTCCATTGTACAATTCTAAGTTTTAGGAAATGAATCCTTCTGGTTAAACATCTTGTCCTAAACTCATTTTAAAAGCTTAAAATGCCTAATAAAATGTTTAGCCATCACTCTAGGATTGAAGCACTATTTATCATAAATGATTAATATATATTGAGTGTGATGACCCAAAAATATATATACGATTAAAGCATAATAATAATAATAATAATAATAATAATAATAATAATAATAATAACAATGGTCATTAAGTTAATATCAATACAGAAGTGTTTTTCTGTAGGATCCTTGATTTCATGTTTGATGCCTAAGAAAGACCTTGTCTTAGCGAGTGCTTAGAGACCATTGCGGCTCAATCGCTTCATGGAGGTCGACTTGGTCAAAATGGAATTTCATAGGATAAACACTGTTTGTACATGTAAATAAGTACATATACATAAAATAATGTTTTGATAGACATAATTTGCATAAATACATGATAAAATAATAATAATAATATAGGTATCCTATGTGGGGCCCACAAGACTATGTGCGGCTCACATGAGTCCCGAAGTAGTGTGGGGGTCACATAAGTCCCAAAGTTGTGTAGGACTCATAAAACCGTATGAGGGCTATTAGAATTACGTAGGACCCACTTGGGTCTCAAAGTTGTGTGGGGCCCACAAGATCGTGTGGGCCGGCATGAATTCTGAAGTCATGTTGGGTCAACATGAGTCTCGAAACTATGTAGGGCTCATAAAATTGTGTGAGGACTATTATAGTTACGTAGGACCCCTTTGGGTATCGAAGTTGTGTGGGGCTCACGAGACCAAATGGAGCTCACATGAGTTTTTTAAATTTTGAATTTAATTCTTTAAAAAAAATACCAAAACATGGCTTAATAATAATAATAATAATAATAATAATAATAATAATAATAATAATAATAATTTAAAAAAAATTAAAATAAAATAATGAATTAATTAATTAAGTAATTAATTAAAAATTAATTAAATGGGAGTGGTGGCAAGCACTCCCACATCACCTCCAACCCTATCTCATACCTAACTCATGCCTAACTCATCCTATGTCCATTTCTTAATTTTAAAAAATTATAATTTCACCCATCTCCCCACACTTTTATAAATTTAATTTTTTTCCCCAAAATTTTCCTATAAATAGGAAGCTCTCAACATTCATTTTTTACAAAAAATTTCCAAAAGAAGAGAAGGATTAATGAGTGAAAGAATTAGTGATAGAGGGAGAATTTTTGCTATAATTAAAATTCTCACTCACCCACTTTTTTCAATCTCATTTTTTAGAGATATTCATTATATTCGTAGCACAAGGTAAAGAAAAAGGTAAGTAAATTTGGTTATGTTAGATTTTTATTTAAAATTCATACTCGAATTTATTTGTAAGTAAATTTCGATTATGTTAGTTAGTTTTATAAAATTCTCTTGAGTTTTTTTTTACGCATATTTAATTATACTAGTTTTATCTTTAATATACTTACATTTATTTTTTGAGTTAAGAAATGTTCTAAACCTCTCGGGTATTTTACATCATTAATTTCTATTCAAGAAAATATTTTTAACACGAAGATTGTATGACATGAGTTTATTTATACGTTGCATATTTCACGAAAATATGAGTAAAGATTATATGAGTTGATTTTTTTTTACGTTGCGTATTTCACAAAAATATGAGTAAAAATAAGATTTTCATGATATGATTTTAATTATACAAATTATATAATAAAAATATTTTAAAACTCCTTATGTCAAAGAAAATTCAAAGTTACAGATACTCGATACTGCAGTTTAAAGTTTAAACGAATCGGAGTGCACCCACATTGTTTACAGACTAGTTTTATATCATAGTGGATTTCTCCTAAGTGCACACCTGGGTCGGACCAAGGTTTAATAGAGAAAATCTCACTTAATGATTATGTACGTTGATTTAGTTTGACCAACCAACCAGCTAAGTCCAGTCTTCAGACCGCACAACCCAGTCATGAGGGTAAACATGACTTACGATTAATTGGTCTAAGGGTGGTTTCTACAGTACGTGTATATGCATATTTAATTACGTATATAGAGCTATTGATGAATTGAAAGAAAAGTATATGTTTATGTGAACGGGGATATTTTTGTGCCTAGATAATGATTTAGTAAGAAAAAGTATATTTATATGTATACATGATTGAGTATTATAGTTATAGTTTTAAAAGTTAAAAAGTTCAGTTTAACAGTTATAGTATATGATTATAAAATTTTACTGCTATAGATGATAGTAAAAGTTTTATACAAAAATTTTTAAATTTATATTTATTTTTTAAAATAGTTTTAAAGTTATAGTATTATATATTATTTTACGAAATTAAAATATTTTGAAAGCTCATTTTGACCACACACTAATAACAATCTTATTTACTAACTGAGCGTTGTCTCACCCTAATCATTACTTTACATTTCAGATCATTTTGAAAAGTGTACCAAAAATCTAGTATAGCAAATGCATGGGTGGGAATAGAAAGAGCAGAGTAGAATAAAAATTTAGCATAATACAATTTAGAATATATTTGTGTATTTTAGAATTTTAGAAATTTGCATTTTAATAGTTGAGACATATATTTGTAATAAAGTTAATTAGTGCTCTAGTAATAAAAATAATTTAGATTTATTTGCGTCCGTTGAAAAATTTATATGTAGGAACCCACTCGGGTTCGGATCCTTACAATTGATATCAAAGAATAGGACATAGGTTCTGCATACTCTAACATATAGATTTTATCAGAGCTTAGGCATAAAATATGATTTGAGTAGGATTCGGTAGTTTAGGATATTTCTTTTTGTTCACTATATTATTATATGTTAATAATAGATTTATGATTTTAAAAGAACATTTAATCATTGTTTAAGAATGGATCCTAAAGATAGTAATATTGGAGAAAATGAGATTAACGTGAAGGCTCTCAAGGACAAGTAACAATCCTAAATTCTCTAAGAAAAATGGTAGTATTATTGAAGACACGTTAATTAATTTAAATATGTTATTTATATTTGTAGAAACACGTACCCATATTGATGATTCATAATTAATTATCAGATGCATTAATAATTTAAAGTTTTCATAAATATATATATAATAATAATATAATAATATCCAAAATTTATTTATTTTTCATTTTTATTATTTTTACTATAAAAAAAATAGCACATTAGACCCTACTAGGTTTAGAGGTGCTACATGTACAAATAGATATGAACAAACGATCTATTATGAAATCTAGATTTACCCAAAATTCCTTTGCATGTCCAAGTTGAATGTGAATATGTATTTTTACATTGCATATTCAATTCTCATCAATACATTCAAGTTCAATTTAGGAATATATATTTTGACAAAATCTTTAATTTTAATTTTGTATTAGATTATAAGGAATTAAATATAATTTAAATGTTACTATATTATATTTAAATTCAAAAAAAAATCTCTTAGCATGTGCAAGTTAAATATGAAATATATATATATATATATATACATATATATATATATATATATATATATTTTCATTTAGTATCCAAGTTTGATTTAAGAGTACAAATTTTGACGAAATCTTTAATTTTTATTTTGTATAAATTTATAAAAGTTAATACAACTTAAATTTTACTATATATATTATAACTTTATATGGTAAAATAATAATAATAATAATAATAATAATAATAATAATAATAATAATAATAATAATAATAATAATAGCCTCATGGGTGGAAATCATTGACTATAACTCACTTACCTCCGAAACAAGGTGAGGGCATGAGACCACTTGGGCATAGTGGGGACTCGAACCCGTGATCACATGGATGCACAGCCGGTTCCTTACCACTAGACCACCCACCCAAGTGGTGACTTGAGTATAAAATTAATTATAGTTTAAACATTATTAAGATGTAGAAACATGAATAGAACCTTGAGTTCGCAAATTTTGCAATACGTGTCGCTCGCTTGATTTCCACAGCATGTGTCACTCTCTTGATTTCCATAACACATATCGCTCTCCCTTGATTTTTGAAAAATGCGTCACTAGAGGCACGCGTCAGTCTCTCTCGATTTTGGCAACACATATCGTTCTCCCTCAATTTTTACAAAAATGCGTCGCTCGATATCCGTGACACGCGTCACTTTCTCTCGATTCTCGTGGCACACGTCGCTCTCCCTCAATTTGTGCAAAATGCGTGCTCGATATCTGTGACATGCGTCCCTTATACCCAGTTTATGTCCTTGCCTTTGGTAAACCATCAAAGGATTCACTAGTTCAGTTCCGTTGACGGGTGGAACAATATCGATTACAATCACTCCTTCCTTCAGGCTAGAGTCTGCCTCTCCAAACGATATTCCTTTGTTCGGTCCAACGATTCTATAACCTTGAATCATCTATAAACAAGAAATAAGATAGAGAAATATTTGTGTACAAGAGACACTCTCACAGCAGAGTAGATTAGTACAAGATTCAGCATAAGTATACTTCAAAGTAAATCAATATAAAAAGATTGAAGCTCAAACTAAATTTAGATCACCAAATATCTTCCAAGTATTGAAAGATTTAGACTTTGAAAGCTCTACTTTGGAGTTTGTATCAGCAGTAACTCAGTAGTTGAAGTAGGATGAACACAAGAGAGTTTGAGAGTTTTTAGAGAACTTTGATTAATGGAAAATTTCTTGGTATCTTAAAAACTTTGAAGTTTGGGGCTATTTATAGATGTTTTAAAAGTAATTGCTTGCCCTAAGTTTACTTGCAGTAATCCCCAAGTTTTTCAAAAGAGTAGTGTCCAAGAAATCCATTTAAAAAATCTTCTCGTTGGATATTTTAAAAATCTATTTGAGTGGCAGTCGCCTGCCACGACCTAGCAGTCACCTTCCATAGAAGAAACTCAAAACTCAGAATACTAGCAGTTGCCTGCCAGAACCCAGGCAGTCGCTTGGCTTGACCCCCCAGGTGCTTGGCTGTGCTCAGGCAGTCGCCTGGCACCTTACTGCCTCTTTTAAAAAACATTTTCTCATTTAGGTAGTCACCTGTCACATGAAGGCAGTCGCCTGGCCCATCAGTTTTCACAAAAAATCTTTCTTTTTTTGAACCCTCATTTACTTTGATTTTAAAACATTCTTTAGGGTTTTTCTGATATTACATTTCTAAGATTCTTTTGTTTTATAAGAGCTTCAATTCAGTTTATATTTGAAGTTTACTTGAAGTACTTACATTCAAACATTCTTAAAACTATATTCTTTTGATCTTCAAGTGACTCTTTGTTCTTCTATCATCTTTAAGCTTCTGATCTTCTTTATTTCTTGATCTTTTTGAACAGTACTTTCATCATAAGCTTTATCATCCTTTTGAGCTTTGATCTATCTTTAAGTTTTGCCTTCTTCGTGAAATATTTTCACTTGAAACAAACCATATTAAATATATCATGATTTGTTATCATCAAAATAAGAATTGTAAGCCTTGTTAGGCCAACATCTAGTCTTCGAACCGCACAACCCAGTCATAGGGGTAAACATGACTTACGATTAATAGGCATAAGGGTGGTTTTTACAATACATGTATATACATATTTAATTACGTATACAGAACTATTGATGAATTGAAGGAAAAGTATATGTTTATGTGAACGGGGGCATTTTTGTGCCTAGATAATGATTTAGTAAGAAAAAGTATATTTATATATATATATATACATGATTGAGTATTATAGTTATAGTTTCAAAAGTTAAAAAGTTCAGTTTAACAGTTATAGTATATGATTATAAAATTTTACTGCTATAGATGATAGTAAAAGTTTTATACAAAAATTTTTAAATTTATATTTATTTTTAAAGTAGTTTTAAAGTTATAATATTAAATATTATTTTATGAAATTAAAGTATTTTGAAAGCTCATTTTGGCCACACACTAATAATAATCCTATTTACTTACTGAGCGTCGTCTCACCTCAATCATTACTTTACATTTCAGATCATTTTGAAGAATGTACCAGAAATCTAGCGTAACAAGTGCATGGGCGGGAATAGAAAGAGCAGAGTAGAATAAAAATTTAGCATAATATAATTTAGAATATATATGTGTATTTTAGAATTTTAGAAATTTGCATTTTAATAATTGAGACATATATTTGTAATAAAGCTAATTAGTGCTTAGGTAATAAAAATAATTTAGATTCACTTGCGTCCGCTGAAAAATTTTTATGTAGGAACCCACTCGGGTTCAGGTCCTTACATTGAGTGCTCATCATAAGACATTTCTTCTACTCACCAACTGTATCCTTACTTCATAATTATAATTATATCTAAAGGATACATACCACTGCCCAAAGAGCTGTATTCAAAAATTCATACTCTCCTAGATGCTCTTTGCCCAAGCTTGGACATAATTACATGTACAAAAATATTTTGTATATTGTCCTACTTATCAAAATACTCTCATGAACTTAAGAAAGATTTAATCCTTAAGAGTATTCACTTCTTCTTCAAGCTCTCAAACTTTAGATCAAATGCATTAGAGCTTCATAGCCTTGGAGATGTGTTGAATGGCTATAGTTGGTTGCACTAGGTCTTAATCTAGAAGAATGTATAAAATTCAAGTGGCCTATGCACATGTAATTAATATTGGAAGTCATTCAATCCCGTGCCTCTCATGAATTAAGATTCACTAGAGAAGAGGTTATATAGGCTTTGTACATTGAAAGAATATTAATTGTGACTTTTTGGTCCGATAAGCCTAAAGAATTCTTTGCCAAGATTAAACCATTGAAAGTCTTGAGAATCTTGGCTAAAATACTTAGAAATGAAAAGGGCATTAAAATGAGTTGAATGCATAATTCAGGGGGAGCATTTCTCTTTCATGACTATTTATATTAAATGCTCTCATGATCATAGTCTATATGCCTTGATGAATAGACAGAACTATACTGAACTCAAATCTATCCTCTGTTCTCTACTATTTATATTCTTTAATGGATATATTATATTTTATGAACTATTGAATACTATTGTTTGCATGCTTGTACTGAAAGCCTCCTGCATGGCAAATGCAGTGATGTGTTGCATGCTAGTAGTGGATATAGGTTCTCATGTGCTTTGAATTGAATCATAAATTACTTATTTGAACTTATTAGGTATAGGTTTTACAGGAAAATGTCCGATTTACAGACGGTATGCTAACAAAATTTTGACAAGAATTTTCCTAAAGTAAAACCTTGTACACAAATGATTATAATAAAATTAATGTTAAAATATTTTTGAAAGGATGAGTGAAAACCAATTGAATATTAAATTTCATCCTTATATAATCGCCAACCATTTAAGGGAGCTAAGATCCATCCCTTAAGAAAGAGAATAAAGATCGCATATGCATCAATCCACTTTTTGAATATCGAGGCTCTTCAGAAAACCCTGAACATCATATCAAGTGCTTAATGGTCTATGAATAGATATCGATTGTTCTATGTTATGAGTATCATTTCATGCCTTAATATATCTTTTCTGATGCATGTGCAATCCATAAGGATAGCCATACTGGTTGCATATAAGAGTAAATTAATCTTTACTAGCATATTTATTTTAAGAGATTTAAAATGAATGGCTCATACTCTTGACATACTTTGTAAAATCAATCTTGATGAGTATAAGTAGCTTATTTCATCTAAGTTAGAATTCAAATTGATAGGGGGAGCATCTTAATTTAAATATCGATCCTGTTATGCTTACAAATTGTTTAGCTTAGATCTCTTATTGAATGAAGTGTGGCACGTGCTTAAATGAAATGATCTTTGTGAAAATCTTAAGTTGATATATATTTCTTTGCCACATGTTGTTTGTGTTTGCCATGTGATCCTTGCTTTAAATTGTATGACATCTTTAGGATCATTATGGTTGTGGTTTTCTGGTTATTTTTTAGTGTGTGCTTAATTGACAAAGCAGAAAATTTGTACTTGCTTGCTTTAAATTAAAATCGTATTTTTCAGCAAGCACACCCCCAGTACCTTTTTGCAAACATCATAAGGGGGATATATATTTATTATTGTTGGAATTGGTGTGATCCCAAGAAGGGGGTGAATTGGGTTTTAAAACATTTTTCACTAATTTGAACAATTACGCCGATTCACCACATATCATATCCCATTTAATGTGCACGCTTATATGCAAAATAATTTTAACAGTGAAAACAAATATGCACGTGTGTAGTACCTTATTTAAATCAAATGTATGTATGTAAATAACTTTAACATTAAATAAACATTCATACACATGCTGAAATTAAAGTGTGGGAATTTAAATAAGATAGGGAGAGCGACACTAGATTTCTTATCGAGGTTCGGCCAAACCAACCTACATCCCCGCCTTGAGCATACCCCCCAAGGATTCCACTATCCTTGCTCACTTAACTAGGCAGAGCAAAAGCCTTTTACATCCTCTCCTTATGGGGGGAGAAAAACCTCAGATCAATTACTAGGCTGAGTCGAACTAGTTTCACTTACGGGGCTGAGACTCCCTAGTTCGATTCCGAGCTGAACCAAACTGGTCTCATTTACGGGGCTGAGACTCCCCAGTTCAATTCATGGGCTGAACCCAACCATTACAATAAAACCATTTTGTACATGAAACATGCTTCTGAAATACAAGCAAAGATGTACACGCTTAAGCTCATTAAATATGCACTCTCTTATGATATGCAATAATGCTCAGTAGAGTAAGGGTGCTTTTCTAAACATGATATTTTCAATCTTTGAAAAGTAGTGTATATGATATGCACAACAAAGATTTAGACCCTAATAAAATATTCCCCCAAAAATATTTTTCAACAAATGATTGGAAAACCCATGGTTTTGATTTTTCAAATGATTCTTGTAAGATAAACATTTTCTATGAAAGCATGAATGCAAGAAGTAAATGCCCAAATAAATGTATACTCTCTTTGAAAATATTTTCTAAAGAATAATAAAAAGAGATTTGGAGAGTTAAAATATTTGCCCCAATGAAAGAGTTTTTGCAATAAAAATGTTTTTGGGGGAACTTTGATTAGATTGAAATTAAAGAGAAAAGTTGGCTAATCAAAGTTACTAATCTGGAGTTATGAGGGGGTATTTATAGATTTTCTGAAAATTATGACCATTGGGGACATGCTCGGTATTTTGAAAAAGATTAATTAAAAAATTAATGACACTTAAGCCCTTAAAAATTTCCAACCTGAGAAGTTTCGGGTGGCTGAACTTTAGTTCAGTTGTTCGAATAAACTTAGCTAAAAAAGTCATTTTAAAGAGTTCGGTCACCCGATTTTGGGTTTGGTAGGCTGAACAAAAGTCAGAAACATTTGGCGCGTGATTCAAGTGCTCGGCTCAAAGTTCGGTCGCCTGAGGCATATTTGAATGTGGGGTTCAGGTGCCCAGGTTGGTGAAAAGGTATCTAACATGTGTTCAGTCGCCCAGGGACACTCAGTTCAATTTGGTTCAGTCACCCAAACCAAGTCAAACTTTTTACCGGACAGCAGTTCGGTCACCCGAGACAATTTGAATTGCTAGGTTCAGTCGCCCAAAAGCCATTTGATTTTTACCTAAGGTCATTTTATTTGCACTAAGAATTCCCTAATAATATAAGAACTATGTTAAGGCTTTGTGCATTTGAGTGTGGGGACCTAATGTCTATCTAACAGCAAAAACCTGTCGTCGGTCAACCTTCCCTAAGGTCATTTGGTTCCCTAAGGTCAAATTACAGTCATCTGAGCATTCAAAACGTATCATGCAAGATGTATGCATTATTACAGACCAAATAATAAAAATAAATGCAATAAAAATTAAAATCAAAATGTCTTCTTCTCGTGCTCTATTTCTTCAATGGAATACATCAGGAGCGTGTGAGCTTTATGTCCCTACTGGCTTCCATTTTGCGGTATCTTATGTTCATGCTGAAATGACAACCTGTTCAAACACTAAACGCACACATAAGATATTGGTGGTTTGTCAATATCAAAACAGAGATCGAACTCAAAAATCCAACAATTATATATATATTTTCTAAAATTGCATAACTGGTTCGGTAACTTCATATGAAAATGCATGCAAATTGGTTAGACTGTGTTTGTGTTCAAACCAACTATTTGCTGTCATATACCGTGTGTTTTAAAGTCATATCTTTCACGGGTCTTATGATATGTTTCAATTGCAATGATTTGTGCATATTTATGGTCTAATTCTGTTTTCATGTCATTTATATCTTTAAATGACCAATTATATTGTTTGTATGCTCAATTGCTATACTTCATACTTTGTCATTCATTGTGCATTGTATGATTATATTATCTTTTTGGATGTTGAAAGTAATAATTCTTGATCATACTGGACTGTTTGAGTTGGTAGTTGTGGATAAACTGTTAATCTAAAACTCAATCAAGTCATTTTTATTCAAATATTCTTTTGAGAATGTTCTATTTTCAAACGGCATGCTTTCGAAATTTTTAAAAGATTTCCTAAAACCACATTTGTATTTGAATGATAGTTTTCCTCTTATTTGCCTACATATACTTAAATGATTTATCTAAGCCTTTTTTGCTGTTGCCAAAAGGGGAATAAGTAGGGAAGTATTTGTCATCATCAAAAAGGGGAAAATTGTTGACCCTATTGGTCATATCCCGTTTTGATCATGACAAATACCTTGGTATTTAACATTTTCCAAGTTTGTGTGCAGGACCATATAAGTAAGATCATATTGATGGCATGCGGTAACTTGAAGAAAAGGAAGACCCTGACATATTTATATTTTGTAATTTCTATTTGGGTCTGTAATTTTTAATTAAGAAAAGGTCTGTAATAATGCACATCATGCATGTAAGACTATAAGCTTAAGACCGTAGATTGACCTTAGGGATTACCCTTCGGTCGACCGACACTGAATTTTTTTGATGTCCTCAAAAGACCTTAGAATAACCTTAGGTCCTTGCACATACACGAAAGACAATCCCCAGTAACACATATATTATCAGGGGAGTCAATTAAATTAAGTTAGGACATAAATGTCAAATCTATGAGAGGTCTAGCGACCAAACCCGTTGTGTTCAAAACACATCGGGCGGTCGAACCATGGACAAGTCAACACGTTGACTTGATTTCGGGCAACCGAACCAAAATGGATGCACCATCCACGGGCGACCAAATTGCTGAGGTGACTGTTCTCACCAACTCAACCAACCGTACTCGACGTTCAAAATTGCCCTGGGCGACCGAACACATAAGTTCGGTTAACTTAATCATGGAACGGGAGACCGAAATGTGGACATAATGATTTTCGCCTTGGTTTAGCTAACCAAACGTCCAAAAGAGACTTTTTCTACTGAGTCTATTCGGGCGACCGAACCAAGGTTCAACCACCCAAAAACTCACGAGTTGTTTATTTTTTACCGAGGTTAAAATTGTTTAAACTAAATTATTTTTTTCTAATTGGATTTTAAACAATTCTAATAATGTCCTGTGAATCCTTAATGGTCATAATTTAGCCCATGTCTATATATAGGGCCTCATTTGCAAGATTAACATAAGATTAGGGAGTTTGATTAAGAAACTTTTCTCTGAATTTTTTGAAATCCCTTTCTTCATACACATCCCATATACTCATCCTTTTATCATTCCCTTTCCAAATCTTTTTAAGTGAGTATATCTAGAGAGATCCTACAAAGCTATTACTCTCATTACTTTGATTGTTTATTGATTTTGTTTGAGAGTTTAGCCAAATTTTTTTCCCTAGATTAACTAATATTCTTTGTGTGGGAAAACCTTATAGCTAGTGGGTCTTTGCACCACCATTGCAAGATTCACTTGGCTTGTGTTTTTTATTATGCAAATATTTTTCACAAGCATTCATTTCAAACATCTCTTTAGCTACATTTTGAGAAAATCATTTAAGAGATTTTTGTACATCCTTGTTGCAACTCTTTGAAACACTTGCTGTGATTGATTAATATTAATTGTTAGTTTCAAAGATAGATTATTTGCACACTCTTTGAGGTTATTGCATATTGACATTTGTAAGAGTGTAGTTAAACACATTGCACAGAGCTTATAGTTCCTATCTTGTTGATGTGCATTGATTATACTGTGCTGAATTATGGTACAAATATTCTTGTGATAGAAGCACTTTTGTTTGTACAAAAAGTTTTTTGGTTGTATTCCATGCGTGGCCTAAGAGGTTTGATATAGCCCGTAAGGATTAGGTTGGGGTCAGCCCTGTGAATTTGACCTAGGACCTTCTTTGCCCCGTAAGGAGAATTTGTAAAGGTTGAGATCAGCCCTGCATTAATTTGACCTGGTTGTAATCGGTGCCACTCCACTCATTAAGTGAGCATTAGTGGAATCCTTGGGCTTGCATGCTAAAGGTAGGGAAGTAGGCAGTATTGGCCGAACCCCGATAACATATCGTGCGTGTACTTCATATTTTCGTAGTTTATTTTTTGTACTTTCATTTTCAGCACATGTGTGCATTCTGTTTAATTCACTATATGTTGTACATATGTTAATTGGGTTTATGATTGAATAGAAAGATCCCAGGTTTGTGTAATACTGTTGCTAGTTAAATTGAACCAAGGAGAGAAATTTTAAATACCCAATTCACCGCCTCCCCTCTTGGGAATACACTAAAGCTAACAACTTAAAGCTTTGATACCACTTTGTCACACCCCGAAACTAGCCAGGTGGAGCCCGGGGTGTGATGAGACCAATCACCGTCTCTAATACCATATTTAACATACATGCAATAGAAAAATAAAGAACAACCTCAAATAAAATGCTAAAGTACTATATCCACATATATTACATAACCAGAAATTCTAAAACATTGTTATACTTATTTTAGTTCTACTATCACTCATAAGTCTCCAAAATTCTAACCCTGCCTCGGAGCTTTCTAAGCTCGATCACCTGAAGGACTTGAAAAGATCAATAATTCCTTGGGATGAGACACCTTTCAGTAAGGAAGAAATATATTATAGAAGTGTGTGGCAAAAGAGTTTTAATCTATATATATTTGTGTGTGTGTGTGTGTGTGTGTGTGTGTGTGTGTGTATAACCTCATCAATTAATCAACAACCACTTTCTAGGCACTTACACACTACATTCATACAAACAAAACCAATATTTATAGTGAAAGTTCACGAGGATAGGGGGGAAGATTACATGTCCATACATGCACCTTCCCTCTACTCTAATACCATTATAGCTACCAGGGCACTCACCTTACTCAGCGAACCCTCGGAGTTATACTTATAAGTAAAGTCTCTGAGAATAGGGAAAATAACACGCCCATATATGTAACTTCCCTCTGCTCTCTGGTACCAAACTATAATTACCAAGGCACTCACCTTTCTCAGCAAGCCCTCGGGTAGAGAGATTTACTTTGCCATAAAAATTTAGACAATTAAATTCACATACCAGTATACACCCACATTCACATAAATCATTCCACATAGTCTGCAAACATATATACCACAGTTCATTCACATAGGATACAACACAATCCTTTATACTCAGTATGTGGCCCACCTAGGACAATTGCATACTTCATAGTACGTGGCCCACGTAGGGTAACTACGTACTCCACTGTACGTGACCCATGTAAGGTAGCTTCATATCTCACAATACGCAGCCTACGTAGGGCAGTTATGTATTTCACTGTACGTGGCCCACGTAGGGCAACTGCTTACTCCACTGTATGTGGCTCGCGTAGGGCAGCTACGTACTTACACTATACGTGGCCCACGTAGGGCAGTTACGTATTTCACTACACGTGTACACTCAAAAGAAATAGTATTCACAATCAACCCATATTCACCATCAAGTAATGTTCACAGCCAAGCAATATTCATAACCAGACAGCATTCACAACTTATCAGATTTTACAAACAGAAAATATTCTCAACCAACAGTATTCTCAAGTAACCAGTATTCTCAATCAGTTAATTATAAAGGATTATTCTCATGCCACATAGTTTTTTTCAAATTATAAATTATAACCAAATCATTATTTTAAATTTACTGAATCGTTCGGAAAATTATACTATAATTATATGGTTCCTATACTTGAAAATAACCAATTTAAATTTAAATAAAAACTTGGTATAATTTTATTTCCCTTTACATGCCCCTCGAAATTCTCCCCAAATCAAACAAAAAACGGAACCTTGTGCTCCAAAAATCCTAACTTAATCAATTAAACCCCATAATATTTATCATTTAACATCTCTTAGGTCCACACACTCCCAATAATTAATTTAATATTAAAAATATCCTACTTACCCTGGTTTTGTAGTGGTGCCCAAGTATCTCAAATCAAGTTTCTACTCTGACTAACTTGAAGAGAAACTCCCCAAGAGCCTCGTGGTGCTTTCCGATAGTCGAATCGGGCTAAATTCAAGCCAAAATCGAAGAAAATAGGTAGTAGCCCTAGAGAGAGAAAATGAGAGAGGAGAGAGAATTCGTGGAAGAAAAGTCCAACGCCTATTTATAAGTTGGCCTTCGTCGACGAATTTAAAAGGTTCATTAACGATCCGAAGAAGGGCATTCATCAATGAGGCAATTAGGTTCATCAAAAAATCCATTAAAAATCATATTTTTCCCTATTCTCGGTAATTCCTCATCGATGAGATACATGTATTCGTCGACGAAACCTAGAAGGACGTTTGTCTACGAGTCCCTGATTGATGCCCTTTTAAAATTTCTGTTCCCTTTATTTATTTTTCCTTTTACCTTTTATTTATTTTCTTTTATTTTTCTGAGTTCGGGTAATTACACGCATGATATAATGTTCAGGATTTTCAGAAAGCCTTAACATTCAAAAGGAACGAAAATGATGCATATGGGTCCTTTATGTTCTTTCTATAGGCATGGTGCTTAACTTCTCTAAATAACCGATGATTATGCCAGGATGAAGTTTAATTTTCACTCATCCTTTCAAAAAAAATTTAACATTTATTCTATCATGATCATCTTTGTACAAGGTTTTATTTTGGAAAATTTTTTGTCGAAATTTTGGCAGCAAATCATCTGTAAATCAGGCATTTTTCCATAAACTTGTACCTGATAGCTGGTTATTTTCAAAAAAATATTCATATAAATCATGCAAAAACCTAAAATCCACTACCAGCATGCAATTCACATCACTGCATCTGCTATGCAGGAGGCATTCTAGACTAAGCATGTAATCAGGTAGCAATTATCAATTCATAAATAATAATCTATCCATCAAAGAATACAAACACTAAAGAGCAGTGGAAGGATTTGAGTTCAGTGCATTTCTTATGAAAGCATATAGACATAAATGTTATAAGATAATGAGAGCATTTTTAATTTATATGACCATGAAAAATATATGCTCCCCCTGAGTTATGCACTTAATCATTTTACGCCTTTTTTATCTCTAAATATTTTAGCCAAGGTTCTTAAGATTTTCAATGGTTTAATCTTGGCATTGATTGCATTAGGCTTATTAGACCAAAAATTCGCAATGAATATTTGTTAAGGTGATAAGCCAATGTCTGCCTCTTTTCTTATGAATCTCAATACGTGTGAGAGGCACAAGTTGGAAGTTTATGCATAGGTTTCTCAGTTATTGTATTTTCATATATATTGAAACCTATGGCCATCATATTAACTATTTCACTTAACTAAAAGGATACAAAGCTCTAAGGATTTGACTTGAAGGATTGAGAGCTTGTGAAGCGAATTTGGATAAATACTCTTATCCACTACAAAAATACTGGTTTTAATGACAAAAGTATTAGTGACGGTTTTAAAACCGTCACTAAAAGTTGGTATTAGTGATAGTTTTTATGAATCGTCACTAATAGTGTAAACATTAGTGACAGTTTTAAAATTGTCACTAATACTTTCGTCACTAAAAACAACGCGGTAAGCGATTTTCACGTGAAATTTTTTTCGGGAAAATATTAGCGATGATTCTAGGGTATTAGTGACGGATTAAATTCGTCACTAAGAGTATCTTATTAGTGACGACTAACAAACCGTCACTACTAATATTTATTAATATATATAAAAAATTTAGTTAAGGCTATTAGTGATAGATTGGGAGATTCGTCGCTAATAATAGGGTATTAGTAACGGTTTTAAAACCGTCACTAATAGTTTTTTATCTAAAAAATATAAAAAAAAAATATAGTTAAGAGTATTAGTGACAGTTTGGGAAACCGTCACTAATAATGGGGTATTAGTGACGGTTTGAAACCGTCACTACTAGTATTTTTATTTTAAAAAATATTAAAAAAAATAGTTAAGAGTATTAGTGACGGTTTGGGAGAACTGTCACTAATAATGAGGTATTAGTGACGGTTTTGAAACCGTCACTAATAGTTTTTTATTTAAAAAATATTTTTAAAAAATTTAGTTAAGAGTATAAGTGACGGTTTGGGAGAACCGTCACTAATAATGCGATATTAGTGATGGTTTTGAAACTGTCACTAATAGTTTTTTATTTAAAAAAATTTAGTCAAGAGTATTAGTGACGGTTAGTGATGGTTTCAAAACCATTTCTAATAGTTATTTATTTAAAAAATATTTTAAAAAAATAGTTAAGAGTATTAGTGACGGTTTGGGAGAACCATCACTAATAATGCGGTATTGATGAACCGTCACTAATAATGCGATATTAGTGATGGTTTTGAAACTGTCACTAATAGTTTTTTATTTAAAAAAATTTAGTCAAGAGTATTAGTGACGGTTAGTGATGGTTTCAAAACCATTTCTAATAGTTATTTATTTAAAAAATATTTTAAAAAAATAGTTAAGAGTATTAGTGACGGTTTGGGAGAACCATCACTAATAATGCGGTATTGATGAACCGTCACTAATAATGCGATATTAGTGATGGTTTTGAAACTGTCACTAATAGTTTTTTATTTAAAAAAATTTAGTCAAGAGTATTAGTGACGGTTAGTGATGGTTTCAAAACCATTTCTAATAGTTATTTATTTAAAAAATATTTTAAAAAAATAGTTAAGAGTATTAGTGACGGTTTGGGAGAACCATCACTAATAATGCGGTATTGATGACGGTTTTGAAACCGTCACTGATGCTCGAAATCTTAAATTCCCACACTTTCCCCAAATTTCATTCTGCTCCTCCAGAGTCCTCCCGCCTGCGGTCTCTTTTTCTTCCCAAATTTCTTCCGCTCTCTCCCTCACCCTCTCTTGCCCGCAGGCCACTCACCCGCGCCCTCCACTTCTCTCTCGGTGGTAGCTCTGCCACCAGCTCGGAGGTCCTTCCACTTTCCACCTCCACACCATCCACCTCCACACCAACAAGGGGTTTAGGGTTCAGACCTCGCCCCTCCCTCTCAATGTTCTCTTCTTGGGCGATTACGATGGTAACCACGACGTAACAATATTATCCAATGCCCCCTGCTGTTTACGATCTTCCTCCTGCGCTGAGTCGTTGCTCCGCTCGATCATTGCACACCCGATGATACCCTCTCCAATTGCCACTATCCATTGATTGGACTTTCCATGACGACCCTCATCTCGATCTGCGACGCCGTCTCGGCCGACGGTAACCACGACGCTATGTACTCTCCGGCGAAGGAGAAGGCCGCCAACAGAGGCACTTATGTTTGCCGATCACCTCTTCTTCTTTGCCGGTTCCGTCAAATGATCACTACATCCAAAGCGAAGCTTTTTCTGGGTATGTGTGCTCTTTGCGTCCTCGTTCTGCTCACTTCCAAAATCAGTTCTTTTATGGGTTGGAACCCCCCCGATCCTTCCTCTGTCTCTTCTTCTAGGTAAATGTTTTACTTTTATTTTGTTTATGTTTTTAATTTAAGCTTAAATGTTGTTTGATTTTATGTGGGTCTTGTAAATTTATGTATTGGGGTGTTTTGGGTTGTTACGTTTGCAGTGCTTTCATAGTGTTTTGCTTTAATGAATATCATTATTTTGCACATATTTATGAAGAAAGGGTCTTCAATTATCCTGTCTTTCCTTTGATTATCTGTACTATTAATTTCCTGTCATGCCTGTTTCTTTGGGGAAAAAT